>NC_082718.1:91164261-91764261 GCF_030144855.1 Hypanus sabinus
TGGACAGGACTCGTAAACTGGGGAAAACAGAGGTATCTTAATCAGAGACTACTACACAGTGATCTGTAGACAGTTGAGAATTTGAACTTGAAAAATTGAAATTTTGCGAGTCACACAAGAGGCTCGGAAATCATAAAGGTTGTACAGCACAGCAACAGGTTCCGGAATGTTAACTCCTGTACTTCAGAATTCGTTCCAAGTAATTGTCTTGTCTTCTGTTTTTAGGTAGCCATGGTGGAGGTGCAGCTTGAATCGGGACAGGATTACCCAAAAGGTCTCTTGATTGCTTTTAGTGCCTGTACAACAGTACTGGTTGCAGTACACCTCTTTGCTCTCATGATTAGCACTTGTATCCTTCCCAATATCGAGGCCGTTAGCAACGTCCATAACCTCAACTCTGTCCACGAGTCGCCCCACGAGCGTATGCACAGGCACATTGAACTTGCGTGGGCCTTTTCCACAGTTATCGGGACCTTTCTCTTCCTCGCTGAAGTCGTGCTGCTGTGTTGGGTTAAATTTCTTCCATTAAAGAAAAATCCTGTGGATTCCACGGAAAATAATTCGACGTCGATATCGCCCGGAAAAGCAGCAGCTATTACATCCACAGCAATCATGGTACCCTCTGGAATAATTTTTATCCTGTTTGCTGTTCACTTCTACCGGTCGTTAGTGAGCCACAAGACCGAGCGAGTTGAGAGAGAATTGGATGTACTTGTACAGCTGCAGGATCAGCTGGACAGAGGGGACACATTGCACCCTGCTGGGTCTCATTTTGGATAAGATTAGTTGTAAACTCATTGGAATAGCCTTATGACTAGTTTACAGCACTTTGTGCATGAGATGACTGTTATACAAATCTACAAGTGCTAGCTGATCCTCAGTACTACTATTTGACCTTGGGTCAGTAACCAGCAGAGAACACCTCTGTTTTCACTTTTAAATTCAGATTAAATGACTGCATGTATTTACTTTGAATTTGTATGGAATTTTAAATGGATTGTTTAAACTTTCATTATTAAAGAAATCGGGTGTACGTGTGTTTTACAGGCATGTCTTAATAACAATGTTTTTTTTCTAATGTAATACGCGTTTCTCTTTATTTATAAAGCATTTATTTATGGGATATGCATTGCTGATTTTCAGGCAGCAGCCAGTACCATTAGTTAATTTGGTGGTGAATTGTGAGCGGGGTGGGGGTCGGAATCCACTTTGGTCAGACAAGTAGTCTGTGTGCCAAGGGTGTCTCTTAACTGTTTGTCCTTCTCAAATGCTTGCTATTTCCTTATCCGAAGAAATTGATTGTTACTGTCACCTATGCCTGTCCCTGTTGTTTGCATACAGCACATCTATCTTGACTGTGATAGACCTCTTGAGATATTCCAATTTTCCCCTTTCTTTTTTAATACACACACACACAGAGCATTAAATCAAACTGCTGCATTTAATCCCATTCCTGCCACTTCATTGCCGCTTACCTTGTAACTGTCTCAGATTAACAGTCCTCATGTTGCATTCTCTGACTAGTCTAGAAAAAACTTTCATATTTCTACAGTGCTTTTATTTTTCACATATTTGACACTGCTTACTGAGCATAAACTTCTAGTTTTATCTCCCTTACAACTTTATTCAAGGCTTTTGCCAGATGCCGTGCTGTTAGGGAAGGAAGAAAGGAAGTGTATTATGATAAAACAGCAGTATACATAAGTGACCAGTATACATAAAAATTGACATGTGAACACAACAGTGTTGAGTACCTTTTTGAATGGCTTACAACAATCAACAGTTAACTCAAAGTGAATCAATATTGCTTGCAGCAATGGAAGACGAGCACCGCTTAAGAGCTGGTGATGGCTTCAAAATAAAAGACAGTATAACCACTCCCTTTATATGCATGTACAGCTACTGTACATCAGTTCAAGGACAGATGTATTCTGTTTGCCTGCTTGATCAGTGTACTTGGCATTCTTACGACAACCAAGTCCACTGGTCTGCAGTTAAGGACTCTGCATAATATTGCACTAACACAATCAGCGAAACACTCTAGTAGAATATGGGTTCCATTTTGTTACTACAAGTAAAGAACGTTTCCACAAGAGAGATGAGTCTCCTCAGAGACTAAAAAGGAAATTTATTCATGGAGATAGAAGATGAGGCCAAGGTAACAAATGAACACTGCAGCATTAGTTTCCTCCTCGATGATGATGAATGGAGTCTCAGGAAGAAGTCATTGAACTCTGAAAGGGCTACTCGAGACAAGATACCAGAAAAGCTATCTGCATCTAATTGATCAGATGACATGCATTCCATTTTGACAAGAGAACTGTTGGGTTAAGGGTGGATCTAATACAGTAGATGAGGGACAGCCGTGGATGTGGTTAATTAGATTCTCAGAAGACCTTTTAAAGCCCCTTAGAGGAGGATGGAGAGCAAGGTTAGCTTGTACGGAATTGGGGACAATCTAACAATGGGCGAACAGATGGAAGACGTAGAATAGTAATAAAAGGGTTCTGGTTGACAGGCTGTGATTTGTGAAGTACTGCAGGGATTAGTGTGTTCCACAACCTTTGACAATCTATATCCATTTTATGCTAAGGGGGACCAAATCTGCTGAGGGCATGAAGCTATGTGAGTAATGCTGAAGAAGTTGAGTGAGGATATTGTAGTGAGTGAATTGTATGTCTAATGCAAGGTAAACACAGGAATGCAGCATATTTCTTAACTGAAGAAACTGGGAAACGTTGATGCTCAAAGGGAATGGGGATCACTACAAAAGTCACTAAAAGCCAACGTATAGACAATGAGGAAGATAAGTTGGTTGTTATTATTGATGGTCAGATTAGTGGTGCACTTAGAATCGCTGCATCACAACTCTGGGTTCAGTCATGATGATTGGATGCTGTCCGTGAAGTTTGTATGTTCTCCCTGTGACAACATGACTTGCACTGGGTGTTCCCGTTTTCTCCCACATCTCAATGACAGGCCAGTGCAGAACGTGTTAGAGAAACTGAGAATGAGTAGCAGTTTTACAAGGAGGGAAGTGTGTGTGAATGGGGTTCCCTTTCCTCAAAGGCTGCAGAGCTGGGGACAGAACCGGACAATGTTGAGTAGGTGATCAGCCGTGATCTTGTGTAACTGCAAAGTGCGCCCATGAGGACTGAACAGCCTACTCCTTCTCCTAGTGTTGTGGGTGGTGCCCAAGTTTTGGTAAACCCCTGTAACTAAAGATTATTCAGTTTATTCTCGGCGATGAGGAAAGTTTTAGAAACATTACAGTGCCAAATTAGAAATCAAGAGTGAGAAGGTATAGATTAGTTGAATAATACTGAATTTGTGATGAAGTGGCAGATGAGGGAATTGCATCTCATTGTTGATCTGCACTTTCAGAAGGCACTTGATAAGGTACCCCTTAATAAACTTACCAAATTTGAAGGCTATGGAATGAAAGGCGTTGTAAGGATAGAAGACTTGGATCAGTACAAGTCGTGTTTCTTACGAACAGTGTAGGAAAGTGAACAGCTGAGTTCCCCAGAGATTGATAACAGTATTGGTCTGACACAATTTCCAAGTTTTTGCATGATGTAAAAATTTTGAGGTGGTGTGAACTGACAGGATGGTAATATTCAAGAAAATATAAACAGGCTGTTGGAAAGGACGTAGGAGGAAATAAAACATATTGATGGAAAAAGTGAAATGTTGCAAGAAGAAATGAAGAGGATGCAATTCTAAAAGGGGTATAAGAAGAGATGGGGGTTATTTACGCATTGAAACTGGCGAGGCAGATTTAAAAAGAACCCAAGATCCTGGCATTTATCAAGTGCAACAATCAAGAAATCATAGTTTCTTGGGCATGTCTCCTTTGAAAAGCCTTTGAGATGGTGCAGAAGGAACTTGCTGAATCATCCAAATGAGGATCCATGATTGTGTGGAGAAACTGAGATGGTTTTCCGTGGAACAGAGGAAATTGCATGGGAATTGAATAGAGATATTCAATGTAGTGAACTGTGCAGATGAACAGAAACTGATGAACTTTCTACCTGTTGTAGGACTTCAACGGAGAATTGTTCTTGCACAGAGCTTGTCCAGATTTACAGACCAAATGGTCTTCCTACAGCCTCCAACCATTGTGATTCTGTTGTTTCTGTTGATGACACACTTAATTGGCAGAGCAAAGAGAAGAATGATGTATGAAGAAAGCATTTTGCTTCCTGTTTAAAATATCCAAAATGGCAATACAAGGTCAAGCACAGCAGATGCTGGAAATGTAAAAGGAAACAAAATCATTGGAAACATTCAGACTCTGAAACATGTTTAAACAAGGAAATCTGTTCACCATTGGGAAAGATCATTGTCATTCATGCCTGTGCCTGCACCAGAACTTAACTATGCTTCTCTCCTGAGGTCTTTTGTTGGCACATGCTTGCCTCAGCCTACCTTCCAAGCTGCTGTGGATTTCCACACACATCCGTCTAGCAACGTGTACTAACAATTCACAGCTTCACAGTTTCATTGAAAAAGGGTAGCAGTGAAGCAGTAAGTAGAACTTTTTAATTTAACTTCAATTCATTACTTTATATTTAATTGTTGATGCGTGAATTTATTTTCATTTTTTGTTCTTGTAGTGTTCTTGAATGTGGAATATAAAGTTTCAAGTTCATTGACCACTTTTACAGTTGATATGTGTTGGGTGTTGAAGGTGATCATCCTTGTCAAAACCATTTTATGAGTGCTGTTGGCTTTTGCTGGGAGAAACGTCATTCTCACTCTATTGTGTTGGTCCATACTGATGCACTGGCATTGAGCATCCAAACAGAAGGCCACCATATGAGGAAAAACTCACTTTTCTATGAACGTAAAGCCAGAGAACTTGCCAAAATTGGTCTGTCCCATAGATTTTGCTTCTCAAGTATACTGCCTGATTTGAGTATTCCCAACTTCTACTGGAATGTTAACTTGAATTGTGGTTCTAACTTGATAACAGTTTTAGCAAAGGGTGCAACAGCAGAGTAGCAGTGACACCAGCTGTAAGATCAGGAAAAATTCCCACTGCTCTCCGTAAGGGGTTTGTACGTTCTCCCCATGGCTGCATTTGTTTCCTCCAGGTGCTCCAGATTCTTCCCACTTTCCAAAGACATACGGGTGAGGGTTAGTAAGTTATGGGCATGGAATGTTGGCACCGGAATCATGGTGACACTTTTGGGCTGCCCAGCGTAATGTTTGATGATTTGATCTGATGCAAACAATGCCTTTCACTGCATGTTTCAATACACATGTGACAGATCTAACCTTATATTTACAGCAAATAAGGGGTACTTCTAAAATTACCCAATTGTTAATGTTCAGATTAAAACACTATAATATTGGTTATCAATACAGTATGCTTGTTCTTTTATAGTTGTGATATCCACAGCACCTTTATGTAATTTGCCAGGTATATAGAGTATTCGTAAGTTTAGTATCACACTGTGGTTGGAAACACTCTGGTCCATAGCCTGTGATCCAGTGTGCTTTGAATCCTGTAGTACAGATCGGTACTAATTAATATTCTAAGGTCTGCTTAAGATCTAAAATTTAACCAAGATTTGTACAAACCTGTAACTAGTTGACATTTGCAATCGCAGCTGACACCATTCCTGATTAATCTTTGCATAATCGGGGTGTATCTGCACTTAAAACAGTTCTACTCAGAAGATGATGATTAGGAGCAATTTCTGTGGCCTGGATGTTCTATTGTCTGGTACCAGCTGTATACCAAGAAGAGTTTTAATCTGTAGTATTTTACCAGGTCTGAACAATACTGAGTGCTGCCTCTTGTAAAGGCCCAAGGAGCTCTGTGACAAATGTGTCCAGTATAGCAAGCATGAGGCCCCAGATTCTTATGGCTTAGTGATACCAAGGAAGTCCAGTGGAACTCTTAAGCATGATACACATAGATTATCAAACTATTCCTTGAGGGAACCCACTCTCTCCTTAATTACCCCTTTGCTCTTAATATAGTTACAGAATTTTTTATAATTGTCCTTTACCTTATTTGCCAGGGATATCTTGTGTTCTCTGTAATGACCTCTTAATTTCCTATTTAAGTGTACTCTTAAATCAAAGGACTTGCTTGATCACTGCTGCCTATACCTGATGTGTCTTTTTATCCCTTGCTGATCGGGGTTTCTTCATCTTGGAGCCTTGCTACTCACTCCAGTCTAACAGAAGCATGCTGGATCTGAAGTATTCTCTTCCTATTTTACTTTAATAAGCTTCCCACTTGCCGGACATCCCTCTCCAATGCCATCAGAATTAGCCTTGCCCTAATTTAGGAATTCAACATGAGAATTGGTTCAATCTTCTTCATGACTTAATTGAAAACAAAGCATGGTTACTGCTCCCAAAATGTTAGCCCACTGACACATCAGCCATTTCCCCAGCCTCCTTTCCTAAGAAGAGGTCAAAAGTAGCTTCTTCTCTAACAGGTCTTTCTAGATCTAAAATTCTACATCTATCTCTCCAAAAATGTTTTGGACACACCTAACAAATTCTGCCCCAACCAGTCCCTTAGTATAAAGGGAAGGTAGTTAACACCTTGAAAGGTAACTGCCCTGATGTGAAATGCAGTGTTTTCTTTTCCAGTCAAACATCCAATCAAGATGGTACTTAACTGTGGTCTCCATCAAGGTCATGACTCAGACTTGGTTGATTTTTTTTTAGGTTTGTTGTGATGATTTTGGGGACAGAGAGGAGAGTTAGGGGTCAGCTTAGTGTTTAGGGATAGGGATGTAGGGAAGTTAGACGTCAGGCCTAAGTCTAGGCTTTTCACTCTGTATTTAAAGGCCAGCGACATGGTTGTGTGCCAGAGGATATCTGTGCTTTGATGTCGGGCTGGTAGACCATTGAGGATGAGGCACCCCACCACCCCGGGCTGGTGAGTTCCAGGATCAGAGTTCCACGTGGGTAGGAGGCACAAGGACCAGTAACACCCCCATCCCCAGGAATGTGAGTCATTGAGACTGGAGCTCCAGGCCTCGTGTTTGAGGTCCTGTCATCAGTAAGTCCAGAGATGGAGGAATGGAGTTTGGGATCCTCATTGGCAAATCCTGAAGTTTGAAGCCCAGGCCCAATGGTCAAACCCTGGGTCTGTGAGCCTACAGGGAAAATCAAAGGTCCAGTGTCTCTGAGTACACGAGTCTGCTGCAGGTCCAGAGACTGCCCGTTCTGGGGTAAGAGGACTGTCCGTATATGGGTGTGCATGGCTGGGTCAGTGTGAGGAGAGAAAGGGGCTTGTTTTGCTTTTGGTGCTGTTGCTGCTTGTGCTTTTCAGCAAATATGTTGGCGTCAGAATACGTGGTGCCCTCAGCACGTCCTTACAGAAACGAGGCATTCATTTTACTGTATGTTTTGATATACAGGTGATAAACAATAAACACATCTGAATCTGGTACAGCTGCCCATAGTATGTAAAATGTTAAGCACTGCTTTGCTGTAAGAAGAGAGCTACCCCAATGCCCATCAACACCTCCTTAAAGCTTATTCATCAGCCACCCAGGAACAGTCACAGGAAGAATGCTCACCTTTGTGCCAGAACCATCAAGTTCACCAGGATCACCTTCAACCAAGTACTTGTGATAAGCCTGCTTCTCCTCTTCCCCCTCCATCTTCGATATATAAAGCCAACATATGAGGCACAAGAATAGACCTTTGAGCTTTCTCCACTATTTAGTAAGATCATGGCTGATATTGCTATCTCAATTCTGCATTCCTTCCCACTTGAAATAACCACACTGTTAAAGAATGTGCCTCAACAATGATTCTGTTTCCACTAGCCTTTTGAGAAATGTCATGAGAAAAATGTCTCGCTTGTGGCTTAGATGTTCTTGATTCTCCAAAAATGGAGAACATTCATGCTGTCAAGATCCCACTGGATCTTGTATATCATTTGCTGAGTACCTCAAAAGGATTAAGTTGGTATATTTTACGTTCAGATATAATTTATTTCAGATGCTTTTGTTAATGTATTCTGCGGTGCTTTAATTTTTGGACCTCTAGAATGTAACCAGATTTTTATATTGAGATTAATTGTAAATGTCTTTTCAACTTTGAATTTTCATTTAGCAAAACACTTTTCTGGAAAGCAAGCTATTTATAACAAGGGGATCTGTATCAGAAATCATTCTGCATCAGACAATGCTATGACAAGGGAAACCTGCACTAGATACCTTAAAGTTAATAGCATAATTTGGAGACTCCGTGCAAATCAAATCTTTCCCTTATCAATGTACATGTTGCGAACTATGTGAATATTTGACAAAATATTAAATTCAGTGAAATTTAATTAGATTATAATTTACAAAGGTGGGACTAATGTTTGGGGGAAAATTTCATTAAATATGTTGCTGAATAAGACTAGATACCAGATAGACTATATTCTTAGTATTTTTCTATGTTCTAATTCAGTACCTTTTGTGGTGAGTGGAACTACACAAACTTAGCTTGTACATTTCATAGTACAGTGGATTCCGGTTAATTGGGCCATTGGTAATCAGGGTGGCCACTTATTTGGGGCAACTCTTGAAGAAAAAAGTTAATTAAGGAAATAGCTGGGATTTCCTTCGTTTATTTGGGACACGGTGCTGCTTACTTGGGTCAGGAAACTTGCCTGACAGGTTCTAACTGGAGTCAGTACGTGTGCATGTGTGGCCATTGGACTTAACACCATGCCTAGAGTGAGCATTTTTAAAATAGTATCAGTTGGTGTGTTTGTGTTCAAAAAGCAGTAATTTTTATCCCTGATAGTTGGCAAGAATTAAGCAGTAAGCCAATTCAAAACTGTTTTGCACACTGTGGTTTTCAGCATTCAAACTTGGAAATGCCAAAAACAGCTGCGAGGGAAAATAAAACTATTTCACTACTTCAATAAGTTAGGAACTACGGAGGATTTGAAGGTATCGGCAATCATCTTGAATGTTTAGTCCCCCCTGGACACTAGGCTCTCAACCTGTGACTGCAGGTAACTATTTCGCATATGACAGAAGCCTCACCACATACACTGTTCCAGCAGGCAGGCTAAACCAGGTGAGGTGAGCTGGTGGGTCACATAGCCCAGTGAGGTAGGGACGTGCCTGTCCTAGTATGCCAAGTAGCTCTGGTGTACTTAACAGACGAGATCCACAGTGAGATCCAATGGTCAGGAATGTTGCTGTGCAACACTACTTGGAAAGCGAAGCACAGAAAATGTCAGAGTCATCCACAAGAAGGAAGATCCCAGCTCTGACTGCTACTTGTACCACTGGACCTGGACCTCTGAGATCGAAGAGAATGGAATTGTCCCAGTACAACAGCTTTTCCACTTCAAAAAATTCTCCCGCACAGGCTTCCTGTCACTGTCTGATACGACAGATATCAATCCAATTTTTTTCTGTATTTTATTTAAGTACATTATTTGTTGCTTAGCAGTCTGCATTGTTATACCTTTTTAACAATTTCCATGAAACTTCGGCTAAATGGGCCAGGCGCTTAATTGGGCCAAAATGGACTAGACTCGATGTGTTCCAATTAACCGGAATCAACTTATTAATTTGGCATTGACTGATATCAGTGCGTTTTTAAACTTTTATACTGTACAAGAGAAGTTTTAAAAAAAATTGGAACTTTTAAAGTACAGTTAGTAACTATATCACCTTATGTTTTCGCTGTAGTTTGCACTTGTCTGACTCTGCAATTTCGAGGATACATACAGTCGTCATTTGTGGGCCTTTGCAGTGTGCTTTCTGGACTTGCCCTTTGCACAAATTTTGTGATTCTTAAAAGTAATTCATATTTTCTACAAGTCTGTGGAATTCCACTTGACCAGTCACTGATTTATACCCATTGTCTAATTATAGAGGGCATACACTGGCAAGATAGGCCTCTGCTGGTTCAGCCTTCAGACCTGTAATTTACTCTGCATCAGTTGTTTTTAAACAGATTCTACCATGCAAGCATAATCTATGCTTCAGAGAGATAGCGTCCTTGATGTTTAACAATTCATGCAAAATGGCTTATTTTGCATCGATGTCGTGTCCCTTGCTGTTTGTAAGTCCAATGAGTTCAACTGCCTTAGTTATTTCACTTTTTGTTAACTTTCTCAAATTATTATGGCTTTGGCTCTCCTGAGCAAACCATTCTGTTTTATGTTTCCGGCAAAATAGTTGGTATCTTGCTCTGTTTTTTTAATATTGTCTAGGAGTAGCTAAAAGTATTTTTTCCCCTTCTTTAGCTAACTCCCATATCTGTACAAATCTTTTTGTCCAATGCAGACAAAAATACAAAATGGGAAAGTCTAAGCTATCTCTAAAACAATTCAACACACAATCAATCAGAAATTTAATAATTTAATATACTAGAATTCAAGTTTATAAAAATAGAAATGGGGTTTACACCAAGACAATCTTCAGTTTATACCTTAATCTAAGCTTGGGTACATTTTAAAGACAAATACCATATGTGAGAAGTGCAGTTTCCATTTGTACCTGTTGAAATTAACCTATTATTTTTTTCATATTAATAATTAAAAATGAATGTACTCAATTTTTACAGTGCAATTCCATGAAAATGTCTGATCATTAGAATTTGGGTTTCTGTCTGGATTTTCAGTTGACGTCTGTTGGCAGAACTCATAAATTTTCCAACTTATACATGCTCTTGACATTTGAAATCTTGTTTTTTGGAAGAAGTCCTGCCTGATGTTCATCATGTGAATTTCGTTTGAGATGCAATGATAAGCATACACTGTGGAGAATGTAAAGAAAAACAAAATCTGCAAAACCTGGAAACCTTAAATAGGCACAAAATGCTGAAAACACGGCAGCAACTGCAGGAAGAGAAACGGTGTACATGTTTGAGGTCAAAGTCCCTGACAGGCTTCAGCCACAAATGGTAACTGACCCCAGTATTTCCGACATTGTAATTTGTGGAGAACACTGCTTCAGATATGGAATGACTCCAAAGGATACTTGTATCTCCAAAGCATATATCAACTGGGCTTTAAAATGTGCAGTTTAGCAAATGCTTCAATATAAATACAATTAATTCTCAAATCATAATTGTGTTTTGTATAGTGAACTGCCAATAATCCAGCACTTTTGACTCTTTTTGGTGCTGAACCAGTAGATGTTCCAAATTACTCCTTTCAATATGCCAATACATGACTAATCAGTCTAAAGAGAACACTTTCCAAGTAAATCAGGTGAGTTTAAACAACATGGAAATAGGGTCCAGTGAGCAAATGCCAAACCATTAAGATTTCCAAATGATGGATTATAGATTTATCAGAATTTTAAATGGCCTCAATTTATCTAAAGGATCTTTGATAAAATGTTTGATATTTGTCATATTTTTGAGGCACTTGTTTGCTTTTACTAATCAACACTGAGATTTAACTGAATGCAAATATGCAGTGCAATACAGTCATGAATGACATTTTTTTTCCTGTGCTGGTCATATCTTTAATCCCAATTATAAATTTGGCAAAAATCAGAAAACCTGAAATGCACCTGAAATAATCTTGTAGGCAAATTGTAGGTGCAATAGGTAATGTTACACAAAAAAGTCTGCAGATGCTGGAAATCCAAAGCAACACACACAAAATGCTGGAGGAACACAGCAAGTCAGGCAATGTCTAGGGAAATAAAATAACAGTCGATGTTTCAGGCAGAGATCCTCCTTCAGGACTGGAAAGGAAGGGGAAAGATGCTAGAATAAAAAGGTGAGGGTGGGGGGAGGGGGGTTGGGAAGGATGTCTAGAATGTGATAGGTGAAGCCAAGTGTATAGGGAAGATAAAGAGCTGGAGAGGAAGGAATCTGTTGCCTCAAAGGTCTAGTGTCCCAGCTTCAATCCTAACTTCTGGTGTTGTGTGTAAGGTGTTTGCATGGGTTTTCCTGGGACGCTGTGGTTTCCTCATACATCTCTAGGGCATACGGGTTGGTATGTTAACTGGTTACTGTAAAAGGTGTGAATCGTAGAGAAATGGTGGGAGGTCAATGAGCGTGTGAGAGGAGTGATTGGGATTGATGAAATTACAATAAAAACTGGAGTGGACTTGGTTGGTCTCCTTTGCGGTGAGAGGTAAAGTATATCTGCATAGTAGCAATTAGTGCAATGCTACTATGCCAGCAATCACCCAATCAGGGTTCAATTCCCTCTGCTGTGCAGGAGTTTGGATGTTCTCCCTGTGTCCACCTGGGTTTCCTCTGTGTTCAGGTTTTCTCCCACAAATTCCAGATTTATGGGTACACTTCTGTATGCGGAACCAAGAGACGGGTTACACTTTTACAGGCTGCTTCCAGCACCATCTTCAGGATATGTTGGTTGATGCATTTTGCTCTGTTTTGATATACTGTACCTGTGACAAATAAAGCTAATCATCCCTCTCTGTATGTTTTCAGTTGTACTGTTAGAACAGTGAGGTTAAATTTTGTTCTTGAAAGCATTTGCTAGTTATTCTTTTACAGACATTTACTGTTAATTTCATTTCCCCTCAAAGCTTTTTCTGGATCCTGAAGACTTTGAAATTTGTGTATCTGCTTGTGTCCAATTTAAAAATATTTTGTTGGTTTGAGGTTAATGTTTCTTTTCATATTGTATCAGTGTTTATCTTCCTCTATACAGTAACACCTGATCATACTAATTCTGGCTCACTCATCATCCTGCAAAAATTTCCCGACACATGGCCATCACTGTGTCAAGTAACATAACACTTCTCCACAAACACCAACTGGATAGTGAGGACACACAAGGGATCTTTTGTTTCTGTCCCACCTTCCCCCCCTCCCCCCCCAAATTTGCATTTAGCATAGTTCCCTCTAATGTTGAACTATTAACCTTGCATTTAGCAATTTAAACATGGCTTTCAATACTTAATTAGGTTCTAATTTAGTACTGAAAGCTGTTAAGAATCTATTTGTCAGAATGATGTGCTAAAAGCCGAAAAAGAAATTAGAAGAAATCATGGAATCTATTGTTCTAAAGAAATGTGTTAGTCACATGAATAGCTGATGGAATCTGGTAAGGGTGTCAGAGTAAATAAGGCAAGTAAAATAGAAACACATGAACAAAAATCTTGCTTTGTGGATAAAATTGTTGAGACTTGATCAATTACGTCCACCATCCACAATACAAACCAACCCACCAACACAATATCGATCCTCAGCACAGCAGAAGTGCTTAACCATTAGGTGTTCCAATTTTAGATTATTCCATGTTGCAAAACTAATGCTACACCAATATTCTGCTAGCGTTATTTCAGAAGCTTTTCACAAATTGCAAATGCACTATTTGTGATTATTTAAAGACCAATTATACAGAATGTCATTCTTCAAAGGCTAGATATACACCAGGAACATTCCAAAGCTTGAATTGTATGGTCTTTAAATTGTAGACGAGATGAAATGTTGATTGGAGGTCTTATTATCTTCAACCAGAAAATGTGATCTGGCTTCCTTTAATATAGCAGCAGGATTTCTTAGCTTTATCTGAAGAAACAAAATAAGACTTATTGCAATATTATCACGTGTACTAAAAAAATAATTATCCATGGTTAATCTAAATAGGGAGTGGCTATTAAACTATTCATTTAGTTTTAAAATCTTGTATTAGTTGTTGAAAAAGCTGAGTTGCTACAGCTTTTGTTCAAATGCTTTAAGAGTATCAAGTATTTGGGAAGTACAACTAGCCTTCATAGACGAGTTAGTATCAGTAGATAATCGGACTAATATGAAACCCTCCCAATAAGTTCTGATGCATGGCCTTGATATTGCCCATCCCCTCTGCCTCCCCAGATGCTGCCTGGCCCACCAAGTTTCTCCGGCAGTTTGCTTCATATTACAGTATCTTGTCTCTTTACAAAAGTTGTCTGAGGTCACCTCACCAGCCAGGATTCTGTTCTGGTGGGGCAAAAGGTTTCCCCTGGGGAGCATAGCCAGAGGTAAGCCCTCAGCACCATGGGAGGCTTAATTCTATAGGATGACAACAAAACTTGCTGATTAGTGAGTAAATTAGTAAAAAGATATACAGGAATTACCTGTAGACAGAAAGAATAACATAAGCATAGGTAAACTTGAACAACACACACAAAATGCTGGTGGAACACAGCAGGCCAGGCAGCATCTATAGGAAAAGACCCTTCGTCAGGACTAACTAATTTTGAGGGGTCTCGGCCTGAAATGTCGACAGTGCTTCTTATAGATGTTGCCTGGCCTGCTGTGTTCCACCAGCATTTTGTGTGTGTGTTGTTTGAATTTCCAGCACCTTCAGATTTCCTCGGGTAAACTTGAACCCTTGGGTGCTAGAGAGAGGAATAAATATACTGCAAAAAGAGAATCTAGGCAAGAGACTAAGCACCTTGCACTGGTCTTCATACCAGTAGAGAATGAGAATGCAACAAAAAAGTGTAAGGACCTAATTGTGGGATCCAGTGACAATGTGAATAAAAAAATCACAAATTTATAGCACAGGAAGCAGCCATTTAACTGACCCAAAGTTATCAATGCAAATTCAACATAATGCAGAAACTCAAAACCAACTAAACATCATGAAGTACTACAGAATGTGCTTGGAAAGAGACGATATCCTGAATAATAACCTTTTGATTTTGAAACTGCCTTGGTATATTAAAGTACAGTAAAAACATACTGAGTACAAAAGTCTGATGATATTAACACTCTGACCGGAATCATGAGCTATGAGGAATAGGTGAAAGGTGTCTGCACGTCAGATCGAAGATCTTGGTCAAGATCTGCATGATCTTATTGAAGGGTGAAGCATGTCGTCTCCTGTTCCATTTCCAATGTTCCCGAATTGAAAAGGAATACAGTATATTGCATGATAAACCAAGAGCTGGTATGCAATGGTACGAGGAAAAGTTATTTACTACAAAATTAGATGTAGTATTCTCAGAATGTTTCTCTGGATTTTTTTTCCAGTGGATTTTAAGGTGGCCAATATGGGACCTGTAGACCACCTACACCATAAGTGCCTGGAGATGTACAGTAGATCTGTGCTTTACAGGTATTAAATGCAAGATCCAAACACAGGGAATATCTGCATAGAGTACAAATAAACACTTCTCAGCAAAAGGTCAAAATGTTAAAGTTCTAATTTAGCACTAAGTGTCATGCTGACCTGGTAATAGAATCCATGTAACTGACTCAATTATGAAGATGTTTATGGAATAATTATTTAAACATTAAAGATTCTGAAACGTTACTTGCAGAAGCAAAGAACTAGAAGAATGCATGATAAACATAGCTGTACCACATATCATTTGTAAAAGTCAACCAGAAGTACAGGTCAAGTAAACTAAGATACCTGTGGTATTGGATAGCGAGTAGGATTAATAGCATCTTCTCGGCCAAAATCAATCATTTTACCACACTTTGGGATGTCGTCTACCCACACACCATCATATAGTTGACCTTTCTCGAAGAAAAAAAACTTTCCTGATCCATGTTTTTTTCCATTTTTCCAAAAACCTTCATAGCGATTTTCATTAGCTGAATAAACACAGGACTTAAGTGGTACATATAAATAAAATACATTTGTAGCATTGCTTGTCATAGGGTTATACTGTATAACCACTACATATATTGTACCCCACCGTTATTCTTTGGAGTGTCATGTTCTATTAAGTTAATATAAGCAAATTACAGATTTAATTTTGAAGCCTGATTATCCACAATAAGTACATGGAAGTGACTGGCCAAAAGGAAAAGTAACTCTTACACATCTAACAAATGTTTATGCTAAGCATTACAACAGGAGTTCTGTTTAATCAGGGTGCATCATCATAGCATAAGTGTACTGTCATCACATTTAGAGACTACTAATGGCCTGCAAACTCAGAACTAGAATTTTAATTAGCAATTAGCAAATAAGGAAAATTGGCAGACATCCTCTAGTATTAATTGGGTAATTTGAATTTTGGGGAATAGATCTTTAATGTTTATCATTAGTCTCCTGTAACACAGCAAATCTACTCAATAAATATATGGCCTATCAGAAATAAGATATGCAGGTGATTGCAGCAAAAAAGAATCTGCAGGAGAGACTAGGCAGGTCGATCTGTGTGAATAAAGGAATTGTCAATGTTTCAGGTTGAAAAAACGCTACATCAGGATAGAACGGAGATGTGAGAAATTTAAAGAGGAGACCCAAGATCATTGGTTGACCCCAACAGATGTATCTAATTCTTTATCCTTATTGCCTCAATCCAGAACCATTGATGGTAATGTCACAATCACCTGGTAATGTTTCTGAAATTTGCTTGATGGACAACTGTTGACTGAGACTTGGGTGAGAGCTCCCTTGATCTACTTTCAATAGTGATTTGGTGTCTTTTCCACCCCAATGCTGCAAAAGGACTATCTTCTCTCTTTTAAAAGATAATTCAGGCAACTCTGCAGTAAGAAATTAGGGTGATGTCAGTGTGCTTTCTCAAAACAGTGGTGTAGAACAGGGGTTCCCAACCTGGGGTGCGAAATGGAATTTCAGGGGGTGCGATAAAGAGTGCCTTGTGTCCTTGAGTGACAAGTCATTACTCAGCCAGCTGCCAGTGTGCCTTGATAAGTGGTAGTAACGTTTGTCCCAAGTACACTCCAGTCTCCTGCAGCCCGAGTCGAGAGAGACATAAACTCACTCCAGTCTCCCACTGCCTGAGTCAGCGTTGAGGATTCTCATCAGTGTTACCTGGTAGTTACAACTCAGAGTTGAGGAGTCTCAATGTTAGCTAGGTTACATCTTAGAGTTAAAAATCACCTCATAATGCCAAAATCTTTATACATCTCGAATCAACCATCGAGTAACGACTTCGCGTTAAAACCAAACCCACAGATAGTAGGTAAATTATTCAATTATAAAATTTCAAAAAGCCGCATTTTGATAAAAAGCAGCTGAAGTCATTCATTTGTATTTGTCTCAATGCATTAAAGAAGTTTTTGAATTTTGACGGGTTGTTTTCCTCTTAAAAGGTTTTTTTTCTTGTATTGTTGATAATTTTGAATTGTGTTAGTTATCATGGTTAGCACTGAGGTATCATGGTTAGCACTGAGGACTTTGAATCATGTGATGGGAGTTCACATCTCCAGTAATAATCAGAAATAGATGTGTAAATTCAGTAGAGAGTAGCCTAATAAGTCGCATCGCATCCCCATAGTATTTCCACCTGACGATTTATCTTGGCGTAACCGCAGATAATATCGTAATATAATATTCGAAAGCGTATTTCTCGCGATACTTTTGTTATAGACATGTCCGGCTGAGTAAAGCGGTCATCCCTGACTTAGTCAGATAGTTTTTCTCATATTAGCTCATATTTTTTCTCTTTACCCTTAACCCTTCATCATGTCAAAAAGAAGGAAATGGAATGATGACTATGTGTACTTTGGTTTCACTTGCACAACAGGAAATGATGGCTTGCAAAAACCCAAGTACATTCTTTGTAGCTTTGTGTTTTCCAACTCAAATCTGCAGCCATCCAAGCTTCAAGAGCACTTCAAGAACAAGTATGGCAGAGCTGATGTTGAAGGACATGATGTTGGGTCATTGAAAATCAAAAGAGCTAGTTTTGATTCACAAGGAACTCTTCCAAAATTAGGTTTGGTTTCTGTTGAAAAACCACTACTACTTGCTTCATAGAAAGTGGCCAAATCCAAGAAGCCCCAGACAATTGCAGAAGATCTCATCAATCCATATGCATTGGAAATGGCAACAATTATCCTGGGCAAAGGAGCAAGAAAAAATTTTGAACAGGTGCCCCTATCAAATAATGTCATTCACAACCGTATCAGTGATTTGAGCGAAGATATTTTGGACCAAGTAATCTCAGATGTCAGAGCTACTCCTCTTAAAATCTCTATTCAGTTAGATGAATCAACTGATGTCTCCAATTGTAGTCAACTCATCACATCAGTGAGGTATGTCAATGATGGTGCTGTGAAGGAAGATTTCCTGTTTTGTAAAGATCTTAAACAAACACAACTGCAAGGGATATGAAGCAGCTGGTGAAAGACTTACTTGCCAAACATAATTCAGATATCAAAGTCATTGGTTCTGTGTGCACTGATGGGGCACCTGCAATGCTTGGAAATAAATCTGGCTTTTCTGCATTGATGGAAAAGGAGATTCCAGACTTGCAAGTTACCCATTGTTTTCTTCATCGGCATGCTTTGGCACCAAAAACATTGCCTCCAAATTTGAAGAATGTCCTTGATAATTGTGTGAAGATCATCAACTGGATCAGGGGCGTGCTTTAAACCATTGCATCTTCAAATCATTTTGAGAGGATCTGGGAAGTGAGCATTCAGTTTTGCTTTTCCACACAGAAGTCTGTTGGTTGTCACAAGGACAAGCTTTAACCAGCTTCTTTGAACTGCGGGAAGAAATCAAAGTTTTTCTGGAGGAGCATGAATGTGATCTGGTTGGGGCAACGGAATTACAGGAATTCACCCAAATGCTGGCTTACTTAGCTGACATTTTCACTCATATGAATGACCTGAGTGTTCCTCTTCAAGGAAAAGGGATAAACATATTGAAGGCTTGTGAAAAGTTGAATGCCTTCAAAGAAAAGTTACGTCTTTGGCATCGAAGGATGGAAAGAGGCAGTCTCTCAAATTTTCCTTCATTAGAAGAGATGGTTAATGATGCTGGATCCATAACTCCTACTGTGCGTGAAGAAATTGTGGCTCATTTGGAAATGCTGTCAGAATCGTTTGATGGATATTTTGCTGCTGAAGACCTTAAGGTTTCAGAAGAATGGATCACAAATCCATATTCCTGCAATTTGGAGAAAATGTCAGATGATGAAGAGCTGAAGGAAGATTTTATTGATTTGCAGACAAATCGAGCTCTTGAAATGCAATTTGAAAGCAAGATTTTGGAGGAGTTTTGGTGTGCAGCTCTGGATATGTTCCCAAGACTTGGTGGAAAAGCACTCCGTATCCTCATTCCATTTGCAACAACATACTTGTGTGAATCTGGATTCAGTTCTCCTTTGTCAATCAAGACAAAATCTAGGAATCGCCTGAATCCACAGGCAGTCCTGCGGATTGCAGTCAGCAAGAAAGTCCCACGTTTTGACAAAATCATGAATAAGAAGCAGGAGCAAAGAAGTCATTGAATTTTATGTTCACAATTGGAATTGATTTTACTGTTTACAATTTTTTCTGAATAAATTAGAATCTAATTGCTCAATTTATATTTGTATTTTATGCACTGAGTTAAAAGCTTATTTTTTAAAGTTCGGGTTGTTCACCCGCAGTATTGTATGTGGTTCAATTTGTGGTTCAGTACTGTGTACTGTGTTGGCGCGTGGCCTAGTGGGCAAGGCATCAGACTAGTAACCTGAAGGTCACCGGTTCGAGCCTCAGCTGAGGCAACGTGTTTGTGTCCTTGAGCAAGGCACTTAACAACACATTGCTCTGTGACGTCACTGGTGCCGAGCTGCATGGGTCCTTGTGCCCTTCCCTTGGACAACATCGGTGGCATGTAGAGGGGAAGGCCTGCAGCTTGGGCAACTGCCGGTCTCCCATACAACCCTGCCCAGGCCTGCGCCCTGGAAACTCCAGGCGCAGATCCATGGTCTCTCGAGAACGACAGATGCCACCACCATACTGTGCACTTGGAGCTGATCCAAAGAACGCTACAGAGGTCATTCTTACCCTCGGCTATTAGCCTCTACAACTAGAGAAACCTATAGCTGGGGATGTGATGACCCTCTCCTGTTAGACTGTTTGAGGTAACTTTTTCTTTTAAATTCTTTACTTTTCTTCTAATATTTGTATATCTGTGCACTTACGATGCTACTGTGACACTGTAATTTCCTTTGGGATCAATACACTACCTATCTAACTGTCTGATCCAAGGTCTTAAGTTAAATCCAAATGATGGGTCTCAACCCAAAACATTCACTGCCCCCACTTCCCTCCACATATGCTGCCTGACCTGCGGAGCTCCTCCAGTACTTTGCTCGTTGCATTAGTTTATTATTATACACACCAGGGTGCAAAGAAAGCCCTTCGTCTGCAGGAAGCCCACAAAGCAAATGGTATCAAGGTTTATAATAAATACAACAACGAACACAAAACAGCAGAATGGTGCAAAGACTGTAGTGCAATCCAAAGTAATGAAAAACAAAATAATAAACTGACAATAGCAGAATAGCTGACAGAGATAGGGTTAAGAGTATGAGAACCTGGCAGCATCAGCAAGGATCAGTGATAGGGCCCTTGCTGTTTGTATTATCTATGTGCATGATTTGAATGTAGACATAGAAGGCAAAAGACAAGTTCACAAATGACACAAAAATTTGTAGCGTTGTAGATAGTGTGATAGGTATAAGGTTGCAGATATTAGTGAAATGGGAGTTTAATCCAAATATTATGTGAGGTGATACATCTTGGGACCACTCATGAGATTAGGACATACAACTTGAATGGCAGGGTCTTGGAGCACAAGTCCATGTGTTACCACCTTAAAGATCCTTGAAGGTGGCAACACAGATAGATAAAATGGTTAGAAAGGCATGTGGGATACTGGCTTCATTAGACTGCACCCTGAATACAGAAGTAGGGAAGTTATACTACAACTTTATAAAACCTTGATCAGATCTCAGCTGGAGTAGTTTGGTTCACCAAAGTATAGGAAAGATGTAATAGTGCTGGAGGGGTTGCCAGGTTTGGTTTTATTTACCCAGGATGAAACAGTTCAGATATTAGGAGATTAGAGAGGCCAAGTCTGTTCTCCCTAGAGTTGTTGCTCCCTTCTGTGCTTTATAACCTTGCCTTTTCATTAGAAAATGTCTGCTTTTTTACGAGGCCAAGTCGCGTGCACAACTCTGAACCCAGGACGAATGGAAAGCGTGCAAGGAGCTGGCCGGATTTGAAACCAAGACCATTCACCTCGAAGTCTGACACTGATGCCACGATGCCACGGGCCAGCACCTCCCTGGAGTGGAGGAGGTTAAAAGGGGATACGATTGAGATATTATAATTTAGGATGGGGCAAGAATGGAGTTATTTTCCCCATATCCAAAGTCAATAGAACTAAACAACATAGGATTAGGGTAAGGCAGTAGAGGAGATTTTCTTCACACAGTTGCAAGTACCTGAGGTGCATTGCCCAAGAGCATGGTTGTAGCTGGGTCACTGACAGCATTTGAGAGATGCCTAGATAAGCACTTGAATTGCTGAGGCATAGAAAGCTATGGATCAAGTGCCAGGTGACAGAATTAATACAGAAGGGTACCCACTGGTTGGCATGGATGAATTGGGCCAAATAGCCTGTTTTTGTGCTGTACGATTCTAACTTGAGAAAATCTAAATCAAAAAAAGAGGTGGAATATCTTATGTTGTAAAGTGGAACCAAGGAGTATAGAAATATTAATGTCGCAATGATTTTATTTTTGGAGGAAAGTTTTAGTAATAAACACTTTTTGATTTTAAGGACTACTGAATAAGTGGCTAAAAGATAAAGGTGGTAAAAGACTTTAACTATGAAATAAACATAGATGAGCTCTAGAAATAAATTTGATTCATTTAATTCTTTTTTTCTTAATGCAAGCTTATTTTTTAAAACTGCATTCAAGCTACCATTGTCCAGTTTAGAAAATTAGTGATCATCTTAAATAATCCTAGTAAGTATCTTGTAAAACGCTACTCACCAAGACGGAGCATTCCCTGACCATGGGGCAAGTCATTAGACCATTCACCTTCATAAGTAGAGCAATCTGCATAGTACATTCTACCCCAGCCGTCCCTCTTATCGTAATACCAATGGCCCTCATAAATATCATCATCTGAATAAAAGTTGGTTCCCAGGCCCTGCCGATATAAAAAAATAATTCAGAACAAAGTCAAAATGATAATTAGCCCTTCATGTCTGACATCCAGGAAAATCATGGCTAATCTTTTTCATCAATGTCTCCATCCTGCAATAGCCTTTGACTCTTTAAATATACAAAACAATTGGTCTTACTTGAATATCTTCAGTGACTGCTCAGTTCTTGGACAGGTAATTCCAAAACTGCACTAAAAAATTATCATCTCAGTCATTAATCGGCAAGAACTCATCTTGAGATTATGACTCTTGGTTCCAGACTTCAATCCAGAGGAAACATTGTCCCTGTATATCTCATATTTTCACTAAACTATTGGGAGGCCATTAGGCCCATCAAGGCTATGCCAGTTCATGGAATAATCCCATTCTATAACACATGACATTCTTTCATAAATCCATGTCAATTCTGCTAGATCTTTTATTTTCCTTCATTCTTAATAGATTCTAGCATTTACAATACCACTGATGTCAGACTAAATTATCCATTATTGTCCATTTTCTCTCTCTTTTACTTAAAAAGTGGGGTTATATTTGCCTACTTCTAACCTCTGATCAGTTCTAAAATCTATAAAGTTTGTGAAGATAACCATTGCATCCACTGCCTTCATAGTTATTTTAGTTAAAACTACAGATGATGGTGCCATAAGACACAGCACCAGAATTGGGCCACTCAGCCCATCAAGTCTGTTCTGCCATTCCATCATGGCTGATTTACCATCCCCCACTTAACTCCAGTCTCCTGTCTTCTCCCCATAACCACAGACACCATGACTGACCAATAACTTATCAAACTCTGTCTTAAGTATACTCAATGACTTGGCCTCCACAGCCGTCAATGAATGAATTCCACAGATTCACCACCCCGGCTGAAAAAATTTCTTCTCATATCTGAATGGCTGTCCCTCTATTCTGAGGCTGTGCTCTCTAGTCCGAGACTCAACCGCTATAGAAAACAGCCCAGAGCCATTAAACGGTCTTCATATTTTAACCTTTTCGTTCCTGGAATCATTCAGGTGAACCTCCTCTGACCCTCTCCAATGCCACTGCATTTTTTTCTTAGATAAGGGCCCAAAACTGTGCACAAGACTTCAAGTGTGGTCTGACCAATGTCTCATAAAGCCTCAAGCATCACCCCTTGCTCACGTAACCTCTCTAAGTGAATGCATTTGCCTTCCTTACCACTGCAAATTTGCAAGTTGACCTTTAGGGAATCCTACACACGATTATAGGATTTATTGGTTTCCAGTCCTTATTTCCCAATATAATTTTTCCTGATTATCTCACTGTGAAATGGTCCTATTTTATCTTTTGCTGATATTTTTACTTATGCAATAAGACCATAAGGTATAGGAGCAGAAGTTGGCCATTCAGCCCTTCAAGTCTGCTCCCCCATTCAATCATCACCTTTTACTGGCTGTTTTTAAATTTCTGGCTTAGACTAATTGACATTCAACTTTCCTTTTCTGTATCAGAGACAATGCTATTTTGAATAAATAACTATTGCTTAAATCGTGAAAACATTCTCTGCTCACGTGTCTTTTGTCATTCTTCCATTCGCCCGAATATACTTTTTTAAATTCTCCACTGACTGGATCAGGTAAGCTGTAGGTTCCAAAGCCACTTCTTTTTCCATTCTGCCAGTCACCATCATAAATGGCACCATTAGATTTCCACTTCTGTGTTCCCTTTCCTGTTTGCATTAAAATATAAATAATGGGAAATAATTTAAAAATTGGAAATTAATGTTGCCTTCTTTTAGAGCTTTCAATCTGATTCTTTTAAAATATTTAGCATTTGAGCACATCAAAGCAGCCTCATTCACCACAATCTTCCACTGAGGCATTATCTGTCATAAGGTGGGCATTGGGAATGTACCCAAATGCAAGACACAGACACTGAAGTACTAGGGAGAGGACTAGGTGTATCAAGAAAGCAAGGGAAGTGGGGAAGAAACAACACTGGACAAGACACAGGCACTGGACAAGACTAGGAGACAGGACTAGGACTAGAGTAGGAAAATGGGACCTGGACAAGGAACTAGGAACCTGGTCAAGGACTCTGAGCTAGAGCCTGGGTCTTGACTCAGGCTTGGACTCTGGATCCAGGCAAGGACTGGACGTGGGACTCCAGGGCTGGACAAGGACATGAAGCTCAGATTTGGTCTTGATCGAGGGAGAGCAAACCAGAAGCAGGGAGAGGCGTAGCTGGACACAGACACTAGCCCTGGATGAGACCAGGGCCTACACTACAACTTGGACTTGGGACACAGACTGGAACCTCCTCAGAGCCTTGAACTGGAGCACAGGAACACAGAGCCAGGACCTCTCCTTGGGAACAGGACACAGGACCAGGACTCATACACAGACACTAAACACAGGGACACAAAGAGACAGTACCAAGCTCAACAATAGATAGTTCCTCCTGTTGGCGTGGCAAAGCTCCAGGCTCACTCCAGTGGCTGAACTTGACGACAATACAGGCGAGGACGCAGGCATGGGTAGCCAGCAGGGCTTCAGAGGGAAGAAAGGGAACAGTCCAGCCTCAGGGTAACAGCAAAAACAGCCTGACTTTCCCAACAGAGGCAAGGACAGGAAGGGACAGATCCCACCATCAGATGACAGAATACCAGCAACCACACTCAAACCCAGGGCCACTTATATTCCATCCCTAATATGAGAATCAGGTGCCTGTGATTAAGCCTAACTGAAACAACGGACAGCCAGAAGACCCGGAGTCCAGAGTACATGGACTGGACCGTGAACCGGAATGCGGACTTCACGGACCAGACCATGAAACTATCAAGTGACCCACTGACTCTTAACTGTAAATCTAAATGATAGTATTAAATGCGTAATCATGTGAAAATGCAAAAGTAGTTTAAAGTGATTGAAAAATAGAAACAGCAAAACAAATAGCAGTAGAAGGATCAGTCCGAGCCAGCATGGATTTATGAAGGGAAAATCATGCTTGACTAATCTTCTGGAGTTTTTTGAGGATGTAACTATGAAAATGGACAAGGGAAAACCAGTGGATGTAGTGTACCTGGACTTCCAGAAAACTTTTGATAAAGTCCCACATAGGGGATTAGTGGGCAAAATTAGGGCACATGGTATTGGGGGCAGAGTACTGACATGGATTGAAAATTGGCTGGCTGACAGGAAACAAAGAGTAGTGGTTAACGGGTCCCTTTCGGAATGGCAAGCTGTGACCAGTGGGGTACTGCAAGGTTCGGTGCTGGGACCGCAGCTGTTTACAATATACATTAATGATTTAGATGAAGGGATTAAAAGTAACATTAGCAAATTTGCCGATGACACAAAGCTGGGTGGCAGTGTGAAATGTCAGGAGGATGTTATGAGAATGCAGGGTGACTTGGACAGGTTGGGTGAGTGGGCAAATGTATGGCAGATGCAGTTTAATGTGGATAAATGTGAGGTTATCCACTTTGGTGGCAAGAACAGGAAGGCAGATTACTATCTAAATGGAGTCAAGTTAGGAAAAGGGGAAGTACAACAAGATCTAGGTGTTCTTGTACATCAGTTGATGAAAGCAAGCATGCAGGTACAGCAGGCAGTGAAGAAAGCTAATGGAATGCTGGCTTTTATAACAAGAGGAATTGAGTATAGGAGTAAAGAGGTCCTTCTGCAGCTGTACAGGGCCCTGGTGAGACCACACCTGGAGTATTGTGTGCAGTTTTGGTCTCCAAATTTGAGGAAGGACATTCTTGCTATTGAGGGAGTACAGCGTAGGTTAACAAGGTTAATTCCCGGAATGGTGGGACTGTCATATGTTGAAAGATTGGAGCAACTGGGCTTGTATACACTGGAATTTAGAAGGATTAGAGGGGTCTGATTGAAACATATAAGATTATTAAGGGATTGGACACACTGGAGGCAGGAAGCATGTTCCCGCTGATGGGTGAGTCCAGAACTAGAGGCCACAGTTTAAGAATAAGGGGTAGGCCATTCAGAACAGAGATGCAAAAAAACTTTTTCACCCAGAGAGTGGTGGATATGTGGAATGCTCTGCCCCAGAAGGCAGTGGAGGCCAAGTCTCTGGATGCATTCAAGAGGGAGTTAGATAGAGCTCTTATAGATAGCGGGGTCAAGGGATATGGGGAGAGGGCAGGAACGGGGTACTGATTGTGTATGATCACAGTGAATGGCGGTGCTGGCTAGAAGGGCCGAATAGCCTACTCCTGTACCTACTGACTATTGTCTATTGTAATAGTCCC
Source organism: Hypanus sabinus (assembly GCF_030144855.1). Lineage (NCBI taxonomy): Eukaryota > Metazoa > Chordata > Chondrichthyes > Myliobatiformes > Dasyatidae > Hypanus > Hypanus sabinus. The sequence continues at coordinate 91,190,346 of NC_082718.1, forward strand.
ATTGAAAGTGGCTGAAGTTGCAGAGAAAATTGTGTTGGATGCGGAGTCTTGTGGGGTGGCAGGTGAGGACAAGAGGAAGTCTATCCCTGTAAAAGCATCAGGAAGATGGGATGAAAACAGATGTCTGGGAAATGGAGGAGATGCAGGTGAAGACAGCATCAATTGTGGAGGAAGGCAATTCTTTGAAAAAGTAGGATATCTCTGATGTCTTGGAAAAGAAAGCCTCATTCTGAGAACAAATGCGATGGAGATGAGGAAGTGAGAAAAGAGAACGGCATTTTTATATGATACAGGGTAGGAAGAGCTATAATCAAGATAGCCATGGAAGTTGTTAGATTTGTAAAAGATGTCAGTAGACAGTTTGTCGCTAAAGATGGATACAGAGAGATTGAGAAGGGGCTGGGGTTAGGTGTTTGAAATGGACCAAGTAAATTTAAGGGCAGAGTGAAAGTTGCAGGCAAAGTTGATGAGCTCAGCATAGATGCATGGAATAGCAACAAAGCAGTCGTCAATGTCATGCAGAAAAGTTGGGGAGTGTTACCAGGAATGGCTTGAAATATAGACTATTCCACATAGCCAATGAGAAAGCAGGCTTAGCTGAGAACCATATGGATGCTAATGGCTACACCTTGAATTTGGAGAAAGTGGGTGGAGCTGAAGGAAAAGTTGTTGAGTGCGAGGACCTGTTTGATCAGAAACAAGAGTGTGGTGGTGGTTGTTGAGAAAGAAGCAGAGAGTTTTAAGACCTTCTTGATGGGGTATTAAAGGGACTGGACATCCATTGTGAAAATGAGGCAATCAGGGCCATGGAACTAAAAGCTGTTGATGATATTGAGAGCATGATATAGGGGTCAGTTATGTAATTGGGAAGAGGCTAGTTCAAGGGGGACAGAATGGAGTCAAGGTATGAGTTCAGTGGGACACAGCAGGCAGAAACAAAGGACGTTCCAGGATAGTCAAGTTTGAGGATCTTGGGTAGGAGATAGAAACGACTAGTTTGGGGTCATGGAACTAGGAGGATGGTAGCAGTGGAAAGGAAATCTCCAGAGTCAATAAGGTTGGTGTTGATGCAGGAGTCAATGACCTGATGTTCCCAAGTGGGGTCCTTTTCAAGGGGTAGGTAAGAGGTGGAGTCCTTGAGTTGCCACCTGGCTTCAGCAATGTACAGGACAGCCCGTCACACTATAGCAGCACCACATTTGTCTGCAGGTGTATTGGTGAGGTTGAGATTGGTGCGGAGCGAGTAGCGGGTAGTGCATTCAGAGGGGCTAAGTTTCAGAGAGGAGAGAGAAGTGCTGAAATTGATATCTCATTGGCAATTAAAGATGGAATGATCCAGAACAGACAGAAAACCAGATCAGGGTATGCAAGAAGGGGAGGAGGAGGGTTGGAGACTGAAGAGTTCATCAGTGTGGGATGGGGAACCCTTCTCAAAGAAGAGGGCTGGAGACAGAGGTGACACAGGAAGAACTCAGTGGGTGGCGGGAGTGGAAGTCACTCAGGTGTGGACACCGGGGGTCAAAGGTAAGGCCCTTGCCAGGGACAGTACTGATTGAATGGGCAGATAAGTTTAATGCAGAGATATATGAAGCAATGGATTTTGGTAGGTGGATTAAAAATAAGCAATGTAGAAAAAAGGATTCTGTTCTGAAAGGGGTTCAGGAGCAAAGGGATCAATGGGGTAATGAGAGATGGCAAGCAGGGAAATGTGCACAAGCCATCAAAAGCTGGGAAGGCAATGACAAAGGCACTCACAGTTCTGGAGTTCATCAACGAGATACAGCGAGATGAAGGCAGGCTAAACCTTTATAAAGCAATGGTCCACTGTCGGCTGGAATATTGTGTTAAATTTTTTTGGCTGTTTTATAGGAAGAATGTGAAACATTAGAGAGGAGAGATTTATGAGAACAGATCCCAGGATACAAGGATAGATTAAGAGAGGCTAGGTCTGAGAAACCCAAGGGAAGATTAGATAAAATGATGAGAGATCTGGACAAAGTAAGTAGTGGGAGGCTGATACACTTGACAGAGGAGTCAAGGACTAAGAGTTACAGGTATGAAATAAAAAGGAGGAAGATTAAGAGTGACATAAGTAAAAATACAATTTTTGACACAGTATGGGAGCGTGTCATTGGAATCAGGAATGTGCTGTCTGCACTTGTACTGGAGGTAAGGTCTATTATGGCATTCAGGACAGAATTGGGTAGTTGTACGATGAAAAAGGTTTCCTCCCTCTGTCCAAAGATGTACCGGGCAGGTGATAATTGGTCATTGTAAAGATTTCCCATGATTATGTTAGGGTTAAGCTAGGTTTGTCAGGGGTTGCTGGGAGGCATGGCTTGCAGAGCTGGAAAGGCTTATTCTGCATTGCATCTCCAAATAAATAAAATGATATAATATCATTGCAGGGTGTTAGAGAGAGTGCTGGGGTGGGTCTGGAGATTTGGTCTGGCGGAGATTTAGAATGCACTTGATGGACCAACAGGTCTTTTACTAGGCTGTGACCATTCTATGATTTTAATATTGTTTAAGTACTAATGTTAAGAATATTTTGGGTGATGGGGGTCCTTTATGATGCATGCAGCCTTTTTGAGGCATTGCATTTTGAAGATGTCCTCAATACTGGGGAGGCTAGTCCCCACAATGGAGCTGGCTGAGTTTACAACTTTCGGTAGCTTTTTCAGATCCTGTGCCACCAGTAATGGTGGCATTTTTATAGTACTATTACTGGCACCAGTTTTTAATTCTAAATTCATTGAATTAATTGAACATAAACGTCTTTGCTGCTGGAGCAGACCCCAGATTCACCCCTCTAGACCAGTCAATGTCAGTCCTGTACCCTTAGTGCTATGTTAGCACATGAGGGTTTGAATCAGTATCATGACTCTTCAATGAAATAGATTTTTGCACAAAATGTGGTTAAATTTCTATCTACAGAATCATTTAAATGCTTTGACATTCCTATGAGGGAAAACTAATGGAAAGGGCATTTATATTAGTTGGTCAAACCACATGAAATCAAAGCTGATCGGTGGCTCAGCTGGAACAACACACAAAACACAGGAGGAACTCAGAAACCGATTCAGAACCAAAATTGGAATCAGATATGACATCACAGTGCAATATTTAACCTACTGTAAATTACCATAAGAATTACATTATGACAAATGGAATTTAAGTGTAAGATGGTCCACTTTGGTAAGACCAATTAGAGTACGTTTTACACAGTGAACAGTAGAGCACTGAGGAGTGTGGTAGAACAAAGGGATCTGGGAATATTGGTCCATAATTAATTGAATGTGGTGTCACAGGTAGATAGGGTTATAAAGAAAGCTTTTAGCACATTGGCCTCCATAAATCATAGTGCAGTAGGGTGGTGGGACAGGTGGCAGAGGAGTGATGGGACGGGGTTAGCACAGGTGCAGACACACCCAGCCACGAGACACCAGGCAAGGTCATTTTATTCCAAACTATTGGTTTATTGATCATTACATAATCTCTCTCTTTTGCTTCCCACTCCCGCTTTCTCTTTTCCCAGCCATGATTCCCCTCTCCCTGACCCCTTCCCACACTCAGTCCACAATAGACATTCATATCAGAATCAAGTTTATCATCACTCACATATGTCAGGAATTTTTTTGTGGCAGCAGACAGTGCAATACATAAAATTACTCCAGTACTGTTCAAAACCCATAGTCGCCCTAGCTATACATATGAGCCTTAGACTTTTGCACAGTACTGTAGAATACAGGGGTGGATATTAGGAACTTTGGAGGAACAGACGAGAGACTTGGGAGAATGTTTCAACCTGCATCATAACGTTTCCATGACTGTAAGTGCCACAACAAAATGCTGCTGTTTGCAGGGATCTGGGTGTGGTCACAGCTGAGAGAACAAGAAGTGAACAGCCATACATGCAAATAACTAGGAAGGGAGATGTAATATGATACTTATTGCATGTGGATAGAGCAGAAAGTTGGGAAGCTTTGCTACAACTGTGTGTTACCACACCTGGACTGTATGAAACTTGGTCTCTTATTTTAAGAAAGGATATTGTTGCATTGCAGCTAGTTCAGAGTAAGTCGACTGGCTGATTACCAGCATTGAAAGGTTTTGTTTGTTTTCTAGTGCTTTCCCAGTGTATATAGTGAATAAACTCCTCCGGGGCCCTAATGTTTTTTCCATTGAAATGTTATTTAAAATCACTTTCTGTACCCGTGATGCACCATCAATAACTCTCGGAGGTGGGGGGGGGGTGAACAATAGGCTATTAGCAGCAATGTGCTAAGTAACCGCTCAGTATGTGCGGTTGGGAGACTGTAGGTCTGACACGGTGGTCAGCAGCACAGGAGCGCCGCAGGGGACCGTGCTCTCTCCGGTCCTGTTCACCCTGTACACATCAGACTTCCAATATAACTCGGAGTCCTGCCATGTGCAGAAGTTCACTGATGACACGGCCATAGTGGGGTGTGTCAGGAATGGTCAGGAGGAAGAGTATAGGAAACTGATACAGGACTTTGTGATATGGTGCAACTCAAACTACCTGCGTCTCAATATCACCAAGACCAAGGAGATGGTGGTGGACTTTAGGAGACCTCGGCCTCATATGGAGCCAGTGATCATTAATGGAGAATATGTGGAGCAGGTTAAGACATACAAGTATCTGGGAGTGCGGTTAGACGAGAAGCTAGACTGGACTGCCAACACAGATGCCCTGTGCAGGAAAGCACAGAGTCGACTGTACTTTGTTTGTAGTGAGATGCTGAAGATGTTCTATCGGTCAGTTGTGGAGAGCGCCCTCTTCTTTGTGGTGGCTGGGGAGGCAGCATTAAGAAGAGGGACGCCTCACGTCTTAATAAGCTGGTAAGGAAGGCGGGCTCTGTCGTGGGCACAGTACTGGAGAGTATGACATTGGTGGCAGAGCAGAGGGCGCTGAGTAGGCTACAGTCAATCATGGAAAACCCTGAACATCCTCTGCACAGCACCATCCAGAGACAGAGAAGCAGCTTCAGCGGCAGGTTGCTGTCAATGCAATGCTCCTCAGACAGGATGAAGAGATCATTACTCCCCAATGCCATTCGGCTCTACAATTCAACCACCAGGGGCAAGACATGTTAAAGTGCCGGGGTTAGGACTGAGCTTAAGTTACCACTCAATGCACTTTAGTAACTATTTAAGAACTTTTTAAAAGCTATTTATTAAAGCTTTTTGGAGGGTGATTTTAGATGCATATCATATTTATATTGAGTTAAATACTTGTGTAATTAGTTTTGCTACAATAAGTGTATGGAACACTGGAAAAATGTTGAATTTCCCCTTGGGGATGAATAAAGTATCTATCTATCTATCAGAGCACGGCATCTTGGACACTGAGGGAGGAGCAGAGCCTCCAATCACCTTTATTCAGGAGTCTGTGGGAGGAGCCACAGGAGCAGTCAGCAGAGGACCGTGTCCAGACAGGTATATATAGTTTACCACATTCACTCCCCTTTGTTTTAAAAGAGAGTCCCCATGGGGCGAAGTTTCTTACGAGTATATTTACAGGTTAGGTCTATCAGGCGGCCGAGTCAGTCGCTGCAATCTACGTAGCACCGGTGGTGATTGCACCAGTGCCAGTGGTTATGCTGCCCCTCGTCCTTTCTTTCTCCCCAGGCCTCCCGTCCCATGATCCTTTCCCTTCTCCAGTTCTGTATCCCTTTTGCCAATCAACTTTCCAGCTCTTAGCTTCATCCCTCCTCCTCCTGTCTTCTCCTATCATTTCGGATCTCCCCCTTCCCCTCCCACTTTCAAATCTCCTACTACCTCCTCTTTCAGTTAATCCTGACAAAGAGTCTCAGCCCGAAACGTCGACAGTGCTTCTTTCTACAGATGCTGCCTGCCGTGTGGCGTTCTACCAGCATTTTGTGTGTGTTGCTTGAATTTCCAGCATCTGCAGATTTCCTCGTGTTTGCATGGACACCAGTTTGGTTTTGATGATAAAATGATCCTCATTAGCTAAGCTTACCCCACTGCTCTGCTCTCTCCACATTCATGACAGTGTAGGGAAACAAAGTTCAAACATCATCTTTGAATTTGCCAATCACACCACTGTTGGTATAATCTCAGATAACGACAAGGAGGAAAATCCTTCAAAAAATTGTGGGACATGGCCCAGACCATCACGGATAAAGCCCTCCCCATCATTGAGCACATCTACACAATGTATGGTTGCAGGAAAGCAGCATCCATCATCCGGGACCTTCTCCATCCAGGACATGCTCTCTTCTCGCTGCTGCCGCCAGCAGGAAGAAGGTACAGGAGCCTTAGGACATGCACCTTCAGGTTCAGGAACAGTTATTACCCCTCAACCATCAGGCTCTTGAACCAGAGGGGATAGCTTCATGCAATCCATCATTGGACATCACTATTCACTCACTTTCAAGGACTCTTCATCTGATATCCTTGATGTCTATTGCTCATTTATTATTATTATTATTATTATTATTATATTTCGTATCTGTTTTCATTTGTACATTGGTTGTTTATCCGACCTGCTAGGTGCGTTCTTTCATTGATTCCGTTGTGTTTCTTGGATTTACTGTATATGCCCGCAAGAAAACGAATCAAACGAAGGGTTGTACATGGAGACTTGATAATACATTTACTTTGAACTTTGAACGCTACTAATATAATCCTATCAGGGATCAACCCTAGTTCAATGAGGAATACCGAAGAACGTGTTCAATGTAGCACACCACATTCTTAAAAATGAGGTGCCAATCTTGCGAAATCGAAACACGGAACTACCTCAGTGCCAAACAGTATGACTAGACAGAACTAACCTAATTTTACAGCCTTCGGGTCGAGTCCAACACTTCTATTTGTGAATGATAGGGAACAATTAAACATCTAATAAGGCAATCCAAAAAACACCTTCGTCCATTAAAGTTGCAGGACCCAGCACACGATCGTTGAAGGTGAATCTTAAATCATTGGCAATGACCCATCCACCTTAAGTTTCTAACAGCCCCACCACCATCGCATGAGACAACTTTAAGCCAATATGCTTCAGTCCACTTAATATCATGAGCAACTGAGTGTACAGGAAACTGTAAAGCTATAGGCTCACCACATCTGAAAACAAAAATTAAAAGTATCTGCTTTCCTTTCCAGACCAGTATCTGATCCCAGAGCCACACCAGTGTCGTAAACTGCCCTCTGAAACAGCCTGGCAGCTCACTGGTGTTTTTATGGATACAATATTCTTTTCTAATGACACAGGGCTGTCTGGAAATCTGGATCAATATGTACAGAGCGCCGGAGGAACTCAGAGGGTCAGACAGCATTTCGGCCGAGGCCCTTCATCAGGTTTTCCTCTTGACCCGGCTGAATTCCTCCTGCATTTTGTGTGTGTTGAAGGCCTTTCTCAAGTCCCAAGAGATGATTAACAAAAAGGTGGAAGATAACATCGCACGGACTCGCTGCAAATTATTTTCATTCTACTTTTTAACACCATGCTTGTAAGCAAATGCATTGGATGATTATGATTCATACCATGCTTCTTATTGTCCCGCCACTCTCCCGTGTATTCATCCCCGTTCACCGTGTAAACAGTGCTTTTCAATCCGTTTTTCTGCGCGTTCCGATCCCATGCTTTCCAGGGGCTTTCTTTTGGCTTTCGAGGTCTCAGAAACGGCATTTTGTGTTGATGGGGCTTTCGGTAAGAATTACAGTCTGCACACTCCCGAGGGGGTATGTACGGAAAGATTAGTATGTTGCCAAGCAACAAGCTTGGCTAAATAACTTACAATAATGCTTCCTCGGAAATGGGATTTGAAAGACCTAGCGAACAGTACCGACAATTCATTTCAGCAACAACATAAACTCAAGGATCAAAATAGCAGGATATTTGACAACAATCCCAGTTGTTGTCACTGACGCTCCCGTAGGACTATAATGTGCGCTTCGTTGCTACGGCAACTGAAATAGGCCGTGCAGCCGGTGCTTTACCATTGTTAGTGTCTTTTCAATTTGTAGGTAAGACATTGAGATAAACATAAAACATTGTGAAATCAATGTTGGTTTCATTTAAAAAAGAACGTTGTTTTCAATTAAAAGTGTCGGATGGGCTACGTCATCGATTTGTCATTGTTTTATCCTGGGAAGGTAATCTGAAAAAATGCCGAGTTTGCAATATGTAGGGTTTCGAAGATTTAACTTCACATTTCATTTTGTTTTACGTTAAAACATTCCAAATAGTGCATTGTTTGGACGAGTAGATGAGGAGTTTTGACCTTCAGGTTTACAGAATTGTCTTACTATTTAATGCTGAGCTTTTTTTGTGGGCAAGAGAATCGTGTTACACTTTATTATTCTTATTGAACTTTACTATCATCGAGTCGATAGTCTCTTAACAGGTGATGTAGCATTCGTCTTAAGAAGTCTTTAGGTCTCCCACTGCCAAGGGGAAAATATGTTCATAACAATGTAGTACGTTAATTTTAATATCTCGGCAAAATACATATATGCGTGTGGTAAATATGTAAGATATTCAAGGTACATGGGATGTGTTTTAGCCGGGTAAATTTCTGCTGTTGATGCTTGATAACTCATTAGTGGTATCCGTGAATCAATATGTTGTATTTAAACATAATCCATAAGCAATTTTTTTAAAGGGAAAATGATGCGATTTCTTATATTAATTACAAGCCTAGATTATAAATGCATGGAGGAATATCTATAAACAACAACTCCCAATTATAAAACACATTTAACGTGGCAGAAGTTTTCTCATACATTTATATAGAAGAGTTTCTAACAAGAAAAGCAACAAGTTTCAGAAGATTATATTAAGATATTTGATGAACTGACTGGCCAAAGAGTTTGGTTTTAGTGAGTTTTTTCCCCCAAGGAGTGAAAAAGTGACAGAGATGCATAGCTTAAGGCATTGACAACACAAGTATTTTGGAAACTTGCCTAGGTGAAAGGGGACAAGCTAAGCTGGAGTGAGCTAATGGAAGAATTTGAAAAAATATAGGAATTTTCAAAACATTGCTCAGCAAACCATTAAGATAATGAGTTAACAGAGATAAACTGATAATAATAATAATAGATAACACATTCCATTGTGTGTTTCAATGTACATAAAGCTAATAAAATCTTGAAGTGGGAAGTATGAGCAGAAGGGCTTACATAAATTAAGATTATGGAGACTAAACAGATGAAGTTAGGATGTTAATGAAGGTTCTAGCAGCAGATTAGTATTATAAGGTGAGATGTCAAAAGCTGCTGTTAGAAATGGTAAAATTTAAAGTTCAAATGACAAGAATGTGGCAGTTTTCATTTTAGATGGAATGGAATTTGTGACAGGGACCATTGGCTTTGTATTGGAGGAAATCCCTGTTTATCTTGTATTGGATGTGGACAATATCATCTAACAGCATAGAGAACAGATAAGGTGGTAAACCTGGATGGCTCAGGTGTAAATGCGTAAACAACACATGCAAAATGCTGGTGAAACGCAGCAGGCCAGGCAGCATCTATAGGAAGAAGTACAGACCTGTAGATGCTGCCTGGCCTGCTGCGTTTCACCAGCATTTTGTGTGTGTTGCTTGAATTTCCAGCATCTGCAGATTTCCTCGTGTTTGCGTTTTTAAATGTGTAAAGTTGTATTTTCAGATAATGTTGCTGAGGGTCAGCATGTAGAATGGGCAACAGAAATGAGGCAAAGATTGATCCTTGGAGACATCAGAAGCAAGGTTGCAGCTATGGGAAAGGAAGCCATTTTGTATCTCAGATTAGAACCAGGCAAAGATGAGACCAGATAAGTGTGAAGTCTCATTTCAGCTGGATAACAATAAAGAGGCTTCAGAAGACTATGGTGCATCTACCTGTTCAAAGGCACTCTGTTGACTCAGAAGTACATGGAGAAAAATAAATTGCAATCTCAGAACAGTTCAGTACTGTGGCGGGAGTACACACCACTGATAAGAGGGATTCACGAAAAAGTCTGATTAAGATAAACATGTCAAGGATTGATTAGCGGTAAACCGCCGGGTATTGCCACTGAATATGGGGGAGTGTAGACATTTTGCTGAGGGTGGTGAATATCAGAAGTTCTCTGTCCCAAGGGGTGGTGAAACCTAGATCATTAGAAGTCTTTAAAGTGCAGGTAGAAGATTGGGGAATTGACATGAGTTGTGAACAGTGTAAATAAGCAATGAACATATTAAATGACAGGGTAGGATTGAGGTGCCAGGTGAATTACGCCTATTTCCTTGCGATATTGCAAAGGGGAGATAGTTCGAAATGTTTTGAAAGCATATAAGGTTTTTTAAAAATATTTGGCTTGAAGGAGAGTGAAGTGGTTATTTGAAAACATACCAAAACCGATGAGAGTCTGAGCCAGGGTAACCACACTGTATGATGCGCTCCCAAATACTGAAGTTCCAAATCAACCAAGGTATGTCGAATCCTTTGTTATAAAACCAGCAACTTTATAGCGTTTTTAAAAAACTAACAAAACTAAATTAACGATATAGTGATCTTAGCGTACAAATTAGCGATATTACTAAGCATTCTAAATGGCAATCAAATACTGTAGCATAATTGGCAGTCAAATTAAATTAATGTTCAATTAACGAAGTTGGCATATTTACGTGTTATCAGACTTAGCGTTCTCTGCATATTTAAGTGGTCAACAAAAAATACCATTCCTGTGCCTCAGCCTCTCTCCACCAGACTAAATTAAACAATGAAGGCAAAGAGTGAATACGTAACTATACTAATTTGCTTCTATCACGCACCGACCCATGTGATAGATTACCATAATAAACGTGTCACTAGTTGGTTTGTTACCCAAAAAACACTCGAAAACTTCTACAGACATATCATGGAGAGCATTCTGACTGGCTGCATCACCATCTGGCATGGAGGGGTGGTCGGGGTCATGCACTCTTCTCATTGTTACCATCATGAAGGAGGTTCAGAAGCCTGAAGGCACACGCTCCGATTCAGGAATAGCTTCTTCCTCTCTGCCATCCGATTTCTAAATGCACATTAAACCTTGTGGTGTTGTACCTCACTACTTCTTTTATTTCTGTGTTGTTTTTCAGACAGACATACCTTATTGATCCCGAGGGAAATTGGGTTTCGTTACAGCCGCACCAACCAAGAATAGTGAAGAAATATAGCAATATAAAACCATAAATAATTAAATAATAATAAGTTAGTCATGCCAAGTGGAAATAAGTCCAGGACCAGCCTATTGGCTCAGGGTGTCTGACACACAAAGGGAGGAGTTGTAAAGTTTGATGGCCACAGGTAGGAATGACTTCTTATGACGCTCAGTGTTACATCTCGGTGGAATGAGTCTCTGGCTGAATGTACTCCTGTGCCTAACCAGTACACTATGGAGTGGATGGGAGTCACTACTTATTGTAGTGGATGGGAGTAGTTGCACTACTTATTTTAATATGTATATTTACTATACATGTATAGTTACTATAATTCATTATTTTCTATATTTATCATGTATTGCATTGTACTGCTGCAACAAAGTTAACAAATTTCTTGGTATGCTGTATGCTGCTGATTTAAACCTGATTCTAATTCAAAGTACAATGCAGACAGGAAGAAAATAGATACATGGCTCCTATATTCCAGTCCCTTCATTATTACACTATAATTACAAAAATACTAAATTACTGAAATAGGATACATGAAATCTTCAACGACAAAAATCTTAACATTTATACAAGTGTCCTCTTTTTTTCTTCTTCCAGTCAAGTCATGTAACAGTCATCTAGGCCAGAGGTTGCCAGCACTTAGCCAAGTACTGAGCAATCTTTACCGCCACTCTCTGTCAAGTCAAAGTCGGGAAGCTTCTAGAGCTGAAGCTCCTCAAACCTCTGCCTCCAATAGAAGATAGATCTTGGTAATAGGCCTGTCTACAACTCATCTTGGTCTTGACATGCACCTGCTGCATAAATCCTCTTCTGTCTGGAAATACTTAAATGATTCTTCCCACCATCCATGAGTATTAAGGTGTTGCAACATCAACTATAAGTACAAGGTCTCTTGGGAGGATATTGTGTTTTATACCTAACCATTTCTGACACCTCTGTATCTGTGGTAAATACTCCTTGACCCACCGTTTCCAAAACAAGTTTGATATGTATTGGATCTGCTTCCATCTACAATGAGCATAGGCTTCTTTCAACGGATGCTGCCCGACCTGCTGAGTTCATCCAGTTTTTTGGTACGTCTACAATGAGCATAAATGTCTTCCGTTTGGAACTTTCCTGGTGGTAAGGACGGTGATGTCTTCCAAAGCAACAGATGGTTGGGTGTTAATGCTTCCAAATCATTGATATTGGAGGATGCACCCGTAATTGGTTGACCATTGATACTTCACAAAGTACTGTGTGGAAATACTCTTTGTCAAGATTTTGTACCTTCATGGTGGAATTGAGGACCTTTTTCACAGACCTGTTGAACCTCTTACATGTTTCTCCATGATGTGAGCCAGCTGGAGGGTTAAAAATCCAATTAATTTCTTTTTAAAGAAGGACGTCACTACATTGTGAATATTTCTGTTTTTTAATGACTTCTTGCAACTCGCACTCAGCCCCAACGAAGTTTGTTACATTATCGGAGCACAGTTCACAAACATGTCCTCATTTTGTTGTAAAGGGTCAAAGGGAAAACAAAAGAATCTGTCTAAAGAAAATGCCACTTCAGTGTGAACTGCTGGTATAGTTAGACAGGTAATTATGACCCCTTACCTCTTCACTTTAGTCCTTCTGCTTGTCACTTCAAAAGTAGTCCACTCCTACACGTTTAAACAGCGATTCATCTGGAGAGGCCCTATCCAGAGGTAGATCTGCCATGTGCTGGCAACCTGGATCTGTGAGCAACCATCAACAAACAACACACTTACACAGGATCCTTTTTATAGCTGTACAAGCACCAGGAATCCATTATTTTTGGCATGACCTGGATAACATGTGATTATGGCCACCATGTCCCACCTCTTGATGTACATGCTCAGAATGATGTCTGAGATATAAAGATCCTTTGCCAGTATGACAAGATATTTAGATTCTTCAGGCATAGCTGCCTTACTAAGTCATCCACCAACTCTCAAAACACCATCTTCAAGTACTGGATCACGCTTGAAAACATGGACATTCCTTTCCACACTCTCTGCCTTTGCAAACTTGAGAACTCATTTGGAAATCTCTTTGACAAAACCCAATTATCTCCATTTCAGCCTTTCTGAGCTCCTCCAGTGAGAGACAATCTTGATTGATCTGATTTTTGGCCTTCTCAAATCTCTCTCTCCAAAGAATATCCTTGTTGTTCTTCAGCCAAGTCAGACTGAGCAAGAGCAATGCCCACTTGCTTCCTTTTTTGACTAAGAAGCAAGAGCAGGTTCTTAAATCTAAGAATCCAGGCCATTGTTTTCCTCAACTAGTTCCAAGATGAGAAATAATGGATTATATGTGTTACTGTGTCCACCTCCTCTTCAACCTTCATGGAATTCATTGTAACACTCCTCTTGACTTCTGGATCAGCTAGCAGAAGTTCTCCAGAAGAATCAGAATTCACAGATCTCTTCCATCACCATAATCTCCTTTCAGTGGTCCATTCACAGTCCAACCCAACATTGTTCTATTTGCATTGGGTCTATCATAAACCGCAAATCACTTGCAATGGCTCCATTGTTTTAGGCACATTTGTCCCCATCAGTAGCTCAATTTCTAAATCAATCTCTGGCAAATAAATTTGTGCTTTCTTGATGCCGATTCCCAGGATGTGGGGTTTGGGGTTTGATGTTCTTGTTGCTGTTTCCCCATGTGGGTGCGAGGGACGAGTTGGGGAAGTTGGGGGTTTGCAAGTTTTTGTTTCTTTTCCTTTTTGGGCGGGGGTGGGTTGCAATTGATGTCTTTCTTTCAACTTACTTCAATTCTGCATACATACTTTGATAATAAGAATGAACTTTGGAACCTTTTATTTCAGGTGAGACGATCCCTGGAAATTCCTCTGCTATGAAATGTTTCATTTGTGGACGGGCAGACTATATAGTTACTCATGATCTTCTCTTGATGCATGTGAGAAAATGCTTGTTTTTTTTTCCAAAAAAAAGGATTTGCAATTGAGGATTTCAAGTTCCCTGCCCCCATCATCTTATTTTGCCATGGATGTCCAGTCACTATATACTCCAGCCCCCACCAGCAAGGCCTAAAAGCTCACTTTTTTTTTCTGGACACCAGACCTAACCAGTTCCCCTCCACCATGACTCACCTCCGCCTGGTGAAACTTGTCCTCACTCTAAGTAATTTCTCATTTTGCTCCTCCCACTTCCTTCAAACCCATAAGATAGCCATGGGTATCGCATGGGTCCCAGCTATGCCTGCCTGTTTGTCGACTACGTGGAACAGTCTATGTTTCAAGCCTACATTGGTGACCGTCCTGCACTTTTTCTACACTACATCGATGACTGCACTGGTGCTGCTTCCTGCATCCGTGCTGAACTTGTCAACTTCATCTGCTTTGCCTCCAACTTCCAGCTTGCCCTCAAGTTCACCTGGTCCATTTCCACCACCTCCCTTCCCTTTCTCAATCTCACTGTCTCTATCTCCGGAGACAGCGTATCCACTGATGTCTATTACAAATGCACAGACTCTCACAGCTACCTAGACTACACCTTGTCCCACCCTACTACTTCTAAAACGCCATCCCTCTTCTCAATTCCTCTGTCTCCACTGCATCTGCTCTCAGTACGAGGCTTTTCATTCTAGAACGAAGGTGATGGTTCTTTTTCAAAGAAAGGGACTTTCCTTCCTCCACCATCAACGCTGCCTTCAACTGCATCTCTTCCATTTCATGCACGTCTGCTCTTACCCCATCCTCCCACCACTCTACCAGGGATAGGGTTCCTCCTGTCCTCACTTACCAGCTCACCAGCCTCCCTGTCCAGCGCATAGTTCTCCAAAACTTCCACCACCTCCAACAGGATCCCACCACATAGCACATCTTTCCCTTCCTCCCCCACCACTTTCTACTTTCTGCAGGGATCACTCCTTTGTCCATTCATCCTTCCCCACTGATCTCCCTCCTGGCATTTATCCTTCCAAGCAGAACAAATAATACACCTGCCCTTACACCTCCTCCCTCACGACCATCCAGGGCCCTAAACAGTTCTTCCACGTGAAGCAACAATTCACCAGAGAGTCTGTTGGGGTCACTTTCTGTGTTTGGTGCTCTTGGTGTGGCCTCCTGTATATCAGTGAGACCCGACATAGAGTGAAGGACCACTTCACTGAATGTCAATGCTCCATCCACCAGAACAAGCAGGATCACCCTATGGCCACCACGTTTAATTCCGCTTCCCATTCCAATATGTCCGTGCATGGCCTCCTCCACTGACAAGATGAGGCCACACTTAGGTTGGAGGAACAACACCTTGTATTCCGTTTGGGTAGCTTCCAACCTGATGGGATGAACATCAATTTCTCAAACTTCCGGTAATGCACCCATAACATCCCCCTTCCTCCATTTCCCATCTCTTTTCCCCCCTCACCTCATCCTGCCCGCCCATTGCCTTCCGCTGGTGCTCCTTCCCCTTTTTTCTTCCATGGCCTTCTGTCTCTTTTACCAATCAACATCCCAGCTCTTTACTTCATCCCTCCCCCTCCAGGTTTCACCTGGTGGTTCTCTCTCCCCTCCCCCTACCTTTTAAATATACTCCTCAGCCTTTTTCTCCAGTCCTGCCAAAGGGTTTCAGTTCGATAAGTTGACTGTACTTTTTTCCATAGGTGCTGCCTGGCCTGCTGAGTTCCTCCAGCATTTTGTGTGGATTGCTCAGATTTCCAGCATCTGCAGATTTTCTCTTGTTTGTCCTTTTTTTCTGTCAAGTTGAGCTTGTTCATGAGGCCTATTGTGCAGAAACTGCTGCACCTGATCTAGGAAAGCATAGGGAACCACTGTCTTGTTGCCCTTCTTAAACTTCACTTGTACTGGAACAATGGGAAGTTTAAAATCATGATCACCAGCCCCTGTAAACCCACTAGATACCAGGGCATATTGGAGTATAAAAGTTGCATTATTTGCTGTGTAACCAAAACTATGTAGTCAGCTTTGAAACTTGCTATTTGCTATGCATGTATCCAAAATGAAATCCTAGGAATGTAGAAGACAATGGTGTGTTAATGAAAGGTAGCTAAGAGATGTAGATTAGAACATGATTAAGTCACAAAATATTAAGAATGTAAACTTGCTATTTGCTAGAGAATGAAATCTTAGGAATGTAGAAGTAAATGGTGTGTTAGAGGAAGCTAAGAGATGTAAATTATGTAACCTGAGTTTGCTATTTGCTATGCATGTACCCAATTTAGCAGGAGAATGAAATATTAAGAATGTAGAAGACAAGGTAGCTAAGAGATGTAGATTAGAACATGATTAAGTCAATGGGTAGAAACAATAGTGGCGGATGAACGTGTGGTACGCAACTATAGACCAATTGCATATGCTAATGCAACTAAACCAGGAGATTGCTATAAAACATGCTATGTCCAAAGATCGGTGGGCAATCAGCAACTAGCTCAATGACTGACTCAGCTTTGATTTGCAAATTAAAGTTTAACCCTTCTTGAAGAATCTTCTGTGTCTCCTAATCATTTGTGGGGCATCAGAAACCACAACAGGCACTACTCACTCCTGTGTCTGATTCTTTCACAGCTTGTTTTGATTATGCACCCTTTTCGTTCAAGTGAATATGAAGTAAGAATGCTGGGATGCTTGCTAATGCATACCCTGTATGAAAGACACTTCCTGCAATCTTTGCTGATGTGTCCTGTACACAAACAGCCAAAGCAGATACCTTTTTTTTAGGAAGTCCATCTTCTCACTGTGAGCCCTTTTCTCTAGCTGAGGGCACAAATCCAATGCATGTTCAGCCTTGCAGAACAGACAAATCCTTTTGGCTGACAAGACCATTTCCCTTCCATTAATTTCAGGTTGAGTTTTGGCTTTACTTCTCAGAATGGTCACAATATTTGCAAGGCTCCTTCCTTTAGCCTTAGTGAAATTATGATTTGTGTTCACACTTCTGCCTATTGCTGGTGATGTATAGTCCCAAACATCGGGTGTGTAGCAATCTTTCCGTGCCTTTCTATAAATTAAACAATGTCAGTGAAAATAATCTTATATTTGTGCCTTTCTTGCAGTTTACAGACCGCTGTTCTCCATTTATCCCTAAACATATAGAGCAATTCTTTATGATAATCAACATTTTAGCAAGCATGTCCAGCTCACACATACGCTGCAGTTCTTCCAAGACATTACAACAGCCACGAAGAGAAAGACTGTAGTCTTGAAAAGCTTTCATAATTTCAGATTTGATAGGTACCCAAGAAATAGCCCTTTGGATGTAGGCAGATACAATTTTCTGTTCATTACCAAAATGTTCTTGTAGTAAAGCCTTAGGTTTTAGATATTCTTTCTCAGGGTCAACATACTGACAACTTCTGACAAGTTCTAAAGGACAACCTCTAGTGGACTGTTCAAAGAAATAAAGGCAATCTATAACTCTCATTCTTGCCCTCAAAAGCCCTCATGAATGCACGATACTGCAATGGATCTCCATAGAAGATTTGAATCTCTCTTTTAGACAAAGATGAAAGGTGTTGCCATTGTACCAATAAAGTTGTTATTTCATTTTGCTTCCTCATTATATCAGTGGTACTGTTTTGACCGCTAACCTCTAAAACGAGAGTGTTTCGATGCTGTGTTAATGTCTGCATGAGCATTCTGAGCTGCTGGACAAGACAAATGTTCAGAGTGCCTCATTAGCACAGGCTGAGAGTAAGCATCCTGAATGACCTCTTGGCATGTTGTTCATGTTTCACAGTCACCTGAGGAATAAATAAATCAGCATATACATTGGATGTTTTTGTTTTTCTTTGTGCCTTTTCTATATGGGATCTCAGACCATAGGACTGTCTTGCTGGAGCACTTCTAGCACTTGCCACACTTGAAACCCTTAGCACATTAACTTTAGCCATAGGTGAAGCAATTTCTCCCTCCATTTTAAGTTGTTCTTTCCTTTTCCATTGCAGCTCCTTCCTTTTCCTTAGATGCTCCTCTTGATCTTCAAACACGTTTGTCCTTCAATAATTTGAAGTGCAATTAATGCAGCTAAATCAGCCTGTTTTGTTTTGTGCAGAGGAGGTAGTAGATACTTAAAATTTCCTTCTTGCAGCAGAACCTTGAGCACTGACATTAGACACACTTTCATTCAGTTTCACATAATCCTGTGGATCACCTGCTCTATGCATTGTCAAAACAAGTCTTGGAATTTGAGAGACATTGTCTGATGGAAGGTGAGACACATATTCACTTGTTGCAGCAACGTGAACTTCAATATAACATGTTTGGGTCAACCATTGTTTTGCATCCCCTATGAATGCACTGCAATAGCAATGAATGTTTGAAAAACATTGGTTCTGTTTTTCTTGTTTGGACTTGGGAAGTAGTGAGATTAGCATGCAATGTTGCTTAGCAACAGCTTCACAGAGATTAGTCAAATCCTCAAGATGAGGTTGCACTTAATTTTCACAAGATCATTAATTGATGGTATTAAACCTTTAATGTTGTTCACATTTGTTTCATACTCCTTTTAAAGACTTTCAATTAGATTAGCCTTAACTTCAGCTTTAATTCCTCTTTCAACAGCAGGATCTTTGGTGCCACTTCCATGCTCAAAACTTTCCCTAGTTTTGTGACATGCAATTACCTCTTTGTTCACCCATAGCTCTGGAGATATTGAATTCAATAAATGTAGTCAATAAACAAGCTGACTGTGCATCCACAGCACTTAAACCAGACCAAACAACTAGACTTTAATTCAAACGCTGGCAACTGGAATATTTTATCACTTCAATAAAACAAAGTGACGAACCCTCAGGCAAACACCACACATCAGGCAACAGTCCCCAATGGATGAGTAGTGCTGACCATTTAAAAGTGTGTTCAAACCACAAACACACAACATGAATCAATGAAAGGTCACAGATAATTTGAGCACAAGTTGCTTCTGTTTCCAACATGTTGTTCTCAGTATTATAATTCCAATTTCACCAATGAGTCAGAGGCAGTCCTTTGCGGTAGACTAGTGTTTGTTTGGTATAACTATTTTTTTTTGTTGACAAAATGTAGTGGTGCCTCAAAAACAAACCAAAACCGCTGAGAGACTAAGTCAGGGTAATCGACACTGTAATAACACGCTTCCAAATAATGAATTTCCATAATGAACAGAGATATGTTTGATGATTTATTATGAAACCAGTATAGATGAACAATATAGTGGAAAAAAACTAATGAAACTTAAGTTAGTGATATAACAATCTTAGCATTCAAATAAGCAATATTACTAAGTGTACTAATTGATGATCAAATAGCAGTTTGCAGTCGAACTAAATTAGTGTTCCAATTAGCGAAGTTAGCGTTTTTAAGCAATATCAGAATTAGCATTCTGTATGTATTTAAACAGTAAGCAATACAAAAAAGTCTTTCCCCTTGGCTCAACCCCTCTCCACTAAACTAAACAACTAAGACAAAGCATGAATATGTAATTATACTCCTTTGCTTCTACCACACCTCTATCCATGTGATAGATTACCATAATAAATGCACCACAAAGCAAATACAGACAGAAAATAGTTACATGGCTCCTACAGAGAGGAAGACAACACTTCAGAGAAGAATATTGTTAACAATATTAAATAACACAGGGATCAGGTCGGGAAATTGGGTGGTGAGTGGTTGAGTAGAAATCGGATCAGGGGAGAGGATGGTAGCTGTCATTGAATGAGATGAATTTGCAGTGAATATGAGGAGAAAAAAGGGGAAAATAGAGAAGGTTGGGAGTTCTGGACTGGGCAATAGGGAACATCAGAACTTTAGAACAGTTGGCTAAGAGTGGATGGAAATGGCAGAGACAGAAAATCAGTTATTTTCAGTCTTGGTGACAATAGAATTCCATGAGCTCCTGCCATGAGTTAGAGGTAAATGAGTTTAAGGAGACAATTACAGTAAAATAACCAGAGGATGCAGAGTCATAGAGCACTACAGCACTGAAGAAGGCCCTTGAGTTTAGCTATTCTATGCCAAACTGTTGTTCTGCCTAGTCCCATAAATCCATACCTGGATCATAGCCCTCCCTCCCCCTTCTACTCATTAATTCATCCAAGCTTCTTTTAATTGGGCCTGCATCCACCACTTCCACTGGCAGCTGGTTCCACACTCGTACCACTCTCTGAATGAAAAAGACCCTCCCTCCCCCAGTTTACTTAAATATATTTCACCTTTCACCCTTAACCTATAACCTCTAGTTCTAGTCTTATCCAACCTCAGAGGCAAAATCCTGCTTGCATTTACCCTATCTATATCCTTCAATATTTTGTATACCTCCAACACTCCAGGGGAAAAAAATCTAATCTATTTAACCTTTCCCCAAAACTCAAGTCCAGCAATATTCTTGTAACTTTTTTTCTGCACTATTTCAATCTTATTGATCTCTTTCTTGTATATATATAGCCAGAATTGCCCACAATACTCCAAATTTGGCCTCACCAACATCTTGTACAACTTCAACATAAAATCCCAAATCTTCTACACAATACTCTTACTTAAGGAAGCCAATGTACCAAAAGTTCTCTTTATGCCCTATTTATGTGATGCAATTTTCAAGGAATTACAGATATATATTCCCAGATCCATCTTTCTACCACACTCCTCAGTGTCCTACTGTTCACTGTGTATGTTCTACCTTGGTTTGTCCTCCCAAAGTGCAACACCTCACATTTGTCTACATTAAATCCCATCGCCATTTGTCTGCCTATTTTTCCAGCTTGTCCAGATCCCTCCACAAGCTTCGATAGACTTCCTCGCTGTCCACTATGCCCCAAATCTTGGTGTCATCTGCAAATTTGCCAATCCATTTTACCACATTATCATCAAGATCATTGATATAAATAACAAATAACAACAAACCCAGCACCAATCTCTGTGGCACATCACTAGTCAGAAGTCTACAGTCAGAGAGGCAACCATCTACTACCACTCTCAGACTTCTCCCAGAAAGGCAATGTTGAATCCAATTTACTACCTCATCTTGAGTGCCAAATTTCTTTACCAGCCTCCCATTCAGGATTTTTCAAAGCCCTTGCTGAAGTATCTTTGCAATTGAAGATGATCCTGCAATGGTGACCAAATTTTGGTAGAGCGGGAACCAATACTGTTTAATATGTTCTAGCCAGATCTTAATGGCTAAAACAATTGTTTGTTGTATCTGGGAAAACGGAGATAAGAGCTGTACAGGAAGAATGATCAGAGTTAGAGATAATAATTGTTTTATTAAGTATTAACTTGGAGGGAAGGATTGAGTTGAACAGATCAGTGGCTGCAGGAGTATCACGATGAACAGCAAGGCAAAGCTGTGAACTTGAATATACAGATGTAAGTAATTGGGAAAGATGATAGGGAAAATTTCTAGGAAGCATAAAGAAAAAAAAGTGGAAGTGTAAATTGAAGTAATGGGCTTCAGCCTAGAGTGGCACCAAAACATAAGAAAAAGTTGCATGGTCTAAATTATTTAGGATTTTAGTATAAATAAATTCTAGGAATACATGAAGAATAGATAGGAGAAAACAGTTGATGTGCTGAGTTAGAATCAGAATTCCCATATGGTAATAAAACTATTGTAGATCGAATTGACTCCACATGGAGCTCTAAGAACTGGTTATATTCTACAGAGTAATGCAACAGCCAAATTAAGACTAGAAACAGTCTGAACCATAAAGCATCAAAGAGCGCTGAAGTTATATATTGTAGAACAATAATTAGGGGGCTGGAATGTAGGAGCCATGCATTTCTGTGCTTGGTGTTTATTATGGTAACTCGTCACATTAGTGGGATCAAGGTAAAAGCAAAGGGATTAAGTTACCATAATAAATGCACAGCACAGAATACATGGGGTACAAGTGCAATGTTAAATGACTGTAAATTTATTGCATAGCAGAAAATAGAAGGTGGGTGAAATGCTATAAAATCTGGAAGTATCAAGTACCTTGGCCTTGATAATGAAACTAAAATGGGAACTTGGACTGGGACTGAAGCTGAACAACTATTCCAGCCAAAAATATAGCTGTAGAACACAGCAGACAAAATAGAGACTTATTACAATATAGCACATAACATTGCAAATGTTTTGCCTTCAAGTATTTATGCAATTTCTTTTTAAAAGCCCAAAGTTCAAAGTAAAATTTATTATCAGAGTACGTACATGTCACCATGTACAACCTTGAGATTCCTTTTCTGCAGGAATACTTAGCAAATCTATAGAACAGTAACTGCAAACAGGATCAATATTCAACCAACTGTGCAAATTCAAATATAAATAAATAGCAATAACAAGCATGAAATAACAAGATAGAGTCCTTAAAGTGAGATCATTGGCTGTGGGAACACCAGAAGTAGATTGAGTGTCGTTATCCCTTTTCGTTCAAGAGCCTGATGGTTGAGGGGTAGTAACTGTTCCTGAACCTGCTGTTGCAAGTCCTGAGGCACTTGTACCTTCTACCTGGTGGAAGCAGTAAGAAAAAATCATGGCCTGGGTGGTGAGAATCTTTGATGGATGCTGCTTTTCTATAGCAATGTTTCATGTAGATGTGCTGAATGGTTGGGAGTGTTTTACCCATGATGTACTGGGCCATATCCACTAGCTTTTGTAGGATTTTCTGCTCAAAGTCGTTGGCGTTCCCAGGCCGTAATGCAGCCAGTAAGCACACTATCCTCCACACATCCAAAGTCTTTCCGAAATACCGTATGCATTTATCCCTGTTTCAGAGCAGAAAATACAGGTCATAAAGAAAGTTTTTTTATCCATGAAACCTCTGGCTCCTTAGATAATTATCTCAATCTTGCTTGTTTCTGCATCGCCTAATATATTCACTGTGAACCACTTGGTGGGAGGTCATCCATGTCATTGTGAATAGGCTATATTTTTTTGCAGAAGTTCCCATTAGTTCCACTTCCTGTGACTAATGGAAACCCCCTTCCAAGAATATATTTTGTCAGGACTCCACAAACCGAAGATTCAAGATTCAGATTTAATTATCGAAACATACAGTGAAATGCGATGCTTGCATTAACAGCTGACACACCCAAGGATGTGCCAGGATATGCCCACTAGTGTCACCACACATCCCGATGCCAACATAGATTGCCCACAATGCTCAGCAGAACAATACAGAACACGTGACAAAATAACAACAGAAAAACAAGGCATTTGTAACAGAGGTGTTCAAATGCGAGAAGTGAATGAGACCAACTGCATACAGTTTCAAAGATACAGCACAGCAAGATGAGTTGAATAGCTAATATCTACAGTGTATTGCAATAAGGCTTCTCTGGTCTAAGTTACAGTTGCTAAGTGTCTGCTAATTTGAACAATCAATCCATGTTTTTCTGAAGTCTTTTCATTGAAATGAAATCCTTTTCATTGTCTACTGGAGTTTTGTGTTTCATGTTTGTATATTTTAAGTCATGTCGTCAAAAAGATCATTGTCCTAAGAGATACTCCTGAGGTATTGTTCACTTTTCTCCAATGTGATAAACAATCAGTTTCCACCATTCTGTGCTTCCCGTTTTTTAGCTACTTACTGATCCTTTAATGTCATTGGATGTAATTTCATGAATAATATTACTTTAATAATCCTGTTCTGGTTTCTGATAATTAACCTATACTTTTATTCCAGATTATTTTCCTATTTTAGGCTGATTGGCCTGAAGTTGTCAGGTTTATCATTTTGTCGTTTCTTTAATCAGGACTGCATTATTTGCAACCTTTTTTGGGCTTTGCCACCCAATCACATCTAACAAAGACTGGAAGCCAGAATCTCTTCAATCTTTATCTGTAGTTCCTTCAGAAACCTCAGAATAGGGAAACAGAAGATAAAGAACAGTGGTAGGCATTCTATTGTGCCATTCAACATGATCCTCCATCTTCTCACTTCTCTCCTCATACTTCTTGCTGCTTACTGGATCCAGGAACCTATTTTCTCTTAAATATGTTCATCAACTTGGCCCCTACAGTTCATTATGTAGCTAACTTCACAGTTTCACTGCTCTCTGGATAAAGAATTTTCTCTTCCTCTCTGCCCTAAATCTCTTGTCCTGTAATCTGAGAGAATGATCCTTGATTCCAGGTAGTCCAGCAAGGAGAACCACCCTCACACCCACTCTGTCAGAAGTTTGTAAGTTACATTCCTATCTAATTTTTCTAAACTCTGGTGAACATACACCTGGGTGACTTAATCTCTTCTCACTCAGCAATCCCGCCAGTGCAGAAGCCTTTTGCCACATTCCTCATAAATGCATCCCTTCTTACTTAAGACCAAAGCTTTGTACAGTTCCACGACTGGTAGAATTTTGAACTAGGAGAGATAATCGCATGATTAGAGGGCAGTCATTTTAAAGGTGAGGTGAGCAGGAACTTCTCAGATTCTTCACCCTGCAAGATTGTGACTAGATTATTGTTTTTTTAAAGAAATAGAGCATGACATTGAGAATTATAAGGAACTGGCACAGAAGAGATGAGAACTCGGGCAGGACAGCCATGATCATATTGAATGCCAAGGAAGTCTGGGGCTGGTTAGTGTCCTAGTCATGCTGCAGTTGTATGTACCTAAGAATACAAGTGTGATCTCAATAAGGCTCAATATAATTGCAGTAAGGCAACCTTTTTCTTGTACTCCTCTTGCTTTTCACAACGCAGCTGATAACTCTCCTTCAAAGTATTTCCTGCATGTTCTGTTGCAACCATCTGATTAATTCTGTTGCATGCTGTAATTTCCGTTCAGCTAATTTCGGTTTTTTTTGGATGTATGTATTAATCTACAACTACTTTTTAGAAAAAAAGAGCAAGGCAAAGATCCTTCTAAACATTAAAAGGCCGTATTGCAATATGGACGCCTTCCGTGTCTGCTGGTATTTAAGTACTGGAGCAGGCCTTACGGCCGTTGGAGTCTAATTTGTTCCCTTAACATGACCGATTCTGACGGTGGCGATGAATTTTCACCAAGGCAGCGGTGGCCAGGGCCGAACCTCCGCCCTGCAGTTCGGTTTTGTGGAGGGCGGCCTCCCGAGCCGGGTCCCGGCGCGGCCGCTCGGCCGCCGCTGCCGCTGCTGCTGCAGTGGCCCGGCTGACGTCATCGCGATTTCCCGGCAGCCCCGGTTGCTAGCGGACTGGACAATGTCACTGCAGCGCTTCCATGCTGAATGGCAGGATTTAGACAAAGAATTCAAGCAACTTCAGGTAAATGTTACTCCCTGCATCAGCTGGGAGGCGGCGGGGGAGCGAATATTAAAAGGTGCATCTTCTTGTCCGGTGACACTGGTTCCGCCGGAGCAACTAGACGCGACTTCAGCTTTGTGATGCTGCTCAGTGCTGAAATCTCACATTGGCGCTTTTGGTGCTCCCTTTGGCTTTTGTCTCTGCCGGTAGCACAAATTTCAGGAAGCTCGGAGCCGGGAGGCTCTTCTCGACTAGGTGTGGGTTTGAAACATAAATCTGCCTCAGCTTCATTTAGCGCGGCCAGTGAGAACTATATCGTGATTGATTTCTTCCCGGGGTCATTGTATCGCAAATTCATTTATTTGCCAGAATTTCACTGATGCCAAAGTTCCCCGGTGTCAATGTAAAGCGATACAAGCTGGATTCGTGATCAATCGTTAGAACAGTGCTGTCAGTAATGTTAAGTGAATTCTTAAAGCCTTCGTTGTAACCGAGTGCGCTTTTAATCGCTTGCCGGTCGAAAATATTTAATCTGGTCTGTTAATTCTGAATGTTTTTGCACCCATAAAAAGGGATTCAAGATACGGTATAAAAATAGGATATGTTCATAATTAGGGGAAGTTTATTAAAATTGTGACTGTGTAAGGCCATACGAAATAGGAATAGGAGTTAATCATTGGTTTGTTGCAGAACCTCCGCTTGTAAATCAAGTCCAAATTTGATCTTGGAAATTTGTTCCAGTATGTTTTTACAAATGATAACTAGAATCATGATATATGGGACAATGTTTTCTTAACAGGACAATGGTAATGCTGTTATCACCTTGTATAAAACATTGTTCAAGGACTATATACCTGGAGAGTGGTAGAAAATAGTGCTGAACATAGCATGCAGCCCTTGCGTATAGGACTGCAGGAAGCATGACTGTAAAGCCATGGTACAAGGGTCACTCAAGTTGCAAGTGAAAGGTGAGGGAAGTGTTGTAACGGGAAGAAGAAGGGTGTTCAGGCCAATATCACATGACATTTTATATGCTAAAGATTAAAGGACAGTTCGAAATTTACCTCCTGTCTACAATGCTTACTTTGAATTACAAATAACTTTCACATCCTCTTCTTGATATCCACACTTCAGACACTCAAAGTGAATGTTAATCACCATTGTCTGGTTTTATTACAATTAATGTTGTTTTAGGAATCTGTTGTCCAGAGCTGCACTTTAAATTTAATCTGCAGTCCACATTCAGGCCTAAGGATTAGTTGCTGAAGTTAATACTTTACAGAATATGCCCTGACGGGAAGGAAGAATGGATACTGTTCTCTGCAGGCCTGAGCATGAGGGTCAGAGGCTACCTTGTCTGCTGTGAGAGCCATATTTAAGAATGTATTCTTGGATATGAGTGGAATTTTCTAGGAGCGGAGCACATCACTTCCAGTGGCATGGGTAGAATTAAAAATGGATTAAAAATGTTGAACCACAAAGGCGGTGATCTCACTGTCACTGAACTGTATGGAAATTAGCATTGTCATCAAGATCAGAGGGCAGAAAGTAAGGGTCACAAACTGCGTGGGAGAAGTGGGTAACACACACAGTGCTGGGGGAACTCAGCAGGCCAGGCAGCATTTATGAAAACAGTCGATGTTTTGGGCTGAGTCAGGAGTCTAGCATCTACAGATTTTCTCTTGTTTGTGGGAGAAATGGGTTTCAACTCAAATGCACGGAACTGAGGAAAGAGGGACCTGTTCTATCAGGACAGACTTCAATTGATTTGGGAGTGTTTGTTTATTTAGAGATAAGGTGTGAAATATGCCCTTATGGTCCTTCAAGCCATGCCACCCTGTAAGCCCGATTTAATCCCAGCATAATCGTGGGAAAACTTAGAATGACCTATTAACCTACTGACCAGTAAGTCTTTGGACTGTGGGAGGAAATCAGTGGACCTGGAGAAAACCCATGCATCCCACAGAGAAGACATACAAACTCCTTGCAGACAACGTCGGAACTGAACCCCGAACTCCAACATCCTGAGCTGTAATAACATCATGCTAACAACTACACATCAAATAGCCAGTGTTGTAGATGGGACTTTTCAATCAGAAGTACCTAAGGTAAGGGTTTGAGTGGAGGAAGTATTTTAGCAAGTTAGAGAAAGAACAAGATGATACAGGGGAATAATATAAAATATTATATGTAGAAATATTAAATATAAATATACATTGGGGGTGGTCTTGAGTTAGGAAGTGCACTGTATGAGAAGGATTTGGGTGCCCTAGTAGACTCATCACTGTCCACATCTAGACAATGCACAGAAGCAATTAGGAGGGCTAATAGAATGTTGGGCTATATAATGTGCACAGTGGAGTTCAAGTCCAGAGATGTTCTCCTTAAGCTATATAATGCAATGTGAGGCCATCCCTTGAGTACTGTGTATGATTTTGGTCTTCATATTTTTTTGAGGAATGTGAAGGCACTGGAGAGAGTCCAGAGAAGGGTGAAGAGACTCATTCCAGGTTTGTAGGGTTTGAGCAATGAAGAAAGATTGAAAGAACTAAAATCTTTTTAGCCGAGGTAGACGTAGAATGAGAGGGGACATGATAGAAGTGTTCAAAATCATTAAGGGTATAAGTAAGCTGGATGCCAGCTGCTACTTCAAAATTAATCCATCATCAAGAACACGGGGCCATAGGTGGAGACTGGATAAAGGGAGATTTCAGACTAACATCAGGAAGCATTTCTTTACACAGTGAGTGTAGACACATAGAACAAACTACCTAGTTGTGTAGTTGAGAGTAGTACCTTAGAGACGTTCAAATCTAAACTTGATAGTTATTTCAACACTCAGTGTGAAGAAGAATTTGACAAGCTTTGCTGGGCCAGATGGTCGGTTCTTGTCAAAAACTTTCTAATGTTCTGAAGTGCGCTAGAAAGAGGCGGAGATGACCCTGAGAATTAAAGCAGAGATAAAAAATGAACAAAGACAAAATTCAAGACTCCTTTTTACATTTCTGCACCATTTGCAACAGGGTAGATAAATTGATAGCACAATTTGATTTTTAATTATTTGACATCTATTACAGGGATGTGATTATATAGTGACCAAAGTTGGGATCCTTCACATTCCGGAGGGATGATTTTGTTTCAGTAGTGAGAAATAACCTTGATGGAATCATTTGGATGAAGATAAGAAATGGTAAAGGGAAGGAGTTATTGGTGGTGGTTTATAGGTCTCTTAAGAATAATTGTACTGTAGGATAGAATGTAACTTCAAGATTGTTTAATGTCATTTCAAGTAACAATTGTAAAGGAGATCAAAATAATTGTTACTCTAGATGCAATGCAGCACAAAAAGAATACAATAATAAAAACAATAAATATAGATACATAGGATTTCTTATACATTGATTGTAGATCGAGTGATGCTGGGTACAGGAGTGTCTGCATATAAGCTGACTGATAGGAAATGACAGAGTATTGGGAAATAGTGCGGGCAAGGAAGGAAAATTCTGAGTAATCATTTGTGGTGATAATAATTTTAAGGTTGATAAATCAGATTGTCAGAAGTAGCCTTGGGGATGAAAATATTTGAATCTCTTTCTTAGAATAGTGTACTGTGGAACAAACCAGGAAACAAATTGCTTTGGATCTGGCATTGTGCAATGAGGCAGGGGTCAATTATTTATCTTGCAGTCAAAGATTCTCCAGGGAAGAGGGATCATAAACAAAATCTTGCATATGGTTTAAGAATATGGAACTTGGGTCTGAAGCTAGTGTTTTAAATTAAAATAAAGCGGTCCCTAGGTTAATAACTGTTCTTGAACTTGGTGGCATGGGACCTAAGGCTTCCTTACCTTCTTCCCGATGATGGTAGTGAGAAGAGAGTATGGCCTTAAAGGTATGGGGTTCTTTGATGGATGCTGCTTTCATGTGCAGCATTTCAAGTAAAAGTACTCAGTAGTGGGGAGGTCTATGATGAACTGGTGTCTTTTCTGTTCCTGGGCATCAGTGTTTTCCTACCAAGCATGATCCAGGCAGTTAGGATATTCTCCACTGTGTATCTATTGAAATTGGTTAGAGTTTCTGGTGACATCCCGAATCTGTGCAAACTTCTAAGAAAGTAGAGGTGCTGTCATGCCTTCTTTGTGATGGTACTTATGTGCTGGTCCCAGGACAGATCTTCTAATAGGATAACACCAAAGAATATAATGCTATTGACCCTCTCTACCTCCGATCCCTAATGAACATCAGCTCATGAACCTTCAGCTTCTTTCTCCTGTAGTCGACAATCAGCTCTTTGGTGTTGCTAACGTTTTTCGAGAGATCTTAAATCTCTCTCCTTTATGATGATTCATCACCACTTTGACTTGGCCAACAACAGTGGTGTTGTCAGCGAACTTAAATATGGCATTGGAGCTGTACTTAGCTGCACAATCATAGGTATAAAGTGATTAAAGCAGAGGCTTAAATACATCGCCTTGTAATTGCACCTCTGCTGATGGCGAGTATGTCGCCAATCCATACTGACCGAGGTCTGCCAGTTAGGAAATTGAGGATCCAGTTGCACAGGGAGGTATCGATGCCCAGGTCTTGGAAATGAGTGATGAGTGTTGAATGCTGAGCTGTAGTTAAGATGACAGACAGATATCAACCAAGTAAAATTCCTCTGAATTGCATCTACTACATTTAAATATGAAGACAAATACAGTATACAGTAACACACAAAATGCTGGAGGAACTCTGCAGGCCAGGCAACATCTGTGGGGCAAAAAAGTACATTTGACATTTTGGGCTGAGACCATTTGGCAGGGCTCCAGATGTAGTTTAACCAATGTCTCACAGAACTGAAACAAAACTTACTTTTTTTTTGTGATCAATCCCCCTTGCAATAAAAATGGTAACTTCCTGTTGGCATTTATAATTGTTTACTATATCTGTAAACTAGTCATTTGTGAATCATATTTAATAAATTATTTAGTGATACAGCACGATAAGGGCTCTTCTGATCCATCGAGCCCATGCCGCCCCATTGCACCCATGTATGGCCCTTATCGTGCTGTATCACTGAATAATTTATTAAATATGATTCACAAATGACTAGTTTACAGATATAGTAATCAATTATAAATGCCATACATCTTTTGCGATATGGGAAGAAACTGAAGCAGCCAGAGGCAGCCCTCACCATCACAGGGAGAACGTACAAACTGCTTTTAGAATTGAAGCCGGGTTGCTGGCACTGTAATGGTGTTACTCTAACCTCTGTGTGTACAGATCCCTCTGCATGTGAGCTCTGCAATTCCTGAGCTAACACATCTATTCTGAAAGAAAAAGAATAGAAACATTTTCACATTTTCCTAATTGTACTTCATTTTCTAGATCTCTGTCCTCCCATTAAACCTGTTTCCCTATTGTGATCTATCTGTGTCTTCTTTGCGACCTTTCCTATCTTCCTTTGAGTAAATTTCACTCCCATCTTCCAAATCATTTATGTAAGTTAAAAATGCTGGGGCACAAACACTAATCACTGAGGAACATGAGTGGTTAAATTTTTCCAAAGAGAAAGAGAACCAGTTATGTTTAATTTTTTTTCTGTTAGAGCATTGGCTGGCTCTCTTTCTGATATGTTACTTCCTAAACTATAAGCTTTACTGTAGTATCCTCTTGATGAAGCACCTTGTCAAATGCCTTCTTGAAAACTAGGTATAAACATCCACCTTTCAGGATATGCATTATTCCTTCAAGGAGCTCCAAAAAAATTACTTAAATGTAGTTTCCTTTCTACAGCTCTCTCGTTTTCCCCTTTCCCATCAGGCGATACAAGCCTGAAAGCACGTACTACCAGGCTCAAGGACAGCTTCAATTGATAAAATGGACTCTTGACCTCTTAATCTACCCCATTTTGATTTTGCACCCAGTTGCCCATCTGTGCTGCAGTTTCTCTGTAACTGTTGCACTTTATTCTGCACTCTGTTATTGTTTTACTTTGTACTACCTCAAAGTACTGTTGTAATTAACTGATCTGTATGAACAGTATGCAAGACAAGCTTTTCATTTACTTCTGTACATGTGATAATAATAAACCAATTCCAATTCTAATTCCAAAACAATCTGATTCACTGTTTCTAATTTGGGAGAAGAAATTACCACTGGCCAATCTCAGGTAACAGTAACTTCAGATCTTCAACCATGTTGCTGATTCTAAACTGGCCTCTGAACTGGTCTAGCAAAAATTTAAGTTGCATTCAAAGTGCTACAATATAATAGAAAATTGAAAGTGGATAGAAAGTGCAGAAAAGGGTGCGAGGAATAGTGCATATTAATGATGGGCCAGTCTGGCGAATCTCCATGGGACCACATACATGCTAAGCAGCATACAATATGTTTAGGCAACTGTGGTGGGCAACTCGTTGGGTAGAATTAAAGGTGAAATTGATATATTCTTGATTAGTAAGTCTGTCAAAGGTTATGGGGAGAAGGCTGGAAAATGGGGTTGAGAGGATGGAATGGTGGAGCAGACTCGATGGACCAAATGGCCTAATTCCGCTCCTCTGTCTTAAGGTCTTAGTATACAGAACTAAGCAACCTAACAAGTAATGGCTCTGCTGCCTCACCCAATCATGTAAGTGATGGATAATTGAGCTACAAAAAACAGGGAAGTTGTTGAACAGAACATGCTCAGTGGTTCCCAGTTTGGGTTTTGCCATGTCATATGATTCAAGATCTCATCTTGGCCTTGGCCCAAACAAAGATTGGGGGGGGGGTGGGTGAGAAAGACTGCACAATAATAATTGATGGAATTTGACATCAAACAATCATGGTAAAAGTAAAGTCGAGGGGCATTGAAAGGGTTGATACTGGAGCAGTTAGGATTGTACCTGTAGCATGAAGGGTAGCTATGACTATGAGCCATAGTCCTAGCATATTAATATAGGTGTTCTTCAGATAGCACACAATAAAACTCCCAACAGTTAAGTGTCTAATGTTTGTTTTCTGGTACACTGGGTTCTGTTTTGTCCTCTAAACTCATCACATTAAGAAGGGTCTCAGCCCAAAATGTCAGCTGTTTATTCATTTCCATAGATGTTGCCTGAGCTGCTGAATTCTTACAACATTTTGTGTGTGTTGTCCTGGTTTGTTTTCCCCTGTTCCCTTTAAACTCACTGGATTCATTGAAAAAGTTATATAGGACTATTAAAATTTTCTTTAAAAAATGTATTGATAGTGGATTCATTGGTTTGGGAAATCTACTAGTCCAGCATTAGCAAAGTCCTGAGGGTGCCATATTATAATTGGACTCTTTCAGTTTTATGTTTTTTTATATATGTTCTGTGGTTTCACACATTCTTGTTGCCGTTTGGCATGATTTGTTCATAGTTTGGCAGGGGTTGGGGTTTAATGTTCTTGCCATTTGTACGATTTTTTTCTGCATGGGGGGGAGTTGATGTTCTTGGTGCCGTTTACATAATTTTTGTTTCACGTGGGGGTGCTGTGATCGATTGCCATTTGCGAGATTTGTTTCTTTTTGTGTGTGGGGGAGGGGTCAATGTTTTTCTCTGAATGACTTCCGTGGTTTTGTTTGTTTCATGACTATCTGGAGAAGATGAATCTTGCAGTTGTATACTGCATAAAAACTTTAGTAATAAATGAACCTTTAATAGGCCCAACCATCTTCAGCTGCTTTATTAATGACTTTCCTCCAACTGTGAGGTCCAAATGAGGAATGTTGACTGATCTCGGTGTTCAATTCCCTTTGCAATTCCTCAGAAAATGAAGCATGCGACAGGACCTGGGCAACATTCCTTCATGGGCTGATAAATAACACAAATAGCTCAAAAATGCCAGGCAGTAAGAGAGAAACAGATCTCTTTTTTTGACATCCGGTAGCATATTCATTGCTGAGTGTCCTACTATTAATGTCCTGGGTGTCACCGTTGAGCAGAAGCTTGGCTGGGAGAGCCTCTTTCCTTTAAGAGTCACTACAAGTTGGAGTCTTGGTATTCTGCAGCAAATGGCTGCCACCTGAGGGCCTTAATCCTTTCCACATTCAGTTCAATTGTCATTCATCCATACATGAATACAGCCAAATGAGACAATGCCACTATGGGGTCAAAGTGCAAAAACTTTTACCAACAGTTTCACACAGTACAGCACACACAAGGTCACAATGGCGGAAGTCCTTGCACATACAAGACAGATTCCTGTAGATTATCAGTAAAATACAGCAAATCAGAATGTGCGCATAGATAGTCCAGAACCTCCCCAGCCCACCGAGATCATCGACTGCAACGCCCGCTAGGTGACACCACAGCTTGAGGCCCAGTTCCAAGCACATTTAGAATATTAGTAAAATACCAGGATGCAGAACATGCATGTGTATAGTCCGCATGATAGAATGCTCTCCATTCGGCCAGGGAGAGTATTCTATCTCTGACATAGAAAGCAGCACCATTCACCACGGGCGAAACAGTGTGCTTTGATACCCTAATGTAGCCATTCTCAATCTTTTTGTCCTGGAAGAACCCTTGAAATAATTTTCATGTCTCAGGGAAACCCCTGTGAAAAAAAAATTATCTCTACAGCTCACTGTACATTACCGTGATCAGTAAATTGTAAATATAATAATTGTCAATGATCTTCTGAGTAGAGAATAAAATTTTTAGCCAACCTTTCTTGGGGGGGGGGGAACAGCTAGTTAAGCTTAGCTTAATTTTTTTGAAATTAATCTCTTTTTTTCCCTTTCATAAATTTTTAAAACTCTTAAGGAAAATCTAATAAATTTCTGTTAAATAACCAGCTTAAGCCAAAATGGGATGTAATTTTTCTAAAGGTAAGTTCAGTAGATTTTATTTAAATGAAAGTTGTAAATTGATTTTAATTAATGCTATTTGGCGCATGGCCCTAGTGGGCAAGGCATCAGACTAGTAACCTGAAGGTCACTGGTTCGAGCCTCAGC
Source organism: Hypanus sabinus (assembly GCF_030144855.1). NCBI lineage: Eukaryota > Metazoa > Chordata > Chondrichthyes > Myliobatiformes > Dasyatidae > Hypanus > Hypanus sabinus. Next base: position 91,224,635 of record NC_082718.1, read on the forward strand.
TGAGGCAACGTGTTTGTGTCCTTGAGCAAGGCACTTAACAACACATTGCTCTGCGACGTCACCAGTGCCAAGCTGCATGGGTCCTAGTGCCCTTCCCTTGGACAACATCAGTGGCGTGGAGAGGGGAAGGCCTGCAGCTTGGGCAACTGCCGGTCTCCCGTACAACCCTGCCCAGGCCTGTGCCCTGGAAACTCCAGGCACAGATCCATGGTCTCTCAAGACTGACGGATGCCACCACCATTTTACAACATGAAAATTTATTGTAAGTGTTGAACAGTAAAATTACTAAAAGCCATAAGCCAAAGCAAAATGAATAAAAATACAGCCAAATACAACTGAATAAAATATAAAAAAGAAAAGCATAATAAATAACTAAATGAGAAAACCATAAAAAATATGAATACTTCACAATAGAATTCAATTCTAAACTACACAGTTGACTGTTTGCAACATTTACAACAGCAAAACGGCCGGCCAGCAGCTGAGTTGCAGCCCATCAAAATTCCTTCTTTAGAATGAAAATTTCCTCCAATTTTCTACTATACTGGTAGTTTGTTTGGACCGATAAGTCAGTCGACAGTGCGTAAAGAGAAGTTGGGGGAGGTAATTCGGGAGGGAGAGGCTGAACGTCACAGCCCAAGTTGGGCAATTCCATTCAACACTTGAAAAACGCACTTCACTCTCCTCATCAGCCTACCGACCTCCCCTCTGTGCAATACCATGTTCACCAATTATCGATGGCTTCACTTATCTCACATCAAAACCTGAGAAAGGACTCAACCAAATAAATACAGTCATACTGTGCACTGCCATACTGGGCTGAGAGACCTCTAATGATATTGTCGATGGGGCTGCTCGGTCACTGCCCACCGCTGCAAGTGTGTCGGGCAAATTTCAAAAAACAATGCTTATTTTTAAATTCACGATCTCTCACGGAACCCTAGGGTTCTGCAATACCCCAGTTGAGAAATCCTGCCCTAATGCAACACCAACTTCCCTTCCCTCCAACACAGGTGCATGGTGGCCACAGAGTTTACTGTCAACAAAATGCACTATTTACATAATGACTTCCAAACTTATGATCTTGACCACCAGCTTGCAATGATGGCACCAGCTGAAGCTTCTCCTCCAACTTGCCTGTCAATCTGACTGTGTATTGCATCACTCTTCCTTAATCTTTGCTGGATATAAATCGTGTACCTTTGTACCTAACAGCCTAGTTGGAATATCTCTACCTGTAACACTGCAGCAGTTCTTGAAGGGGCTTAGCCACCTCAATTCAATTGTAAGATGGACAATAAATGTAGATTTTGCTAATGATACCTGAAGTGCAAAAAATGTTGTTGCATTTATAACTACAACAAATTACCCTTTATGGACGAAGCTCAACATGACTGAAATGATCAAAAGGATCTAGAGCAAGGGTTCCTAACCTTTTTTTTTAATGCCATGAACCAATACCATTAATCAAGGGGTCTATGTATTGGGAATATTGGGAACCCCTGATGTAGCTAATTTAAAACCGTCCTTAATAATTAATAATTTTAATCCTTGTTTAACTGTGTCTATTACCCTGACATGCATAAGTTATTAACTGGAAAAGTTTCTAAAGTCAATTGATGCTTTACCTTTTAGATAATGACTTCGTAAATTGTCAGTGGAGTTAAATTTTTGTTTTATTTGATTTTGCTTTATTTTATTGATCTGCATCCATGATTATTAGCATCAGCCTACGTCAGAAAGTCTACATGAGTTAGGTGTAAACACGAGAAAATCTGCAGATGCTGGAAATTCAAACAACACACACAAAATGCTGGTAGAACACAGCAGGTCAGGCAGCATCTATAGGGAGAAGCGCTATTGACCTTTTGGGCTGAGACCCTTTGTCAGGACTAACTGAAAGGAAAGATAGTAAGAGATTTGAAAGTCGTCAGGGGAGGGGGAAATGCGAAATGATAGGAGAAGACTGGAGGGGGTGGGATGAAGCTAAGAGCTGGAAAAGGTGATTGGCGAAAGTGATACAGAGCTGGAGAAGGGAAAGGATCATGGGACGGGAGGCCTCGGGAGAAAGAAAGGGGGAGGGGAGCACCAGAGGGAGATGGAGAACAGGCAGAGTGGGTGTTGTATGAGTTAGAAACTCATCTCTCCCATTTCCTGCACATCTGTCCTCACCCCATCCACCCGCCACCCCCCTATCCTCACCTACCACCCCACCAGCCTCCAGGTCCAACGTATAATTCTGTATAACTTTCGCCACCTTCAACAGGATCCCACTACCGAGCACATCTTTCCCTCCCCCACTCTTTCTGCTTTCCACAGGGATTGCTCCCTGCGCGACTCCCTTATCCACTTGTCCCCCCCATCCCTTTCCACCAATCTCCCTCCTGGCACTTATCCTTGTAAGCAGAACAAGTGCTACACGTGCCCTTATACTTTCTCCCTCACCACTATTCAGGGCCCCAGACAGTCCTTCCAGGTGAGGCAACACTTCACCTGCGAGTCGGCTGGTGTGGTATACAGTGTCTAGTGCTCCCGGTGTGGCCTTTTATATATTGGTGATACCCGACGCAGACTGGGAGACCGTTTCGCTGAACACCTACGCTCCGTCCGCCAGAGAAAGCAGGGTCTCCCACTGGCCACACATTTTAATTCCACATCTCATTCCCATTCTGATATGTCTATCCATGGCCTCCTCTACTGTCAAGATGAAGCCACACTCAGGTTGGAAGAACAACACCTTATATACTGGCTGGGTAGCCTCCAACCTGATGGCATGAACATTGACTTCTCTAACTTCCGTTAATGCCCCTCCTCCCCTTCTTACTCCATCCCTAATATATTTAGTTGTTTGTTTTTTTCCTCTCTCTCTGCCCATCACTCTGCCTGTTCTCCATCTCCCTCTGGTGCTCCCCTCACCCTTTCTTTCTCCCCAGGGCTCTCGTCCCATGATCCTTTCCCTTCTCCAGCTCTGTATCACTTTTGCCAATCACCTTTCCAGCTCTTAGCTTCATCCCACCCCCTCCGGTCTTCTCCTATCATTTCACATTTCCCCTCCGCCTCCTACTTTCAAATCTCTTACTATCTTTCCTTTCAGTTAGTCCTGATGAAGGGTCTCGGCCCAAAACGTCGACAGCATTTCTTCCTATAGATGCTGCCTGGCCTGCTGCGTTCCACCAGCATTTTGTGTATGTTGTATGAGTTAGAAGTATCTACTTTTATCTGAACAGATGGTGGAGTTTATAAGGGCCTCTGTTTTCAGTCACCTCTTTTACTATGAGAGTGTGCCAGTGCAGAACCTGTTGCAAAATAAAATCACCTGTCTTTGATTGTTGTAGGAAAGAAAATGAATGTGAAATTATGTGAAGCTATGTGAAATTAGCCTGTCAGTTGATCTAAGTTCTTGAAAGTTTGTTACTTCTTTTACATTAGTTATACATTTCTGTAAACTGCAGAATGTTTTTTTTTATTGCAGCAATATTCAGAAGTAAAGAATAACCTCCATCATTAAGTATAATAACCAACCTTGGAAAGTGTATAATTTGTTGATATGAATAAGGGCTTTTTTCTTAAACTTGAAGAAATCAAAAAGCTCATTTTTGGTGAAATGATTATAAATGAGGAAGGAGGTTGGTTTTGAAGAGGGGGAAAGACCAGCAGATCTAATGGTGCTCCTAGTCAATTTACATTTTAAGATTTTAAAATTATATATAGGTGATGAGCTATACCCTAGAGTTGATGGTAAAGAGCAGTCAAAATTATTTCTTTCATTCCCTCCGCCTTACAAAAAAAAAAGAATCTTTGGCTTACTTGTGTGTTGTCAATGAATACTCGAGAAAATGAATTTAAAGTCATGTGAAATTAGCCTGTCAGTTGATCTGAGTTCTTGATAGTTTGTTACAAAACTTCTTTTACATCAGTTATACATTTCTGCAAACTGCAGAATTTTTTTTATTGCAGCAGTACACCTTCAGTGTGTGTGCTGTTGTTTGAACCTCTGTTGTTAAGTACAGTAACCAACCTTGGAAAGTGTATAATTTGTTGATATGAATAAGGGATTTTTTTCTTAAACTTGAAGTAATCAGAAAGCACATTTTAGGTGGAATGATTATAAATGAGGAAGGAGGTTAGTTTTGAAGCGGGGAAAGAACAGTAAATATAATAGTTCTCTTAGACAATTTACATTTTAAAATTTTATAATTTTATATAGGTGATGAGCTATACCCTAGAGTTGACCAAACAACCTAAAGTTGGTAAAGAGCAGTCAATATTATTTCTTTTGTTCCCTCCCCCTTACAAAAAAATGCTTGGCTTACTTGTGTTATTTTCAATGAATACTTGAGTTCGAGATTAGGTAAGATATATGACTCCTCAAACAGTGGACGATAGACAAAAAGAAGTCAATTTGCCCTCTTCTGTGTTCAAATGATAGTATATTTTAGATGTTATAATCAACTGGTATGATAGGTTTTCCCCAAATGTCTCTGTTTTTGTTACTATTTTATTGCCGTATGCATCCTTACCTTTTGCTTTCTAGATCAATTTGTACAGTGTTTTTTTTCCTCCCTGTCCATGTAGGAAACTCACAAAGTGTATAGACACAAACTTGATGAACTTACTAATCTTCAGACTGTTTGTAGCAACTCAATAAGTAAACAAAAACGAAGATTAAAAGACCTTGCCTGTGGTCTCCGAAGGTAAGAAATTTAATGATGAGAGTTTGAACTTCTATTTCTCGATTAAATACAGATACCAGGATTTTTGCCGAATTTACCTGTTGTTATTTGCTTTACAAGATGATATTTCATCCTGAGACTCCTGTTGTAATTTTTTATTGAACCATACTGGCTTTGAACATTAATGTGGCCATATCAAGTTCAGTTTGGCAATTAAGAGCATAAATATGTTTTTAATAGTAGAATGCCTATCAACTCGTACAATGAATGGTGAAATTTTTCTTTTATTTTTTGATCCAATCTTTTTTTTAACTTTTCAATAGATTTGACTTGATGATTCTTCATCATGATGACACTTTGAATCTTGTGCTTTCTTCACGTTCAGAGGCCCAAGATACTGTTTCCCTTGTTCGCTGCTATAACTCACAATACAAGCATTTTATAACACTTTTTGCACTACATGTTGAAGGGTTCGGGGTTGGGAGGAAGGTTTAAATCATATAATTTACAAAAGCTGTCCAGTTATGTAGTATTATTTTGTTTAAATGAAAATCTGAATAAAACTTTACATTTCTGACAGCCTGAAAATTAATAATCTTATGACCTTCCCCCCCACACAGATGTAAACTTTCAGCCACTGCAGAAGAAGTTGAAGTCATTCAGAGAATTAATAATGATATCAAAGAGCGACGCAATGTTTTCTTTGATATGGAAGCATTTTTACCTAAGAAAAATGGGTATGTTTTTTCTCTGATCAACAAAAATAACTCAAGGAATATGACCATAAATTCAGATGACAAAGTGATGTAGCAGGTTCAGTTTAGGTGCTGTCTCTGAGGCATTTGCACATGCAGGTTTCTATCAACATCCTAAATATATACTGGTTGGTGGGTTAATTGGCTACTGTAAATGACCTAATGGATAGATAGGTGGTAGGAGAATCCAGTATTTTAATTGGGATTTGTGTGAGAATAGATTGCATTAAGTAACTGGGGGAATGACATTGGCCTGAGAGCCACCATAACCATAATGGGCCGAATGGCCTCCAGTGTCATAAGGAAGTGTCAAGAATTAGCAGTGTAGATTAGGTCGGGTACCCAGTTAATACTGAACTCTTTAGTATTTATTGAAGGCATCACAAGTACTAGGTAAAACAAGTTCTTTCTAATCATAAGGGTGGTAGAGAATGGTATAGTAACTGAGGAGGGGGTGGAATTGATAGATGGAAAGTTGCTTTTTGATGTGATCAAGTGTTATAGGGACCGATGCCTAAGGAAAGGTATCTCTTAATTCCAAGCCAACATTTGATCAAATGTGGCATCAAGGAACCCTTGCGAAACTCACCTCCTGACATCCCATAATCTACAAGTGGCAATTAGGAACATGACAGAATACAAATTTTTCTGAGCAAAGCTCCAACAAGTCTCGTAAAAACTCAGCCTTAAACTATCAAGGACAAGGCAGCCTGTTTGATCGATACTCCATTTATCATCAAAGCATTGTGGCTGCCATGTGCAGTGTACTCATAGCATAATTAAAAATCCATCCCATCCCAGACTCTGTCTGTTCAATCTCCTGCCACCTGGTAGGAGATACAGAAACTTCATAGCCAAGACAGTAAGATGGAAAAACAGCTTCTTCCCGACGGCTGAATAATGCTGCACCGTGGCTCGCCAGTGGCCTTTGAGTGTTATGGACTATCGAAGATACTTGTTGCACGTGAATATGGGATTTTTTTTTACTATTAAGCCGCACCACATACTTGTAATTATCTGTTTTGCACGGGCTGGAGTAGAAATGCAAGGAAACTAAAGTTCTGTTCCACTCGTTGTCACTGGTGCTATCTCCTGGAACTCCCTGCCCAGCAACTCTGTATAGGTACCTTCACTAGGACTGCAGTAGTTCAGGAAAGTGGCTCACCATCACTTCTTCAAGGGAAGTTGGACATGGACATTAAGTACTGTCCTCCCCCGCAATGCTCAGATCCAGAGAGATGTTCCCATTTAAAAATATTAAATGTTATGAATGTTATTTAGCCAGCTACCCTGCAAAGTAGTTTAGTGGAGAATAATAGAGCTTGAATTATCTTGCAGATAATTTGATGTCTTTCACTTTGTATATTCTATGTCACTTCGAGTCTGTGCACCTGGATAATGTTGCCAAACTGTGGAGAACTGTGAGCAAAGTTAATTTAATAAAACCAATGTAGAAACATCTACTTGGATCACTTTTTTAAAAAAAATGTTGTGTGTAGCTTTACTGTTCTACTGATATTATGACCAATTGGAATACTCCATCATTACTGAGAAGCACTCATATAGCACTTAAAATTAAATTCTCCCCTGACAGAGGGGTTTCCAACCTTTTTTATGCCATGGAGCCTTACCATTGACCGAGACATCCATGGACCCCAGGTTGGGAAACCCTGCCTTAGGATTTTATTAATGTTTTTGACCATTATACTGATATGGAATAGTTTTAATACCTGGCTGTCAGATTCACTCTTCAAAAAGTCAAACAGGAAAAAAATTGAGGCATAATCTTTGATTGGAGCTATTTGTGATTATTTGTACTGGTGATCTTGTTAAAAAAAAAATCTTGAGTGTAAGTTTCATAAAATCCCTGTTAATTATTGTAATAAAGACTTTTGTTTTTGCTCAAGATTTTAGCCCAAGAAGCATTTTACTTTAAATATTAGTAATGTGCCATTTCATTGATTCTTTATCATGTGTAAATTAATCATCTTTAATTATGCAGTCGATTTGAGATAATCAAATGTTTTTATTTGTGGAAATACTAATATTGAAAGGCCGGTGAAATCCAACACACTTCACTGTGGTTTCTTTTATTCTTTCAGGCTGTACTTAAACCTGGTGCTTGGAAATGTGAATGTAACTCTTTTCAGCAAGCAGGCTAAGTAATACCAATTTGCAATTTGATCTCTGTTTGCCAACTGCTAGCATATTTTCCAAAGGTTTTGATTCCTTGCCCCTCTGCCTAGCAAAATATAGCTTGTTTACCTTTTATGCTGTTGTTGCTTTAAGCTTCATTTCCCAAAATCAGATTCTTAATGGATGCAAATAGTTGATTTGCATGTATCTTGTACAAGAAACCAGTTTTTAGTTAGAAGTATATTAGTGAAATGTTTAACTTAATAAAGTGAGTCCAATCCTACACTTGAATTTTCTAATTGTTAAGCCACAGATCTAGATTGTCGGGATCCTCCAGCAAGTTATTTATTGAGCCTAGGGCTATGAAAACTGAAGTTTCTAGCTGACATTCCCAATTACAATTATTCATGCTTGTAGGGATGAAATATTTTATTGTATATAATTTTATTTTTGAATAAAGTATATATTGTTTTTAAAAAAAATTCACAGATATGGGAGAGTTTGAAGCTGTGAAGGGATTTAGCATTTGGGATAAAAGAAGCAGACAAGAGAATGTTCTTGACTGGAGGATGAAGTTTTCCAAGAGGCTAGGGCCAGGGGTCGGCAACGTTTACCACTGAAAGAGCCAATATGGACCCATTTCCCACAGAAAAGAAAACACTGGGAGCCACAAAACCCGTTTGACATTTAAAATGAAATAACACTGCATACAACGGTTTTTTTTGCCTTTATGCTATGTATAAACAAACTATAATGTGTTGCATTTATGAAATTGATGAACTCCTGCAGAGAAAACGAAATTACATTTCTGCATGCAACAAAAACATTTTGAACTCCGAAAAAAAGACGTTGGGTTGAAGGTTACTCCGTAGGTAGCCTACCTTGGATCGAAGAATTTAAAAAAAGCGCGCACTGGCGGGTGTCAGGCATTGGCAGTGGTGATGTATATTAATAGCGATAAAAACACGTTGTAGCGGTGTAGCGCTACACGCAGCGCTAAAATAAAGACACTGCAGTCAAAGGTAACTTTATTCGAACTAAACAGCCTTGATTTAAAGCCTCCCTCAACCCGTCCCCGTGGGCGCGGATGCTCCAAAAGACACGTACTCACAAACCCCCGTAGGCTATCTCCCTTAGCCGGAACGGTGGCTAATTGTGAGCCGGTTCGGATGTGCCAGGAAATGGGGTCTCCACAACGTTTTTAGATTGTGCAAGATCACCATAATCTTCAAATTTCGAATTACATTTCAAAAACTAACTAACTACGGGGAGCCGCAGCTCAGAGATCAAAGAGTCACATGCGGCTCCGAAGCCGCGGGTTGCCGACCCTTGGCTAGGCCAAGGGGATATCTTGAGCAATTCTGAGCAAAGGAAAGCAGTTAATTGGGTGGATTCCTTCTAACTTTCAAAGAAGCCCTTGAACTCTTCAGTTGTTTGAGAGTCTTTCATTTACTGTACCAGTGAGATTGGATCACGGCACAGACAGGAAATCAAACCTGGAGCTTTTCGGTGTGTTTTCCACAAATTCTATTATAGATGAAGAATTCCTTTTGTACCAAAATGATATTTAGTTACTTCTGCACAGGTTACAATGTGCACTTGGTCAATATATGATATTGGGGTCCAATGTTATGAATGATACAGGGTCTCATAATTTACAGAACCATTCAAGGTAGTTATATTTGCTGTCCCTTTACTTCAAATTCCTCTCAGCAAATACTGGCACTGTAAAGTGACAGGAAATGCATCTATTTCTTGATGCTTTTCACTTGGTTCCTGTTCTTTTGCAGAAGCCACAAACTAAATCGGCCACAAGAAATTTTGACTTGTTCATAAGTACTCTGTTAATAAAGTGTGCTGTCTGGACCTGAATATGAACTACTCCAAATGTGAAGCTTTTATTCCTTCAGGTTTTGATTATTGTAGCTTTTAAATAATTAATTAAAAGAGTGTATATTGCAGGGTGCATTGGCAATGCACTCACTGATTCCAGTTTTTATTTCCCATATGTCCTTGTTATTAAAATTCACAACCTTTCAATCTGCTGTATTCACATGGGTTGCAGTTGTCTTGCTTCTGTTACTGCCATGTATTCATTTTCATCAGCTTGCTTGCAAAAAAATTGAGAACCAGAAATCCAAGAGCAAACCTAATTGTCTTATCATCTGTTTATTTTAACTAAGCAATTGATTTATATTTTTTTGCAACTCCTAAAGCTTAAAAATATTGACGTTATCTCAGCATTAATCTGAGTTTATTTTCAATGATGAATTTATCTCTTTCACAGAAGTACATTTTCTCACAACGTAATCAAGTCAATGCTGCACTCTCAAAGCAAACCCATTATTCACATGTACTCATTTATTTCCCTGTAACCCTTCCTGTCACTATGACCATTAAGAGGTATCCACCCCTCCCCCAATAATTCTCCTGCCATTCACATACACGTGCATTGGGCACTTCACTTAATAACCAGCATGTCTTTCAGATGAGGGAGGAAACTTGAAATCCATGCAGTCTTAAGGAGAACAAGTGAACTCCCCACAGACCACCAGAGGTCAGAATTGAATGTGGGTCATGAAGCTATTTATTTGTGATTAAATAATTCTTAAGTCAGTTTATGCTTCTTCAAGTTAATAGCATACTTGTTTATTTTACCCTAGACATCCAAAGTGCAACCAAATCCCTTTTTTTCACCCCTTCTCTGTAGGAGGATGGTACAATTCTATTTTTTGATTTTGTGATACTTATTGAAATACTAAGCATTGGCTGGACATGTATTGTTTTACTATGCGGTTTGAAGAGTGCCCAGTAAAGATTTAAACATAAGGTAGGCCTTGCTTTTGGCTGGTAAACTTAGGTGAAAAACAACTTGTCAAAATGTAAAGATATTTGCTTCAAAGACCACCTAAATAATGTCATATTGTATCACCCACCCCAAAGATTTGAAATATTGCTGACTGGATTCCTATGATCGAATGAATGTTCATTTTGTCAATGAAAATGTTTCAATTTAATGCAAAACATATATCTAAGACCTTAAATTAGTAACACGAGTTTGTATCAAAAAGTAGATTTGGCTAAGAATATTGTTTCTTTAAACTTGTTAAGTTTGTTTTTAAATAACATTGGAATCTTTTTGTTTTCATAGATTTGCTTACAAAGATGAATATGAAAAATTCAAACTATATCTGACGATCATCTTATTGCTTGGCGCGATATCTTGCATGTTTCTGTTGAATAGGTAAGGTTTTATTTTAATCTATCCTTGAATTGGAGAGCAACCACAAAGTTACCTTGTTTAATTTGGATTCACCCCGCCTTTGTCCATTGGCCAGATGCGTTCAAAGTTCCTTGGTTTTGAATGCTTTACTTCCAACTGGAAAAATAGAATTCCATATTGATGCAATTAATTTTTCTCAGCCTTTTGAGTTCTCTGGGCATGGAACAGTTTGGTTGCAACTTCCTACCCATACAAATTTGCATTATGCCTACTCAAATTTATCTGTGACCTTAAAAACACTAAATGGAGAAGGATTCCTTGCAGCAGTTTGGGCAAAACTCAGTTAAGGATCTTGTATTTAAAGGGATAAGTTTCCAATCTGGTGCATAGAAAAAGACTTTAAACAGTTTTTTGTCTTTGATAGGATTACCAAACAAATAATGTAATTGAATAGTTTCATTTAGTAAGAATTCTTCTTTGTATAAAAGAAAAGGTCACTGTTCATATAGAAAATTAAAATGGAGAATATATCATTGGTTCATCTGAACTGATTTCTTCAAAGTAATTTATAAATTTTTACCCTCAGTCATCCAAGCTGTTTTAGAGTTCACTTCCTACTCTTCTGGTAACATTTCCATATTTTTCTCCAAGGGTAATTGATGAAATATTTAACTTCCTGTTAGTCTGGTATTACTGCACCTTAACAATAAGGGAGAGTGTTCTCATCAGCAATGGATCAAGGTAAGATGATACTTTTGTTTTTTGTGCTTTGTAGTTAAAATTAGAACCCTACAGAACGCTACATGTTTCTGAAGGAATTTTTGCATTTATTTTAATAGTCATGCTGATGTATCAGCTAAAAACTATAAATTAAACATTTTCTTATGAGAACCTGCATTTTAGAACAGTATTCAAAATGTTTATCGACAGCAATGTTACTTCTTTAGCTGCATGTTGCATCAAAAGGTTATTGAATATTTATCTTGTATAGGATTATTGCAATACGACATACTTTCCTCTCAATCTGTGCTAATAGTGTTTTTTTTCTCTGAATTAATCCTCTCTTACTACCTTGTAACAATATTAATTTAGTTTGCTATCCTATATATCTATATAGGCATGGCGTATCTTTATAGATGTGGCGTATCTTCAGCCTTTAGCCTCCCATTCACCAATCTGCATCTCCAGTACCAATCCTTGACATATCTGTGTTAATGAAGTCTAGATATAATTGTATTAATACAACAACCAATTTCCAATGAAAAGATGGATAAACAAAGTTTTGGCATATGAATTCAAGGACTTGCAAAAGCAGGATTATCAAAGTGCTTTGCACGGGACATTGAAAAGTTCCTTTTGCATTCCCAACAAAGCACAGAGTCGACACTTGAGGGGATTTGCCAGCTGCAGTAATTTGGTATAAGATTGTGAAAACACCCAATAACTAGCAACCATTCTTGGAAATTTCTTTTTTGAAACACCAACACTTCTTCAACTTTCATTCCAAGAGTTAACACGATCCTGTTTTATTTTGAAAAAGGCAAGATCAGCCTCCATACATACTATCTCATTCACAGTAATCAGCTACTTAGAAAACATGCATGACATTGTTTATACCCACTCCTTGTTCTGCAGTGAACTGCCAGGATTTTTGCAATGCTAGAGACACAAGAGATTGCAGAAGGTTGAATCTGGAGCAACTGGAGGAACTCACTGGGTCAAACAGCAATCCTGCATCATTTCTCCTCAATCTACTGAGCTCCTCCAACAGATTATTTGCTATTCCTAAATGATTTTGTTTACTCATTTTTTTTACTCTCCAGCTTGCCACAAGATGATGTCTAGTCTTCAGCAAGCTTCTGAAGCATTATTGATCTTACTGTTTCTGCAGTCCACAATGCTCCATGTTTCCTCTCTTGTCAGTAGTACAATCCTGGTTTAGATTGACAGACAGCATGGGACCATACTTCATTGCCAGCCTGAGTGGAAAATCATCCTCCCACCTACAATTTTCCACCAATAATTTGCCATTTAGTGAAAGAAACATCAGTTTGTCTTGTCCCCATAGACTATGAAGCCATTTCCTTTAAAAGTTTTCACTTGTATGAGTTTACCAAGTATTAACTACTTTTAGAAAGTTTTGATATGACTCTTAAAGATTTGTTTCACCATATAGTAAACCAGAAGCATGGATGAAGAACATTTTGAGATTATTACGTGCTGTTCTCAGTTGGAAGTTAGTGCTGTGAATTCATCATCATCATTATATGCCGTGCCGTATGATGTAGGTGATCATGGTCTTTCCATGACCATGATTGTTCTTGGCAATATTTTTATTTTTACAGAAGTGGTTTGCCATTGCTCTCTTCTGGCAGGGTCTTTACAAGACGGGTGACCCCAGTCATCATCAATACTCTTCAGAGATTGTCTGCCTGGTGTCGATGGTCGCATAACCAGGTCTTGTGATATGCACCACCTGCTCCCGTAGCTTCAGATGACCCTGATAGGAGGCTAGCAGGTACTACACCTTGCCCAAGGGTGCCTGCAGGCTAGCAGAGGGAAGGAGCACCTTACACCTCCTTTGGTAGAGAGGTATCACTGTGAATTAAGGAAGTGAAATTGGACTAAGCTGCAAACTACTAAACTGATAACCCTGCTTTGTGGTCTCTGCTCAGAGTACTGATTTGTTATAGTGTTACAAACCTTCCAGCATTTATACACAGATACAAACTACCATGTACTGTTGACTTTTTTAAAAAGACATCTCTTCGGACTATGGTCTACTATGCTGGAGACCTGGCATGATTTCTCTCTACTGCTCATTATGCCACTGGTGTTTAGGGCAGCAATGCAGGTCTTCCATCTCTGGTGGTGTTCAGAGCTTCCTTTGTCATGTCATTATTATCTCTCTGTTCTCACTGCTGTCAGTCACGCAAGTCCTGGGTGGAGACTCAGGAATACTGTCGCACTCAGATGTAGGAGGATTCTCCAATGCTGTTTCATAACAATTTTGTTTGACCAGTGAGGGATGTTGGCTCTGAGCTGAACCCCTGAAGCTGGAGGACTGGTGGGCCACTCTCAGTCTGTCCTCTGCCCTTTGACCTGTTTGACATGCTTAACACTACCTAGAGCCAAAGCATAAAGCCCTGACTCCATCCAGCATAACTCTCCAGGTTATTGAGGCACACAAGCCTTCAAACCACAACAAGGTTGTGGTCCTCTTAGAAATTCTTGTGTTCTAGCCCTCCCCCAAATGGTTGCCCCATGGATAGCCTCTATCAAATACTGTTAAGTGAGCTGAAACAAGTGATGTGACTGCTTAGCACTGAGAGGCTAAGCACTGAGGCATCTTGGCCGTCCCTGTGAGTGTGAGCCACTACTGGAGACTGTCAGCACCTTCTCCTCTAGGTGTTGACAGATCACCAGATCCTGGGGCCCCTCATCAAACTACTGTCGCTGTCTTTGGCTGCTCAGCTCCTGCCCAGTCCAGTGATCTCTTCCTGGTATTAAGCTGAACAAGCAGCTCCCCACATCAAGTTGTCGGCTGACTCGAGCTGGATTTTGCCAGGTTCTCAGCAGAGCAAAGTACAATAGTGGGAAGGACAGGAATTTGTACTAGGTTGGTGATTACACCAGGGCTGTCAGTAATTTAATGTTCTACTGAGCTGAAAACCCTAATAAATTTTTCTGTCAAAATGTTCACAAATAATTGCTGTTTGACTCCTCTGTATGGTTGAATGATAATTAAACTTGAATTTAAATTGGATTTGTTTCAAGGTCTCCAGATGGCTGCTATAGAAAGCTCAATAATGTGAATATAAATACTTGTACAGTAGAGGGTGCTGTACTGAAGCTTAACACGCTAAATCATGCTGGGGAGTATTTATTATGCATACAACCTACATAATGCTTTCTAACTGCTTCATGCTAATGGAGAGTGCAGAAAATAAGATACATTCCTTCTGCATTAATGCCTTTGATCATACTGAGCCCAGTAATTCTCCCACAATGTTTTCATTTTAGTTTGCAGTTACTTGTTTATGTGAAGAGCGTTTATAAGGCTTTGCTGATGTTTATTAAGTTGGACAGCAATAAGCAGTTGGTCTGTTCTTGATTCAGGAGAAAAATATTTTCTTTGCTTTTTATGTTGCTATGTGCCCTACATCTAGATTTTCTATTGTGTTCATTATTTGTTGCTTTTTACATCCATTTTGACTTTTTGTCAATTTTTGCATGGATCTTTTCATAAAAACTCTCATTTTCCTTGCTATGTACATTGAGTTTATCTTGCCTTTTTTCAAATAAAAAGCATAATTCCAAATAAAAAGCATAATTCCAAGGTATCAACCCAGGACTAATTTTTCTGTATTGGAGCACCACACACAAAATGCTGGAGGAACTCGGCAGGTCAGGCAACATCTACAGAAAATGAATTAACAGTCACCGTTTCATCCTGTGACCCTTCATCGGGACTGGGAAGGAAGGGGAAAGGTGCCAGTATAAAAAAGTTGGGGAGGAAGGGGAGGAGGACCAGCTTGACAGTGATGAGCATAGCCAGGTGGGTGGGAAAGGTAAAGGCTGGAGAAGAAGGAATCTGATAAAAGAGGACAGTGGATCATGGGAGAAAGGGAAGAAGGAGGGGCACAAAGGAGAGGTGATAGGCAGGTGAGGAGAAGAGGTATAAGTAGGGAAAAGAAGGAGAGAAAGGGGGGGAGGGAAACAATTTGTTTTTACCAAAAGGAAAACTCAATGTTCATACCATCAGGTTAGAGGTTACTGAGATGGAATGTGAAATGTTGCTCCTTCACCCTGAGAGTAACCTCAACGTGGCAAAAGAGGAGAATCATGGACCGACATGTCAGAACAGGAATGGGGATAGGAATTAACACATTTGGCCACCAGGAAATTCCCCTTTTGGCAGATGGAGCGTAGTTTCTCGACAGAATGGTCCTCACAATTGTATTGGAGTCCAGAGTATGAGGTATTTGTCATCTTGCAGGAAAAAATGTCAGAGGAGCAACTGGGAGCTGGAAAATTTGGAATTAAGTTTGTTATATTTGTTAATGTTTGCCCATATGTCATAATACAGTTTGCTTTGCTTTCATGTTTGTAATGTGATCTGTGGTTATTTTACAATGTTAGGTTGAATTGACTGTTATTACCTCTGCTATCTCTGACTGTGAATAGCATATACTGCAGTTTAGATTATCCATTTAAACATTTTACAACCAATATATTTACAATACTGCTGGCTTTCCTAATCCTACCAGTTTTTAATTATTAAGATGGCTATTAAAATGTTACATGAAGTTTACAATATAACAATACTAAAGTTATTAATTTTTATAGCAGATTAACAATGGAAATATTAAACAAATTAGACTGATTCATCATGGGTGGCTCCTCAATTTGAATCTTGCAGACACTCAGACCTGTAATGCAAAGAAACTCAAACACCATTACTGAAGTTACAAAATATTTTGTAACTTCATTTTAAAGTACAAAGTTGCTGTGTTCCTGTGTTTCATAATTTTCCCTATTACGCTGTTTCATCTAGAAAAATGCATCTGGTTTGATGACTCTGCAAATCCAGGAGGTCACATGGCTGATGGGGAATTGGATATACAGTTGATTCCAGTTAATTGGGGAGGCTGCTTATTTGGGACAGCTCTTAAAGAGCACAAACTAATTGACAAAATATCTAGGATTCCCTTTGTTTATTTGTGACACGATGCTACTGAATTGGTATGAGAATCATTGCCAAACAGTTTCTAACTAACATCAGACATGCACAATTGTGCCGTCATTAGACACTATACTATGCTTCAAGCAAACATTTTTTAACTGGTGTCAGTTAAATGTGCTTGTGTTCAGAGCAGTTTTTTAAATGTCACTGATAGTTGCTGAGAAATAAGCAGAAAGACAATTCAGAGCTCACTGCAGTTTCAAACACTCAGGCTTAGAGAAATGGCTGAGAGTAAAAATAAAACTATTTCACTACTTCAACAAGTTAGCAACTACAAAGAATTTGAGGGTATCGACAATCATCTTGAATGTTATAATGAAAATGAAGGTTTGTAGGCTGTAATTGTCAATAGCTTTATATGAAGGCAGTCTATTATCTATATTAGATGTCTGTACTGATATTGTTCATTTACAGCCAATCAAAACTCAGTGTACGCTGAGTTCTTTTGTCAATAACTTTAGGAATGGAAACAGTTTTATAGTGCTGTAGTAATATTGATAGTGTCCTAATTTGTTCTGTATTTCATTTAAGTACATAATTTGTTACTCAGTTAAATGGTCATTTGTCTTTTTTATACCTTTTAACTATTTCCAGGAAACTTCGGCTAATTGGGGCGGCCGCTTAATAGGACTAATATGTACTGGTCCCGATGTGTCCCAATTAACCAAATCCATTGTATCTGAACAGATTTTAATTTAATTGCCCACGGCTCACCTAAGTATTTTAAAACATTACTAAAGCGTCACAGGAACCACTGGACAATGAACAGTGTTCATTGATAATTAGCATTTGCACTGTTCCTTTTGCTTTTTCAAAATGGAATTTGTCCAGTGAACAATGTTGATACATTAACTTAGCCTGCCGTACCCCTAATTTTAACAGTTTGGTGTATGGGTGGGAGCATGTCAGTCACTCATTATTTTTGTTCAGTATCAGTTCTAGCTGTGTGGTCAGTGCCAGCCAAAGACCTATTGGGAAAATAGCAAAAATGTGAACCAGATTTTCCTTTTCATCAACGATATAGTTTACCAAATTACTGAATCTTGCTTAATTTTGAAGCCATAGTTGTGAAAGATAACTGACCTACACATCTGTTCTGAATTTATGCCCAGAATTTCAAATTGGATGTGCATGTATTACTGTTGTTTAGATTGATTATTTTAAAAGTGTTATAACATTAATTAAGAAATAACAAATGTAGTCATGAACGGTTTTAAAAAGAAACTTTTATATTAGATAAAGTGAAATTAAATTTTGTTTCCTTAATCATAGAATTAATTAAATTGTGGAAACTTTCATCAGGCGGTACCAGAGGACTTCTATTTGTTATGATGTTTTTGATTTGGAATTGTGCATGCATACTACATTGTAAAGTAATTTGTTAATTTAAGCCTTGATATTTTACCTGTACTTTGTTTTATGATTTCTGATAGAATTAAGGGCTGGTGGGTATCTCATCACTATGTGTCTACGTTTCTCTCTGGCGTGATGTTAACATGGTAAGTGCCAAACTTTTATGGAGCAATGTTGGGGGACCTGTGTGAAGAGTACATTTAAGATATTTAAATATTTTGGGGGTAAAATGGCCATTGACGTGGCCAATTTGCTCTCCTCCCCGGCTATTCTGTGGATTATTACTCATGGCAATTGTTCATAGCATCAGAAGTGTGTCTGTATTCTCTCCTTGGGTCTGCCCAATGTTAACTAGATTTGGCTCAAATTATTGGACATTATAATTGGCAGCAGTGCACCTAACTGCCAGAAGCAAAGTACATCTGTATCACTGATTGTACAATTGTGCACATGAAAACACAAGGTGAAATTTTAGCACTAATTTCAGGGAGATTCGGATTCAAAGGGTTGATAGTTATAATCACAGTTGTGTAAAGATCTAGCAAAACCACAGATGGAGAACTGCATTCTGTTCTGGGACCCCAAAGGATTTTGTCACTGAGGCTGCATGCGGTACAACTACTTAATACCAAAATTAAGTAGTCTAGTCCTGAAGTTAAAGCTGAATTGTTTAGTAATAATGTCAGGGAGAACTTCTCACATTAAAAAGCAATGGAAATGTAGAACATAAGCACATGAGATACTGCAGATGCAGGAAATCCAGAGCAACACACGGAAAATGCTGGAGGAGCTCAGCAGCTCAGGCAGCATCTATGGAAATAAACAAACAGTTCAGGCAGAGACCTGAAACGGACAATATACACAGCAGCCATGATCAGCCAGTCTATCCGAATTGCAAAGCAGGATTGTGGGACTGAATAGCCTACTCCAGTTTTAATTCCAGAATTATATTGATTGTTGTACGTCTGCAACCTATAGTTATTTATTCACAGTAAAAACTCACATTCAAGAATGTCTTAAGGGTAATTGTCATACAAGGCTTCATTACCCAGTCAGAATATCAAAAATTAAAGAGTAAGTAAATGTGCTGAAGGAAAAATTAATGTTAACTTCAGCGAAGACCTGATTAGAAGCTATTTGTTAATTTTGTTTGTAGTGTATTCTTTTACTTAGGTATTAAATTGCATATTTATCTGCATATCATTGTAAATAATGTTGTTTGATGACAAAATATATTTGCTTCTGAACTATTTACCTTTTTTTTGTTTTTAAGGCCCAATGGGTTAATGTATCAAATGTTTCGGAGTCAATTTCTAGCATTTTCTATTTATCAGAGTAAGTATGACTTTCCATTTGGCATTTCTTTTTGAGCTTTGACATTTATTACAATGAAATATATGTGCTATGTTTTGGAAAGAAGGAAATGAGAGCAGTGAGATGTATCCATGAAGAAACAGGTGCTCATTGACTTTGCATCAAAGTAGAAATTTTATGAATCATCTTGAATTTAATATGAATGGATGGATGAAACTGTAAAAATCAGGCCGACTTAAGTGATCAGAAAATATTGGAACCTATCTATTTTGGGTGGAATCTGTGGATTCTGAAACAGAATTGACCTTTCCATCAGTTGGAAGTGTTTGTCTGCAAATCTTAATTGTGAAGGGGCAAAGAGAACAAAAGAGATCCATGGGGTGGCAGCAGATAGGATCAGAAATAGGCCATTCCATCATGTCTGATTTATTATCCCATTCTCCTGCCTTCTCCCAGTAACCTTTTGACACCCTGACTAGTCAGGAACCTATCAACCTCTGCTTTAGGTATTCTCAGTGACTTGGGCACTACAGCTATCTGAATTCCCAAGATTCACTGCTCTCTTGCTAAAGGAATTTCTCCTATCCTTGTTCTAAATTAATGTTCCTTTATTCTGAGCCTACGACCTCTGGTCCAAGACTTGCCCACTATGTTGAAAAATCCTCTCCACATCCACTATATAGGCTTTTCAATATTCAATAGATTTCAATGAGATTCTGACCTCCCCCCCCCCCCCCCCCCCTATTCTTCTAAACTGCAGCAAGTATGGGCTCAGGACCATCAAACACTCTTCACATGTTAACCCTTTTGTTCCTGGAATCATTCTTGTAAAGCCCTCCAATGTCAGCACATCTTAGATAAGGAGCCCAAAATTGCTCAAAATATTCCAAGTGCGGTCTGACCAATGCCTTATAAACACTCAACCTTGCTCTTGTATTCTGGTCCTCTCAAAATGAATGCTAACATTGCAATTGCCTTCCTTACCACCAACACAACCTGCAAGTTAACTTTTAGGGACTCCTGCACAAGGATCTCAAGTCCCTATGCACCACTGATTTTTGAATTTTCTCCCCAATTAGAAAACCGTCTATGCCCTTATTCCTTCTACCAAAGTGCATGCCATACACTTCCCTACACTATATTCCATCTGCCACTTCTTTGCCCATTCTCAACAAACTTGGCCACAGAGCCATTAATTACATCATCCAAATCATTGACATATAACATAAAAGAACCAGTCTCAACAACCAACTGCTGCAGAACACCACTAGTCACTGGCAGCCAACCAGAACAGGCTCCCTTAAAACCCACTCTTTGCCTCCTACCAATCTTCTATCCATGCCAGTATCTTTCTTGTAATACCATAGATTCTTATCTGAAAATCCATGTAAACAACATCCATTGACTCTCTTTGTCTGTCATACCTGTTATTTCCTCAAACAATTCCAACACACTTGTCAGGCAAGATTTCCCCTTGAGGAAACTGTGCTGACTTTGGCCAATTTATCATGTCCCTTTGAAACCTCATCCTTAATAATGGACTCCCAACATCTTCTCAACTACTGAAGTCAGGCTAACTGGCCTATAATTTCCCTTCTTCTGCCTCTCTCCCTTCTTAAAAAAGTGGAATGACATTTGCAATTTTCCAGTCCTCCGGAGACACTCAGGACATGCCCCCTTCTCATTGATGCCATCAAGTAGGAAATGTAGGAGCCTGAAGACACATTTCCAGCGTTTCAGGAGCAGCTTCCCCTCTGCCATCAGATTTTGAATAGACAATGAGCCCATGAACACAACCTCAGTATTTTTCCCTCTCTTTTTGCATTACATATTTAATTTAACTTTCTTTTTTTATTAAATACTTATTGCGATTTATGATTTTTTGTATGTGTTGCAATGTTCTGTTGCCACATAACAACAAATTTCACAACATATACTAGTGATAGTAAACCTGATTCTGATTCTGATTCTGATTCCATCACCAGGCATTGTTACCCTACCTTTCCCCTTTTAGCATCTGAAAGGGACAGTTCTCTATTGAATGTTTGGTCTACACTTGCTTACTTATCAGTGTTCTAGTTGGTAATATGCCATTTTACCAACTCCTTCCTATATCCAGAGCCAAACCTTTTCAGGGGAAGTATCAAGTCCCATTCTACTTCCAAATTATTATACTAATTGTTAATTCTGTAGTGCTTATCTTGTAGTTCCCTCTGCAAGAGTAATGATTTGTATATCCTGCGCACAGTGGACTTGATAGTTAGCTCTGTATTCTTGAGAACAATTCTCATTTTTTTTCAATGTCAGAAGTTCCATATCTGCAGGCAGTCTGACTTGCCTTGGCTTGAAGTAAAGGATGCAAGGAAAGATGCCTTGCTTTCCACTTTGGGTTAGTGATTTTTCATTTCATATTAAGTTTTACTCAGGCTTTGGAGAATATGCAGTCATGGAGTTTTCCACCATTTTAGCCTGTTTGAAAACTGATCAAACTTTTTAATGTATCTTCATTTGATTAATTTCAGCCAATAACTTAAGCATGTGATAATATAAATGATAAGTGGACAGGATTATTGTTTTTTTTTACTTATTACTAGAATCTTTCATCTAAAATTCACTTGTAGGAATGTTTGATTGAAAAACTCAGCTTGTTCATAAATTAGTTTTTTAAAAATTAAACAACACCTTAGTTTCTGTTAGAATTATAAATCCCCTCCTTACTGATGGGGTTGATCATTGGTCACAGTTAACCACATCATTGCATTATTTTCAAAATCCCAGAGTTGCTTAACATAACAACCAGGTAAGTTTATTCTCTTGTTAACTAATGTCTTTCAACATAACACACAAGTAGAGATTGCTGTCAGGGAAAGGCAGTTTCCTTAGCAAAAATAAAATATAATAATTTTGATGGTAATCTGGAAGCAGTTGTGTGTTTTGGGGAGGTGCTGTAGTTTGAATGTTGAAACAGAAGCTTAAGTCAAATGTTATTAGCTGGAGAGAGCAGGAAATAAAGAACAGGGATTAAAGATTTGTAATAAACTTAAGTAATATGGTATATTGTAGGCAAAACAGTAGGAAAAAGTATTTAAACCTGGTAAAAGTAATATAAATCTGAGACTATATTAATTTAGGTTTTGCTTAATCTTAAATACATTTTCTTTTAGGCTGTGTGCAGTTCTTGCAGTATTATTATCAAAGTGGCTGCCTTTATAGATTGCGGGCTTTGGGAGAAAGGGATCACATGGATCTCACAGTAGGTATGTAATGTGACATTAATTTGTTTACCTACAAATCTTAAATGTTTACAATATAACTGCACTGTCTTCAGTTGTGAAAAAATACAATGTTCTCTTCTCGTATTCCTTTGAGAGAAGGGAACATGGACACCATTTGTTTTATACCCCTGTCCACCACCCAGGTACTAATTTGCTATGGTGTATGATTTGCTTTTTGCATTGAAATGATTCCAGGTACTTTCCTTGGTAAGAGTATTGCAGCCAATGTTTTTTAATTATTATTTATTCTCAAGATGTGGGCCTGGTCTGTACAGCTGATGTCTGCTATCTATTCATAGCTGCCTTAGGATAGTTTAGGTACTACTTTGGTCAGCGTGGTGAGCTGATCCCACCACAGTGCTAGGTGTGGAAACTGAGGATTGGGATTTTGAAAGTGCATATGCAGTGTTTTTGAATTTGTCAGTTATATGGATTTAATGTATGCACTGAATTTGATTTTATTTATAGTGCTACACATAATGTAAGCTTCCCTCAGCTCTTGAATTTGTATGGTGCAGATTGCATTTATCTGATTCTCCTGGTCATGGTAGCACAAAAAATACACTAAATGTCTGCACCCATTATGGCAAGGTCTGTGCTAATAAATTATAATTTCTAAATTTTTAAAAATTGATACATAATGAACAAAATTTGATCTCCAGATTCTGAAGGTTGATTAAGCATCAATTTCTAAATGGTGTACTTGAAGTTTTAGTTTTTACATTTAGTTTTAACTTTTAATTTAAATTAGGAAATCAGTAAATTAGGAAGTGGGAAGCTTTCTTCCCTTCCCTCCCCCAAAATTCGACCACAGAAATGTACTTCATTTTGTAAATATGTATGTACTTCCCTAGGATTCAGTGACGCTCATCTTGTCCTAATTTTAAAGTGATTTATAACCATTTAATGCTGAGCAGCCTGTTCCTTTTCTGAAGTTTGGAGAGGTTACCAGGAATGGAAAAGCAACCGTAATTCTTAATTCCTTTAAGGGAGAAGGGCAAAAGGAGAAGGGTATCTGATTTTAGAGATTAAATGTTATATTTCTACAGGCAAACCTGGTAAGAGTCACATAAGCAACTTAATTATTACTTATTCTCAAAATACGGGCATTATCTGTAAAATAGTTTATTGTTTATTCATAGCTGTTCTTGAATGCTTTCCCACCTTGGATTAGAGAATTTTCCCTCGGAAAGCAAATGTGCCATGGTTTGTACACTGGGTTTGATGTTATCAAGAGTGAACTCTGCCTTCATGAAGGTTTCTCTTGACTCCTGTCTTGGATCTGACTTCAGTGTGGTTTATTTTTATTCATTGCAGAAGGATTTCAGTCATGGATGTGGAGAGGATTAACTTTTCTCCTTCCATTTCTTTTCTTTGGCCATGTAAGTGAAACTAAATTAATGGCTCCAAAAATAAATTAAAAATGCTTTTAAATATTTTAGCTGAAAACAAGATTACTTCCCCCACCCCAGACAAAACCAAGTTCAGTTTATTGTCATTCAACTGTGCACACATATACTGTCAAATGAAACTATGTTCCTCTGGACCAAGAAGCACAACACAGTGTATACAATAGACAATAGGTGCAGGAGTAGGGCATTCAGCCCTTCGAGCCAGCACCGCCATTCAATGTGACCATGGCTGATCATCCACAATCAGTACCCCGTTCCTGCCTTCTCCCCATATCCCTTGGCTCCGCTATCTTTAAGAGCTCTATCTAACT
Organism: Hypanus sabinus; assembly: GCF_030144855.1. NCBI lineage: Eukaryota > Metazoa > Chordata > Chondrichthyes > Myliobatiformes > Dasyatidae > Hypanus > Hypanus sabinus. The sequence continues at coordinate 91,248,833 of NC_082718.1, forward strand.
CTTTCTTGAAAGCACACAGAGAATTGGCTTCCACTGCCTTCTGAGGCAGAGCATTCCATAGATCCACAACTGTCTGGGTGAAATAGTTTTTCCTGAATTCCGTTCTAAATGGCCTACCACTTATTCTTAAACTGTGGCCTCTGGTTACAACTCACATACACACACAACACATAAAGTAATATTATGACAAATAAATTAACAAATAGTAAGATGCATTCAGGACACAAGTTAAAAAATTAAACAACATAATGCTACTGGTGTATCATATATGACGAGATCTGGGTGCTGGCAGGGAGTTCAGTAGTCTTACAGTCTGGAGGATGAAGCTATTTGACCTTTTAACCCTTTACCTGCTCTATACAAATGTAATCCAGCTAATTCTTTCACCATATCCCTACAGGTACTTTCCTTTTGAATACTTACATAATACTTTTTTAAATGTTAAGAATCAGCTTTGTGTTTTATCATTTGCTGTGGAAATTTTTTAGAAACTGAATTCCTTCACATAACTCTTGCAGATAACCTTCATTTTATGTCTCCTAGTTTTTGATGCAATGCCTTTCCTGTCTCTGCCTGATACCAGACTGCTTGCTCCTCCACTCCACATATTCCATTCCACAGAGAAGCACTATAGCTTTAACAGTCTCCCCACATCATTAGAGTCCTCTTCCCATGAACTATTTTAATAAATCTCTTCTTCCCAAACTTCCTCCTACACTGAAGTATGGCACTTCTCAAAATGCTCCATTCAGGCGGTACCAATGTTTTACAAAAGTTCATGATGACTGTTTATCTTTTACCTTGCACTTCTGTTAACGAAGCCAAGATCTGTCTTGTTTGTAACTGCATTCCTAACGCTTTACATTTTGTAGCGTTAAATTTTAACTTCTGCAGTTTTGGATCTCAGGAAGAAGCCGAGATGTATAATCTGTTTCTGTCTGAAAGTGGTTGTGAATACTTCAATCCTGAGCATTGACACTGGTTTTCCCCTGCCCCCAGTAAAGGATGGTGATGTTACTTGTTCCACCACCATTCAGACCAGATATTGATTGTGAGCGCACTTGCCTCCTTTTTAATTTTTTGCGATTGACTTGCATCTGTCAATCAAACGAAACTGCAATAGCTCATTGTTTTTGGTATGCTTTGTGCTCTTCCTGGCAAGCCCTTTTCTGCACCACTCAATGTATGAATGTTGATCCCCTTGCCTCGTTGGTGATGGTATAATTGGGGATGTTCTGGGCCACAAGGTTACCAACTTGGGTAGTTTTAAGTTTTACGCTGCAACTGATGATCTATTGGGATGCCAAGTGATCATTTGACTCTGTCTCCAAAGGATCGTGCATTGGTTGCTTCTATCAGAACTATCCTCGTCAGAAATATCTGCCAAGGACAAGGCTGAGTAGGTTTATCACTCCTGTTGGTTAAATCACTCCCTGCTGCTGACTCAGTCTGACAGCCATCTTTTCAGAACTAGGCCAGCTTGTTAGTGACAGTACAACCAGAACCTCAATATAATTACCTTTAGTGAGATTCCAGTAGCAGCATCTTGCTTTTTTTTTTAATTTTAAAGTCAGCTTCATGGAAGGTTAATTTCTCCACCTGTCTGCCTCATGGGGATGTACTTAGGTTTATGCGAACACACCTCCACTTTGAAGCAATCCCATTGTTCAATTTCAGTTTTGCCTGCCACGCTTTGATTCCAATTTACTGTTCTCATCCATTCTGTAATTAAATTCTTCATTGGAATGTGATGTTGTATGAGATGAAGCACTGCAGGAGAGCTGGCTGGAATTGGTACCATCTGCTTAAACTTGCCAGCATTATTACTGCTGTACTACAGTAAGTTCACGTTAAAAGCTGCCTTAAGGTGATTGCAATCTCATGATGGCTTAGAATCTTATCCAACCAATAAATCAGCTTTACACACTAGCTGGGCTCTGGTTTCTGCAGATCCAGCAGCTAAAACAATGGCCTTACAATTAGATTGAAGGGAAAAGTGATTATCCTTGGTTCCCACTGGTCTCAGCTGGGCTGTCACATGGGTGTACATTGGGGGGGAGGGCAGCATTGGCTTGGGGAAGATGTTCCCTGTCACTCAGCTGTTGAAAGCTGCAGGATACGTATTGAGCTGTGCCAGAAGAAAGAGCAAGTATCTTCAGAAGGAATGAGGACATTGCATAAAACTCTAGTGTATCTATGTGTAATACATTTTTTATCTTGTGTTACTTTTTGCAGTTTTGGCAATTGTACAATTCGCTCACACTTTTTGGCCTTTCACAACATGAGCGATGTAACGAATGGCAAGTGAGTACATGACAATGAATTTGTCTTTGTGAAATTGTGTCAGGACTGGCCCCCAGCAGATTACAGTGACAGTCCTTACCTTGCTGAGAATGTTGATACTTTGCTTGTTGCTTTATTGTGCATCATTACAAAGCGAACTCTCCCTCATATGAACAGATAAATTGGGAGCAGGATTAGGCCATCCAGTCCCTCAAGCCTGATCCTACTTTAAAATATTAAAAGACTTTGCTTCTACAAGCCTGCAAGGAAAAATAACATAAACTCTCAGCAAGTCTCAACTCATCCACTTTAAATGGCTGATCCCTTATTTTTAAACAATAACTCTAGTTCTAGATCCTCCCAAGATGGAACATCCTTTAAACAGCAACGTTGTCAAGACCCTGCAGAACCTTGTTTCAATCAAATCCCTTGGTTGTTCTTCAAAGCAGCAGTAGATACAAGCCTACTTTATCCAGCTTTTCCTCATAGGTTCTCAGTATGACCTAGAGATTTCATTCTTCTAAAGGACATTAATGAACTAATTGGGTTTTTGTTTGCAATCCGATAATATTGATTATTAGAGGTTCAAAGATTTATTTATTATCAAAGTATACGACTCTGAAATTCATCTTCTCCAGACAGCCACGAAACCAAGAAAGGAAAGAACGGCAGCACGATCATCAATCCTCAAATCCCTCCTCCCTGCACTTAAAAAAAAACGAACAGGCACATGTTCCCAACCCAACCCAAATCCCCCTCCCCTTCACACACAAAAAATACAAGGAGGATCAGGCAAAAGACACAAAATAGAAAATAACCCATAAGACCAGCGGGAGGGAGTCCACAGTTCAACTCCACATCCAGAACGCAGAAAACATTTAGTTCTATAATTACAGAATTGTTTTGGTTAACTGCGATTAACTTTCCCATCCGGACAGGATTGATCTTGTCTCTAGATAACAAGAATAGGCTTCCAGATTGTTACACACCTTGCAGCTTCATCACCATTCCTCTGGACCCATGAGCCTATATTATCTCTGCAGGTATTCTTCTCAGTTTTTGCAACTGAAATATAGGACTGTGAGAATGTAAACAAGGAAAATAGGCTCAAAGTCTGCACCACTATCACCAAGATCACTGTTTTCTAACTATGGCCTCTTTCCTGTTTGATCCCTTAGTTCATTGATTCACCTGCAGTCTAAAATCTATCTACTTCTGTGTTTAATATACATAATAATGCAGCAACCCAGTTCCCAGGGCAGAGATTTCTCTGTGTACCTTTTATCCTGAGATTCTTCCCCCTATTTCTAGACTTTCCCACCCCAGACAGGACACCCTCACAACTTTGTTTTAGTAACATCATTTCTCACTCTTCTAAACTTCGGACAGTTGCAGATATGCAGAGCAAAGCAGCTTAAAGCAGTTGTTTAACACAAGTCTGCCTGAATGTCTTTGCATGTGCTGCCAGAGCTTTTTTATGGTCAGTTAATCAAAAACCATGCTTCCTTGAAAATGTGCCAATCCTGTCTTATTGGAGTGTAGTAAGTTCTAATTTATGGGTTTTGCTTGCCCTCGCCTGCAGCTTTGCATAATCCCAAGTGAGCAGTGAAAACTTTACCAAGTTCATTTAATAAACTGTTTCAAAGTGATTTTATTATTTTTCTCAATGGAAAATCTCACCTTATATTTAGAAATTGGTACAGGGAGTCACAGTTGTGAATAATCTTATCTTGAGTTTCCTTGTCACAATCCATAGTTAAAAGGAAATTTATTATCAAAGTACATAAATGTCACCATATACAACCCTGAGATTTATTTCTTGAGGGCATATTCAATAAATCCATAATAGAATCACTGAAAGACTGCACCAACAGGGAAGACAGCCAGTTTGAAAAAGATAACAAACACAAACTGTGCAAATACAAAAAGAAAGAATAAAGAAATAATAATAATAATAATAATTAATAATTAATAAGCAATAAATATTGAGAACATGAGATAAAGAGTCCTTGAAAGTAAGTCTATAGGTTGTGGGAACAGATGGGACAAGTGAAGCTGAGTGACATTATCCCCTTTGGTTCAAGTGGTTGATGATTAAGGGTTAATAACTGTTCCTGAACCTGGTGATGTGAGTCCTTGGGTTCCTGTGTCATCTTCCTGGTGGCAGTAGCAAGAAGAGAGGAAGATTGGGGTACCTGATGATGGATACAGCAAGGCTCCGTGTTACTGTGCTCAGTGGTGGGGAGGGCTTTGCCTGTGATGGACTGGTTGTTCTCAGTTTGGTTGACCTATTTACTCTTGTGTCTCAGGTTTTTGTCTTGGCTCTCACATTCCTGGTGCTATTTCTTGGGAACTTCCTTACCACTCTTAAAGTTGTTCATCAAAAGTTTCAGAAGAACAAAGATAAATTGAAAAAGCTGTGAATGTCTGAAACCTGCTAATTAAACAACATTGCTGGGGAAGATGGCAATATATTCCAATACCCTTGCATTTGCTACTGGATTTGAGTCTGAACACTTGCACATCAGTGAGACAGGATTTACAACTGTCACACAACTATTTACAAGAATCCTGATGGTAGCTGCATTCTCTATTCATTCTGACAGAAATTGACTAAGTGAAATTATTATACTTTTAAGATCTATATACTGTATTAGTATGGATCATTGTCCCAAACTTGTCAAATTTTATTTCAATGTTATAGTTTTTCACTACCATGGGATGTTACTGTCTAAATGTGATTTATATTGCCAGCGAGCACTTGATGGGGCAAAATATGGTGTTGATGTGAAATGAATATCATCTCTGAGATGTTTGGATAAACCTTTATCATGATTTAACTTGTTAGGTAGTTTATTGGCTGTCAGCAACCATTAAAATTTTGATTGAAGTATAACATTAGTCTTAATTGGCCAATATAAAAGGTTATACCAACGTAAACTTTTGATTCTTCACTGTTTCAATTACTACGTATAATATTCAAATTATTTATGCATGTGTATTCTGTGTTCCACTCTTGTAGATGTGATGATAACATTAAATGTATATTGCAATTTGAATTACATATCAAATTAATTAATTGTCCTGCTACATGGGTAATATTACTTTTAACAACCATTCCTTCATTTGTTCCTTTTTAGTCTGTCTTTCCCTTGGATTCTGTTTTCAGGATGTTATTTTCCAAGCAAACAGGACCACTTCCAAACAAACTACCTCCTCTTTCAGATGTCTTCTAGTGCCACTCTTAATCTAGTTGGAGGTATTTAGAGTGACTCAGGGTAACTGATCTTTTACTTTAAGGAAACTTTCCTCTCCACAATTGGCAACGTGCCAGCTATTGATGAAGGAACACTGAATGACTTAATATTTGGAATTGTGGAAGAGCCGAGAGCCCAAATAAATGTTATCACAGTCCAAGGGAATTTTTTTTCCCTCTGTTGCAGTATGAATTATCTGAAATAAGCTCATTTGTTAATGAAAACAAACACAACAAGCACTAAAATAGTGAAGTTTTCTTGAATTAGTTTAAATATTTGTTTGCAAGTGATATGACAGTAATAATGAATAATCAAGAGAAATCACCTAAATGATTAAGAGCGTGAATCATGTAGTAAACGAACATTAGGCCACACGGGAAAATGCAACAAAGGTCAGGAACACAGGGAGTAAGTACAGGTCTGCTCAGATTTATCATTTCTCAGAAAGAGTATGTTATTCCTTCAAAGCGGAGGCATAGTTAATCTTGCATTGATTTGAGTGTCATACACTGCACCAATGCTGAATTTTAACCATGGTCCAAGGGATTTAGGGTTTGTTTAAAATATATTGTTTTGGAATCGATACCTTCAATTGATATCAGAATCTGTAGGTTTTGTGGCCCAACATTTTAGCTGCAGTTTCTAAAACCGGGAACATGTGCATATATGTACACTCCATTATTCATCCAAATTGAGAGTAAAATTAGTGCAGGTAATAGTCAAAGCATAAAAAACACAAAATGCTGGCAGAAGTCAGCTGGCCAGACAGCATCTATGGGAGGAGGTAGTGACGACGTCTTGGGCCAAAACCCTTCATCAGGAGACATCCAGCATCTGCAGATTCACTCATGTTGTAGTCAAAGCATAAACACTATTTATGAGCAGAAGGGATTTATAATCATGAATGAAAACCTGTGACATTGTGAGCAACATGTCCTCTTAAGACTAGAGGGAGAAGTCCTTGCATTGGTTTTCCCAGAGCTAAATATAAACTCTGTAATGATTGATTTATGCAGAAGACTTCAGTGAGCCAGTGTCAAACAATGTCATGTCCTGTGGTCACTCTGATAATAACAAACTGAAACCAACCTCCAACTAGTCTTTTTTTTTGCAGATTAATCAGGGTTATTTTTGTTTTACAATGTTAGAAAAATACATTGCTCATGAGTGAAATTTTGTATTTAACTTTTTTTTTGCTGAATAGAATAGAATCTTGTCACACAAAATGGGAACAACTGAAGGTCTGCCTTTTATTTGACATCATCAAATGTGATTTAAATTATTTTGTACCAAAGTGCTATACAGCAGCGATCTACAATATTCAATAGTGTAGTCAGTTGGATTCCAGGAGAATATTTTAAAAACTATGAGGTAGTCACATATAACACAGTGCAAAGCAAATACTAGTAAGAATTATTAGAGAGTGTGATTGCCTCGTTATTCAAGGAAAAAATGCAAATAAGTAGTGAATTAACTTTGCTTCGCAGTGAAAATTATACTTCTGGAGGACCTGTGATGGACGTTCTATGAAAACCGTATAATGTATTAGTACTGGCAAAAAGTTTAAGCAAGCAATATAATTGCAAAAATGCACAGACATGTTTAATACTCAGTCTTGTGTTTACCTGCTAAAAATGTAATTTTTTAATACTAAATGCTGATTGTGAATGTGTTAACTGGGTTATTTTATTTGAAGCATTTTCAGTTGCACTTCTTTGTAAGGTTTATTGTGGAAAAGAATTGAAAGAAACAATCTCGACTTGTATGATTGTGATCTGTCCATTTCTGTGAGAACGTTTGAGCTTCCACACGGGGTGTTAACTTCTACTACACCGCTGTTTGTGTAGAAAGACCATTTACAATAAACCACTTCAGAAAACATTTTCTGGCTACGTAGTGATGAATATTAGCATAGGTCTGCTGTTGTGGGTTGTAGGATTTTGTCTCTAAAAGTAGCTATTTGTCTTTGTCAGAAATTCATCTTTTTTTCACAATAGATATAGTTTTAATAAAAAGTCAATATTTTTTTTAAAAAGCATGCAGATTCATTAACATGCGAAGGAGATAGATGGTGTGTTTCACCTTTTTATCAACATATAAACTTGGACTGTAAGTAACCAAAAAAAAATCAAAACACTAACAAAAAGCATCATAATTATTTCAGTCTTCTGGCAAAATGTGAATTTGCAGCTCAATATCAGCGTTAACCATTCAGGGATTTATTTCCATATCTTTTCAACAAGTTTAATTTTATCTCACACTTCAGTAATGCAGAGTGGTAAAAAAGCCTTTATTTTGATCTATAACTCTAGGTCAGGGGTCAGCAACCTTTACCACTGAAAGAGCCACTTGGACCCGTTTCCCACAGAAAAGAAAACACTGGGAGCCGCAAAACCCGTTTGACATTTAAAATGAAATAACACTGCATACAACGTTTTGTTTTGCCTTTATGCTATGTATAAACAAACTATAATGTGTTGCATTTATGAAATTGATGAACTCCTGCAGAGAAAACGAAATTACATTTCTGCATGCAACAAAAACATTTTGAACTCCGAAAAAAAGACGTTGGGTTGAAGGTTACTTTTAAGTAAAATACTCAACGTCTATTTGAGTCCTTCTTGTATTTATGAAAAACGCCATCTTAAATTTGCCGCCAGCAGCAAACCAAAAATAACGTCAGCCAGCTGTCAACCTGAAAAATAAAAGGACTATTTCACTGAACAATGAAAACATATGAATATATGTAAAATAATAGGCAATTAAAATATTTATCATACTTGGTCAGGTTGACTCACACCTGACAATGCAGTCGTATTCAGTAGGGATGGATCGATGCTTAGGGGAGTGACCGGGAAGGATAATGTGTTTTTTTCCTCTCTGAACTCACAGAAGCGTTTCCCAAACGATGTTTGCATTGCGATGATTGCAGAATGTAAATATTCCGAATTTATCATGTCGTGACCTTGTTTGAACTCTCTCAAATTGGGGAAGTGAGACAATGTGCCTTTCTGTAAATCTCTGGCAAGCAACGTCAACTTGCGCTCGAAAGCCAAAACATCCTCCAACATGTGCAGGGCTGTACGTCCTTACCCCGTTGAAGAGCTGTGTTCAGCGTGTTCAGGTGCGCTGTCATGTCTACCATGAAGTGTAGCTTTTCCAGCCACTCTGACTGTTCCAGCTCAGGAAAGTTGAGCCCTTTGCTGCCCAGGAAAGTTTTCACTTCTTCCAGACACGCGACAAAGCGTTTCAGCACCTCCCCTCTGGACAGCCAGCGATAAATCACGTTGTAGCGGTGTGCTACACGCAGTCAGTAAACTGCAGTCAAAGATAGCTTTATTCGAACTAAACAGCCTTGCTTTTAAGCCTCCCTCAACCCACCCCCCCGCCCATGGGCGCGGATGCTGCAAAAGACACGTACTCACAAACCCCCGTAGGCTATCTCCCTTAGCCTGAACGCTGGCTAATTGTGAGCCGGTTCGGATGTGTCAGGAAATGGGTCGCCACAACGTCTTATTTAGATTGTACAAGATCACCATAATCTTCAAATTTAGATTTACATTTCAAAAACTAACAAACTAACATAAAATACATTTTAATTAAATACTGACCATGTAGCGGTGTGCTACACACAGCGCTAAAATTACGACACGGAGTCGGTAACTGCAGGCGAAGGAAAAAACTTTATTCAAAATCTTCAGCCTCACTTTTAAGCCTCCCTCAACCTGCCCCCCATGGCGCAGAGGCTCCAAAGCTCTGTGCTCGCAAACCCCCGTAGGCTATCTAATTGTGAGCAGGTTCGGATGTGCCAGGAAAAGGGTCACCACAACCAATTATTTCCCAAAGCAACAGGGAGCCGCAGCACAGACGTAAAAGGGCCACATGTGGCTCCGGAGCCGCGGGTTGCCGACCCCCGCTCTAGGTAGTCTCATGTGTTTATAGATGATCTAAAGTATTAACCCTGAGGAGGACCACGGCCTTGTAGGGTTTGGAGGCTTGCATGCCTCAATGACTCAGAGAGCTGTGTTGGCTGGAGTCAGGGCTTTATGCTTTGGCTCTTGGTAGGGTCAACCATGTCAATCAGGTCAAAGGTTAGAGGCCAGAGTTCCACCAGTCCTCCAGGTTGGGAGAGAGGGTTTAGCTCAGGGTTAACAACCCTGACTGGTCAAACAAAATTATTACAGAAACCGCAACGAAGAATCCTCCTACATCTGAGTGTGCAGTATTCTTGAGTCTCCTCCTAGGACTTGCGTGACTGACAGTCGTGAAAACCGAGAGGAGAGCCCTGAATGCCACCAGAGATGGACACCTTTATTGCTGCCCTGAACGCCAGTGGCATATTGGGCAGTAAGTAAGTAAGTGAAGTTTCAACATCTATATCCCTCTTTTCCAAATTTAAATAATTTACTACAGATAGTATTTAATCATGCAAGATAATTTTGTTTCCTCTTCCTGCTTCCAATTTAATGTTAGTTAAATTACAGTAGCAAAATTTAACATCAACAGATTCCCAGCCTGAATAGTTGCTGTGTATATACTCTATTTCTTAATAAGGAATAATGATGTATACGGAAATCTTTTAGAAAACAAGAAAGCTATCTGTTAGGGTCAGGCACAAATGTAGCACAAACTCTTATCCAAGAATTGATGTTCTATTGTTTTGTGATGCTATAGGGACCGAAGTATCCTCGGTCTTTTTACCATGTATTTAACAAGAAAATAGAGCATTGATTTTGTATTTGGGCCAAAAAAGCAATAAAGCCTATTTTGGTTTTTAAACTAACACTCAAAATGCTGGTGGAACACAGCAGGCCAGGCAGCATCTATAGGAAGAAGCACTATCGACGATTCAGGCGGAGACCCTTTGTCAGGACTTGGCCTGAAACGTCGACAGCACCTCTTCCTATAATGCTGCATTCCAACAGCATTTTGTGTGTGTTGCTTGAATTTCCAGCATCTGCAGATTTCCTCATGTTTGGTTTTTAAACTGTTATTTTCTCAATGGCCATCATATATTTCCCAATTCAATCTGGATCTTAATTTGACACCTGACAAAATGTTTCCATCATTCCATCACATCCATGTGGGGTGATTTTTGCATGATAGTTTTGTAGGATGCATGATCCCTGGTTTCCAGAAAAAATGAATTTTTCATGAATGGACGTGATGTAACCAAACGTTAGTAAGTGGGTCTTGTATTTGACTCTCCACTCAAAAATGATGCTTATAACCACCAGGTGTTTCTGTTTACTGGAAGCCTACTTTAAGTAAGCTAAATAATAGCTCCTTCAAGGGTGATGTCCCATATGGGTGGCAAATGTGGAAGACCCTGAAATGGCATACACTGTTAAATTGCTTTGGTTGATTTTTGGAATTCACCACCAAGTTTTCCCATCACTTGCTTTCCCTCCACCCCTCCCCCCATTCCAGTACCTTTGGTTTGATTTATGAAGTTCACCACTAAATTTTCCCATCACTTGCTTTCCCCCAATCCCAGTACCTGTCAGAGTCGTAATGTCAGAACTTACTCCAATTTTCCTCCATTTTCTTCAAGATGTCTCCAAGCTCATTTTGCCCATGAAGTCCACCTTCTGCTTTTTTAGCCGTATTCCCACTTAACTATTGTCTGCAAGACACCTTTATGCGGTTCCCTAACACAACTGATTAATTGAAAAAAATTGTCTTATCCCCTTTTACAAATCAAAATGCCATTTCCATTTTATTGCCTGAGCTTTCAATAAGTGGTTAAACATTAAATAAGTGGGGTTAAGCAGGAACAGAAATTTCACTGAGATTGTAAGTTTCCAATCCACTGTTCTTAACCCCCCCCCCGCCCCAAGTATTATCCATTCCCTATCTACGAGCCTGATGTATTTGCCCCATAGTGAGATTTTACTGTTCACATCTGTGCGTTCATTGGGATGCTTTATTTCCCACCTCTTTACCATGTTGGTTCTGTCTCTGTCAACTATTGCTCAAAATTTCACACATACTTTTGTTTCCTCTCCTTAATTATTTCAAAGGTTTAATCTAGTCCACACTTTAATTCTACACTCATAAGGTTGCACAGACTTCCAACTGTGCATTAATTAGCATCAGGACCTGTTCACCTATCACCCCATTCACGCTGACCCACTCTAACTCCTTGGTTCACAGGCTTGATTCTAAAATGCTCACCTTGTTTTCAGATCTCTCCATACCCTTTCTCGTTTTATAGTTCTTGCTTTTTCTTGATTCATTGTTTAACAATTTAACATTTTTACTGACTCACTTTTTGAAACAAGTTCTGCTCTGGATGGAGAATGTTGCTTCAGGTGCCAATGGTTAGTGAACCATTAACCCTGTCATTGAATGACATTTGAATTAAAGTCAAAAGTTTTAAAAAGCTTGTAAGTATATGATAGCAAGGTCCTCCAAACATAGCTGCCCCATACACCAGATGTCTCTTTCTGCCCAAATTAAATGCTCTCCGCACTTGCAGGCAAATATCCTTTCTTATTATATTGTTTTGCTGTAAGGAGATATCTACACTAGCCATCCTTGCCACCATTTGAGTTTACTTATGGGGTGGCCTTGATCAAAAATTGATCCCTCACCTAGAGCTTGACTGTAGAGGTGGTCTTCCTGCCACACCAGATAAAATCAGAGAGCTCAGCACAAAGGAATCAAGCCTGACCTTCTGAATGGAAATATGAACTGTATAATTTTTGACGTTATATCCCCAAAGCATTCTTCACATGGGCACGTCTATTTAAACATTCAACACGTGTAAGGCCACATCTCTTTTGTACTTGCTTTACATTTGAATAAAGTAATGCTGAGACACAACCTGTTTGAAAACAAAAGTATGCAAACAATCAAAAATTTGCAGGTGCCTGAATGTAATTGAATGATGGTGTGATATTTCATCCATGTAAATATTACTTATTCACATCAATTATAATTCTTCAATTCAAACTTACTCATTTTTTATTAAGCTTGATGTTAATGTAATTCTTCATTAAATTTGCTTTTAATGATCTCTTCTGTAAAACTGAGGGAACAAGACATAATAAAATATTTTCTAGAAGCGCCCACCAGATTCTTTGAGTTACATTTTTGAATAAGATTTTGGCGGAGCAGACTGGATGGGCCAAATGGCCTAATTCTGCTCTTATGTCTTAAGATTTTGGAAAACCTTGTGGTAACTAGCAGAATAGAACTTCACAAAGAATTATCACTAACATCCGCAAACAGAAGGTAACTTAACTTCCAGTTCAACCACTGCACTGTTTTATGGAAATTGGATCTCTAAATGACTAACTGATACTCCGGGAAAGGAGATAAGACTTTTTTTTACCCCAGCCTTCAGCAACTTTGCCTACTGATTGTGCAGTGTTTTCGTTTCTGCAGGTATTAGCTTACCCTGCTGATCTGGTTTTCCTTCCTTTCCCACTTCAGAAGCTCATTTTAATGTGCAGTGTTCTGCTCATTGCTGCATTCCTGAAGTATGTGCTTAGATTATGAAATGACTCAGAATGTAATCTGCCTGGGGGGTGGGGGGTAACACATTGAACCATGCTACTTATCACTGAGCAACATCCAAGTCACTGCTGAATGGGGGTGATCATGACCTATAAAAGTTGCTTGCATATTTGCATTTCAGCTACAACAGTGATGGAATGCTCACAATACCAATGTGAAAGCGTTGTCACAAATTCCTGCAGAACAAACAATAACTTTAGACGCCTTGTGTATGTGATAGTTATTGCCAATCATTGTCAAACCTTCTATAATGCACAGGTTCCCAACCTTTTTTATGCCATGGACGTCTACTGTTAACCAAGGTGTCCATGGACCCCGGTTTGGGAGCTCCAGCAGTAGAGAGTTCATTTTGTTTCAAACGGCATCTGGAGAGAGAAGAGCAGAGGTGAAGTTGCAAGTCAAGGACCTTTCATCAGAACTGGAAAAGTCATGGATAAATAGATTTCAGATGTTTAAAACGGAGGGTGGGGGGGGGGGAGAGAACAAAAGGAAAGACCTGTATTAGAGTGAAGAGTAGCAGGGATTGAATTACAAAGGACAATGATAGAGCAAGGAGGTAGACAGTGGGAACAAGTCAAAAGGCTGGAATAGAGAAGAGATAGGTAGTAGAGGCAGAAAAAAGGTCCACACTGTCCCAGTTTTGACTGAGGTTCTCAGACCTGAAACTGTTCAACTCTCCACTGCAGCCTGACCTGCGGAATAGTTCCAATGTTTTCCTTCTTTGTTCCCCAGAAGTACCGTCTTCAGATTTAGGAGACTGAGTTCACTGGCGGAAGAGATCAACAAGCAGGCTGATGAAGCTTCGAGTGCCTCCAATGATATAACTTCATCACGTGGACAGACCAAAGTTAGATCACAAAACATAGGAGCAGAATTAAACCATTCTCTCTTTTTTGTATGGCTCAGTTATCCATCATTTATGTGATTTGACGAGGTAACACAGCTATTACTTGTTAGGTTGCTTAGTTCTGTATAGTAGGACCATAAGACATAGGAGCTGAATTAGGCTTTTTGGCCCATCAAGTCTGTTCCACCATTCAATCATGGCTGATTTATTATTGCTCTCAACCCCATTTCTCCCCATAACCTTCGACACCCTGACTAATCAAGGACCTATCAACCTCCACTTTAAATATACTCAACAACTTGACTTCCACAGCGGTCCATGGCAGTAAATTCCACAGATTCATTACCTTCTGGCTAAAGAAATTCCTGCTCATCTTTGTTCCAAATGGATGACTCTCTATTCTGAGGCTATAACACCATGGGCTCTTGTTAAGCAGCCTCATGTGTGGCGGCTTGTCAAAGGCCTTCGGAAAATCCAAGTAAGTAAGCTCCACTGGCTCTCCTTCCTCTATCCTGCCAGATAATGTCAGCCAAGATTTCCCCTTAAGGAAATCATGCTGACTTTGGCCTTTTTTATCAAGTATCCCAAAGCCTCATTCTTAATAATGGACTCCCATGTCCTCCCAACCACCGAGTTCAGGCTAACGGGCCTATAATTTCCTTTCTTTTGCCTCATTCCCTTCTTAAAATCTGGAATGACATTTGGAATTTTCAGTCCTCCAGAAACATTTCAGAATCTACTGATTCTTTAAAGATCGTTACTCGTGTCTCCACAATCTTTTCAGCGACTTCTTTCAGGATCCTCTAGGCGAGTTGTCCACCTTTTCATCTTCCCCTTAATAATAGCAACAACACTCACTTCTGCCCCTGACACTCTCAAGCTTCTAACACACTGCTAGTGTCTTCCACAGTGAAAACTGATGCAAATACTTACTAGTTCTTCCACCATTTCTTTGTGCTCCATTACTATCACTGTAACATGTCTTTCCAGCAGTCTGGTGTCCACTCTCACTTCTCTTTTACTTTTTATATATTTGAAAAATCTTCTGGTGTCCTCTTTTACATAATTTTTAGCTTATCTTAATATTTCATCTTTTCTTTCCTTATGACTTTTTAATTGCCTTCCTTTGTTTTTTAAAAGCTTCCCAATCCTCTAATTTCCCACTAGTTTTTGCTACACTATTTGCCTTCTCTTTTGCTTTTATGCTGTCTTTGACTTCCCTAGTCAGCCACAGTTGCCTCGTCTTCCTCTTAGAATACTTCTTCATCTTTGGAATGTATCTATCCTGCACCTTTAGAATTGCCCCCAGAATCTCTAGCCATTTTTGTTTTGCCTTTATACCTGCTAGTGTCTCCTTCCAAACAACAACTTATGGAAGCCTATCCTCCCCCTTTAGAATGCTTTTGGGCCCGATCTGCGACATCCCTGACCCTGGGAGGCACCTGGCATCCGGTGTTATTACTTAAGTTATTGCTTCTGTTATGAATGTACCACACCTCTGAGGGGCCGAAGGGTGCGGGGTAGCCCCCTCCTTTGTGAGAATCGCAAGAGCATTATTGGGTTGGGTCAGAGGACCCAGGAAATGAGAGAGAGAGAGACATGGCCATTGTCTCCTGGAGACAACATTTGTGGATTGGGGACTACGCTACGTGCAAGCCCTCGGGCAAAGTGGGCTGGTTGAGAGATTGCATCATCCCAACCTGATTGACATCTGAGACCCCGTGAGGAAGTATAAAAGAGGGTCTAGGGGGAACAACCCCTTCAGACGCACCAGAAGAAACGCTAGCGATCCCGTAATAGCGGGAAGCCATTTGAAGGAAGCCACGTGTGTTCGGTTCCCTTGCCTGGGGGCTGGTGGCTGGTACCACGGAAAACAACTTGGAGCTAACAACGGGAAACCAACTCCCCCCGACTCAACGGATTGGCCTCATAAACGACCCGGGCAAGTTTCAAACCGTCTCTCTTAAACCCAAAGAGCTGCAGCTTGAAAGGACAGTGACTTTTATCTTTCCATCGGACAATACAATATCCCCTAGACCAGGCATGGGCAAGCTACGGCCCGGGGGCCATATGCGGCCCGTTAAGCTTTTTAATCTGGCCCGCAGAACTTGACAAAATTATATTAATAAACCTTGTTAACGTTTTTTCCCCGCAATTCTGGCGTTTTCCCAATAGGTGACGCACTCTATATACATTTGTGGCGACCCATTTACTGGCACATCCGAACCGGCTCACAATTAGCCAGCGTTCCGGCTAAGGGAGATAGCCTGCGGGGATTTGCGAGCACAGAGCTTTGGAGCCTCTGCGCCACGGGGGGGCAGGTTGAGGGAGGCTTAAAAGTGAGGCTGGGGATTTCGAATAAAGTTTTTTTTCTTCGACTGCAGTTACCAACTCCGTGTCATAATTTTAGCGCTGCATGTAGCACACCGCTACACATTGACCTTTGTTGAGGTGCAGCGTATTACTCCACATTTGCGCTTTACTCTTTGTTCGGCTCGACCTATTTGTGTGAACAGGCGTTCAGCGTCATGAACATCAACAAAGCCAGCCACTGATCCAAGTTAACTGACCAACACCTCAGATCCATCCTGAGAATCGCCACAACAAAACTAAATCCAGACTTTGATGCGCTGGCTAAAAAGGGAGACCAACAACACTGTTCCCACTGAAATTAAAAATAAGTTTCTTCGTTGTGTTATGTAAAATATGCATTTGAAAATATTTTTTTCAATAAGCCTTACATGTTACATGTCATTTCTGTTAAGTGATGGACATGAGTAGTGTGCAGGTGCACGTACGTTCTCAAAATAAAAAATGCGCTCCAGATCAAATAACGCGCTCTGCATACTGGCGCGCTGTCACTGTTCTGTCCTTGTGCGGGTCGTTGTTGAGTTTTGGCACGGGACAATTGAATAAGAAGGAGCAGGACGTAGACCTGCATCTCCTACCATTTTTGAAATAAAGACAGTCAGGAGGAGAGTGATGATGATAATATCTTGAAGGATAACAGAATTTTCAGTGCTTTAAAATAATAACTGTTACTATTTAAAAAAACTGTATTTTATTCATTTAATTTTCAGTGTTTTAAAAGTCATTTCAATAAATAGCTAAGTACCATGGGACTTCAAAGACAGATATTTTGTTGTAATGCATTTGTTCATTTTCAATTGAAATTAAAGCACATGTTTTCTACATATCCCATGATATTTTATTTTCTCTTATGAGGTGTATTACCAAAACACTCCGTCCATCTGCTCCTGGTCCGGCCCCCCCTGTCAAATTTTAGAACCCTTTGTCGCCCACAAGTCAAAAAGTTTGCCCACCCCTGCCCTAGACAAACGATAGAGCTATTGCTTATTATACCCACGTTTTTAGATTGAGTATTGACGACGTATGTTATCTGAATGTCTGTATTAATCTTATTTTGTGCCCCTTTGTAAATAAAGACTTTTAAAAATAGTACCAATAGACTTCAACGGACCTCTCTATCTTCGCTGGTAAGTGATCCAGTTATGGGAATTTCGTAACACTTCACACCACCATGAGGGTCACAACCTTGCCATAGGGTTTGGAGGGTTACCTCAATGGCCCAGATAGTTTTGTTGGCTGGAATCAGGGCTTTGTGCTTTGCTCTTGCTAGGGTCACCCATGCCAAACAGGTGAAAATGGTAGAGACCAGCCTAAGAGTGGCCCACCAGTCCTCCAGGTCTGAGGGTTCAGCTCAGGGCTGACAACCCAGAGTGGTAAAAAAAAAACACACTGGGCCAACTAAACACAAAACCTCAAACAAAGCTCTGAAAAATTCAGTGCATTATCTGAAACTACCAAAGCAAGAAGCTGCAAGTAAATGCATTCTGGGAGAAAACGGAAGGTTCCAGTGTTAATGGTCGAGAAGGGAGGACGCAAGCTCACATGGAAGCCCAGTTTCGACACCAAGGACCGAGTAGCTGAGAATTAAAACGAAAGGCAAGTTACAGTTTGGGATTAAGTTTCGCAATGTAGTCTTCAGGCATTTGAAGGATGCAAAATTGGTGGTAACACATTGTTAATAACTTCACCATGAAACAGTGCCTGAGCACTGGGTAATGGGAAGGGGAAAGTTGGTCATCTCCTGTTCTTCTGAGAGAGGTACTGTGGGAATAGCTTTTTGGGAGCATGTCCTGGAGTGACCACAAAGGAACTTGTCTAGATAATTTGGTTGCATGGGTATTGTCTCCAACCCCACCCCGCTTCATGTAATCCATTCCAAATTTCTAACTATTGGTACACGCAGCACATGATAACTTCAGAAAATAAGGATAAAAACTACAGATGAATTCCTCAGCTGTTCTCATAGTCCTTTGTAGAGACTTAGACAAAGGAGCAGAAGTTCACCATTCGGCCCATTGAGTCTGCTGCGCCATTTCATCATGAGCTGATCCAATCTCCCCTTTAGTCCCACTCCCCCACCTTCTCACCATAACCTTTGATGACCTGACTACTCACCGATCAATCTCTGCCTTAAATGCACCCAATGACTTGGCCTCCACTGCCGCCCATGGCAACAAATTCCAGAGATTCACCACCCTTTGGCAAAAAAAATGTTTTCACATCTCTGTTCTGAATGGGTGCCCTGCAATCCTCAAGTTATGTCCTCTCGTACTAGACTCCCCCACCATGGGAAACAACTTTGCCACATCCACTCTGTCCATGCCCTTCAACATTCGAAATGTTTCTATGAGGTCCCCCTTCATTCTTCTAAACTCCAAGGAGTACAGTCCAAGAGTGGTCAAACGTTCCTTGTATGTTGACCCTCTCATTCCTGGAATCATTCTAGTGAATCTTCTCTGAACCCTCTCCAATGTCAGCACATCCTTTCTCAAATAAGGAATATTGGACTTCCGGTCCAATACTCGGCTGCTCCCATACCAGATAGAGATGCAGCTTGTCAGGGCGCTCAATGGTATTCCAAAAAAATTCCACTAAGATGGGAAGAGGCAGGAAGCCTCACTTACCACAGTCTCCTTAGGAAGTGGAGGCTCTGCTGTGCCTTCTAGTTCAAGGAAGTGATATTAAGGGACCAGGCGATTAAGGGACCACCTGGATTTTGAACTCCCAGGAACTTGCTGCACTTAACTCTCTCTACAGAGGGGCCTTGTATTCTCAGAGGTGGGGTGGTTCATCTGCACCTTCATGAAGTCCACAATGATTTCCTTGGCTTTCTTCACGTTTGGACTTTGATTGTTCTTCTCACACCAATCCACCAGCTACTCTGACTCATCATCACTGCTACACATCATTAGACTTCCTTGCTAATAGTTTCCTATCTATCCTATCTAAGCCCCTCATAACTTTATATATCATTACTAAGTTCTTCCTCAGCATCCTCAGCTCCAGACAAAAATAGCCCCTATCCTTGCTGGGAACATGTCTTCACTACCATCTTGTGACTCTTCTTGCTCTGACTTCTCATCTTTTCTCCAGTCCGTCTTGGCCCAAAATGTTGACTGTTCACTCTTTTCCATAGATGCTGCCTGGCCTGCTGAGTTCCTCCAGCATTTTGTGTGCGTTGCTTGGATTTTCAGTATTTGCAGTATTTCTCGCCTTTGTGCTTAAAAAAAAACCCAGGTAGATTCCTCATTATAATTGAAATACACCATCCAATGCAACATCTTGGTGAATCTCCTCTGCATCCTCTCCAATGCAATTAAGTTCTACAGTGCAGTGAAAGGAACTGCATACAGTAATCCAGCCTAGCCAATGTTAAAATAATAGCACCAACCCCCTGCTCTTATATTCTATGCCCTCCCTGGCTAAGGCTCTGGATAAAATGAGAAATGGCAGGAATTGAAATGGACATGGGTGAAGACAATGTCAACAGTGGTGGAGAGGAATCATCAGATGAAGTAAGGAGAGCCAATATCAGAAGCTTTGGGATGAAAGGTGATATCATCAGAAAGAACATGACAGAGAGAGAAACTAGAGAATTAATTAAAGTCTTTACACAAAGCCAGATGGGAGGAGGCAATAGAAAAACCTTTCCTCTGGACATAGTAGTTAAGGAAAGGAAATTATCAGGGATGGACCACGTGAAGGTGAATATTGGCAACAAAACAAAATCTAGTACACTGGATCCAATTAATGGGATCGTGCACTTTGGACCCACCTATCAGTTACAATCCTCTGGGGTGATTCATCCACTGATAACTATTCACAAGAATGCACAGTGATATTTAAATATTGTGCATGTACTGACTGTGTTAAGATAACAAATGTCAGTAGGTTCAGCCTGAACAATCCTGGGATATAGCATTTTAGTGATGTAACAACTACAGGCATGAATTGCATGGTGCGGGGTTGGGGGTCGATACTTACGCTGGTGAAACTGTCGGGGGGATGGTCAACACTTCTGCAGCTTGTGCGTGGGAGGGGGATTTGGGGTTCTGGTGTTTCTATCATTCATTTTTTAGGGTTTGTTATTTCGTGGATGTCTCTGTGAGAAGAATTTCAGGCCGTATACTGTATATGTACTCTGATATTAAATTGAACCATTTGACTTGAACCATCAAAATGCTGCAATTGCTGGAAGTTGCAGGTCTGGTCCTGATGAGGAACTGTTTCTCTTTCCCCTCACCTGCTGAGTATTTCCAACATTTTCTGTTCTTAATTTATATCAAACATCCCAGCTGCTAGAAACCTGAAATTGCTGTATTTTCACCCATGGAAAGGTAAGTAATATTTCCGATCAATGGCCTTCAATGCCCTACAAGACCTGGCTGCGTGTTTCTGTGTTGGACAAAACATGGCTGAGACACAGCCAGGGTAAGTATTATTCAATGTGAGTTTATGAAGCAATTGCATCACCTTGGCTGGGACTATGCCCATAGTTTGATTACATTTACCTGAAAATATGCACTTATGCCTCTATAGTTCAAGATCTTTTTAGCATAAACTCATAAGCTGCAGGGTTTCAATAACAATAAAGAAAAATTCTCACATCAATTGCCACTTAATGCTAACCAGACCTCAAGTTTTGTCCTAAAAATGGGCTCTGCCTGCTGTATTATAGATCCAGTGGCTCAGCTTCAATCCTGACTTCGGGCACTGTCTGCGCAGAGTTTGCACGTGCCGCCTTTCAGTGCATGCTTCCCATCACTGCTCTGATTTGCTCCCACATGCCAAAGACCGGTCGGCTATCCACCTCTGTAAATGACCCCTAGTGCAAATTGGTGGTGGAAGAGTCAGGGAGAGATAATGGGTTGTGACAAATACGTTGCAAGGAAATTAGGGTTTCACTAGTTGACACTTCCAACCCACTGATTTCAAATAGATGTGAATACTGGGAAAAGCCCATTATTCTGGAGTCATCTCTGCAAACCTCATTTAAAGTGATGGGTTTGCTCTACCTATAATTAGTCACGATGAAGGGTCTCAGCCCGAAACATCAACCTCTTACTCACCTCCATGGATGCTGCCTGACCCACTATTTTGTGTCTGTCACTTTACCTATAATTACTTATTTACAAGTTTGTGATGAGTTAAACCTTCACAAGCACGATCAGCTGAAAATGATCCCGTGGAAGATAAATTGACATGATTTAATTGAGATACAGTTTCCTGAGATGGAACGTCAAAAGGATGCCTTTAGTTATAGGAGAGATGTACGTAACTCAAATAAAAGAATCAAAAAATAAAAGGAATGTCTAATAGTTTTAAGCCCTTCATTAAATATATTTTTTGTCTTGTATGAAAATGATCACAAGTTCAAGCTAATATGAGAGACTCCCCTAAATCAAAAGTTATAAAGGGAATGAAGTAAAATAGAGCTGAGGTGACAGATCTGCCATGACCACACTGAACAGGTACAAGCAGCTGAATATCCTAATCTGGGTTCCTGCTCCAGTCCTGAGAAAAGGTCTCAACCCAAAACATTGACTGTTTATTCATTTCCATAGATGCTGTCTGACCTGCTGAGTTCCTCCAGCATTTTGTGTGTGTGTGTATGTTCCTGTTCTTTCGTTCTGATGAACATGGTATACGAGGTAGTTTATGCATGGAACCTGTCCATGCAGGAACTTCAGCAGCTGGGGAATTTTCCATCGCAGTCAATTTTTCTTCTATTAACATTATTATTGTTTCTTTTCAGATGTGCCTCATTCTGAGTAATAAAGTTTCTCATCAGCGACAAATCAGTTTTTGAGCATTTACTTATTATCAGCCAGTAAAAAAAAACCATTGATTTTTGACGACATTGGCAAGCATTGTGAAATGTAGGATACAGATGTTCAAGCTAAGACTTTCTAAACCATACATATTTGGTTCACAATACAGTTCTTAAATAGAAAATGTGTAAGTAGATAAATTTGAACTATTGCTTACAATTTTAAAAATATTAGAATCAAATTATAACTTGTAGTTTACTAACAATCCTATAGCAATTGTCAGTTTATTGAATAAACCACATTCCATTCATTGCATTTCCCACATTCCACAGACTCTTGAATGAAGTAATGAGTTCAGATACAGATCTCTAACACTTTATCTCAAAGAATTAACTGATTGTCACCATTCCCCCAAGGTATGAGCGCACACACTTTTTGCTACGAGCGCACAGAGGAATTTAAACTGCACACAAAATGTTGTCACTCTCTACCTCGTTGGCATGTTCAGTATATTTCATGATCGTACACAATCACATCTCCTTTTCTGGTTTCTGATGTGGATGGTGTTGACAATGTGGAGTTTGCAATGATTTGTCTGCTGATTTTAGAACTGACTTTTTTGTACTGTTTTTACTGAAAAAATTATTCAGTGCGCATTGTTGTCACTGGGCGAAAAATTGCACAGCACAAGATTTTTGTGCACACTGGTCATTACAAATTAGAGGGATAGAGCTGATAGTGCAGTGTAAGTAAAAATCTGTCAAGGTCCATAGCCTGACTGTAATCAAGAAAAGTATATTAAAATACAAGTTTATCAATTGAGTACAGTTGTGGAAAACACAACTTTTCTGATGTACCACTTATGATTTTGAGCGAGATTACTTTATCCTGCTGAACATGTAATGACAGAAAATTGCAGTGAATGGTTCCATTTTCCAGATTACTGAGGAAGCCGGTGAACACTAACTCCTAATGGAACAGGTAGACTGTTGGGTCTCTACACTCCCTGCCAATGGTTCATCAAGTTTCAGATTTTGTAGGGCAATGAGCAAGACCATTTTTATCTTTCATTAATTTGACTCATTGCTTTTGCATTATTGTGCTATAATCTATAATTTGCATAAATTAATTGTAACATTTTAATGAAAAGCTAAAACTTAGTCAATTCGAAGGAATGCTATGAATATAAATAGTGAACTGATCTTCCCTAAAGGTGCTGTATCTGAAATTAGAAAAGCTGCAGTGTACTTTTCCAACAGAAAGCAGTTTAATCCTGCTTCTGTTTTCTGGAAACAAAACTGTGCATAATCTGTCTCAGTTTGGCTCTCACTGTATTCTTGAATTTGTTATTTCTATTTTACAGGCACCACAGTTAGTGAAAAAAAATCTCATTGGTCAACAAAATCCACTTAAACCTTTAAATCGTATTCTTCTGCATGTGATGTTTTTGTGGTGTTGAAAAGTTCTTGGGGGACCTGGGTCAGTTTTAAAGGCAATATGTAAGTAGGCACACAGCTCAGAAATCCCTGTTGAATTAACTGGCCTCATTGATTGATTGAGACGCCACCATTGGCATCCACTTCCAAGAGGCTCTGCAGGCTGCAGAGGAAAAAATAAATACAGATACTTCCTTTCATGATTGTTCCTGGACAGGAAATATTAAATAATGTGTGGATAGTGACTAAGAGTACCCAATCGCTGTATTACTAGCTGTTACTTAAGCCCCAGACTCATTTAATCACAAGATAGCTAACGTGAGACAAGTACCAGGGAGGAATTGCTGAAAAAAAAATCTCTTCAAAGTGCTTTTGTGCTGATAAGCAAATGCTCATAATAGCAGGTGCCATTGTTAATCTGACATCTTTAAGCATGGCTGAAATGAAAACAGATTTTGTTACCTTTATGTTGATTTCGAAATAAATTTGCATTCATGAGACGGATAAGGCAAATCAGCATTAAATCCAACACTATTAGCAGCAGTGTTTGGCTGAAGTGAAGCTGATCAAAAAGACTCTTTCTTTGCATAAAATCAATAATTTCTGGAACAGCACAAGATGTTGGTTAGCACCATTCAACATATTGCTTCACCTTCAAAGCAATGCCCTTTCAAGGTATTTAGTTGTTTTCATTCTCTTTGGATGCCAGTTGACTTCTGATTCTTTTCATTTAACGTTTTTCAACACTTGCAGTTACTTCTTCTTTCTGTTTTACTCGCTGTGGTAATTATTATTTTCTATGTAGAAAACGTGTTTCTGGACACTGGAGAAGATGATCACAAACTATTTTCCAATATCTTTTTGATATACGTTGCAGCTGTGGCCTGCAACCATCGCCCTCGCCTCAGCCCTGAACTGGCTCTGCAGCCACAGGCTCCTGAACTGGCCTCACCCACCTCAGCACTGAAGATGGTTTGTGGCTGTGGACTCCGTGGTTAATGTTCCCTGTGTTATTTGTTTACATTTTTTAAATGATTGCATGACTTGTTCCTTTTTTTTGCATGTTGGGTGTTTAACTGACTTTGTTGTGTGGTGGTTTTAATGGGTTCCACTGTGTTTCTTTGTTTCGTGGCTGCCTGCAAGAAGATGAATCACAAGTTTGTACATAATGTACATACTTTGTTAATAAATGTACTTTGACCGTTGAAATTGTTTTCTTAATATGTGGAAAAATAACTTCCTTATAAAACATAAAAATGTTTTTAAAAATGCATAATTATTGAAATTTACAGATTACTACATGGCCCACAGTCCTTATCAATAACGTTACAAGCACAGACTGTCAAAGGAGCAGACATTGCTTCTGCTTCCTCTTCCTTTTGCTCTTCTTCTTCTTCAAGGCACTTAGAGCTACAATGGAAGCTTCTTTAAAGATGTCCTCTATATTCTCACGGAATTTGGCTGAGCATTCCAAGTACATCACAGCTTTAATTTGGTGAGCGGTTTCTTCACCCTGGAACGAAAAAAAGATGTTGAAAGCTTCCACTTTGGTCATGTCTCACTAAAGCATAGAATGTTGACCAGTGCTTCAGAAGGACAGGCCATTCAGCCCCGATGTAGTGCTGAACCACTCTATTCCACTTTTAGTTTGTGCCTCTGCCATTCACTGCCATCCTGTGGCCTGGTCTGTGGACTTTGGTAATTTCATTTGATACTGTTCTCCGTTTGGAGGTCCTTGCCAACTTTTGCATTGGTACCCGTGTTTTATTTTAATGCAGGTAACTTGTGATCCAGTGCGTACATTGCTGTTATTCCCCTCCGTTCCTTGTTGCGCATCGGGCAGCAGCCTTGCCATTTCTTTGGCATATTTGTCTGTGTTTTTGTTTACAAGGCTGAGTCGCTAGTTCAACAGATGGATTTGAACCTGCGACCACTTGCCTCAAAGTCCAATGCTGATACCACCGGTGGAATGTCAACTGTACTTTATAGAGGCTGCTGGGTTCCTCCAGCATTTTGAGTGTGTTTCAAGATAACCACTTGAATCTATTTAATTATTTAGAGATACTGCATGGAACAGGGTCCTCTTGCCCAGCAACCCACCTACTTAAGCCTAGCCTAATTTTGCAGGACAATTTACAATGGCCAATTAATTGACCTACGAACCAGTAAGTGTTTGGCATGAGGGAGGAAACCTGTGCATTCATGGGGAGGACGTTCACACCCCTTACAGACGGCACTGGAGCTGAACTCCAAATTCCAGCACGCTGAGCCGCGACGGCATTGCGCTCCCGTACCATGGATTTTGTGCACGCGTGCACGTCTGGCTAAAGGGAGAGACCGTGAAGAGGAGTGGTTAGAGCATTCGGTAGCACGGTAGCGTAGCAGTTAGTGCAGTGCTTTCCAGCACTGGTGGTTCAATTGTTGCCTCTGTCTGCAAGGACTTTGTGTGTTCTCCCCATAACCCTGTGAATTCCCTCCAGGTGCTCCGGCGTTCTCCCACATTGGGCGTCATGGTGGTGTAGCTGTTCGTGCGATATCTCGGGGCGTCAGACTCTGGGGTTCAATTCCGGTGCTGTCTGTAAGGAAGCTCTGAACGTCCTCCCCATGGAATGCGCGGGCTTTCCCTGGGTGCTCTGGCTTCAACCCACAGCCCAAAAACGTACCGGGTAGGCCAACCGGTCATTGTAAATTGTCCTGTGATTAGTTAGGTTTAGTTGGGGTTGTTGGAGTGGCTCATGGGGGCAGAAGGGTAAACTCCGCACTGTATCGCTAAATAAAGGAATAACTTCCAAAGACATAAGGATTAGGGTTATTAAGTTGTGGGCACGATGACACTTGTAGGCTGCCCCCAAACACACCCTCGGACTGTGCTGGCTGTTCATGCAAACAATGCATTTCACTGTGTGTTTTGATGCCACTTTGTTTAATCTAACTGAAATTTTTGATGTTGATACAAGTTAAACAACTGAAACGTGATTAAGATCATAATTGAGTAGGGGATGATGGGAACAATCTTTACTTATTGGAGAATGGACATATTGACATATAGCCTTGTATTCTATTATTGTGGTAAATTTTTAAGGAGGTCTGTTCATACTTTGAGCACTTTTAAGCAATATGAGAAACCAGAACATCAGAAATAGCTTATAATGAAAATTCCATCCTAGTAAACTTGTCTTCTGAGTAATGTACTCGTCAGGTGTCAGCCTTGGCTCTGAGATAATGCTATAGCTTCTGTGTGAGAAAGACCAGGGCTTTTGTCCCATTCTGTAGACCTGAGTGCCTAAAGAGGCTGACGTCGGGAGGTGCGGTCTGATCTCATCACCCAGGCGAATATGACTGAATCAATGCCATTATTTAACGAGGACCAGGGGAGTTCTCCTTCTGCTCAGGATATATCGCTCAATCAACATCACTAAGGTAGATTATATAAGTAACCATGATAACTGGCCAAGTATCCCGTGTGTATATTGATTACCAGTACCTACACTTAAAAACCATTCAACTCAGGCACATCCTAAAGCTATGAAAGATGTAGAAGTGAAAATTCAACTTTTGAAACACTCATCTTTATAAATATTTTAATTAAAAGTCACAAATTAATTTTTAAATTTGGCTTGCTTTTAATGTTTATATGACTTTTAAGGAATCTATTAATTTCTCAATTAATGAAATGACATGGTGACTAATCAAACAATGCAACATCTACAGAGAAGTGATCAGTTGACGGCTTGGATCAACACCTTTCTGTAGAGAAAAACATTTGAAAGATGATTACCCCGCCCTTTGAGGCTTTGGAGAGGATGCAGAAGAGGCTCACCAGATGCTGCCTGGTTTTCAGGGCATTTGCTATTTAGAGGCTGGATTGTTTTCTCTGGAGTGTCGGAGACTGAGGGGAGATCTGATTGGGGTTTATAGGATTATGAGAGGCATAGATACGAGTGGGCAGGGAGCATCTGTTTCCCAGGGTTGAAATGTCTAATAACAATGGAATGCATTGAAGGCGAGGGGGCTTGGGGTAGGTCATTCAAGGGGGATGTGAGGGGTAAGATTTTTTATTCAAAGACCCTGGAATGCACTGCCTGGCATGGTGGTAGAGGCAAATACATTAGAGGCTATTAAGAGATGTTTGGATAGGCACGTGGCTGTAAGGAAGATAGAGGGATATGGACGTAGTTTAGGTAGGAGGGATTAGTGTTTGGGCGTTTTCGATTTGCTTTTTAGCTGGTGCAGTACAGCACTGTGGGCCGAATGGCCTGTTCCTGAGCTGTACTGTGCTATGTATACAGGTGCAGAAAAAGGGATAAATGAAAGTGGTCAAAAGGGAAGGAAGGATGACAAGGTGACAAAAGAGATGATAGTACATGAGTCACAAAGATTGGTCTATAGAGTTGCTAAAGAAAGAAACTGCAAAAGGGGCTATAATGAGAACGTTAGAAGCATGAAATGAAAGATGATGCCCTGAGTGGTGACGACATGACACTGTTCAACTGATTATCAGGTCCGAAAGGCTGGGAAGTGCCCGGGTGGAAGGTGAGATAACCCTTGAGCTATTTTGGAACAATGTCAGATGTGACAGCCAGACTACTTAGAAGGGGAGTGGAACAAAGAATTAGTGAAGCCAATGCTGACTCGTGCAGTGAACGCCAAAGCAGTCACCCGATAGGTGTCACATCCTTTTGAAGCAGAGGAGATCTCGTTGTGGGTGACCAATGCAACACACCATAACCCTGGATTACCCTTGGGCTGCATTCCAGTCACGAAAGCAGAAGTGGAATCGCCACGATAAAGGGTTGTTTTGACATCATATTGAAAGAGATGTGGTACGGACAGCACTGCGCTGCAAACTCCTCTCTTCCCACTTCTGCGCTAGAGTGTGGGTGAGAGCGTAACCCTCTGCTGGCTCTCTTTCAGCACTCAAATAGTTGAAGTGATCTCATTAGCTTGGCCGGGAGTGAGCCACAGAAGTTGCTGCTTGTCAAGGCCAATGCAATGTTAGCATTCACTTGGGATGGACCCGAATATGAATGCAGGGATGCAGTACTGAGGCTTTATAAGGCATTCATCAGACCACCTTCTGTGTTTGGTGAGCAGTTATCTATGGAAGGATATGCTGGCATTGAAGAGGATCCAGAGGGGGTTTATAAGAATGAAAGGTTAATGGATGAGGAGTGTTTGATGGATACGTCACTTTAGACAGAGGTGAGGAATTACCTTAGTCACAGGGGAGTGAATATGTGGAATTCATTGGCACAGACGGCTGTGGAGGCCATGTCATTGAGCATATTTAAATCGGAGGTTAATAGGTTCTTGATTAGAAAGGGTGTCAAAGGGTTACAGGGAGAAGGCAGGAGAGTATGTTTAAGAGGGAAAGTAGATCAGCCATGAATGAATATGGAGCAGACTCAATGGGCTAAATAGCCTAATTCTGCTCCTATGCCTTATGGTCACTGGCACCTTAAAACCAGTTGCTCCGGGCAGATAGAGCTCGTTAACCACGGATGGTAGCTCATCTAGGAGAGGGAAAACTCCGATTTCAAACCTCCGCTGCCTTGTGGCTATACCCGCTCACGGGAGAGGCTTTGGGAGTAAACCCCGAGGAAAAATCCGGAGTCGGAGTCCCGAAGGTGGCTGACTGCTGTACCCAGCACCGGCACGGCAACTCCCGCGATGCTGCTGGCACCAAACTCTATCGACTCTCGTCGTTCCTTTGGACCCGTCATCAGCATGGAGAGGGGGTCCCACTGCATGGGCAACAGACAGATCTCCATATCAACTCCGCCCTGGCTTGCGCCCTGGAGAGGGCACTCCCCCGTGACTACCAGAGGTGCAGTACCCATGGTCGACCATGGCCAACGGAGGCCACAGAGACAGACTTGGGTAGTGTTGGGTGGGTGGGAGAGATGGTGAAATCACTCAGTGCTGAGATGTGCAGCTCAGGGTTGTATTCCTGGCTAGCACAGTGAGTGTGGACTTGCAGTAACGATAGTCCATCATGTCCATGATATATCACCACTGGGTCTAGAATTTTGACCTGGCCTGTCAAAGTTAGTATGGTGTGTGATTTGCAGATGGAGATACACGTTCCCAACATGCACGAGAAAGTCTCACTGTGTTCATTGTTATGATCAACACATGCAACACATCCAGAGCTAAAAATCTCTTAACACCTTGAGCCAACAGGGCAAGGCTGGCAAAACGGCAACTTGACAAACTCATATTTCCCCCTTTATTGACTTTAGCTGGAGGGAATCAAAGCTCCATGAGCCAGTCCTCATCAGAGGATCTGAGTTGGAGAGGGCCAGCAACTTTAAATTTTTCAGTGTTATTATTTTCGAGGACCTGTCCTGGACCCAACACGTAACTGCAATTATGAAGAAAACACAGCAGTGCCTCTACTTCCTCAGGAGTTTGTGAAGATTTGACATGACATCCAAAACTCTGACAAACCTCTATAGACGTGTGGTGGAGAGTATATTGACTGGCTGCATCATAGCCTGGTATGGAAACACCAATGCCGTTGAAGAGAAAATCCTCCAAAAAGTAGTGAATACAGCCCAGTGAATCAGGGTAAAGCCCTCCCCACCACTGACAACATCTACAGGAAAGCAACATCCATTGTCGGGGACCCTCAGGACTCACACAACCAGGTTCAGAAACAGTTATTACCCCATAGCCATCAGGCTCTTGAATCTAAGGGGAAAACTTCACTTGCCCCATTGTTGAAATGTTCCCACAATCTATGGACTCACTTTCAATGATGCTTTATCATATGTTCTCTATATTTATTGCTTATTAATTACTGTTATTATTTCTTTATTTTTGTACTTGCACATGTTGTGCAAGTACAGACTTACTGAACAGACTTACTGAACGCCCAAGTTGGTGAAGTCTTTCATGGATTCTATTACGGATTTATTGAGCATGTCTGCAAAATAAATGAATCTCCAGATTGTAGATGGTGACATATATGTACTTTGATAATAAATTTACTGTGAACTTTGAAAGGTTATTTGGGAAGGAAGCTGTAATTTGCTCTGATTGTGCGTAATCCAGTCACGCGGTCACTACTCAGCCACTATACCTGATTGTACGTGATTGGTTCCTGCTGGGCAGCTCTCAGTCTTCTCAGGCGCTCTTTGTCCATTCGAAGGTCTGTTTTGCAGCCAATCAGGAGGATGGGAACCTCCTGGCAGAAGTGATTGACTTCTGGAACCCACTACCACGGTTGAGGAAACAAAAGTAAATCACCAATTTTACGTCACTTGCAATAATTGTCAACATTTCATACTTGTCACTCCTCCACAAAATTCTCTGCCAAAGCTTGCCATATTGTCCTGTCAGTCTTTTGAGAATGAATGAGCTACATTCTTGACAATGGATGTGAGTGCACCTATTATTAGCCTCAGAGAGAAGAGAACTCAAATTTCAGGAAACTGTTACAACTGTGAATCAGCGAATCACTGGAATATGTCGCTAATATGGAGTCAGAACATACAGCATAGGAACAGGCCCTTCAGCCCACAATGTTCATGCTGACTCTTTTCCCATCTTCATTGATGGCTTTTGCCCATATTAGGATGTGCATTGATAAGCTGCAGAAAATTGATACTTCCTAACAAAATAGCGAACAAATTGTGGAGTTTATATCATTAATCTAACTTTCAAAGTTCTGGAGATTCATTGGGCTGGGGATCTTCTGCAATAACAGCCTTCACTGAGTTTAAACACGTGCAATGTTCATGTACCCACAAGATATCTGCTATTGAGTTCCAAACCCACCTTCATCACCAAGAGGAAATGTAGAGCACCTCCCTGTAATGGTTTCCTCTAGTATTTGGATAAAAGATGATATGAGCAGATACATGTGGGCATTTCTATTTGTTAAAAATGTGCTGAGCTGCAAGGAACGGGAATAAACTAATAGAAGTTTTGTTGAAATTAGTGGCAGTTTGGGTCTCTGAATAATTCCAGCAAAATTCTAAAACTACGGTTGAAAACGGAGCATGATTCATGGTCTCACCTTGATGCGGACATTCTCAAAGCTTGTAGGATTTGTAACATCATAACAGATTAAGATAACATTTGTGTCTTGATAGGAAAGCGGGCGGAGTCTATCATAGTCCTCTTGACCTAAATCAGACAGAACAGGAGAACAAACAAAAAGTGATGTTCCTTTGCTTTGTGTTTTTTTAATGTTCCTTTTCAGTCCTCTGTTTTTAAACCATGAATCAGATGCATGCAACACAATGTATTCTGCAGCCACACACAACATGGTATTGAACAGGATACAATACAGATCAAGTCAGTCACGCAGTCCTTTCAATATACAAGATAGTTCCTGAAACGTACAAGTTTACAAGAATTCTAGCCAATGTGTCAAAGAGTTATCTGTCTCTATAATTTTTCTTTAAAGAGCACCTTTTTTAAAAAAAACAGCATTTATGTAGCACCTGTAGGAAAGAAAATGGCATTATCAAGAGACTGAAAACTAGTACAAAAGACAGGAAGTGAAGGCTTTTGCATTTTAAATTGAGATAGAACCTTATTTCAGGAAGTATACTAGCTTGAATAGTATTGTAAGCAATAGACCATTGCAAATTTATGGACATATTTGATGCATGGCTCACAAAACATGATGGAGCTATTAAAAATTACAAACATATTATAATATTAGGGTAAGCATAGCGACTACAGTACTGTGCAAAGTATTAGGCACACGTGTGTGTGTGTATATATATATATATATATATATATATATATATATATACACACACACACATATATATCTCTCTCTCTCTCTCTCTCTGGAGTGCCTAAGATTTTTGCCCAGTGCTGTATTTGTCAACGTGGTGTGGAAAGCAAGTATGTCAATCTGGTGCAAGGCAGAAGCAAATGATGTTGGGAATGGTGAGAGTGGAGCACCCTGGGAGTGGTGTGGGAAAGGTGGTAGAGAAGGAGTGCCAGAAGGCAGGGAGGGGTGTGGTGGCAAGGGTGCAGCCCTAAGACAACAGGCAGGGCCATTTGATTCCAAACAATTGGTTTGTTGATCATTACTGAATGTCTCTCTGGTGCTTCCCACTCCTTCCCCTTTTCCCAACCATGATTCTCCTCTCCCTGCCCTTTTCCCACTCTCAGTCCACAATAGAGACACATATCACCACTCACATATGTCATAAAATTCATTTTCTTTGTGTAGTACTACAGTACTTTGCAAAATGTTTAGGCACCCTAGTTCTATTTCTATAATAATACATGTATTATATGCATAAAATATTTATTTGTATCATTTTAAGACTTGGAGCATGTAATTAACCCCCTAAAATTTTTCAAAGCTGAGCCTTCCAGAGCGACTGACTACTTTTGTGGAGAAAGGCACTGTAAGAAATGGAGCACTTGACTGGTGAGAAGTAAATTCTACCCATCAGTAACTTACAGAGGGGAGGAGGAGGGTGAAATGTCAGGATATGTTGCCAGGAATGCTGACTGACAAAACATGAACCTTGGCTGCCTTGCCCGAATCAAAATACTAAGTGCCAAGCATAGCCCTTCCCAGCTGAGGTAACAGCTAGGTGCGTGCCAAGAAGCAATGAACTGTCTGATTCATTTGGAAGAATATACACTCAAAAATGAAGGCATGTGCGAAGAATTCCAAGTAACTTTTATTATCAGAGTATATCACATACAACTCTGAGATTCATTTTCCTGCGGACATACTTGGCCAATCTATAGAACAGTAACCGTAACAGGACAAATGAAAGATCAACCAGAGTGCAGAAGACAACAAACTGTGCAAACGCAAAAATAAAAAAAGAGCAATAAATTACAAGAACATGAAATATAACAAGATAAAGAGTCCTTAAAGTGAGATCATTGGCTATGGAATATCTCAATGGATGGGCAAGTGAGAGTAGTTGTCCCCTTTTGTTCAAGACTCTGATGGTTGTGGGGGTAGTCACTTGATCGTTAAACAGGTAATGTATTTACAGAAGATAAAGCCTACACTCTATAGTGGGGCAGTTATGTGTCCTAAGGGGGTATTAGGGGAAATAGAGGTAATTGGCGGGGTGGTGGTGGAGAGCGGCATTCAGGATTATTGGTGGTAAGCGGACCTGACTGATCGTGTCAACTCACTGCCGTCATCAACAACCAACAGGCAATCCCAATTTGTGGTAATCTTTAAAATTTAAAATTTAGCCCCACTAAAGATGGATAAATATATAGCTGGATCTCTATGAGTCTCAAGGCAGCAAAACCTTGGATTCTAATCCCGCAAAGAAACAGTAGCTACAGAAAATGTGTCAACACAATGCTATATACCAGGAGTATGGTTTGATTCCGTTCCCACTGGATCTGTGGTGCCCTACGTGTCTTATTTATAATACTGTATTGTCTAATGAAGCCATGAAACCATCAAGATTGCAGGAACACTTCCACAAAAGACACGCTGAAAAAGCTACTCATGGGATTATTCAGTTCCAGAAGATGAAAGAAGAATTTGAAAAGTGTTGCATACTTGAGTCATTTGTCAAGAAAGCTAAAAATGACCTTGATGGTAGTCTCATAGCTTCTTACAACCTTTACAAAATGATAGCAAATTGTGGGTTTCATACAACTGGTGGAAGATTAATAATGTCTGCTGTATCAGAAGTGCTCACCACTGTTCACAAAATGAAATCACTGTTCATAAAATCAATTCCTCTAAATAATAACTCTGTAGCTCATTGCATTGACAAAATGAGTGAACACACTGAGCATTAACTATGCACAGAGCTATAGAGAACAGAATTTGGGGTACAACTGGATGAGTCAACTGTGCGAGAAAATGTGGCAAAAATGGAAAAGTTTGTTAACGAAATTCTTTTTTGTAAAAAGTTAAACTCATATCAATGGAGAATCAATCTACGACTAGCTCAAAATGTATATTGAGGATAAAAATATTCCAATTAGGAACGTGATTTACTGTGCAACAGATGAAACACCATTTATGATAGATCACAGTGCTGGTCTAATGACATTTGTGAAAAAAAGAAATTCCAAGTCTGTTTGCAATCCATTGTGTAATTCATCATCAACAGCCAAAAATCTCAGCCAGTTACTTTCTTCAAGATTGACTCTTGTAATATCTGCTATCAACAAAATTAAAGTTCATCCGTTAAATAGCAGAATATTTTGCCAGTTATGCCAAGATAACGAAGAAGGGTTTAAGCGCTCACTTCTTCACACTGAAGTGCATTGGCTGTCAAAAGGATGCTGCTTAAAACGTTTCTTTGGCATTTTTGACACTGTGGTTGAATTTTTGCTCAAAGTCGGTAAGAGCTTGAGAAATGAGATTGACCTTCTACGTGGAGATGTGGCATAACTAGCCAATCTGTATTCTAAATATGAAACTGCAGGGTGAGGATTTCAATTTAATCCAGGCAAAAAGTGCAGTGTCCACTTGTATTGGAAAATTGGAAATATACATTGGGTGGGAGAAGAATGTTCTCACAGTTTCCCTGCAAGGAAAGTATGGCATTGTTTCACAGACAGTGATTTACAAGAGTACTGCTTACACCTGCAGCCACTGTAGTAGGATTTTCAGAATTGATTCAAGGTTTTGAATGATCTGGAAATTCTGGAATGGGTAATGGACCTATTTCTTTGCAAGATGGAAGAGGAGGAAAAGAGCTTGCAAAAAGAAATTATTGAAATTCAGAATGATAAAAAAGCAAAAATTCTTTACAAACGTTTTGGCTTATGTAGTATGTGGGTACACTGTCATACAAAGTTTTCTGGTCTTTGGAGAAGAGCCAAACTGCTCTTCATTGTATTTCTATCCTCCTATCTTGTTGAAAGAGGTTTCAGTGCATTGAACCACATACTCACAAAAACCAGAAACCACTTGGACATTGTTACACATGGCGACTTAAGGCTTTTGCTGTCACAACTTTAACCAGACATTTCAACTCTTGCTAAAACCATAAAGCTCAAGGATCACGTTGATATCAAAGGTACTGTGCAAGCTGGGTTTAAAGACAAGTAAAAATTTAAAGCAGAATCATTTTTCTCATGTTAGCAAATGGTAGGCATGCTTTTGCACTATGGGTGCGCTTGAGAGGGATGTTAGCAAGTATGAAAATGCTTTGGGAGGCATTGGGCTAGAAAAAAGTTGGGAAACACTGCTTTATACTGAACTAATGGTGAAACTGAAAGGATGAAAGAGTTGAGGTATTCTTGCATCTCAGTTGGGTCATGAGAGAAAGGAATTGCACCATATCATTAAGATTACAATAGGACACCGAGAATACATTGGAACCCAGCCCAGAAATGGAAACAAATGAATATTGACTGTTCTTCACTCACCTGGAAGAGCAGGGACATTCTTAAGCTAGGTTTAAAGACAAATAGAAATTTAAAGCAGAATCAGGGGTGGTTGTTTAAGCATCACATTATCTGTGGAATCCAGGAACTCAGCCCAAGGGAATGGCTGTCATTGGGACATTGTGCGTATTGTCCATGCAAAACCCTGGAGTTTTCCAGAACAAGACAGGAAAATATAACCAGGAAGAGGGAGTCCCTCTACTGAAGAGTGAAAGTGCAATCACAGTTGCCCAAGTGTGGGTAATAGTATGTACAGCTATGTGAGTGACTGTAAAAATGCTCCGGAAATGGTAATTTTATTTATTTCGATACAGTGCGGAATAGGCCCTACCAGCCCTTTGAGCCCCACTGCCTAGCAACCCCCCTTATTTAATCTTAGCCTAATCACGGGTCAGTTTACAATGACCAATTAACCTACATCTTTGGACTATAGTGGGGTGATGAGAACGGTCTGCAATTTGTTGGTTCAAGGGCATTAAGTGACATTTCACCTTGACTCTGGAGTAACTTGTTATTGCCCAGCCAAAAAAAAGTCTTCAATCTCAAGGCTGTCCAGTTGAAGCTAGTCATCGGCTATCAATGTACAACAAACCTGCCATGAGGACAAAAGAGATTGCAGGTGCTGGTCAGACAGCAACTGGAGAGGCAAACGGTGTACGTTGATGTCTCCGTTGCTGACCCTGCACCAGGACTGAGAAGGAAGAGGAAAGGTTTCTGGTTCCACCCAGCACTGACCAGAGAACTGGTCCCACTAGTCCCTTACACTGCTCTAAACTGGAAACTTCTTCCTCCCTCCCTGTCCTGATGCAGGCTCTCATCCTAAAGCATTGGCAATCACCTTTTGCGTCCACAAATACTGATTGATCCACCGAGTTCTTCTCACGCTGGTTGGCAGATTCTATTGACATGGTGAACCCAAAAAAAAAACTTGTGAGGGATCTAATCACAAATAAGAGAAAATCTGCAGACGCTGGAAATCCAAGCAACACGTACAAAATGCTGGAGGAACTCAGCAGGCCAGGCAGCACCTGTGGGAAAGAGTACACAGTTGACATTTCGGGCCGTGACCCTTCATCAGGACTGGAGAAAAAGAGATGAGGAGTCAAGAGTTGGAGGGTGGGGGGAGGTTAGGGTGAAACACAAGGGGTTAGGGTGAAACCTGGAGAGGGGGAAGGGGAAAGAGTTGGAAAGTTGATTAGTGAAAGAGATACAGGGCTGGAGAAGAGGGAATCTAACAGGAGAAGACAGAAGGCCAAGGAAGAAAGAAAAAGGGGGAGGAGCACCAGAGGGAGGCGATGGGCGGGCAAGGAGATGAGGCGAGAGAGGGAAATGGGGATGGGGAATGGTGAAGGGAGGAGGGTGCCATTAGAAGTGCGAGAAATCAATGAAGCCACACTCAGGTTGGAGGAAAAACACCTTATATTCCATTTGAGTAGCCTCCAACCAGATGACATGAATATCAATTTCTTGAACTGCTGGTGAAGACCCACCCCTTCACCATTCCCCTTTCCCATTTCTCTCTCTCAGCTTGTCTCCTTACCTCCCATCACTTCCGTCTGATGCTCCTCACCTTTTTCTTTCCTCCATGGACTTCTGTCCTCTCCTATTGGATTCTTCCTTCTCTAGCCCTGTATCTCTTTCACCAATCAACTTCCCAGCTCTCTACTTCACCCCTCCCCCCTCCTGAGTTCACCTATCACCTTGTATTTCTTCCTCCCACCTTCTACCTCTGACTTCTCATCTTTTTTTTCTCTAGTCCTGCTGAAGGGCTCGGCCCGAAATGTTGACTGCACTCTTTTCCATAGATGCTGGCCTGCTGAGTTCCTCCAGCATTTTGCATGTGTTGTGAGAGATCTGATACAGATTTAACCTCAGTTGACCAGAAGGATGTCACATGCTTAGAACAGTACAGCAGATGACCCTGAATAGTGTAGCTGACAGGCAATTATTTTAGCTGTGTGTATATAGATGTTGTTCATGGAACAGGAAAAAAAGTATAACAAGTAACAGGAAAAAGTATGGAGACAGATAACAGGCACACTACCATCCAAAGACATGCCACTGCTAATAACTGGAGACCTAGTCTTATCACTGACACAATGATGGACAGAAAGTTGTGGCAACTTAATACACATCACACCCTGAATCATAAGAGGTAAGAGTAGAGGACAGCACAAGATTGAGTCCACACAGTCCATTGTGCAAGTTTCTGGTTTTGCTGAAGTGTTTGATCATTCATTTCTTAAGGAAGGATACAACAGCTGTTGCATTAAATAACAGCTGCTGTAACTTTAAGACCTGCAACCATCTGTTGATACAAAGGTTCTGGTGAAGAGCCTTCGAAGAGTCTCTGAGGAAAAGCTGCTGCTTTCACAAAGGAAAGCTATTGCAAAAGATGCTGCACATCGCCCCGTATATGGGAGAGCAAAAGTCAAAGGAAAGCAACAGAGACATGCAAACTTCAGAGAAAAAAAAGTTATGTTGTCTGACAAAGTCAAGACAGGAAAAGAAGCTCCCTATCTCGATCTTCGCAGTAACCCCTAACCACATCCCTTTCCTTTCATCATTTCAGCATTTTAGGTGAACAACATATTGAGAACACAATGTTTTCTCAGTCATTCAATAAGTAGATTAAATTCCCAGTCCTCTAGTCCAGCAATCCATTAGAAAGAATTTCTTTATTATCCCATCCTCATGTTGCTTTAACTGAGTCATATCAAATACTTTAGAATTGTAGATGAATACAATGCCATATTTATTTATAACCAGGGCCATAAACAGGAAAAATTAGTAGTTTTTAATGGTGTTGCTTGAAGAAGCATCGTCAATGATTCAAATACACAAAGTGGGGCTGCTCCGGGCTTTGTATCTGCGAGCTTTCTGGAAACTTGGCTGGTTGTGTGATGAACGGAGGCTCAGGCTGTGGGCCTGCTCCGGCTGCACTGGACTTTGACGCTATTGACTCACTTTCGTTTTGAAAGCTTTTGCTTCCTTTTATTGTTTGCATGATTTTGATGAAAACATGATTTTCATCAGTGTTTCCCCCCCTCTCTCTGTGCATTGGGTGTTGGTCTTTTCTTAAAAAAATTGGGTTCTTTCGAGTTTCTTGTTTCGTGGCTGCCAGTAAGCAGACGAATCTCAAGTTTGTACAATTTATACATTCTTTGATAATAAAATGTACTTTGAAGAGAACCATTAGTTTGACATTAGTTCTCTTACATACAACTCTCTGGCAAATTGTAGTTTATCTGCCCCTTCCTCCTCCCCCGCCATATCTCCTGCTTGTAATCCCATGCCATCACAATCAACTGAAAGATAACATCTCTAAAGATGCAGCACCCTTTCAGTGCTAGACTCTCCACCTTTTGACGTGGACAAGACAACAGCACAGTTTACAAGATACAAATTTCATAAAAGTGGTTTGGTAGGGCAGTCACACTAAATGAAACGTGCATTTCAAACTCTGACCCACTTTTTACTTATTGAGTAATAAAGGCATAAGTGAATTGTCCACACCAGGAGAAGGCAGGAGAAAGGGATTGATAGGGACAATAAATTGGCCATGATGGAATGGTGGAGCAGACTCAATCGGTTAAATGGCCTAATACTACTCCAATGTCTTATGGTCGTATAGTCATTTAATTTTGAACGTTCTATATTGGATGAAAATCTTACTCATTCTACTAGTAAGCATATATAATCTATGGAAGCCATAAAAAGACTCCAGAATATTTTAAAAAAATACTAAAAGGCAAATTCGGCTGTTTCCTTAAGATTAGGGATTGAATCCATCATTTCCGGAAATCTAAATGATTCTTATTAAATCAAGTTACTAAGTTTAGATAGGGCATGTACATATAATTCCCAGCAGACCTGAGTAACAGTTGCTGTGTTGAATTAACTAAACACAATAGACATGTTGGAGAGTGCTTGCAGAGAAAGGATTAAGATCTCTCATTGCACCAATGTGTCATTTGAGAAACTTAGCTAGAAATCCAATTACAATTCTCCATCAGTAAAACAGACACGCCAAAATTTTCTTACCAGCTTTTCTTTTCTGATTTAAGTTCATCTACTTGCATTGTGTGACTAAGGTTCTACGTCCTTCTAAGATTTGGTTAAAACAGTGCCAGA
Organism: Hypanus sabinus; assembly: GCF_030144855.1. Classification (NCBI taxonomy): domain Eukaryota; kingdom Metazoa; phylum Chordata; class Chondrichthyes; order Myliobatiformes; family Dasyatidae; genus Hypanus; species Hypanus sabinus. The sequence continues at coordinate 91,288,818 of NC_082718.1, forward strand.
ATGCTGGGGGATTTGCCAGAATTAAATTGTAGCACACCATTTTTGTAGTGGACTTTCTACCAGACATCTGTCACATACAACCTAACCCAAAGGAAATCTCATATGACTGCTGTTAACAAACCTCTACACAAAAGGAAATAATGCTTTAAAACAAAAAGCCACCACCTATAAAGAAAAAAAGTGAAATCCTGTTGAGTCCAGAAGTCTATCTATATTTTGAAAGAATGTAACTACTGAGTCTGTATAACCACTCAGGATAGATGAGTTCAAAGCTACTCCACCCTCTGAGGGAAGAAATTTCTTTTCATTTCAATCATAGAGTTCTACAGCACAGAAATAGGCCCTTCTGCCCATATTGTCTAGTCCCATCGACTCCACACCTGGACCATAGTTCTCTATACCCCTTCCACTTGACCTAAATGTTGAAAATGAACATGCATCTAACACATCCGCTGGCATCTCATTCTATACTCTCACTTCTCTCTTTGTGAAGTTCCCCCTCAGGTTCCTCTTAAATAATTCATCTTTCAGCCTTAACTTATGACCTCTAGTTCCAGCCTCAGAGGAAAAAGCCTGCTTACATCTACCCTGTCGATACCCCTCATAATCTTCTATGCTTCCATCAAATCTCCCCTCATTCTCCTATGTTTTAGGACAACTTGGATCATCAGTCCACATAAAGCCCATTGATAAGTAGCTTTCATTGTAAAGACATTTTTTTTTGTGTCTGTCACAGCCCAAGTTGGGCTAGTCCAATGAATGCTCAGAAAATGCGCTTCATGGTTCTCAACAGCCTACCATCGTCCCTTCTGTGCAATACGGTGCTCACTAATTATCAAAGGCCTCCCCTATCTTGCATCAAAAACTGAGAATGGAGTCAACCAAATAAACACTGTTCTATTGCATACTGTCATTCTGGGCTGAGACCTCTAACGAGATTGCTAACGGGGCTGCTCAGTCACTGCCCACCACAGCACATGCCAGCATCGTGCGTCAGGCAAAGTTCAAAAAACAATGCATTTTTTTAAAACCACAATCTCTCGCGAACCCTGATTGAGAAACCCTGCTTTAAGGAATTAAGTTGTAATATATTCAACCTTCCCCTATAGCCAGGCCTACACAGACTGCCCCTTTTTCTGATACTGTGCCTCTGAGTAAGCTGCAGAGTTGTAAATGTAGTCAGCTCCATCCTGGGTACTGGCCTCCGTTGTATCCAGGGCATCTTCAAAAAGCAGTGCCTCAGAAAAGCAGCATCCATTATTAAGGACCCCCATCACCCAGGACATGCCCTCTTCTCATTGTTAACATCAAGAAAGAGGTACAGAAGCCTGAAGGCACACACTCAGTGATTCAAGAACAGATTCTTCCCCTCTGCCATCTGATTTCTGAATGGACATTGAACCCATGAACATTACCTCACTACTTTTTAAAAACCTATTTAATATACGTATATACACTTACAGTAATTCAGCTTTTCTCTACATTTATCAAGTATTGCAATGTACTGTTGCTACAAAGTTAACAAATTTCACAACATATGCTGGTGATATTAAATCTGATTCGTACTCCTCAGCCAGAAGAAGTATTTACCCAGGTTAATAAGCTCTTTAATTATTGGTTCCGTGAGATCTCCTCTTAATTTCTAAACTCTATGGAGATTACAATTGCAGTTCAATCACAGGGCAAATCCAACACTGCTTCATTCCCAAATAAAGAAGCCAAAACTGTACACTATGTTCAAGGTGCAGTCTCACCAACAAGTACAATTGGAGTCTAGAACCCTTGGGAATTAGCACCTATTGTTGAGTAGTACGTTAAACTGAGTGTGTTCAGTAAATGTGATTAAACTCAATGAGGTGTGAGTTGTCTATTTTTGCGATTGACCATTCTAGTTTAAGGATCTGGATGAAGTACTTGTCAAGGGATTATCAGTCTGCTTGTGTAATGATGAGCGGAACAACATCTCACTAAGTGTTAAGTTATCAGTTCCTAAACCACCTTTTAAATCATAATTCTTCTGAAACTTTGTTTTAACAAAAGATGAAAATATGTATGTGTTTACCTCACTGTGACATCAACAGCACTTTATTTTCCATTAACAGTGACAAGCACTTAATACACCATAAAAACATTTCCATTGCTGCAGCTGCAAGTACCTAGTTATTAAAAGCCAATTGAGCCATGAAGTACAGGCACAAATGGTGAATGGTGAATGGTGAATTTATGTACAGCAATAATTAGCCAACACTTGAGACTCATTTCAATTCTATGTCCCATTCCCATTCCAACAATTCAGTCCATGGCTTCCTCTACTACCGTGATGAGGCCACGCTTGGGTTAGAGGAGCAACACCTTAAGCCTCCAACCTGTTGGGAATGAATATTGATTACTCAAACTTCCAGTATTGTGCCTCCCCCCCACCATTCCCCAATCCTGTTTCCTTCTCTCACCTTTTCTCCTTACCTGACCATCACCTTCTCCACACCCTTCCCTTTCTTCCATGGTCTTCTACCCCTGCCCATCAAGTTCCCCCTTCTCCGGCCCTGTATCACTTTCACCAATCAACTTCCCAGCTCTTTACCTCACCTCCTCCACCTCTCCCAGTTTCACCCATTACCTACCATCTTCTACCTCTTCCTCCCCTCCCCCCACCTTCTTGCTCTGACTTCTCAGCTTTTATTTCCAGTCCTGAGGAAGGGATCTTGGCCTGAAACATCGGCTGTTAACTCTTTTCCATATATCCTGCCTGGCTTGCTTAGTTCTTCTGCCATTTTGTGTGTGTTAGTTGAGACTATTAGTGGATTTGGTGCCTCATTGTAAAAAAGACATAGAAAGTACAGACGAGCATGATACTTGAGGGTTTCAAGCCACGCAGGAAGACTGGAGATGCTGATGATCCAAATTTCAGCATTGCAAAGGTGTACAAGTTAAGGTTTGTGCGGGAGGTTGTTGTGGGGGTTGACGTGCCTGTTATGTTTTTGTTCAATTTTTCTGTGGGGAGGGGTATGGCAGGGTGATAATCATGCTATTTTTCTTTCTTGGTTTCATGGCTACCTGGAGAAGAAGAATTTCAAGGTGTACACTTTGATAGTAAGTGCAACTTTGAAGGATAGCAAATTGTGGGCATGCTATGTTCACACCAGAAGCAATGACATGCTGATGGGCTGCCATAACACAGCACATGTTCAGACTCTGTTGGTCATTTTACACAAATGATGCGTTTTCCTGTATGTCTCAACATACATATGACAAGTAAAAGCTCACCTTTAATTTCCAAAACTCAGATAAAACCAAGATAATAATGTCTGATGGAATGTATGTCGTCAGATAATCTCCTGGTGGAAAAGTTTCTCACAGAGGCATCGATTTAAAATTGCGACCTACAGCAAAAAGTCTTATTTTGCTGTGAGAAGAATATTGTTGAAATATCTGTTTCCGGAACAAGGACCAACAAGGAAAACAACCATCAACCACCTGAGCTACACATTTTCCAAATTATTTAGAGAACAAGGAATCCTTGGGTGATGCAAGGTAGGACAGGAAAGGTGGGTTTAGTTTTGAATTGCATGTAACAAAGAGCTGATAGAGTAACAATGAGCCAAAGGGTGCTCTTCAGGGCTGTAATGAGCATGGAAGAAGCCATGGTTAATAAGGAAGAGCGACTTGATGGCTGTAACTAACAAACCATTACAGAAGCGGAGGTTAAGCGGAGGTACAGTTCTGGTCACCGAATTATAGGAAAGATATCAATAAATTAGCGAGAGTACAGAGACGATTTACTAGGATGTTACCCGGGTTTCAGCACTTAAGTTACAGAGAAAGGTTGAACAAGTTAGGTCTCTATTCATTGGAGCGTAGAAGGTCGAGGGGGGATTTGATCGAGGTATTTAAAATTTTGAGAGGGATAGAGTTGATGTGAATAGGCTGTTTCCATTGAGAGTAGGGGAGATTCAAACGAGAGGACATGATTTGAGAGTTAGGGGGCAGAAGTTTAAGGGAAACACGAGGGGGTATTTCTTTACTCAGAGTGATAACTGTGTGGAATGAGTTTCCTGTAGAAGTAGTAGAGGCCAGTTCAGTTGTGTCATTTAAGGTAAAATTGGATAGGTATATGGACAGGAAAGGAGTGGAGGGTTATGGGCTGAGTGCGGGTAGGTGGGACTAGGTGAAATTAAGAGTTCGGCACGGACTAGGAGGGCCGAGATGGCCTGTTTCCGTGCTGTGATTATTATATGGTTATATGGTTAATTATCTCAAGATGGAAAGAAATTTGGTACTCACAAAGTCATAGAGTCAAAATGTACAGAAACATCAAATGACTATCTATGACTATCTATACTGTTCCCAGTTCTTGATCCATTGCTTTGGTCATTCAAGTGCTCATCTAGATGTTTCTCAAATACTACAAGTGTACCTGCCTTCACCACCCATCCAAGCAGTGTGTTCTAGATCCCGATCACCCTACATGTGGAAAAGGTTCTTTTTCAGTCTTTCCTGGCAACAGAAATGTTTCCTCCCAAACAACATGCTGCGAATCTCCAGCACCCCTTCCAGTGCAATCACATCCTTCCTATTGCACGGGAATGTTTCATGGCCTATCTAATGTTTTACAGAGTTCTACTCAATGCTTTTATTTTCTATGCCCTGGTCACAAGAAAACACCATTCATCATCAGGGCCCCCCCACCACCCAGGATGTACTCTCTTCTTGCTGCTGCCATCCGGAAAAATGTACAGGAGCCTCAAAACTCGCACCACCAGGTTCAGAAACAGTTACTACCCCTCAAACATCAGACTCTGGAACCAAAGGGGATAACTTCACTCAACTTCACTTGCCCCATCAATGAAATGTTCCCACAACCTATGGACTCACTTTCAAGACTCTTAATCTCATGTTCTTGATATTTATCGCTCATTTATTTATTTTTTATTATTTCTTTCTTTTTTTATTGGCACACTGGTTAAACACCCAAGTTGGTGCGGTCTTTCATTGATTCTATTTCGGTTATTATTCTATTATAGATTTATTGAGTATGCCCACAAATATATGTACTTTTGATAATAAATTTACTTAGAACTTTGAATCATCAAGTTAATCCTGTCCCTTGGGAATTTTTCTAATAACTAATTCCATAGAACTGCAATTACCTGCTTTAGTTCTTCTGCCTTTCCTGACTAAGAATATCACATTTGCTGTCCTCCAGTCACCTGGTACCTTAAATACGGCTAGAGAAAATTTGAGAATTTTGCTTAAGATCCCAACAATTTGCTTCTTTGCCTCCCACAGTGGCATGGGACACATTTCATCAGGCCCTGGGATTTATCTAATTTTGTTCTCACCAAGATATTGACTACTTCCACCTTCTCTTAAAAAATAACACACTCCACAATTTCACTTTCTCCTTGCCTGAATTCTCCAATTAAAATGTCCTTCTAGTAAATACAGAAGTATTTATTTAAGACACCACATACATCCTCTGTCTCTATCACTAATCTCTATTTTGGTCCATAAAGAGACCTATGGGTTACCCTCATGTGTTAGTAAATATAAAAGACTTTAATAAATATAAAATATAATCTTCCTTAATCCTATCTCCCAATCTTGCCTCTAAATTTCACAAATACTCTCAGTGGTCACTTTATTAGGTACACCTGTACACCTGCTCATTAAGGCAAATATCTAATCAGCCAATCATTTGGCAGCAACTCAGTGTATAAGAGCATGCAGACATGGACTAGAGGTTCAGTTGTTCAAACCAAACATCAGAATGGGGAACAAATGTGATCAAAGTGACTTTGACAGTGGAATGAATGATTGTTGGTGCCAGACTAGGTGGTTTGAGCACCTCAGGAATTGCTGATCTCCTGGGATTTTACAGAAAAACAGAAAATATCTAATGAGTTGGATTTCTGTGGGCAGACGTGCTTTCTTCATGAGAGAGGACTGAGGAGAACAGCCAATCTGGTTCAAGCCGACAGGAACATAAGAGTAACTCAAATAACCACAAGTTACAATGGCAGTGTACAGAAGAGCACCTTTGAATGCACAAAATGTCTAACCTTAAAATGGATGGGCTACAGCAGCCAAAGACTACAAACATACACTCAGTAGCCTTCATAAATGCTTCTATGTTGTGAAATTGTGAAAAACGTCATATAGTTACAGATCTTCTATCATCATGAAGTATTTGAGACACATGCAATATGTTACAGAATCAATTATTTTTTCCATTAACCACTGACTAGATTCTTCCTTTGAAGAGGAATTACTCTCAGCTATCAGCAGTACCCTTGTCCTATACTGTAGACATCTACAGTATAATTCATTACCAGGGGAAAAATAACAAATCTCTTCCAGCTAAAGTGTTCAGCTAACACATGATATAGTTAGATAGATTTTTACGTAGTAGGGGAATTAAAGGTTATGGAGAAAAGGCAGGTAGATGGAGCTGAGTTTACAGACCATGATTTTATTGAATGGCAGGGCAGACTCGAGGGGCCAGATGGCCTACTCCTGCTCCTATTTCTTATGTTCTTACAAAGCAGCTCTCTCCAGATCCAGTCAGAGGAATCAGGAATTCACAGTGATTCTGTTTGAGACTGTCATTTCAATTGATGGTCAAAGTTGTGTTGAAAATGGTGTGTGATCTCAAACTGACTTCCTGCCTCTGTCCAAATTTAGTCCAGTAGGCAGGAAGTGGCTTTCGACCACCAGTGTTTATACTCCCCGAATAAAATTATGCAGGTAGAAAATTTGCTTAAATATTATAAATCAGAAATGGAGATCTGGCAACAAGTAGAAGGCACAAGAGTCTCAGGAGTCGTACCACCAGGTCACTAAGCCATAACCATCTGGCTCTTGAACAAAAGGGGATAACTACACTCACTTGCCCATCCATTGAGATGTTGCCACAACCAATTATCTCACTTTAAGGACTCTTTATCTCATTATCTCATGTTCTCATTATTTATTACTATTTATTTATATTTGCAGTTGCACGGTTTGTTGTCTTCTGCCCTCTGGTTGATCTTTCATTGATCCTGTTATAGTTACTATTCTCTAGATTTGCTGAGTATGCCCACAAGAAAATGAATCTCAGGGTTGTATATGGTGACAGATATGTACTTTGATAATAAATTTATTTTGCACTTTGAACTTTGAGGAAGTGTTATGAGTCAAAATAATCATATGTTCTATGACAATAAAAATCAGGAGCTAACAAGAAAATGATAAGCTGACCAGATTACAAATTTTCAAATAAAATATACCATGTTTTTCAGACACTAAACATTATATCCATCACTTCATGTACTAGTCAAAGTAAAGTTATTATCAAAGTATGTATGGTGGTTTGAAGTATCCTGAGAGTTAACATCTTCTGATTTTCTACCCTGCTTTGCCCTTCTCCAGCCAAGAATAACATATGCCCAGTTGGGTTAAAGTCAGCTTCCACTTCCTGAATAGTTTTGATGAGGGTAGGTGACAAGAGGAAGTCATTGTTTGTACAAATAGACTTGCAGGTTCCTATTTATTTACTCATTGAGAGACAGCACAGAATATGCTCTTCCAGCCTATGAGCCATGCCTGCCCAGCAATCCCCCGATTTAATCCTGGCATAATCATGGGACAATTTACAATGACCCATTAACCTACCAACCAGTTTGCCTTTGGACTGTGGGAGAAAGCTGGAGCACCCAGGGGAAAAAAATCAACGCAGTCACAGGGAGAGCGTACAAACTCCTTACAGGCAGTGGCAGGAATTGAACCGGGGTTGCTGGTACTGTAAAGCATTGTGTTAACAACTATGCTACTGTTCCATCTTACAGGTCATGAGCTTGTTTTAAAAAGGATAGTTTTTGTTAGGAAAAGGATTCTTTCAAGTGTTCTCTCTGGTGCAGGTTCAAGATATCTGCCCACCTTTAAGTCATCTCCCTATTGGCTATGATAGAGTCTAAAATAAATGGTTACAGCTTTCTTTCCTGAATGTCCACCCTACCTTATTGGCTGGTTGATGTTGGGACTATGTAGTGGAGCTCAGAGAAATTTGGAACAATCTCTTTCTCAGCCAATAATAAAACAAAAAATAAATTACTGTATTTTGGAATTGTAAATGAAGTTGGTTCTTTATGTATCATGTCGTATGACGTGGGCGATTATGGTCTTTCCATTGCCATGACTGTTCTTGGCAAATTTTTCCACAGAAATGACTTACCATTGCCTTCTTCTGGGCAGTCCCTTTACTAAACAGGTGACCCCAGGCATTATCAATACTCTGCAGAGAGTGTCTGCCTGGCGTCAGTGGTCACATAACCAGGACTTGTGATATGTACCCAGCTGCTCATACGACCATCCACCACCTGCTCCCATGGCTTCATGTGACCCTGACTGAGGGGGGTTAAGTAGGTGCTACACTTTGCCCAAAGGTCACTTGCAGGCTAGCGGAGAGAAGGAGTGCGTTACACCTCCTTTGGTAGAGACATATCTCCACCCCACCACCCAGTAAATGGAGTAAATCTTAAATATATTAGTGAAAGCATTACTGCAATCCAGAATCCTCAAATAATTAATAATCTAATTCCTAAATGAAACTGTCTACACAGATTTTTTCCTGTTAATTTCAGTGAGGAAACAGATTGCATGATTTTAATTTCAATTGAATTTTTTTAAAAATTCACATAAAAAGTCTTAACAGAAAGGTAATAAAGTCCATCATGGTTCAGTGAGATTATACACTGGGCAAATGAATAATGCAGAAAACACAGGAACCAGGTTTTCTTTAGTTTGACGTGACAGGACTGGACTAACCTTTGTCCAGGCTTTACAAAGAAATTTCACAACCACTGTGTATGGAATGAAGGGTGGAAACTAACAAGCCTTTGCCTGAAATTAATATGCCTACAATCTTAGAATTTGACCTAAAAGTAGCAAGTTCTAAGATTTAATTTATTTTCCCTTGACTGCACAGCATAAAGATTTCAAAATTGTGACAAAAATCAGAGGTACCACTAGGCGCAAGGACAGATTCCATCTTGCTGTTTTAGACTATTGAATGTTTCCCTCGTATGAAAAGATGGACTCTTGACCTATCAATTTTTTGTGACCTTGCACCTTATCTGTGTTTCGGTACTGCACTTGGTCAGTACAGCAACACTTTATTCTGCATTCTGTTATTGTTTTCCCTTGTATTACCTCAATGCACTGTTGTAATGAACTGATCTGTTAGGACGGGAGGCAAAAGTTTTTCCACTGCCCCTCAGCACGTGACAAAAATAAATTAACTTAGCAGATAAAGGATAAACAAAACTTTGGAACATTGTTGCCATTTCTACTCAAATAATTACGTTGATCCTCTCCGCACCTTGTTGCACATCGGGCGGCAACCTTTGCTGTTTCTTTAGCACTTGTCTTTTTTTTAATGAGGCTGAGTTGCTAGCTCGATTCGGACCCAGGTCCACTCCCCTCAAAGTCTGGTGTGGATGCCACTACACCACCGACAGCTGCTCAAATAATCAATACTATCTGAATCATCAAACAGCACCTTTTCTGAGCATAATGTTTTTCTCTGCATGTTGTACCAATATAATTTAAACCTATACAGGCAATAAGAGGACTGGCTCAACAATGACAATTCTCACTGTAGTCTTGTCAGAGGGATCAGTTAATTTCACACTATGTAGCACCCACAGTTTCCTCTCCAAAGACCGAAGTCAATGATGGAAATAGTTCTGGCAGATCAGCACAGACACTAATCTACTAATGAACGTGAAAGCTCACTTATCAAAATTACTATCAATCTTATAAACTAATGATACACGTAGTGTTGCATTGTGAAGAAACATTTCATTCTTGCTTATCAAAGCCAAATGCCATTGATGACAAGATTGGGTGAAAAGAAAGAGATATCAATACTACACTGCTAGATATGGTTGTGTTGTCTCAGCTAGACAAGATGAGGGTCAAAGATCACATACAACCATAGAACATTACAGCACAGAATCAGGCCTTTTGGCCCTTCTTGGCTGTGCCGAACCATTTTTTTGCCTAGTCCCACTGACCTGCACCTGGACCACATCCCTCCATACACCTCTCATCCATGTACCTGTCAAGTTTTTCTTCAATGTTAAAAGTGAGCCCGCATTTACCACTTCATCTGGCAGCTCATTCCACACTCCCACCACTCTGTGTGAAGAAGCCCCCCCCCCCTCAACAGAACCATAGAACACTACAGCACAGTACCTGCCCTTCAGCCCTCCATGTTGTGCCGACCCATATAATCCTTAAAAAAAAGTACTAAACCCACACTACCCCATAACCCTCCATTTTTCTTTCATCCATATGCCTGTCCAAGAGGTTCTTAAATACCCCTAATGTTTTAGCCTCCACCACCATCCCTGGCAAGTCATTCCAGGTACTCACAACCCTCTGTGTAAAAAAACTTACCCCTGATGTCTCCCCTAAACTTCCCTCTCTTAATTTTGTACATAAGCTCTCTGGTGTTTGCTATTGGTGCCCTGGGAAACAGGTACTGACTATCCACCCTATCTATGCCTCTCATAATCTTGTAGACCTCTATCAAGTCCCCTCTCATTCCTCTACGCTCCAAAGAGAAAAGTCCCAGCTCTGCTAACTTTTCTTCATATGACTTGTTCTCTAAACAGGCAACATCCTGTTAAATCTCCTCTGCACCCTCTCCATAGCTTCCACATCCTTCCTATAATGAGGTGACCAGAATTGAACACAATATTCTAAGTGTGGTCTCAGAGTTGCAAATGACCTCTCTACTCTTGAACTCAGTACCCCTGTTAATGAAGCCTAGCATCCCATAGGCCTTCTTAACTACCCTATCAACCTGAGCAGCGACCTTGAGGGATGTATGGATTTGAACCCCAAGGTCCCTTTGTTCAAGTAACTGACCATTAATCCTGTACTCAGTCTTCTGGTTTACCCTTCCAAAATGCATCACCTCACACTTGTCTGGATTGAACTCCATCTGCCATTTTTCTGCCCAACTCTGCAGCCTGTCTATATCCTCTTGTAACCTTTGACAACCTACAGCTCCATCCACAACTCCTCCAATCTTCGTGTCATCCGCAAACGTACTCACCCATCCTTCCGCCTCTATATCCAGGTCATTTATAAAAATCACAAATAACAGGAGTCCCAGGACAGATCCCTGCGGCACTCCACTAGTCACCGTATGTTCCCTTTACACTTTTCTCCCTTCACCCTTAATCAGGGAATCACCCTCTTGATCAGTGACATTTCACAGAAAAGGTGGTCTAGTTACCAATAACCGTAGCTCGGATGGACAGAGGGGAACGATAACATGTTCAAATACCCTGAAGAGGAAAGCAAGAATGGAAGTTGGCCTGTAGTTTACAAGAATGTCTTTTGAAGGAAAATGTTGATGACAGTGGCTTTACAAAACAAAAAGAGATGGAGCAGTAGATGAGGAGAGAAAACGATCAACGACATTAACTATCGTGGAGAGTTGGGTATTATCAGTTAGGATAGATTATGATCAAAGCCTCTGGAGTTGAACATGCAGTCAAGTTCAAAGAGGGACATGAGGAACTACAAATAACCAAGATGTGCGCTTGGGCTTATGGCAAGAAACAACCATTAATGTTTGTCCCAGTGGCCTGCTGGGAAGACTTCAGTGACAATAGGCCAGATGGTGGCAATCTTAGTGACAAAGAAATCTCTAAAACTCCTGGAAGGCGTTCGAGCCTGAAGATGCCGGAATCAGGAGTCACAAACAATCTGCTGGAAGCTATCTGCAGAACATACAGCATCGGTTGTCATTTCCAAAGATACTCCACCAAGATTGTTACCCTGTGAGTTCCTTGCTCTTTATGGAGGTGATGGTAGCAAAATATTGAAGAGAACTGTTTGCATTAGAGAGCAGAACCCTACAATAGGAAGCAATTCTGCCTGACAAGAATGGAACCTAGTTGCACTCTGGTCTAAAGAGTTCTGACAGTGAGTGGGTGAAGCAGTCATCCACCATGTTCCTTCGATTGGAGGGGAAGTGGAGTTGAGGTTTATACCAATGACCATTATGTATTGGTTTTAGTGTAGATTAGGAGATCAAAACTGCAGTCCAGGATGTGGTTGGAAGTCTAAAGATGAATTTGTACAAGTATAAGGTAATGAATTGCCAAAGATCCTCTTAAAGTATGCCAAAGAGGAAGGGCTTGGATTTAGGAGGAGGATATGGGTGGAGTCTGATACCAAGAAATGATCAGAGGAGGCCCTATACTTGAGCACTGGTTGAAAATATTATCAAACAACACACTAACTTATGAAGGCTGAGATCTTTTTTCAATGCTGGAGAAATTATTGAAGATGGGTTCTGTTTCATACCTTCAATAGGCTGTCTAGATACTCCCAAATATGAAGTTTTCTGAGCAGAAAAATAAGAAGTAGCACTTCCCAATAACGGTGTTACGCGTTGTTATTTTAAGCAAACCACTCAGAGTGATGGTGAAATATTTTCTACGCAAAGGATTAATTGCACAAACTCAAAAACAGATCGGATATTTGATGTTTCTAATGGGCAGGAAGGTTTATGGAAAAATTTACTACCTATCTTTAGACAAACTATTATATCTTACACCTGTACCCAGTATACTGGGATTTTTCTAACTTTTAAATTATTATATGTCTTACATTAAGCAAGTTATGCATATGTCATAACAAAGGTGGTTCCTGACTTTGCAAATTGAAAATTCACAACAATATTTGCTAAAACACTTCCCTTGTAATCCATTTCAACTGTATTTCCTACTTAGTGTGAATGAGGCATGAGAATGAAGTGGTTGGCTGCCCTTCTGCTAATTACAGTGGTACGTATAGTAAGATGGTAAGAAATACTGGCCTTCTGATGTAAAAGTGCCCCACAGGAGGAAAAAAAAATTACATCTGAAAATAATTTCATGAAAACTGGAAATGTTGAACATGTTCAGAAGATAACGTTACTTTATATAATAACTTTAAATTTAAACCTGGAAGATTCAAGTTAAATGTTTTACTTCTGTTGATTGTCCTTCAACAGTGCTGAATTTGTTTTAAATGCAAATAAAGTGCAAAATCTAAAACACATCTTTTTATCCTTGAGTAACAAATTGAAGACTTAAAATGAGATTCAAACTTAATATTCGGTTTGTAATCAAATTCAATTCTGATTTAAAATTAACAATCAATTATCAAATGGTCATTTCCTTTTTTGAACTTTTGTTGGCAATGTGGTCTGGCTGAGTTTAGATTTTCAGAAGTTCATGTACAATATGCAACTTTCTCTAGTTTCCTTGCCCACTTCCTAAGTTGCAAATTTAATGCACGGCTGGAATTTCATGACTCAAATGATAAATGGTGAAAGCTGGATGACACCCAGCTGCATGATGGGTGCATTTGTTTGATGGTGCCTAATTCTAATCCTCACTATTGCCAACATATTTTTCAAAATATTTCTCAATAAGCAGGTTAATTTTCCACTTTTTCTATCATCCAAATTGATCCATTCCCGCCATATCCTACAACTTCCCTTAAAATTTAATCTGGTCAATTGTCACAAAGCCACTTGAGGTTAGATTGGCAAAATCAACAGAGAGCAGGTTTTAACCTGGACCCTTCATGGACTACTTGGCTTACAACACCTGACATTGCATGTATCCATGGAGTTTACAGTGGAGTATGCTACATTTATTACTTAATGGTATATTAAACTTTTTATCAAATGCTGTAAAATTATAAATGGAGTATTTTACACTTTATACAGAATTTATATATTTATAAAATTCTGGCATTATACACATTCTGGCTCTGGACGTTTATGAAAATACATTTTCTAATAACTAAATTTGATCTTAAATCTGATTTGCTGTGTACTTTATTCTAAATATTCATATAATGATTGCAAAATCATTACCTGCAGTAATAATTTAAAAAGTAAATTGAAAGAACATCGTAGCATGAGATTATAATAATGCAATCATATATACAGTATTTTTATGAAACAGTGTTAAGTATTGGGGCACTTTGTTGATGCCCCGTCGAACAGGTTGCAATTGAAGAGCACGATTTTGGGAATGAAAGTTGATCTTCCATTTTAATGTGTGATGTGCCTGATATTGTTAAGCCTACAGTAGATAAATAATAAGTACATTTTATGTGGTTACTTTACACTCAAAAATGTTACTTACAATAATGTGGCTTCTCAATGTTTGTCTGCATGCTTAATTTAGTATTAGGGCTTGAAGCAATTACTGATCAACAACTTACATTGGAAGTATCCCTGTTGTGATTGTTTTGCGTGTAGTGTATGATGAATATTAAAATAATTTCTGTCATTTTGCATGAAGATCTGTTCATATGCTATCTCTTTACTCTGCCTTGAAATAAAATGTAGACATGGGCTGCTAAGAAAATTAGAAAGGTATATGATAACTTCATTAATTAATGAAGCTAGTGGTTGTGTATTCCCAGCATCCACTATACACTGTCCTCGTGAATTCAATGCAAGTTGTTTGTTCCTGTGGCTTTGGACTATTGTTGCCAAGTTTTGAACTAGGGAACCTGCAAACAGATATTGAGAAGCTATGTAAGTATTTGTAACATTTGCAATTAGGAGACTTTAATGATGTGAAACTTGCGTTAACATGCAGGCTTGTAGAACACGTTGTCCTGATTGTTTATATCTTGCTACAATCTGGAATAGGATAGCAATAGGACTACAGCAGTTTTTGTTGAGGATGAAGAAGTTTTGCGTTTTTATCGAGCACTCGCAGAGGATTACTGATGGGGGAAGCGGTGTGATGAGCCTTGATCCATAGTCCTGAAGGGTGAGTGAGTTATGTCGCATTGAGGTCCTGAATTGCATTTGCTTCTAGAGATCTCAGCTCTCAACTGGTAAATCTCTATGAACCCAGTAATTATTTTGTATAGCAGAATAACGCTGATGATAGCCTTTGCTTTGTTTTATAGGTTCACTAATGAATAGTGATCAATACATACCATTAGATTGCAGAATCAGTGTCAAATCTACGCAGGTATTAGTTGATTTCAAGAAGGGGTCATTTACTGGCATCAGCACTTTATTTAGAAAGGGGAAATTTTATATTGTTCCTGATTACTGCCAAGATTTGATCAATAGTGATTTGATCAACACCAGATACAGTGATCATGGGGGTTGCAGAAGATTTTGTCCAATAAAACCAAAATTAGATTGTCACAGAGGAAAAATAGTGTCAAAATTTGTCTTGCATTTTCACATGGAATAGGCAAGATTGTCAGTTATATGTAATGATTGTTATTTAGCATCTTTGATGCTAGTGGAACTGAATAGTAAGGAGGTTGAGTACCTTAGGTAAAATATCATTAGTGGACAAGTATATTTAATATTTATCACATTTTAATGGCAGCAAAAGTTTCACATGAGTACTATTCAGCAAAAGTTAACATAAGAATCAAATATTAGACAGACGATCATAAGATTTTTTGAAAAGGGTAATTTTTAAAGAGTGCTTCTGTGAAAGGAGATAGCAAATGGGGGGGGGGGGGGGGGATTAGTGGTGGCACCCGTCGGTCTCGAGAGACCATGGAGTTTCCAGGGCGCAGGCCTGGGCAGGGTTGTATGGGAGACCGGCAGTTGCCCAAGCTGCAGGCCTTCCCCTCTCCACGCCACCGATGTTGTCCAAGAGAAGGGCACTAGGACCCATGCAGCTTGGCACTGGTGACGTCGCAGAGCAATGTGTTAAGTGCCTTGCTCAAGGATACAAACACGCTGCCTCAGCTGAGGCTCGAACCAGTGACCTTCAGGTTACTAGTCTGATGCCTTGCCCACTAGGCCATGCGCCAACACGTGTGTTGGGGGGGGGGGATTAGGGAGCTAAAGATTTAGGTATGTGATAATGCAGGCAAAGTAGTTGAGTGAACTTGGGAGATGTAATTGGTGCAGCGTTGTGCTTACACTGGGATCCAGTATAGGTAATGAGGTCAAAAGCAATAGAAAAAAAAGATAGTGTGCTAATTGGAAAAGATTTTTTCTTGACTTTGATCTTGTAGACAGCAGAAAACAGGAGGTTACTACTGAGTGCATTGGAATTGTTATCCTAGAGAAGCAAGACAATACAGTAGATGATAGTTTCAATAAGATGTGTTGGACAGGGGTGGGGTCAGGTAGTGTAACAAAAGTGATGTTAGTTTCAATGGAAGTGTTGATACATGATTAAAAGCTCTGAGAATTCCAATCAACTTAGGATCTGCAATTTTGACATTCATTTATAACCAGTGACTAGAACTGGAATTTTAACGAGTTAATTTTCCAACCTCAAGTTGGACATTGACACCAAGTGCAGATCCTCTCTTGGTGATGCTGTAATTGAAACGAGTAGAAATGAAATCCAATGCTCTCCTTTATGAAGTACGTCAATCCCTGAGCTATGCAGATAGCACTTTGAATTAACATTCAGCCAAACGGGAATAATTTTAAAACTCTTACCTGCTGTGTCATATAGAGTCAAGGTGACTTTCTTGTTCCTAATTGTGATGTCTGTCACATACTTCTCAAACACCGATGGGGCATATTGCTAATAGCAAGGCATGGAATGAAGAAACAGAAAATAGATAAGATTTTAACATTACTTACTAATGTTGCATTCTATTGACCTACCTGAATTCCTGAATATAATTTCCTTTTAATATTCTAAAGAGTGTATATATATATATATATATCTAAATTCTAAATTAAAATAAGATTCTACAGTTGTGTATTTAATATTTCAATAATGAGTAATCTTGTATATATTGCCTGATTAAGTGTTCTTGTTTATTTAAATAATTTATTATGGGTTATATGTAAAATATGTTAATTGCATACATCATCATGCTACCATGTGATGTGTGTACGCTTTGCATAAAATAAAATCGTAGTTACACCTGCATTCCTGGACTCCTGTGTTTCCTTTGGATTAATTTAATATTTTGTAGTTACAGAACATAACAACAGTGAAGCACTTGTTTTTTTTTAGCTGGACTTGTGTGACTCCTGCAAATCAAAGAGGAAGAATCTGTTTGTACTACGTACACAAATTAGAGTACAACGCAGCAACTATCTTGCCCAGGAATGTTGAACTTAAGTTGCACTTAAAAAGTCCATAACATGATGCAGAATGCAACTTTTCAGGCCATTGACTCTGTGTCACCATCCAATCATGGCTGATTTTCATTACTAAATCCATTCTCCTCCCTTGTCCCTGTAACCCCTTTACCAATCAAGAGCATATCATTCTCTGCTTTAAATATCCTCATAGTTATACAGCACAAGAACAGGCCCTTAGGCCCATTGTGTCTAAGCTAAATATTAAGCAATCATTTGTACTAATCCTACATGAAGTATTTTATTCTCTCTGTCTTCTCATTGGCTTCATCCATTAACCTTTATGTTTATTTCTTTTAAGCGTGGAGTAGGCCCTTCCAGCCCTACGAGCCATACCACACAGCAACCTGCTGATTTAACCCTAGCCTAATCACGGGACAATTCACAATAAGCAATTAACCTGCCAACTGGTACGTCTTTGGACTGTGAGAGGAAACAGGAGCACTTGCATGAAACCCACGTGGAGAATGTACAAACTCCTTACAGTCAGCGTTGGGAAGTGAACCCGGACTGCCTGTACTGTAGGGTGTTGTGCTAATCACTACACTACTGTGCCTCTTTATGCGGGAACTCTCCTGGATAATGCAGAGAATTATCTTTAGGAGATGAGCGCAAATTGAAAACTGAAGCACACGGAGGAAACCCATGCAGTAACAATGAGGATGGGAAAACTCCACACAGGGGTTTGAGTCCTCAACAGGACTGAGTCCCGGATATTAGAAGTGTGAGGCAGTGCTTCAAACTGCAGCATAAACCTGTACTTATTAAACTGAAGACACAGAGTTCTCTTAACTTACTAGGTGACAACACCTAATCCAAAGATAAGGTTATGTGAGAGAAGATCAGTTGAGAATATCATTTGAAGCAGAATTTGATTTCTCTAATTTGGATTTGGGAAGGGATATTCTCAGATTCCCACCCATCAGTCCTTTCCATGGTCAGTGGTGAGCACTATTTGGCTCCTAAACTCTAGAGTAGATAAAGGATTTAGTGTTTTCCCGGCGCATATAACGGATAAGTTTTCTTGGGCTTCCAGCCGGGCACAAGTGTCAATTATAGTTGACGTTTCAATGACAAACTCTGCCATCTTCTTCAGGGATGATGCCTGGGAACGTCTAGTCCGATGGTATTTATACCCCCATCATCTGTCCCTCCTGATTGATTAGTCCTCATCCAATCAGTTTTCCACTCTCCCACCTTGTTTACAATTGAATTCCAGTTCTTACTTGGAGCAAGACCTTTGTCTTTGTTAAAATTCTTTTCCTCTTGTTTTATTTCCGTGACTTCCTTCACCAAAAAGCCATTGGCGTGGTACAGTAGTTTTGTGCCATTGAAGTCAATCCTATGGCCATTGTGAATGCAATGTTCCGCTACCATTAATTTTTCCAGGTAACCCCAATGCATACACCTCCTGTCAGCCCTTTTAAGGACCTGGTTGACCTTCACCTTGTAGCCCTTCTGTAGGAACATTGTGTGCAATCGTCTTATTTCCTTGGGGTAACTCTCCAGGTTCAAAATAATTTTTGCCCGGTTAATTAAAGTAGAAAGAACTGCTCAGCTTTGGGAAACATGATAGAGGCTGCTATTGTTGAGATACAAGTCCATGTGAATAGGTTTCCCACAGACGCCATGTCTGAAGCTACCGTCCGGTTTGCATCATATTAGAACATCCAGGAATGAAGGGCAACCATTTTTCTTCGTCTCCATCGTAACTTGAATGTTTGGATTATACTGTTAAGGTGGTTGCAGAACTGTTGGAGTGGCTGGAGTCCATCAGACCACAATACGAAGGTGTCATCGATGTATCTGAAGAAGCATTCCGGAGGTAAGGGCGATGAACTCAGAACCCTCTCCTCAAAGTCCTCCATGCGGAATTAGCAATAGCTAGCATCAAGGGTGATCGCATGGTCAAAACCACAGTGCCAAATCAAGTTTTTTTGCAATGAGAGCAGGAAAAGTGCAAGAGCCTCTGACCTCTGGCTGATCACTGATGACCTCTGGTGAGATTTATAGGATGGCAAGTTCTTAAATGGGAACAACTAATATTGATGCTTATTTGTTTTCTATGTATTTCTGCCAAAACATGTCAGCATTAAACGGGAATAAAAAGTCCAGTTTTAATTGCACCTTTCACTTTCGTGAGTTGTAACAGTACTACGCTAACTGTGAATGAAGTACTTTTGGAAGTGCTTTTGCAAGCAATATAGAAAGTACCTGGTACAGAACATAGAACATAAAACAGTATAGCACAGGAATATACCACTCAGCCCACAATGTTGTGCTGAATCAGCTAAAAACCAAGTGGAAAAACAGCCAAACACTAATCCTTCCTACCTGCACCATGTCCATATCCCCGTATCTTCTTACATCCATGTGCCTATCCAAATGTCTCTTAAGAGTCTTTAATATATTTCCAGACATCCATGTTTCTGAGTAACTTGCCCCTTACATCCCCCTTGAACCTACCCCTCTCACCTTCAATGCCCTCCGGTATTAGTCATTTCAACTCTATCTGCCCGCTCTATCTATGGCTCTCATAAACTTGTAAACTGTATGATTAATACATAAGGTATTATTACCAATACGTTAGTTTTAAAATATACTCAAACTTGAACCCAATTGAATTACTCTAAAGACTGCACTCTGTCAAAAGCAGGACGATAAATTAGTCAACATTTTTAAGGTTAATCTTCCTGCAATTATTTTTGTGTTGCAAGATTGCTCCTTTCTAATTTAGATTTCAATGAATTTCTCTGGAATTTAGTTCTATTGGTCCCAAACACTCTTAGATCACATACAAGTATTCAGTCCTCCCATTGGGACATTGGCATTAAGCATTGGCAAGTTGTCATAAAATTGAAGGACCAATGGCCAAATCTCCTCCAAGAGGTCCACAATCTTGTCATTGGGTTTAGAGGCTTGTGTGCCTCAATGACCCAGAGAGCTATGTTGATTGGAGTCAGGGCTTTATGTAGGATCACCCATGCCAAATAGGTCAAAAGGGTTGAGTATCCCCTACACACTTCCTAGCAAGGTTGGGGTGGTTAGAGCATACTCCATCAT
Source organism: Hypanus sabinus (assembly GCF_030144855.1). Taxonomy (NCBI): domain Eukaryota; kingdom Metazoa; phylum Chordata; class Chondrichthyes; order Myliobatiformes; family Dasyatidae; genus Hypanus; species Hypanus sabinus. The sequence goes on from NC_082718.1 coordinate 91,309,039, forward strand.
CACTCCAGTTCAGTTCAGCTAATTTGCTACAGATTAGAAACTAAAGGTGCAGTTTGCCTGACTGCTCCAGGTTTCACGGTGATTTTCCCCACTGTGTGAACTGAGACTGAGGTGATGGGCCTGCTCTGGCTGCTTCTGTGGAATCAATTTCATTCGGAATGCTGTTGCTTGCTTTTATTGTTTGCACGATTTGTGCTTTTCTCCCTCTTTCTCTGCACATTGGGTTTTAAAATTGGGTTCTTTTGGGTTTCTTGCTTTGTAAGCAGATGAATCTCAAGGTTGTATGATTTATATATTCTTTGATACACATGTACTTTTGAATCCTTCTTGGTGGCAAAAGTTGCTTTATTTTAAGCATTAAGAGAAACTGTTTGCCAATGGTGCCTGTTCACTGTACACTTTCCCTATTCAAACAGTTTGATGTGAATCTTCTGCTGGTACTTTCTAAGACACCATTTTCAAAATAAACTACTTCATCTTCCAATTGGCATCAAAAGGGAGTTTAAAAACATAACATAGACAAAATTCAAACACTGAATTAAAAGTATTGAAATTTGCCATCCAGGATTTAGACAAAAAAAAAAGGAAATTTAACAGTACCCACATCAGCTCGTGTTTTGAGGAAAACACAAAATAATTTGCAGCAAGTTAATGCAAGTTTAATGAAAGATATTTCATCAGTCACAAAACAAAAACAGGATCTTCCAGTCAATATCAAAGCGTATGGGAAGAAATTGTTGGATTTGTGCCCCGCCTATGAAAAGAACCTACCACACAGTTAAACCTCTCTTTCACAATGGGTAATGGTGCCCTTAACTTATTGCTCAACTGTAGCAAAATAAAAATGGGGATTGTGAAGAGGTTTAAAATATAAACCTTACAGTTTACCCCCTTACATATTTAGTTTTTTCCCCCCTCCTCCCTTTTTTCTCTCTCTCTGCCCATCACTCTGCCTGTTCTCCATCTCCCTCTGGTGCTCCCCCCCAACTTTCTTTCTCCCTATGTTTCCTGTCCCATGATCCTTCCCCTTGTCCAGCTCTGTATCCCTTTTGCCAATCACCTTTCCAACTCTCAGCTTCATCCCACCCCCCTCCGGTCTTCTCCTATCATTTCTCATTTCCCCTCCCCCTCCTACTTTCAAATCTCTTACTATCTTTCCTTTCAGTTAGTCCTGACGAAGGGTCTCGGCCCGAAACGTCGACAGTGCTTCTCCCTATAGATGCTGACTGGCCTGCTATGTTCCACCAACATTTTGTGCGTGTTGCTTGAATTTCCGGCATCTGCAGATTTCCTCAAGTTTACCCCCTTCCTTCTTTTTCTCGCCATTCAGTTCATTGTTTTTATTTTGAATCTTTTGGTTCCCTTTCTTTGCCCAAATTGAGTCACAGAGTCTTGCAGCAATACAGCATGAAAACAGACCTTTCAGTGCTAATTGTCTATGTTGACAGTGCTGTCCATATAAACATCCCATTTGCCCAAATCTGCCTGACCTTTCCTTACCACATGCCTGTCTCAACCTCTTCCTCTGGCAGCTTGTTCCATATATGCACCACCATGAAGAAGTTGTTCCCTTGTGTCTCTTTTCCCCTCTCACTTTAAACCTTTGCTCTCTAACTTTGGGAAAGAGACTGTCTGTGCTCTCGTCATTTTATACACTTCCTTAGGTCACCCCTATGCTCCAACAAATCAAGTCCCCAGATTGCCCAGCCTCTTCCTTTAACACAGGCCCTCGAGTCCTGGCAACATTCTCATAAATCACCTTGTAGCTTAACACTATCTTTCCTGTAACAGGGTTACTAGCACTGCACACAGAGGTCCAGGTGGAGCCTTAACGTTTTGTTCAACTGAAGCGGTCTTGTACAACATTCCCAGCCATTCACTTTGTTCTTCAGCTGCCTCTAATTTCATTAGATAAAGAGGTGGTCTGTTGGTCCTGACCTACACAAGGTCCTGGCTGCCTGAAGAACTACATTCAGGATGATCAACTGGCATTTCCATCACACAAGATCTCAAAAATAATTGGGGCTGAAAGATCCCTTAAGGTGATTTGCTCTGAAAAGTCCTGGGCCTTTATGCTGTTTAGTTAGTAGCACCTATACCTCCCAGTGAGAATTTCTGAGTTCCCTATCAGGGTTATAAGCACAAGAATTTAGCTTAATGATGCAGTGTGACATCAGATACATCAATTTACAAGTGTTATTACATACAGGCTTTGTCTCTTTAGTGAGCATAAATTCTACAGCACTATTTTGCACGAGCAGCAAGATTTCCTGAGCGATATTTATTTATCATCTTTTTTGAAAAGGGTAATACTGACATTGTCTTATTACTGCTTGCGGCAGCATTCTGTAATACACTAAACTACTTGTATCAAACCAATCATTCATGCTTTATACAAAAGCTATACTTCAAAACTACTTAATTGACTGTAATCTCCCAGTGGCCATGCATTTTAATTCCACTATCCATGGCCACCTCTATTGTTACAATAAGGCCACGCTCAGGTTGGAGGAGCAATACCTTATATTCCCTCTGGGTAGTCTCCAACATGATGGTATGAACATCAATTTCTTGAACTTCCGGCAATGGCCCCACCCCTCTCCTCCATCAGTCCCCATCCTCTTTTCCCTCGCTCACCTTATCTCTGGTGCCCCCCCCCCCCACCTCCTTTTCTTTCTTCCAGGGCCTCCAGTCCTCTATTATTAGATTCCACTTTCTCCAGTCTGTCACCAATCAACTTCGCCCATCACCTTGAGTTTCCCCCTCCCGGTTTCGCCTATCACATTGTGTTTATCTCTCCCCTCCCACAAACCTTTTAACTCTACTTCTCATTTTTTTTCTCTCTCCAGCCGTGCTCAAGGGTCTCGACCGAAAACTCTTTTCCATGGAAGCTGCTTGGCCCGCTGAATTCCTCCAGCATTTTGTGCGTGAACTGACCGTGAAATGCTGTGAGGCACCTGGAAGGGGGCCAGTGAAATACCTTAAAACAGGGGTTCCCAGTCCATTCAGTAAATGGTAGTTATCTAAGGCATAAAAGAAGTTGGGACCCCCGCATTGAAATATGCTGAACTAAACACCCTCTACGGACATTTTATTGTGTACATTCATTAACAAAATGATAATAGAATGGGAATCAAAATAGGAAGAAGAATTAATAATGAGGAATCTAATAGAAAAAAAAACCTTCACAGGGAAAACAAAATTGGCGCTCTAGTCTGTTCCGTGTTCCTGGAACACCTAATTAATTGCACTTTGATAAACACAGCAGATTCTGCAGACGCTGGAAACCCGAGTGCTGGGGAACTCGACAGGTCAGGCAACATCTACAGAGAGGATAATCAGTCTAAACGTGAGCTGTTTATTCCTCTCCATGGAGGCTGCTGACCTGCTTCGAGTTACAGTACTCCAGCATTTTGTGTGCCTTGCTCTAATTTGACCTATTCAAGCTCTTAAACTAGATCTCCAATCATTAAAGAGATTGCAGTTTGAGAAGTTTACAACTCAACCCGCTACAACACTCATCTCTGAGCCCACGTAACCAGCTTCAATTAATTTGCAACTGGGGCATGACATTTTGATTTCCAGTCCGTTCCCAGGAACAAATGTTTCTTTCTTAAAAGAAACCCTTTATAACTTTTCTGTCTGTTGGCATTTCTTTATATAAGGGGATAAACTCTTGCGATTAATCCTAATGCTACTTGTTTAGTAAGCAGGTTTAGCAAGAAATAACTGGAATTTGATGGTACTAACATGAACAATAAATATCATGGAGTGTGACGAACGCTCTACGGCTAAGCAATATGAGGCGGTGGGACATTTATCATAAAACTGGAAAAGACCCGATCGTCTTGTTGCCCACTTCCTGTTCTCTTCATCCCGCTTCTCATCTCTCTCTCTCAATCGTCAAAGTAGATTCTGCTTTTGGCGCCGCCACCATTCCACAGACCCACCCCTTCAAGACGAGTTGACTCATCTGCATAACTTCTGTGAAATTCGTCATACCTGACACGAATTCCACAGACTTTACCGCAGCTTGAGCTACTTGGTTGTGAGATGGTGCTGATTGTGAGCTGAATGATCTCTGCCCCTTTAGAATGCGATTTGCGGAGGAGTGCCCAGTATCACAACTAAAACGTTAGAAAGAAATCTGCAACGATGATTTCTACTGTATTAATTCCAATACAAAAGTCCAAATCTCTCAAGTTACTTTGTTGTACATGAACAACATTATCGCTGCTAATATCAAAACCAACCATTCAGTTACACAGAAATATGACAGGATGCTTGCAATTTCACCGGCATCATCGTACAGTTCTTAACTGGTTATAAGCCAATATTAGTTCAACTTACTTCTGGGAAGTCCCCCTTGGCAAATACCATAAGTAAAGACGTTTTCCCACAGCCACCGTCCCCAACTATCACTATTTTCAGCTCTTTTCCACCGGCGTCTGTAGTGTTCTGATGATGGCCATTTGCCATGGCCATTTTGGGTATTTTTTTGCAAAGAAAATAATTGGCTTCCCTCCACTAAAAAGCGATCAATTCCTAGAAATTCGGCAGAACTTCAGAGGTGTTCACCCAGGTTATAAATGTGACAACTGTCGGCGCATAACAGTGCCGCCTTTCCTCCAGTCAATTCCACGGGACGCTGAAGAATCGCTGCGACATCACCGTTTTCGCATTTTCACCGATCTGGGACTGCCTTGTCCCCGCTCATCCGAAACGACTGTTATCCGCTGCACGGTGTGTGGGGTAGGTGTTCTCATCTCAAGGACACTCCTGCTCTGTGACCCCGCCTCTCGTTAACCGGCCTCGGGCTGAACAGCTCAGTTTCTGGTTAGGGACTGTTGCGTTACTTAATTCATTTCCGTGGTATGTGCTAGTTAACCCTTTCCATTCCACATGGGCCCCGGAAAGAATAAAAGCTCACCGAAATCACTCGAAAATATAATTGCAATTTACGAACAGCCATAACTTGGCTGCTAGGTAAAAATCATTAGTGCCCAACTATGTATAAGCAAGATTCTATAAAAGCCAATCTGTCGTTGAGCTTAGGCTTCTCCGATTTTACACTTTATTACAGATACCCAGCGATAAATCGGTATGTCAGGTCGCACTGAATGACATCATTTACATGGTTAGTCCGATTTTATTTGTAAAACTCGTACCCAGCACTTCATCGCCATTTAGCACAAGGTCTGAAGACAATGTCGGTATCTGATGCAAGAAATACCTACCGACTTGAAACGTGCCATTGAACGCACAGAAAACGTTATCCCGCTTCGAGCCGGCTGGATTCTAACTGGGAAATGCAGAACGCCGATTGTAGTGAGCCCGCGTTTCGCACATGATACAGATAATGCTGGAAATACTTCTCAAGTCAAGCCACATTTTGATTTTATGTTTCAGTTCACAATGAACTAAACGGTTAAAAGCAACACACACAAAATGCGGGCGGAACTCAGCAGGTCAGGCAGCATCTCTGGAAAAGTCGACGCTTTGAGCTAAGACCCTTCGTCCAGCGGATTGAAAGAGAAACGTCTAATTTTTGACAAAGCTCTGTCCAGTGCTCACAGGTGACATGAATGCTTTTTATCGCTGTAACCGCCCAACTCTCTTTATGTCCAAGCAAGGAATTCTTGAATGCTTCTTGATATGCTGAATATTTTCCGTTTTTTTTAAAGTCACAGATTTTCCACGTCTACATTATTTTTCTTCGGGCAGATTGACATTTTCATTGTATTGTTGGAGTGAACAGGGGAACGGCGCCACATCAGGGCGAAGACACGTGCTCAACCACACCGATGTCCTCAGCGTTTCCTCTGGTATACAATGTGGGGCAATTGTTGATACACAAATTTAATCATTTTTTTGGGAGTGTGGACGAGGCTCTTATGACTGTTGAGAGACCGTCTCCTTCGGTTTAGATTTAACTAAACAAACAAGCTTGTGTTAAATATTTAAATCCCGCATTAAAACCCCGTGTAGACACACGCCACCTCCTGTAAATGTGAGATGCAATCAGGCTCACCGTGAACCGTTCCGCTGGATCTTTTCACTGGACGGATGTGAAGGTTATGTATAAATGATGTGCCCTCCTCTACATCGGGGAGATCAAGCGCAGAGTGCGCAGCCGATTTGCCTGTTGTCCCCAATGGGCATCCTCATCTTTCAGTTACAAATCACTTTCATTCCAATTCCCCTTCCCCTTCCAACGTGTTTTTTTTGCTCTAGGTTGCAAGCAACTGCAGTTTCTGGTCTCGTTGCCACCGCGTCTTAAAGGGCGAAGACGAGGAATGCCGGAAGAGCATGAGGCTGGACATTTATCATAAAGTGAAGCAAGCCATTCGGCCCAACCAGCGGCTGCTGGCCTTTGTTGCCAGCCCGAATCTCAAGCACTTCCTGCCTCAAGACAGATTTATCCTACAGTGAAGTAGCAGGGAAGATCATCACTGGAGTGGCGATGTGATAAATCTAAAAAAAATCATCAGGTCAATCGTTCTGCTCCTGTTTCTTCCCCTTCTCGCTCCTATCCTACACACGCTTGATCCTGCCCTCTGCTGACGTCCAGGCGAAGTTCTCTACGTAACCTCCGGTTTTATCTGAGTGTCCTAGTTCGCCCCCGCATTCCCAAAATGAGAAGGTTGGTTGGCTAAATGGCTACTGGCCAATTCCGTTGTGCTGGAATGTGAGTAAGGCAAAATGGTTTAGGGTAGGGTAAATTGATGCTCTGCGCTGACTTATTGGGTCAAAGGTCCTGTTTCTCTACTGTTTATGGGTAATTACTTTTACTTTGGATGTTTGGTAAGTCAAGCCAAGGTCGGACTGTGAAGAATCATGGAATGGTAGAACACGACAGCACAGAAATAGACCGTCCAGCTAAACTATTACAATTCCTATTGACCTGCATCCAGACCACAGCTGTATCTACCCCTCCCATTGCTATACAGATTCAAGTTTTTCTTAAATTTTGAAATCAAACTCAAATCCACCACTTCTGCTGGCAGCTCATTCCACACTCTCACTCCGAGTGAAGTACCCTCATGAAATATTTCATCTTTCACTCTTTATCCATGATCTCTAGTTCTAGTCACACCCAACTTCAGTGGAAAAAGCATGCTTGCACTTACCCTCTCATAATTTTGCATATCTGTCAAATCCCCTCATTCTCCTTAGCTCGAGGGAATGAAGTCCTAACCTATCCGACTTTTCCCTATAACTCAGATCCTCAAGTCCTGGCAACATACTTGTAAATTTTCTTTGCACTCTTTCAATCTGATTGATATCTTTCCTGTAGGTAGATGACTAGAACTGCACACTTAGTATTCCAAATTAGTCCTTTACAACTTCAACATAACATCCCAACTCCTGTAATTAGTCTTTTGATGTATGATGGTGAATGTGCCAAAAGCTTTCTTTATGATCCTATCTACCTGTGATGTCACTTTCAGGAATTATTGATCTGTATTCCCAGATCCTTCTGTTCTATCACACACCTTAGTGCCCTGCCACCCATCATGGAAGTCAAACCTTGGCTTGTCTCTGCGAAGTGCAACACTTCACACTCATCTGCCTTAAATTCCATCTGCATTTTTCCAGCTGGTGCAGATCCAATTGCAAGCCTTGAAAGCATTTCTCACTGTCCACTCTGCTCCCAGTTCTAGAGTCATCTGCAAATTTGCTAATCCAGTTTACTACACCATCATCTACATCATTGATATAGATGACAAAAAAATGAGGGACCCAGCACCAATCTCTGCAGCACACCATTAGTCACAGGCCTCCAGTCAAAGAGGCAACCATCTACTACCACTCTCTGGCTTCTCCTGCAAAGCCAATGTCTAATCCAATTTACTACCTCATCCTGAATGCCAAGCAACTGAACCTTCTTGATCAACTTCCCTTGCGGCACTTCGTCAAAGGCTTTGCTAAAATGGTAGGGCCCTGAGAATTCTGAAAACTAGGAGTACAAACAAGTACACAGTTCTCTGAAAGTGGCATCAGAGTTATACAAGGTAAAGAAGGCTTTTGGTATGCTGCCCTCCATCAGTCAAGGCTTTGAGTTTAGGAGCTGGGGCGTTATGTCGCAGTTGTACATCAAATTGGTGAGGCAATACACATCTAGATTATTGCATTAATGGGAGAAATCTGGTTAACCTAGGATAGGATGGATGTTATTACACTGGAAAGAGTGCAAAGATTTACACGAATGTTGCCAGGACTCTATGACTTGAGCTGTAGGGAGAGGTTGGACAGGCTAGGACTTGGGGCAGAGGAGTGAACTTATAGAGGTTATTAAATCACAAAAGGAGCAGAGAAAGGGTGCTAAGGAAAATAAATAAAAAAGGTTATAGTTCAGTGGAGAAAGATTTAATAAGTTTTTGAGGAACAACTACATCATACAGAATGTAGGTGGAATGAGTTGCCAAAATAAGTGCTTGAGACAGATACACCAATAGTATTTGGACAGGTACTGCATGGATAAGAAAGATTTAGAGGGATATGGACCAAAAGTAGGCAAATGAGACTACTGTCACCAGGATTGTGAAACCTGAAGAGCTTTAAAATATGAAATGGGGTCAGCATGAAAATGAGTAACAGAAGGATAAGCAAAAGTAGCAGTACTAAAGTACAAATGAAAAGCTGTTGCACCTGATTGCAACACACAAAGTGCCAGAGGAACTGAGTGGGTTAAGCAGCAACTATGCAGAGAACTGGGGAGTCAATGTTTTGGGTCAAGACCCCTTCATTTGGACAAGTTCAGGTGAAGGGTCTCAATCCAAAACATTGACCGGGTAGGAGTGGATACAGATGAGGACCAAACTACTCAACTAATTGGATTTAATCAGCTAATTGATGAAAGGAAATAGTTGAAAGAGCTGCAATTCTGTTAAAGGCTGCAGATAATCACAAGAGGAGAAAAATGATTTGCCCGTCATTCTACAGGACACCACTTGTAGTTTTCATAAGGGCAGTTTCACTGGTTGAATGGGAATGGAAACCTATTTGTGGGAAATTAAAATATACAGAGAAAGGTATTGATTTACTTGGAGACAAAAATACAAAGACTTTGGGAAAGAAATTCAATTTGGGCTTAGGTGGTGTGTAGCAAGACCAGATGGATCAATGAGGGAGGGAGACAGGCTAACCCCTATTGACATCAATGGATCTGGGGTTGAGAGGGTAAACAGCTTTAAGTTCCTTGGCATAGACATCACTGAGGGTCCCACATACTGGCTATGTAGTGAAAAAGGCACAACAGTACCTCTTTCATCTCAGACAGTTGAATTAGTTTGGTGTGGGCCCCCAAATCCTAAGAACTTTCTACAGGGTCACCACTGAGAACATCTTGACTGGTTGCATCACTGCCTGGTATGGGCACTGTACTTCCTTCAATCTCAGGACCCTGCAGGTGCTGACAGTCCAACGCATCTGTAGATGTGAACTTCCCACTATTTGGGACATTTACAAAGACAGGTGAGTAAAAAAAAAGCCCAAAGGACCATTGGGGACCCCAAGTCACCCCAACCACAAACTGTTCCAGCTGCTACCATCTGGAAAGCAGTAATGCAGCATAAAGGCCAGGACCAGCAGGCTCCAGAACAACTTTGTCCACCAGGCCATCAGACTGATTAATTGATGCTGAGACAGCTGTATCTCTGTTATATTGTTGTACATATTATTTATTATAAATTACTCCAAATTGTACTTTTAGATAGGAGTAAAGATTTTTACTCATGTATATGAAGGATGTAAGTAATAGTCATTTCAATTTAATTCTTTTGAAGAGATGTGTGAGATTGAAGGAGAGAACAAAATTCTTGTGAACCAATGATGTGTGTCTTGCATTATCTGCAGTAAATATTTCAACTCTGTCTTCTGGATTCATCTCACTTATCTTTCTCTTACCCTTTGAAAGCTCCAATGGAAAGGAACACAAGGGGCTACAGAGAATGGTGGACTCAGATTCAGTTTCATTTATTTATCTCATGTACATCAAAACATACAGTGCAATACTCTACAGGAGAAAACCTGCAGATGCTGGAAATCCGAGCAACACACACAAATGCTAGAGGAACTCAGCAAGCCAGGCAGCTTCTATGGAAAAGAGTATTGTCTATGTGTTGGGCTGAGATCCTTCATCAGAACTCACGTATTTGCATTAATAGCTAACACAACATAAGGATGTGCTGGGGTTAGCCTGCAAGTACCACCATTCATTCTGCCACCAACATAACATGCCCACCATGTCCACAAAACACACCAGCAATAACAGCAAAACAAGCCCCTTACCTCCCTCACTCCCACCCATATGCCGAGTCCTCCAATCCCAGGCCATCTCCAAGCTTCCAGTGGACATCATGGGTACAGCTTTCCCCACCATTGAGGGCATTTACAAGAGTGATATCTAAGGAAGGAAGCAGCCATCATCAGGGACCCCCAACAACTGGACCATGCCATTTTCACAATGATGCTCGAGTTACAGGAATATGAAGACTCATCTAAAGGTTCAAAACCAGCTTCTTCCCCAGTACCATCAGGTTCTTGAACTGACCTGAAAAACCTTAATACTTCCTTGGGCTACTGTATATATATATTTTTTTCATCTGTCTTAACCTTGCACTAGTGTTAGTATTGTTGCTTATGCTTGCACATGTTGTATGTTTTGTATAATTGATATTAGTTTACATTTACATTAACTTGTTTGCTCTCATCATGTACCATGCTGCTGCAGCAAAAGGCTAATTTTCACACCATTTATATCCTGTGTATGCATGCCCGTAACAATAAACTTGAACTAACCCTGTTCTCCCCCGAATGCCTTATCAAACGATTGATGTTCACTAAAAACAGAACTGTGAAGGACACTTACCCAATTCCAACTGCTCGGAGTAACTCCAGCTTCCCAGACTTGCTTGAAGTGAAGAATGCACCACTCAAGATCCTCCTTTCTGCAATGCACTTTGGCTGTTTTCAGTAACTTTCTACTTATTCTTAATTAAAGTTACAAAATAATCCATGATGGATGTTTCACTGTTTGATCTCTTAAGAGTCCAAAATAGTACTTTAAAGTGCTTATCTTATTCCCTCACAATCCTTGGCTATATCCCTTTTACAGTTCCAATATTTGGTTCATTTGTATAAGGAAATTTTTTTATTTATTATCACTCATTGGACTACTGACCAATTAAATGTTTATAGCCTCTCTAACATCCTTCCAGTTAACCCACGTATGCAAATTTCATGTTTATTTATAACCATAGGCATAAACACTCAATGGCCACTTTATTTGGTACACCTGCTTGTTAACTATCTAATCAGCTAATCATGTGGCTCAGAATGGGGAAGAAATGTGATCTAAGTGGCGTTGACCATGGAATGATTGTTGGTGCCAGATGGGTAAAAAAAATCCAGCAAGTGGCTGTTCTGTGGGTGAAAACACCTTGTTAATGAGAGAGGTCAGAGGAGAATGGCCAGACTGTTTCAAGCCGACAGGAAAGTGACCACGTGTTACAACAGTGATGTGCATTTCTGAGCACACATCAACTGGCTGGGTTACAGCAGCAGAACACCACCCTGGGTTCCACTCCTGTACCTAATAAGCTGACCACTGAGTGTACGTACACAGGGTACGAATGCAATGAAAGCTTGCTCTTTGCAGCAATAGTACATTACAAACGTAAGTTAACATAAGCTTAACATTAATTGTACATAACTTGCATGCCAAAAAATCTAAAATAATGACATTTGCACAAGTTGAGAGAACAAAGGAGTATAGTCTGAGGTAAGAGATAATACTTTATTAATCCCAAAGGAAAATACAGTGTCATAGTAGCATTACAAATGCACAGATACATAAATATTAGAAGTAGAATAAAAAATAAGTTACCTCAGGTAACAGGTGGGGGGGGGGGTCATCATTTCCCTGGCTATGGGTTGACTCATTATAGAGCCTAATGGCAAGGGTAAGAATTGCCTCATATAACACTCTTTGGAGCAGCACAGTTGTCTTAGTCTATTACTAAGTGATCCTATATTCAGTCAAAATGGTATGAGCCCTGCCAATTGCTATTTGTTCTTTATTGACTCGCTGCCTCCCCTCTTTATGAAAACTCTTCTAATACATGTTCCTCCCCATGCCTATAGGCACATTGGGCAGCAGCCTTGCTGTTTCTTTAGCGTTTGTTTTACAAGGCAGTTGCCAGCTTGACGCTCACCCAGCACAGATGGAAAATGTGCAAGGAGCCGGCTGGATTCGAACTTGGGATCACTTGTCTCATTCTGGTGCGGATGCCACTACACCACCGGCTGGCGATTCCAATATACGTAGCATACTTTTTTTTGACAGATTTTCCTCAGTGTCTCCATGTCCATGTTTCATTAATTTCATCACAACTATTTGCCCTATGCCCTCAGTTTTAATCTCTATATTAAATCACATTGTTCTACACTCCAATTTGGCAGTTTATCTTGTTATTGCACTTCTATCACCTCATTACTTTCCCTTTTGTCTGAGTCCTACAGTCATAGAGACTCAGCGGGATACAACACAGAAACAGGTCCTTCAGCCCATCAGATCCATGCTAATTATCAAACATCCATCTATATTAATCTCAATTATGGACACTTGATCTATGGCATTCTATGCTGTGGCAATTCAAGTGCTCATCTAGTAATCTAAATGTTTTGGGAGTATCTCCCTCCAACATCCTCTGCATATTCCAACCACCCTCTGTTGGGGGGGGGGGGGCGGGAGAGAGACAGAAGACCCCAGGTTCCCTCAAACTATTTTACTCCTTATCCATACCTATGCCCTGTAATTTTATACTTCTCTGCTGTGAGGAAGTTTCCCACTATCAATCCGATCTGTACCATCACAATATGAATACCTCTATTAAGTTCCCCTAAGACATCTTGGTACCAAGGAAAACGTCTCACCTTTCCACAATACTCCAACCAAGGCAAAGTCTTGATAAATCTCCTCTGCACCCTGCCTTGTGCAATCCCATACTGTGGTGATTGGAACTGTACCTAGCACTCCAACAGTGGTCAAACTTATATTTTATAATACCACAGTGTCACCTTCTTGCTCCAGGCCTGACTAATGAAGTCAAAAATCCCGGATGCCTTCTTCATCAGCTCACCCATCTGTGCTGCCACCTTCAGAGATCTTTGGATTTATACACCAAAGTCACACTGTTCCTTAATATGTCACAAAACCCTAAGATTCATTGCTTAAGTCCTACCATCGTTAGTCCTTCTTTACATTAGGATGAATTCCTGTTGTTGACCAGCCATTTTCCATCTGAACAACCTGTACATTAAGACAAGCAACCTCACAATCAACAGAAGTAACAACTTTGTGACATCTGTAAACTTATTAATTTTACCTCCTACATTTGCAACCAAAATTAAATTACATTACAAACAACAATGGTCCCTACACTCTTCTCTGTGGTCCACTATTGGTCAGAGGCTTCCAATCACAAAAGCAGCTCTCCCTTATCCCCTTTGCCTTGAGTTTCTCAGCACTATAACATTTGTCAACAGTCATGCTGAATATCTTTCAATTAATATAGCTCCACTCGGGTAGGTCAGCCCTGTCCCTCAGAAATTTTCTCAATGAACCTTCCATACCATTGATGTTAGATCACAGATCTGGAATTATATGAATTATCCCTGCTGCCTTTCTTGAACAGGCACATTTTTAAAACTGCTGCGCTTCTTGAATCAGCTGGTCAGCAAAGAGTGGAAAAAAAAGTCAGAGCCCCAACAATCTCCTTGCCTCCCAAAGCATTCTGGGACATATGCCATCTGGTTCTGTTTTTTTAAAAAAATGCCTCTTTCGGGATTGTAATAATTCTTTTTTAACGACATCTACAATTTCACTGACTCCTTGCTGAATTCTCTAACTGCAGTGTCCTTTCTTTAATGAATGCAAATGAGGAGTTTTAATTTCACACCTCATCTACATCCTCTGGCCCCCATACTCACATTGGCTCCTTGGTCTCTAATACCCATACTCTCACTGGTACCCCCCCCCCCCCCCCCCCACCATCCAGGCCATCAGAGTTATAGAAGCTTTAGGTCCCTCACCACTAGAGTCAGGAACATATTAACCTACAACCAGCAGCCTCCCAAAATGACATTGATAACTTCAGTTATCATTACTCTGATCTGACCCTATGGCCTACAGACTCTCTTTTAAGGACTTGTTACAACTTTTATGAGCAGTTTGTTTTCTCTTGCAGATCAGTTATTTTGTCAGTCTTTTTTTATGTACAGATTTTTGCAAAGTTCAATTGTATTTTATTCTTGTGAATGCCTGGAGAAAAATGTCTAAGTAGTATATGGTGTGTGTGTGTATATATATATATATATATATATATATATACACATATACACACACACACACACTAAATTTACTTTGAATTCTGGTGATCCTCATCTATATCTCCTGACATCCAGACTTACTATTCTCATTTTCACCTTTGTCAGAGTGCTCCCACTTGTTGGGTATATATGTAATTGCTTCCAGTCTACTTCTGTCAGCTCCCGTCCTGTGACATTGAAATTAGCCTTCCTTCAGTTCAGGACCTTAATTTCCACACTTTCCTCATCCCATGCTACCTTAAAACCTACAGAGTTATAGTCTGTCTCCAAAATCCCTCCCACTGAAACTTCATTCACTTGCCCACTTTGAGATTACGTCCAGTGTTACCCTTTCTCTTGTAGGACGAGCTCAATGAGCTCTCCTGAATGAATTTAAAAAATTCAAGCCCCTTTAAGATTTTCACAGTAAAATAATCCCAGTTAATATCAGGGGTAAATTGAATCAGAATCAGGTTTATTATCACCAGCATGTGACATGAAATTCGTTAACTTAGCAGTAGCAGTTCAATGCAATACATAATCTAGCAGACAGAAAAAAATAATGAACAATTACATATATTAAATAGATTAAAAAGTGCAAATAACAGAAATACTATATTAAAAAAAAGTGAGGTAGTGTCTAAAGATTCAATGTCTATTTAGGAATCGGATGGTGGTGGGGGGGGGGGGGGGGGGGGAGGGCAGGGAAGCTATTCCTGAATCACAGTGTGTGCCTTCAGGCTTCTGTACCTCCTACCTGATGTTAACAGTGAGAAAAGGGCGTGCCCTGGGTGCTGGAGGTCCTTAATAATGGACACTGCCTTTCTGAGACTCCACTCCCTAAAGATGTCCTGGGTGCTTTGTAGGCTAGTAGCCAAGATGGACCTGACTAGATTTACAACCTTCTGCAACTTCTTTCGGTCCTGTGCAGTTGCCCCTCCATACCAGACAGTGCTGCAGCCTGTCAGAATGCTCTCCATGGTATATTTATAGAAGTTTTGAGTATTTGTTGATGTGCCAAATCTCTTCAATCTCCTAATGAAGTATAGCCGCGGTCTTGCCTTCTTTATAACTACATCAATAATGTTGGAACTAGGTTGGATCCTCAGAGATCTTGACACCCAGGAACTTGAAATGCCCCAACTATAATGCTATCACACTTACATCTTTGATTTGTCTGCATATCTGCCTCTTTATCCCTTATTAACTGTTAGATGGCCTGTACTCTCAGCAACATGAGTGCCCCTTTTCATTCTTGTGTTCTACCCATCTACCCTCTCTTATGAAGACTTCTAAACAATCCAGACTGCAACACCACTGCTTATACCCTGCTGTCATACCCGAATATTCTTTATCCTGCTATGTCGAGTTGCCAGCCCTACCTTCTTTCAACCCTGCCCATGATAGCAACATTATCTGTTGCTCAAAGATAGACGTTCTCTGTCTTACTAGCCAAGATTCTATGCATTAAAATAGATGCAATTTAGCCCTCTATTCTTCCTGTATGCCTTGCATCTGCTCCAACTCCTGGACTGATCTAACTTCCGGATTTAACTATCATGCAAGGCCTTCATCGGTGTTTGATGGCTCTTGACCTGTACTCATAGGAGTTTAGAATGAGTGGGAGGATCTTATTGAAACCTATTGACTATTGAAAGGCTTGGATAGGGTGGACGTGGGGAGAAGACAGATGGATGGTATTGAAAAAGAAAAAATAAATCAGCCATGAACAAATAATGAAGCAGACTTGATGGGCTGAATGGTCTAATTCTGCTCCTATATTATCTGGAATATGCCCTCTTCTTATTACTACCATTGGAGAAGGCACAGGAGCCTGAAGACCCACCCTCAATGATTCAGAAACAGCTTCTTCCTCTCTGCCATCAGATTTCTGATCGGTATTTTATATAGTAATTTTGTCTTTGCACTGTACTGCCATAAAATAAATTTCATGTCATTAGTTGGTGACAATAAATCTCATTCTGAACTGTACATCTCCTCCATCAATCTATCTACTGTATCAGATTCCCCTCCCAAATTAGTTGAAACTCTCTCTATCAGCACAAGCAAACCTCCCTGCAAGAATTTAATTAAGAGTTTAAATTCTCAACAGTGGATCTTGAAATTGCATCTTTGGATCAATATGGTAACTTTACTACAAACCATTCTGCAAGACCATTCATAATTTTAGTTGTCCTATCACTGACTGAGTGCCTTCAGCTACCAAGGCCTTGTATACTGGAATTCCTTCTCTAAAATCTACACTTCAGTCTTCTTTATTTGAGAGCATTTAATCCTCTGATCCATTATTTCTTTAAATACCTTTTTAAAAATTCTGTCAAACAATACTCCAATGAAATGCTTCTAAATTTTACAGAATTTAAGGGTATCACATGTATACATTGTTACACAGAAATAACATTTTCTGAAATACATTAATTTCATTGTTTTCTGCACATTAAAGTCAATAAAGCAGTCACAATATAAATGAAAAAGTTGCTGGAATTCTTAAGAAATATGTAAAGGAAGTTATTACTGTATATTTCAATTACACAAAACAATATTTAATTGACACAAGAAAATGCAGATGCTGGAATTCCAAAGCAACACACAAAAGATGCTGGAGGAACTCAGCAGGTCAGGCAGCATCTATAGATCTGCTGAGTTCCTCCAGCATCTTGTGTGTGTTGCTTAATATTTCACTGGAAGTTTTAAAAACTCTTAATATGTGAACTGTTGCAAATGCTGTACTTTATGGCTTATTTTCACTTTTGTCTATGGTATTGCCACCTTTAAAGCAAATATGGAGCACTTCCTGGGAAAGGAATGCAGAGGCTTGGTGCATGACTAATTCAAATGCAAATATTTACCTTTTCACTGTAATATGGGGTTCCAAACAGCCAGCTCTGATTACTCAATGAATGGCTGAGCTACTGAGGCCAGCATATTCTCATGGTAAATCACCAGCTTGACGCTGACTTTCACTGGGATGGTATTAGGGATACTAGTCATCCTCAGAAATCCAGCGATAGTCTTCCATATCAACTATTCAGTTGGAACAAAGCCAAGCTGCCTATTGAATAAAAGGAGCACAAGACTCACATTTCAGCAATCGTTGTTTAGTCGGATGGTTATTATAGCTTACTCTTGAACATGTAGCTTATTACAGGAATTACCAGAAACTCAGAGATATTTTATCCAATCTTCAGGACTATCTTTTGACAGGATGTTACAGATTATTAACTGGAGTCAAACTCCTCCATCATTTAGTTATACTGTACATTTGTTATTGTATTTATTACCCACATACTGCAAATGGAAACAGTGAATGGCATCTATATAGATTTACAATAGAAATACCACTTGCAAGGTTTCTTTTATGACTGCCATATGAAAGTTAATAAATAGTTAACTTTTCACGTGCCTGAACATGTGAGAATGAAAAATACTGGCCCTCATTTTTTCCAGGGGCATAGCCCTACCAGAAATTTACTAAAAGATTAGCGTTTTATCTGAGAATAGCTAATATTTACAGATGCTCCCTCACTGCTTTCAGTTGCATTCTTAATACATTTCTTCAGACAATAATTTTCTGCATCTCTCAAACATATGCACGTCCCTCATTTCTCTCATGCTCGTCTGCGTTTGTTTTTCATTTTCCCAGTTTCGCACCTTTTTTCGCTTTCTTCATCACTTACCCAGAGTAGCACTTTGTAAAGAAAGATCTTGAACCATTTCCGGAAAACACCAATGACAGATAGAGGCCATCTGGCTTCAGCTAAATATATTTTTATCCGAACCATGATGGGGTTGGGGGTTGGAAAGATATTTTGGCGGACAACTGGGTGATCATGCTACCAACATTCATTCCATGATCTCTCGCATGAAGGAACTGACTGAAAGAATGCCGGCAGGGTCTGGACCGTCTTCCTCGGATGGATCATTGCATTGTGGTAGAAATTTGGGGTGGGGGAAGTGTTGAAAGAGAGAGCCATGCAACGCTCACACCTACCCAAAATAAACGTCGCTTTCAACAGATACAAACAAGTGGTAAGAAGAACTAGGGGCGAGTGCTAGAGCCTTCGAAAGCAAATTCATCCCTCGTTCACAGATTCGGTCCATATCCATCCTAAATCTCCTCAGCAATTGTCTCAAGGAAGAGCCACTTGACTACTGCACAATACTCACCGTGTTACATTTTTGCTTCTGGGACACATAACGCTATTCAGTAATGACCTCCGGCTGATATTTACTTGAGTGCAGGCAATGAAATGACTGCAAGATTTAGCGGCTCTAACGATTTTCTCAAATGTGCGCCACTGCCGCCAGAACAAATGGCCTCCATTTTCTTCTCCTCACCCGTTGAAGCTCATCAGCATAATTTAAGAAAGGCTTGTGGGGAGGGGAGGTGAAAAGAGAAAAAAAAGAGGGCATTTTTAACCGTGCTGCGCTTAGAATTACTGGTGGGAAATATTCTGAGACCAGTCTAAAACGTGCTTTTACTTTCACTGTTTCCACGGTTTGTTTTCCTCATCGAAACAAACGTATTTCGCAGCTCACACGGAGAGACCGCGGCCTACACTTTCCCGCAACTAATCTGAAAAAACTGTAGCCACCAAATAAATCAGCAAATCTGTATACTCTTTCTCAGACCAACCGCACCAGACGTCGGCTCCATTTTGTTTCGGCAGCTCCATTTCTTTGCTCAACAGCCTGTCTACACGACAAAAATAGACAACGCCTAAAGGCCGCCTGTAATCCGAAACCGTTTCTGGAAACCACAGGCGCCCACACCTCAAACAATACAAGCACGAAACCTAGAAAAGGCTAAAAAGTCTTCTTTTTCTCTCTATCAGCAGCCTGCGATGACGTTAGGCTCTAATAACTTACATTCCATCAGAATGGGTGGAATCTTTTAAATGCATGTAGAACCATAATTTCCCCATAAATCAGTTTTTTTCGGTTGCGTCGATTTTGCTGAAGTTTGCTGTTGAAGAAGTTTGCTGAAGAAAAGTTACAAGTTTGCTGAAGAAAAGGGCCACGCTGGCAGTACTGGATAATCGCCCTTTTAAGTCTAGATTTTTAGAAATGCTCCAGTAAGGCGTAAAGATCAAGTGGAATGCTGTGCAAAGGCCTTCGAGTGAAAATGAAATGCCTCAAACCAATGCAGGCGCAATTTAAACATTGCTGTTAGTATGCGATATAGACAATTAGAAACATTAAAAAATAGTAGTTGAATCACACATTAAAAATCTGTACTATCCATACTAATGGCATTGTTCCAAGCACAGTCAGTACTTTCCTGAATTCAGATTATATAACAAAAGTGGTACAGACCTTAGTTTTAATCCAGGTTTAAAATAATGTCTCTCACACACACACGGCAGTTTACGGACACGCCACCTGCCATAAATATATTTTGAGACAAACATCATGTTTGCTAAAAATATCTTCATACAGAAATAGCTTGCCATATAAGAAAGCATGGAGAGGCCAACGGCAGTCCTGGGTAAAGATCCCACTTTAATTTAAGAACAAAAAGGACGTCGGAAGTCAAACGTTGTATATTTGTTTTCCTTTCAGATGCTGTCTCAGAATCACACGACTTTCAAAGCTATATTTATCTGGAGTAAAACGTAAGGGGTTAGAAATACAATTTCGAAAATATTTGTTTTAGTCGAAACAAAAAAAAATGTTGCTTTTTAATAGGTTATCTGATATGTGTTCTAGGATAGTGTATTGAAACGACCATGTTACAGGCCACAAATACACCAATTAAAAATAAAATTGAGTAGTTCAGTGTTAGCGTTGTCAAATAAAGAACAACGCCAATCTGCCTCAAGAAAAAAAATATTAAAGCAAGCCATCCATTGTGTAAAGTTGAAAATAAATGTTGTCTATATTGAAAAATACAACCTGAGAAATATGAACATCTTTTAAAAAGAAAACCAACCTTAAGACTTACATTACATTTACAAATACAAATGTACTGCTAAACGATTCCTGTCTTTAAAAAACATCCTTTTATAATTATATAAAAAAACACATTTTGCTTCATTTTTCTTTACAAAGGCTTCATTTCAATGTAACTGCAGACGGGCAAGCCGTGACCTAGTTTCGACCCCAAGATGAATTCCAAAAAGGAAAGGTTTTTTTAAAAAAATAAGAATATTCTTCAGTACTTCGAAAGAGTGCATCCGATTCGTCACCAGCTCTTCAAATGTGGCGGAAGATTGAAGAATCTAGATTCCTGATTTGGAAAAAAAAAGGAGGAAGCCACTGTGCTGGGGAGTGGGAAGGAGAGCCCTACTCCAAGGTTCCACGGCTCCTCTAGCGCTCCCATTCGCACACAAAGCCTAATGTGAACCTCTCTGTTCCAGGAGCTGCTTGAAAAACCGCACAAGCCCCATGCAATCCCCCTTCTGATTGGCTGCCTTTGCCAACCACCTTTTAACAAGCAAAATCGGCCAACCATTCAAACCACTCGGAAGTTAACCATTGTGTGACGGAGCGGCCGAGTATCCCCGGCCCTTGCAACGGTGTCGCCGTCAAAGCAACGACCGGGGACAGCTCGGCTGCGCGGACGGGCAATGGCGAAATGGAAGTTAATGCTCAATTGGAGTGCTCAAACTTGAACCACCTATACCCATCTTGTTTGGGGACCCAATTTCACGCTACGTAAATATGGTCGGATTCCCACTTCTGATTCAAAATTACTGTAAGTGGGTTTGAAGCCGGGTAAATCACGGAGGTGGCGAAATCCGAGGCGCCCAAAGTCCAACTGCGTTGAAAAAATACACGTTTAAATTGTCGTTTCGACCGGCCGAGTGGGTCAATATTTTTTTTGGAACGGATTGAAGCGTTGAATGTGCGGAGGGAATGGAAGGCTAGTTAATCTCCCCGGAGCAGGCGGGTGGATTGTGGGATACGTAGACTGAGCAGAAGCACACAATATGTGTTGGCTCGCAAAAAGGAGGCAGGGGTTCTACAATGTAATCTAATCAGCGAAATGTAATTGTTTTGCAGATCACGCCGTTCGGTCCCAAACCTTAGAAATCGACGACAATGTCTTTCAAAGAGCTGAGACCTGGCGAGAAACCGAGGCACCACGAAGATCATGGCAAGAAACAGAGTTCAAGTGAGATTGTTTTTCTCTCGTCTCTCTTTCTCTAATGGTCCAACGGGCTTAGATTCCCCATTTAATGTGCAACGCATTCGTGGAAGGCAGAGGAAAATATGAAGAACTGAGGCACTGATTAGCTTTGTTTGAAATCTTCTTGTGGTTTTGCCGTTTGCAGGTTTGATCAATGGGATGGAGCACAGCCACGCAGGAGGGAGTTCAGCAGAGAGAAAAAGTCACCATTGGCGAAGTTATAAGTTGATTATTGACCCAGCGTTGAAGAAGGGACAGCACAAACTCTACCGCTATGATGGTCAAAATTTCAGTCTCCCCGTGAGTATTGCTGTGGCAGTGTTTGCCTCGGTGTTTGCTGTGTTTTGCAGAGGATGCTGCCATTGTTACAATGTTAGAAGCGAATAAAGTTACATTATGGTTTGTCCTGTCAGGTTCTCTTAAACTTGTATATTTTGTTTACTACACGTTCTTAACTTCCCCCCTCCAAAGCAGTGTTAAAACATTGTCGTTACAGAATCCTGGTGTTCCACCGGTTGATACCGTCAGAGACCCTCGGCTTGGACGTATGTGGACCAAAAGCAAAGAGATGGTTTTGCCTGTTCCAAAATTTAAAGTAAGTTGAGGAAGTCGGGACGGTTTTTCCACTATTTGAATATTCATTTTTGTCGGTAGCATATCACTCCAACATTTTTACTTTGCAACTCCAGAACGGGAATAAACAAATATAAAACTTCTCTTTTTGATTAGAGATAGAGGGTAAATTTGATTGAATGTACTCCTGGTGCCAACAGATCGACGAGCATTACGTGGGACCCGTACCTCCTAAGCAGGTTACGTTTGCAAAGCTGAACGACAACATTCGAGAGGGGTTTCTGCTGGACATGTGCAAGAAATACGGCGAGGTGGAAGAAGTGGAGATACTTTACAATCCCAAGAATAAAAAGCACTTGGGAATCGCTAAAGTGGTGTTTGCGACGGTGAAGGGAGCGAAAGATACAGTCCAGCACCTCCACAGCACTTCCGTGATGGGAAACATCATCCATGTGGAACTCGACACCAAAGGTGGAAAGAAGTTACTTTTATTTACGTGCGTTCTACCGGACTGGCTGTCGCTAAGGTCATGTTCGTTTTATTATCGGGGTTGTCATTTAAATATCTAATATTGACTCATTTTCACGGCGTTTGCTAGTCACGTGGACATACAAATGCAAGTTGTTTAATGTTGCTAGGAAACAGGGACTGCTGCAATTTGTAAAATCTTCCCATCCTGTGCATTTCAAGAAACTTGTTAGTTGTTGAAACATGAATGAATGACCGCTGACTATGCAGCCCCACTCTTTTGATTTGATATCATTCGCGGCAAGTTTTTACCAAGTAGTCAGTTTTTTATAAATACATCAGTCACGTGGAATTGGGATCAATATGTTGATTCCGGTAATGAAGGGTGTCGTTTGTTTCAGTTTTGAGGGGTGCCCGTTTGTTCTCTGTCAGCGATTGGCTCCCGATGTGTATAGATTTAGCCCGGTTTTCTGACTGAACGCTCCGTAGTGATCACGCTTCTGATATCCTCCAGGTGAACATCGGATGAGGTACTACGAGTTGCTGGTCAGTGGTCATTTCACCCCCCAGACGCTTCCTGTCGGTACCGATGCCTTTTTTGACTCCTCTCCCATAATAAACAATGAGTTTGGACAGGTATGGACAGTTTTATTGTGCTTGATTATACTGTAACAGCCGCTTTATAACTCGTGCGTTGAAATAATGTGTTTCAGTGAACCCCACTAGGCAACTTTACGGTTATATTAATGCAGTCAGTTTAACTGGGGGGCGCGAGGGCAGAGAGTCAAATTTTTGAAATAAAAACCGGCTTATCGATGATTCTCACCAACGCCAATGTGAATATTTAGAGCCAAGTCCCCCATGTGAATCTCAGTACGCTGAGTGTAGTGACGGAGTCAGAGCTCCTTAGGAGACGTTGCGCGGTTTTAAAGCTCCTTATCGTGGAGGCAGTAGATTAACGGGACTTGCCGATTCCATCCGACGTTTTCAATAGGAATAGAGTGGGTCTGAAAGATTTAAAATGTCTATAACATAGCAGTTAGTTCAATAAATTTCTATTTCTTTTAAAATGGGAAAACTATCAGGTCCTGATTGAGCACCTTCTTCAAAGTTGTTGATGCCTTGATACATTAGAAAAAGAGGATTGCTATTCAAAAACGTTGAGCGATTTCCACTTTAAAAGTCAAACTCTGTTTCCTTGTTTGTTGATATGGGAGATCAATCATTGATGGAATTTTATGCACAGTAGGAGGCCTAGCGTTGGTTAGTTATGTTTACGGGGGAGGGGCTGTTAGTTTGAGGGAATTAATCCATCTTTCTAAATCAACAGCCTTGTAGATTATAGAATAAATGTTCATTCGGGTGTTCTTAAGCATGTTGGGGGGAGGGGCTTCTGTCACTAACAACTTTCTTAGACAGTGGGTCTGAAGATGTGTCTAAAACAATAACTGTACTCTGATCGAGACCCTTCATCCACCCCATCAGTTTTTTTTTCTCTAAACTTCAGATCTGTGCTATCCAGTTATGACCTTCATGTTTACTCAATGTAGGTTTCTTTCAATTTTATTTTACACTGTGGTGCAAAGTTGTTCCCGATCATAATGTATCTGGTTATGCATATCTTGTGTATGGTTCAAAGTACATTTGTTATCAAAAGTATGTGTATACATTATTTGATACACATATGCAGTGAGCCAGACTGTCCCAGTCTTTTAAAAGTGGCAATGGGATGACTCATTGCTTTTTTTCTGCTCAATTACTGTTTTATAGAAAAAATCCAAATTAAACATTTGTCCCAGCTTTTCATAAATAATTACTTAATTTGGTTAAATCCAATTTGACTTCATAGAGCTGTTAAGTAGGCTTTGCTTGAGGCAATTGCTAAAAAGATATATAGTTAAATACTGAAATAACCTTAAATTTTCTTAAGTTTCATCAATACTTTTGAAATTTTGCCCATACTTAATGAGAAAATATCTTAATTTATTTAAAAAGTAATTGTGACAAGACTGCTTTCTTCAAATTGATGGTTAAAACAGTTTTTTCAACCTTTGTCTCTAAAATATGGAATACATTAATCACTGACCCAAGAATAGTTTCCAAATTAGTTCCTTGCTGTGTTTCAGATCCAATGTATATCTATAATATCAACCTTGGAAGTGTGTGAAGGAAGTGGTCAGTTTGTTATCTGGTGTTTTCTTTCGACATTGTGGGAAAATGTCTGTGTTTGGGGTCCAGGTTTGGAACCTCCTGTGGCTTTTTTTCCCATTGTGGCCAATACATGGGAGATTACGGTGAGAGAATCCTTTGTGATATCCTGTCAGCTAATAGTGGTGATAATATAGCAATACATTGGAGCACAAATCCGGCCTTTATTTCATTAAAAGTGAAGGACTGTTCACTGGAGAAATTAACATTATCAACAACTCCATAAGCTGCAATAATCCAGAGTTATTTAATGGGTGTTACTCAGTCTCTGCGTAATAATCTATCTAACATCTGTAGTGTATCTTGTGCTGATATTTTCCAGTTTAATGCCTAATGGTTAGCTGAGGTAGACTAAATCTTAGTAGCTAGACTCCTATAACTTGTCTGTCAGAATGCCACAATATGCACTTAATGAAGACCTTCAGAATAGGTGCTGGGATTCTTCCGTATCAGATTATGTTACAGGCTTTCTGTGTGGAAAGTAAAATAATGCTAAACTCTGGGAAAACACACCATTTAGAGTAACACACACAAAATGCTGGAGGAACTCTGCAGGTCAGGCAGCATCAATGGAAATGAATAAACAGTCGACGTTTTGGGCTTGGACCCTTCCTCAGGACTCATTTATAGCCATTTAACATTAATTATAGCTTGGATTATAGCATTAACAGTTTAAGTCTTGATGTTGAACTTTGACTAAAGCTTCAAAGCTGTTTTGTCTTGCCATTTTTATTTCTCATTTCTGTATAGACCATAGACCTTAATAAATGCATGAATTATTTGACAGTGTATTTATACTTCCAGATGCTGCAATCTCCAGGGTTTAAATCTGTATTTTGTTTTATCTATCTCAGGCAAGTTGACTTTAAGAATGTTATGCTTGGCTTTTATGAGGCTAGAAAGGACAATTGGTCACTGCTCATTCATCATCCTAGAGCAATCACAACAAAATAACTGGCTGAGCAGAATCTGCTTCAAAACACATTCTGGCAATTGTTTCAGGATAAACATGAGGACAAAACTTTAGCTGCCCATCAACTCCCCATGCAATGCAACTAAGCTTATAGAGACAGAACTAATGTTTCGTCGCATCATTAAAGTTAAGAGCTGTCATGGAGAATTTTACATTTATCACTGACAGTGAGCTCATCATCCACTTTCCCTTGTATAGATGTTTACTCTACTAGTTGTTCAATGATTTCATTTGGCAAAATTAGCATGAGGACGTAGGGTGACATAAGAATAGGTTTGTGTGTGTTCTTCCTTTTGCCTTGCTGGGCTCCTGATAATATTGGTGGTGTAGATTGTTAATAATTATTGTAATTATCATGTGTCACTGTGGTTCGAGTGTGTTAGCCTTTGGGAAACACTAATAGAAAAGAAGAAATTATAAGGCAAAAGACAAGTTTTTTTTGTAATATAGAAACTTAGGCTGTGTAGCTGTAAAGTTTTAGTGTCTTACATTATGTATATTGTACTTTTATAAGTTTCATTTTGAGGACTGTTTTACATTTAAAAAGAATTGTGGATATATGTGTGCATAGTGTGCATGCTTTACAGTTGAAAGTTGCCTTGAAAGTCTGCTGAGGTGGACACTGTCTTTATGCATACAGCTTGTATTTTCAGGTAGTACTGTCAAGACTCTAATCAAATTCTAGCTTTTCTTAACAGAAACCTAATGATCAGTACTTAATTGTTCATCACGTGCCCACTCCATTGTCTAAAGACCACTTATTAGCCATCTCCAATGAGATCCCACCACCAAGTACATCTTTCCCTCTCTCCGACTTTCTGCTTTCCGCAGGGATCGCTCCCTACGCAACTCCCTTGTCCATTTGTTCCCCCCCTCATCTCTTCCCATCGACCTCCCTCCTGGCACTTATCCTTGTAAGCAGAACAAGTGCTACACTTGCCCTTACACTTCCTTCCTCACCACCATTCAGGGCCCCAGACAGTCCTTCCAGGTGAGGCGACACTTCACCTGTGAGTCGGCTGGTGTGGTATACTGTGTCCAGTGCTCCCGGTGTGACCTTCTATAGATTGGTGAGACCCGACGCAGACTGGGAGACCACTTCACTAAACACCTATGCTCTGTCCTACAGAGGAAGCAGGTTCTCCCAGTGGCCACACATTTTAATTCCACATCCCATTTCCAATCCGATATATCAATCCATGCCCTCCTCTACTGCCGAGATAAAGCCACACTCAGGTTGGAGGAACAACACCTTATTTTCTGTCTGGGTAGCCTCCAACCTGATGGCATGAACATTGATTTATATATATATATATATATATATATATATATATATATATATAGAGAGAGAGAGAGAGAGAGAGAGACAATAGAGAGTAGATGCAGGAATAGGCCATTCGGCCCTTCTAGCCAGTGCTGCCATTCACTGTGATCATGGCTGATCATACACAATCAGTACCCCGTCCCTGCCCTCTCTCCATATCCCTTGACCCCGCTATCTATAAGAGCTCTATCTAACTCTCTCTTGAATGCATCCAGAGACTTGGCCTCCACTGCCTTCTGGGGCAGAGCATTCCACATATCCACCACTCTCTGGGTGAAAAAGTTTTTCCGCATCTCTGTTCTAAATGGCTTACCCCTTATTCTTAAACTGTGGCCTCCAGTTCTGGACTCATCCATCAGCGGAAACATGCTTCCTGCCTCCAGCGTGTCCAATCCCTTAATAATCTTATATGTCTCAATCAGATCCCCTCTCATCCTTCTAAATTCAAGTGTATACAAGCCCAGTCGCTCCAATCTTTCAACATATGACAGTCCCGCCATTCCGGGAATTAACCTTGTGAACCTACGCTGCACTCTCTCAATAGCAAGAATGTCCTTCCTCAAATTTGGAGACCAAAACTGCACACAATACTCCAGGTGTGGTCTCACCAGGGCCCTAGACAGCTGCAGAAGGACCCCTTTACTCCTATACTCAATTCCTCTTGTTATAAAGGCCAGCATGGCATTAGCTTTCTTCACTGCCTGCTGTACCTGCATGCTTGCTTTCATTGACTGATGTACAAGAACACCTAGATCTCGTTGTACTTCCCCTTTTCCTAACTTGACTCCATTTAGATAGTAATCTGCCTTCCTGTTCTTGCCACCAAAGTGGATAACCTCACATTTATCCACATTAAACTGCATCTGCCATACATTTGCCCACTCACCCAACCTGTCCAAGTCACCCTGCATTCTCATAACATCATCCTGACATTTCACACTGCCACCCAGCATTGTGTCATTGGCAAATTTGCTAATGTTACTTTTAATCCCTTCATCTAAATCATTAATGTATATTGTAAACAGCTGCGGTCCCAGCACCGAACCTTACGGTACCCCACTGGTCACAGCCTGCCATTCCGAAAGGGACCCGTTAATCACTACTCTTTGTTTCCTGTCAGCCAGCCAATTTTCAATCCATGTCAGTACTCTTCCCCCAATACCATGTGCGCTAATTTTGCCCACTAATCTCCTATGTGGGACTTTATCAAAAGCTTTCTGGAAGTCCAGGTACACTACATCCACTGGTTTTCCCTTGTCCATTTTCATAGTTATATCCTCAAAAAACTCCAGAAGATTAGTCAAGCATGATTTTCCCTTCATAAATCCATGCTGACTTGGACTGATCCTTCTACTGCTATCCAAATGTGTCGTAATTTCCTCTTTTATAATTGACTCCAGCATCTTTCCCACCACTGACGTCAGGCTAACTGGTCTATAATTCCCTGTTTTCTCTCTCCCTCCTTTCTTGAAAAGTGGGACAACATTAGCCACCCTCCAATCAGCAGGAACTGTTCCTGAATCTATAGAACATTGGAAAATGATTACCAATGCGTCCACGATTTCTAGACCCACCTCTTTAAGTACCCTGGGATGCAGACCATCAGGTCCCGGGGACTTATCAGCCTTCAGACTCAACAGTCTATCCAACACCTTTTCTTGCCTAATATAAATTTCCTTCAGTTCATCCTTTACCCTAGTTCATTTGGCCACTATTACAGCTGGGAGATTGTTTGTGTCTTCCCTAGTGAAGACAGATCCAAAGTACCTGTTCAATTCATCTGCCATTTCCTTGTTCCCCATAATAAATTGTCTTCAATGGCCCAATTTTGTTCTTAACTATTTTTTTGCTATTCACATACCTAAAGAAGCTTTTACTCTCCTCCTTTATATTCTTGGCTATATATACATTTTTTTCTTTTTTTTCTCTCTCATTCCCTCTCACAATAACTCCTTGCCTGTTCTCCATCTTCCCCTGGTGCTTCCTTCCCCCTTTCTTTCTTCCAAGGCCTTCCGTCCTATGATACCGCCCCCCCCCCCCCCTCCAGCCTTGTAAGCCTTTTGCCAATAAACTTCCTAGCTCTTAGCTTCATCCCTCCCCCTCCTGTCTTCTATCATTTCGGGTCTCCCCCTCCCCCTTTCAAATCTCTTACTATCTCTTTTTTCCGTTAGTCCTGACGAAGGGTCTCGGCCCGAAAAGTTGATTGCTCATTTCTATACTTTGTGTTTCCTATAGATGCTGCCTGGCCTGCTACGTTCCACCAGCATTTTGTGTGCATTGCTTGAATTTCCAGTATTTGCAGATTTCCTCGTGGTTGCCACTTATTAGCATGTAGTTTTATATTGTTGCTGACAAAAGATTTGCTTTTAAAATATAAATAAGATTATGATTTAATGGAGAAATATTTTAAATGCATTAATGTGTTTTTTTAAATAAGGGGAAACTAAGATGTAAATAGACAAAATGTTCTTCTACGATATAACTAGAACTACTGCTATAAATTAATCGTATTAATTTTTGTTTGTTCTGATTACCTTCTGTATTTCCGTTTTTTGTCTGTCACCCATTGATTCTATGCAGACAGTTAACACTTAGCCAGTGAATTCTTTTTACTATGTGTTATGAAGTCTCTGGAAATGATTTGGGTGCAAATTAACTTTTCCACTTTGTGTTGTAAGATAGCCTGTTTGGTGAAGTCTGTGGACCCTGTTAGAGTTGCATGAATTGACAAAATAAAGAGAATCATAGGGCAAATTTGTGGTCCTTTTTCTGTCTGCAATTATTCTCACTGAACTGTTGTGCTTTGGTTTCATATTACAGGGTCTGTCCATGTCAAACTTAAATTCTTGCACGTCTCTGCTAATATGGAAGAGTGCCATTAATGAAGTGATTAATGGAATGACATTTAAATAGCCTTTTTTGTTAAGAGAAATGTAATCTGAAAGAAATTGTTGCAGAAATTCAACCCACTTGTAGGTTTGTTTGGCTTGGTAAAATGCAGTGTTTGAAAGGTAGCCTTGTACAAAGATTTCTTCATCTTCCCACATGTGAATCAAATTGTGTTGCTGCAAATAGCACTCCATAAATAACCTCCCCCCACCCTCCATATTACCAATCATGTAGCTTTGGATCCTATTTAATTTCTGTATTAATGACCATAATTTGGCATTTACAGTCAGTATAAGTTCTAGTTTTGTGGTTATTTCCTGTATTAATCAAGTAGTTAACATGTTCCCAATGGCCTGATTGCTGTATGTGGAGCCTGGTGTGAAACTCATTGGTGTAAGGTAAATGGATTTATTCTGGGCAAGCAGTAGACTACCTGTCATTGCTTACTGGATTAGAGAGGCAAACCATTCCTGTTCTGGAATTGCCAAAGACTTGAACTGTAAAGTATTTGGTTATGGGCATTGGATGCTCTCAGGATCAAAATTAGACAGAATGCTTCTCAGTATCAAACAGCCTACCAATACATGCTAATAGAAAACATGTCATTTGGATGTGATGGTGGAACTGTATTGTTGCCAAATAGAGAAAGTTGGAAGGTCAGGCAGGGAAGCAAGAGAGGGAAATGACTGATTTAAAAACCTGAACTGAGTCTATGAATTTATACAGTTTCACTGCTGCTAAGTGAATGAGTTGTCTTTTTGGGAATTTCCAGTTAAAAATGTTCATTTCTGGCTGAATTATTAATTGCAAAGAGTAGTTCTCAGATATTAATGGTTGTCATAATTTCATAATTAAGTAGTTAAAACACATCTCATTAGGGGTCGTACAGTGGGACAAAGATGAGTATCGATCCGGTGACCTGGGCTCATTCCTGACCTTGGGTGCTGAGTGTGTGGATTTTGCTTGCTACCTCTGTGACTGCATGGGTTCCAGTTTTCTCTCACTTTTGGTTGGTAAATTGGCAAATGGCAGGAAAATTAGCTAGAGTTGGCAGCTGATGAGTATGCTAGAGGGAGAAAGATATGATTAACAATGATTGGTGCTGGATAGTTGGTGGGCCAAAAGGTGCTTTTCCTAAACCTCAATATTTTGGAAAAGGTGTTCTACATTATTTAGGTATGTGTCCAAAAGCATCAGCTGTTGGAATTAATTTTGCAATGAATACTGAGTTTTGTAGGCAAGTTTTGGATCATTGATAGTAATAAATATGGCCATTAATAGATGATGGAATTGATAAAATGGAACAGAAGGGAGAGATTTGAAGAACAATTTTTTAAAAATGCAGTAAACATTTGACAGCAGTGTCCAGTGATACAATTTCTTTAGTTTCTGAATGGGTTTAGTTTCATTTTTGTGAATCATGAACTTGAGACAGCTGTTAAAATGCATCTGTACTTAAGCCAAGTACTTCAAAATATAGTTTTTTCCAGTTGATTTATACTTACAGAAAAAAAAGACAAGTTCAGGATTTTGGGTTTCTGCAGTTCCTGTCACACCTTTGAATTAATTTCCCCTTTAAACCACTTAATGCAACTAATTTATGGGTTATTTCATTAGGAAACTGGCTTAGCAAAATAGCAGACTTAGTTGTTGATTTTTTTTTAATGTGGACGTTATTTGAGAAGAAATGCTCGGAGGTACTCTGTGAAGCTGGTGGTACAGGTTTCCCCCACTGTCCAAAGGTAGAGCATTCCTATGAAACCGTTTGTAAGCCAAAACGTTGTGAAGCGAAAAAGCAATTACCATTAATTTATATGGGAAAAATTTTTGAGCATTCCCAGACCCAAAAAATAACCTACCAAATCATACCAAATAACACATAAAACCTAAAATAACACTAACATATAGTAAAAGCAGGAATGATATGATAAATATACAGCCTATATAAAGTAGAAATATAGTATGTACAGCGTAGTTTCATTTATCAAAATTGGGAAGACAACGGGCCAAAATCAATTTGGAGAAAAAAAATCGGCATGTACAAACCTACGCACGTACATACATGCGTACTTACACGCATGAGCACACAACTGCCCGCACAAGGCTTCACTGTCATGGTAGTCTTTCTTGGGTTAAACACACGTATAAAGCGGGTGTCTTTGGTTAGTGAAAACAGGTACTAATGTAGGTCTTTCGTGACAGCGAGCTGTCGTAAAACGAACATTTGAAAAACAAGGGCACCTGTAGTTCACTGTAGGTTCGTATTGCTGATTCTGCAAAGCCTATGTTTATCTTAGCCAGGCTAGTTGGTGGGGTTTAGGGAGGTTCTAAAAACATAGAATATTAAGATTCAGCCCATATGTTCCTACCAGGTATTGGTGAGTTGATCACTTTGTTACCATGTCTGACTTAATGACTGGCTGTGAAACTGTATCACACTAATGGCTTGCCACACTAGCACTACATCTATCAGCATTTGTAATAACCCAGGGAAAACTAAAGTGGATTCCAGATAATTGGGACACTTCGGGATTAGTACATTTTGGCCCAATTAGCCAAAGTTCCATGAAAATAGTTAAAAATGTACAAAAGACCAACTACCGTTTAAGTAATAAATTATGTATTTGAATGAAATACAGAACAAATTTGAGTACTATCAATACAGTACTATAAAACTGTATTAGTTCCTAGCAGTTATTGATGGAGGAATTCATCTAGTGTATGCTGCCATGTTCTTTTGATTGTCTGTAAATGAACAAAATTGGCGCAGACACCTATTTTCGGCAATTGCATCCTCCAAATCTTCATTTTCATTGTGACATTCAAGATGATTGTCAATAATCGTTGTCCCTAACTTGTTGAAGTAGTGAAATTGTTTCATTTACAACCCCTCTTTCCCACCCCACCCCCACAGTTTCTGGCATCTACAAGTCAGTTCTGAATTGTCTCGCTGCTTATTTGAACTATAGCTTCGTTTTGAACATGCACAATCGCATGTAACTGACGCTGTTTAAGAGTCATTCACTCTAAGCACGGTGTAGCATCTAATATCCATACAAATGCATGTGTCTGACACTAGTCTGAAACTGTTCAGCAGCAGTCTCTTGCCGCAATTAAACGACATAGTGTCCCAGATAAACTAAGGGGATCCCAGCTATTTTCTGGATTAGTTTTTGTTCCAAGAGCCATCCCAAATAAGCGGATGCCCCTGTTAACAGATGGCCCAATTAACTGGAATCCGTTGTCATTCAGTCCACTCATTGTAGTACAGCAGATGTGCCTTCTGCAGTATTTCTGCTTGGAAGGATTGTTTTTTGATTCTGCGCAATGATTTTAACCCCGTTCTTTTAAGGTGCATTATAAAAGGCAAAATAGGATACTTGCTCGCCAGAAAGAGACCAGAAGTTGTGTATCCTTAAAGCCAACTGTGGAGTGGCTGTAGTTATGACCATTGATCTAGTCATCTTTGGAGTAATAAGAATTCAGCTAATTTCACAATAGCTGAATTTCTAATTTGAATCTTTTTCTCCTTTGCTATTCTATTCCACCATAATATGTGCAATTGTTGAATATTGTTAGAGTAGTGTTCTCAAGTTGTTGAGAACACTAAGCTGTCAGTGCCAAAACAAGATATTTAATTTTGTTAAGGCTCAAGCAATAATTCTTTGTCTTCTCATTGCTACAGGTCAACGATCTCCAGAAACCTCGAAGCGGTGAAAATTACCTTCCCGTGGGACCGTCTGTAACCCCGAATAGTAGCACCCCTTTCTCCCATGATACTGCTTATTCTAGTTGTCGCCAGGATACTCCAAATTCGTACAGCCAGTATACGCCACAGTCGTCCCAAGGCACACCACATACTCCACGGTTGGGAACCCCCTACTCGCAGGATTCCAGCTACTCTAGTCGGCAGAGCACACCAGCTTATTCGTACTCACAGGAGTCTGGGTACAAGTCCAGAAGACCAGAATCCAATTATCAAGATTCCTTCAGGAGATTGGGACACCATTACTCACATAACACAGGAACGTATAGAGGTTCTGAGCTTCCAATTAACACTTACAAGTCAGCTCGCTCCGAGAGTGGATCCTTTTCACATAACCCTTCGGTGAGCCAGTCTGGGACAAACTACCAGTCAGCCTTTTCTCCCTACCAAAATGTGCACTCTACTCAACCATTTTACCCCCGTACCTTGGATCAGCAACATGGTCAGTCATCCAGAGATCATGATTACAGAAGACCTGTGCTACCATCCGATGCCTTTGGGCAAAATAATGCCAATTTGGATGTTGGGCCTGCAAAGGAAAAAATGGAAGATTCAGTTTCTTTGGAGACTAACATCTCAAATGATCAGACACCTGCTTCCTTTACCAAATCTCCTGAAAGGTCTGTGACTCCTGAAGCCCTAGTACCTGAAACAGCTAGTAGCTCAACTCAACCAAACAGTTTAGATTCTCGTATTGAAATGCTTTTGAAGGAGCAACGAACGAAGCTTCCCTTCTTCGACCAAGAATCTGATATTGACATCAAAATGGAGCACAGTCCCATATCTTCCTCTTCCTCCCAACTATCCCCATTGCCGCTTCCTGGGTCAAACACTCACTTGCTTCAACGAGGTCCTACTCCGTCCTCTCGCCCTTCCAGCACGGGCCTGGAGGATGTAAGTCCAACTCCCCTTCCGGATTCAGATGACGAGGATCCTATTTTTGAAACTGTCCAACAGAACCAAAGCTCAAGGTCAGTGTCAGAGGCCGGTATGACACCTGTTGATCAGTCCAGTCAGATGAGTAGGTTCTCCACATCTTCTGATAGTCGGGCACCTGCAGTTAAAGCAGAGACCTGCGAGGCAAATAATGAAGCTGTAGAACCAACGCCTGCTCCAGATGCACTGGAAGAAGTGAGTAAACCAATTTTCTGCCTAAGTTTTGCATTGTACTTTGTATAGCTTAACACACAGTGTGCTATTCTGTATAAGATTCTTCATCTTTTTGTGAGGTGTTCTTGAACTTGATCCTAATTTGAGAATCAGAACCAGGGTTTAATATCACTGGCATGTGAGGTAGTGTTCATGGGTTTATGTCCATTCAGAAAACAGATGGCAGAGGGGAAGAAGCTGTTCCTGAATCATTGAGTCATTGAGTGAGTGTCTTCACACTTCTGTACCTCCTTCTTGGTGGTAACAATGAGAACAAGGCATGACTTAGGTGGTGAGTGTCCTTAATGATGGATGCCACCTTTTTGAGACATCGCTCCTTGAAGATGTCCTGGATACTACAGATGCTAGTGCCCGTGATGGAGATGACTAAGTTTACAACTCTCTGCAGCTTGTTCTTTATGTCAATTTATGTGCTAAATAGAACCTGTTACCGTAGCTAGGCTTTACATTATCATGGATTTGTCTTTTTCTTGTTTTCTAAATATATTTTATAATGCCAGTTGCCTTAACCAAAAGGAAACGGATTTGTTAATTCTTGAAATCCTGGTTGAATGTCATACAGTAGTCATTGGCATTGCTTTTCAAGAGTTCGGTCTGTGCTATAATTTGCCTGGAGTTCCACTAATTTGCTGCTGTTCAGCTTGAAAGTAAGGGACAAAAAGAAATGAACACTGCCGATGATCAGGTCTGTATTTTTGAAAGTTGTTGATGTGAGTACAACTATCATAGTGGCTTAGTACATCTAATTCCATTTTGTAACTAATTGGAGTATAATTCTTCGGAGAGCCTTATACAATTATCGTACCACCTCAATACAGACGAAGCAATTACAACTATTTTGTCTGTGCTGACTTTGTGAAAGAATTAGTCCATTAGTTCCACTCTCTTGCACACTTCTCAGTCACAATGTGCCAAGTTTTCTATTCCAAAGTTTACCAAAATTCCTTTTCTGACAATTACTATTACTGTTTTTCATGCCACGTATTCCAAATTATGATTTATTACGTAAAACATCCTGTTTCCCCTCTGGTTTCTATGAGTTGGCTCTATTTCCAAATGTAAAATTCCTTCTAGCTTAGGAATGCAAGTCCAAGTTTCAGTTTAATTTGCATTTATTTACCACTTTGCTATCAATCCCCCCCATGCATTCCTTAAGATAACTACGTGTTCCTTTGCAATAAACTCTCATTTAAAAAAAAATTCTCTCAAATTATCCAGATTCCTCGGCAACTGGGCACAATCTTTCTACTCTTTATAATCCATTCCTCTTTGCGAATTGACACACTTGAAAAATTGTGTTATTCTTTCTTTCTTCATGTCGTCAATCAAATTAACAGAAGGCCACAGGTAGCAATTTATCCTTGCTCAACCATTCTAAAGGCATCACCTGGTAATAGCTGTGTCTTGTATTGCTTTTGAAATTTTATTACATCAAAGCCATTGATGTTGCTAAAATTAAAGATTTATAGGTCACTGGGCTTAATATAAATTGCCATCAGATGTATCATGTGCCAGCCCTTGACAAAATTCTTACATTTTGTGACTCTAAGATGCAGCCAATTTTGTATCTTTCCTTTGCTGAGATGTTTGGAAGTCCATCAAGCCGAAAATGGTACTTCCTTGCAAAGTCTTAACATGACATACTTTTGTGGGTAATGTTATCCTTCTCCTTCCTTTCCCTTTTCTGTAATGCAAGGCCATGTCATTTGTGCATAGATCAAGAGTCAGCAGATTGAAAATAAAGTATAATTCCGTGAGAATTAATTTTATTCTCAGTCTCAAATTTCTAGGTTGTGATTATCAACTCTGTAAAAGCAAACAGCCATAACACAATGGTCACCTGTACTCTTCTTGATTTATCAATCATATTATTTGCTGGATCCTTCAAAGGCCCCAGAATTTTCTTTCTGATTTTGATTTCATTATCATGGTTTGAGAAACCAACTTGTCAGAGCAGCACAACTCAATGAAATGGATGGGATCTTATTAAGTTACATTATCTACCTGCTTTGTTTGTGTTTGAATGAGCTGTGTGAGTAGAAATGGGCACTGGTTATCTTCAAAGGGTTTTGTTTAGTGGTTATCTCTGATGACATACTCGAGCTGCTTGACTGCCAGGTATCTTCAGTAAAGACAAAGTTGTTTTCCCAGAATACTTCAGTGGGTCCCTCACTGTAACTTCCATGTTGTTGCTCTCAAAGTCTTCCCTCATACAAGTCAGATTTTAAAATAATTCTTCAATTGTGTTGAATCAAAAAAAGTACAGATGTCAGAAACTGCAACAAATACATTGAAAACTTGAATCTTAACTTACGTGTTCAATTTAGGGAAGCTGATGTTAAAATTCTTGTAGATTATTTTTATTTGCCTAAAACACCGCATCTAAGTCGCCTTAAGACTCCTGTATTGCCACCCTTTCAGTGACACTTCAGTGATACCGTGATTCAGTGATAGCCAGAGTTTCTTGGTCACTTAAATTCAATGTTTTTACTGAAAGGCTGTTGCACATCTTATCAGATTTCAATATTTCAGTCCCAGTTCCACATTTAAAAAAGTATATATTTGCTAAGGGATGGATTGCAAATGCAGTTTGTACATCTGTGTAAATTCAACTAGTGTCTTCACCACATGCATGCTAATTTTTAAGGAGCAAAGTTGTCTGTTGTTCAGCACTGTGCATGTGTTCACTTCTAGAGTTCATGATCTGATCAGTTTTTTGATACTGGAGAGGCACTGGTGAACACAAAATGCCTTCCCAGACACAACATGGGTTTGTTAGCTTGTACCATTTTATATTTTTATTATCAACTTGACACAAATCATCTGCTTTTCTTAGTTGGATAATTGTCTGAAGGGAGGGTGAGGGCATTGGACAGGGTGTAGTGTATTAATCAGGCTATGAAATACATCTAAAAATGTGAGGCGTTGTGACCTTGAATGCTGAATTGCATAAAGAGTATGGGTGCCAAGGCCAGTTAAGACATTACCTTGAAGCTGCCAGAAATTGTAGAGCTTCTATTTGAGACAGGATTTGCTTTCTAGGGAGTCTAAGTGAGACGCAGCTGGTGAAATTTCGCTTTGGTGATCGTTTCCTCCTCTGGTGTTGAAGGTGAAAGTAATTGTGAAAGTGGTGATTTCCCCCCCCCCCCCACCCACCTTATTTCAATTGGAACTTTTCAAATTGACGCAATAGGGGTGGAGGTCTGAAAGAAGTTAATTTTGCTCCAAGGTGGGCCTGTGCCCAGTTTATTCTCTGTTGTCCACCAATGTTGGCAATGGAATGTGTAGTGATACTGTGAGTAGCCCATGGTACATCCTTGTGGTGGTTGTTAACTCAAATGAAGCATTTCACCCGTATGTTTTGATAAACATATAAAACCTACAACACAATACAGGCCCTTCAGCCCACAATGCTGAGCCGAGCATGTACTTACTTTAGAAATTACTGAGGGTTACCCATAGCCATCTGTTTTTCTAAGCTCCATGTACCTATCCAGAGTTTCTTAAAAGACCCTATTGTAACTGCCTCCACCACCATCGCCGGCAGCCCATTCCTCGTACTCACGACTGTAAAAAAAAAACAAAATTTCCGCTGACATCTCCTTCTTCCAAGCGCCTTAAAACTGTGCCCTCTCAGATAGCCATTTCAGCCTGGGGTGGGGGGGAATCTACACAATCAATACCTGTCATCAATTTATACACCTCTATGAGGTCATCTCTCTGTTGCTTCAAGGAGAAAAGGCCAAGTTCACTCAACCTGTTCTCATAAGGCATGCTCCTCAGTCCAGGCAACATCCTTGTAAATCTCTGCACCATTTCTATAGTTTCCAAATTCGTCTTGTAGTAAGGTGACCAGAACTGAGCACAGTGGGGTCTGAACAGGGTACTGTACATATGATAAGTAAATTAATCTGAATCTCAGCTTGGCCTATCAGAACATTTTACAAAATATTTTGGGAGGAAGTTTAAATAATGTGAATGACCAAGTAAACTAGGTCTGTGCGTACCTTTAACTTTTTTTGTAAAACATGCACAATTGACTCTTTCCATTATATTTAACTGGGTAAAAGTATAGCTTGTGCACTTGAATCCTTGTCGGTGCTAATGATTGACCTTGGCACAGACACTGGATGAATACACCATACAATATCAAAGACTGTCCCACATTTTTTTAATATATTAACTTTTGGGAGGAACTCTGGAAATCATATGACTGCTTTGTTTGCTGAAGCAAAAGTATGAAGTTACTGAGGATGTAGTGCATCATTGGGCTGGGAAATACACAAAAAGCATAAATGTGAACAAGTGGTTTGCATAGGTGTGAAGGAATGAGGCCTCTTGCCATTGATCTGCCCAGAGCCTGAGGTCATATGCATGAGGGGAATGGCAGACTTTACAGAGCTTGAAGGAAGTGATACTTTGACCTTGATATTAAAAGGAGAAAAAGAAGGCTGTGAGTGGGCCTAAAAGCAGGTGCAAATTTCAGCAAGTTGGAATTTGGCAGTACTGTAAACTTTAAGATCCTTTGCAACGCACGTAAAATGCTGGTGGAACACAGTATCTATGGAACGTTGTGGATGAGAACCTTCTTAATGACTGAGAAAGAAGGGAGAAGATACCAGAATAAAAAGGTAGGGGGAGGGGAAGGGGATAGCTAGAAGGTAATAGGTGAAGACAGGTGGGTGGGAAAGGTCACGGTTGAGAAGGAATCTCATAGGAGAGAAGAGTGGACCATAGGAGAAAGAACCTTTAAGTAAATCTTTCCAGATTTCTCCTGACCCCTGCCTAAATTGACTGTCAGGCTGGTGGCAGAGTAGGAATTTAACGGCAGGACAGTCATTTGCTGATGAAACCAGCCTATGAACTGAATGAAATTTAAATTTGAGAGTTTCAGGCTACATCCACACTACGCCGGATAAATCCGTAACCGAAGCTTTTTCTCTTTGTTTTTACCCTCCGTCCACACTAAAACAGCGTTTTCATCTCCTGAAACCAGAGCTTTTCAAAAACGCTTTCCAAGGTGGATATTTTTGAAAACGCTGCTCGGGCAGATCAGTGTGGACGGGGTAACCGGAGACCTTTGAAAACACTGTCAGACGGCAGCGTGCTATTTCATTGTTTTCTTGAATGCAACCTAACAATTTCAGAAAAGACGGCAACGAGACTGAAGCCAGAAGAGTTAGCGATGTACTCACCAAATACTTTGACCCAAAACTTACTGAATAAATAAGTATACTCACATTGCCTTGTTTTCTGTCCTTGCTCGTATGAAGGTGGTTTACCTATTTATGCAAGTACTTCTCTGACAACAGATGTGTAACAGCCTAATGTTACACTGTATGGAAATACAAGATAATACTGATGCAAACATGCTTTATACATTTAACAAGGTGCTTTATTAATGCAACATAGTCAGTTTTTCAATGCTCGTCATCAGCCGGGTCAGTCTGTCCGTGAACTCCCTGTTGGTTGCCACCGTATGCTCCAGTATTTGTTTCTTTTTAGTTTTAAGTTCTCCTGCGTGCGAGCCAACAGCTGCCCGTTGTTTTAAGTTTTTCTGGTCTGTAACTACACAAATGCGTGCTTTTACGGTGAGATTCGACACCAAACATGTGGCTTGTTTTCAGTAGATGTGTCTGTGCATGCGCAGGAGGAGGAGATTCGCCGAAATCTCCGTTTTAGTGTGGATAGAGATATTTATAAAAACGCATAGTGTGGACACCTATCGTTTTTATACAAAACCGGCGTTTTCAAAATTATCTGGTCTGGTGTGGATGGAGCCTCATTTAATGAAGCAAAAGGGTGCAAGTAAAATGGGCTAGGTGCAATGAAAAATTCCCTTAGGAGCCTGGGGTAAACATTTTGGTTTCCCCTGCTCTTCAACAAGAATTAAAGTATTTAGATTCAACATTACAAGGTTCCTTACACTTTTTAAAAAAAAAATAATGCAATTAATGATATATTTGAGTGTTGCTGGAATGTGTACACTGTGATTGATGTGAAAAGGCAGAATTATTTGTGAGGTCTTCATTGGAAGAAAACTTTTTCTTTAGGACTTGTGGAGATCAAAGTGGAAAGAGAGCAAATATGGGACAAAAACTTACAAAAGAAATGTCGCTGCTGGAACAGATTGGCTTCCACAGTGGAAATATTTACTTGGATATTGAATGGAAAGATTCAGTTATCACTGATGCACATGATCTGCTATATCCTATCTCTAATTTTTCTAGTTATCATATTGCGGTTGAATATTCATGGTTTAGCAGGCCAAAATTTGTTATGGAAAATGTAATAACAAGCATAATTCATAATGCACAGAAAATGGTCTTTAGGACACTGAGCTTGCAACCAGTAATATAAACTATGTAGAGAAATTGAATGTTTTTCCAAGCTGGTTGTTGATACTGCATAAGCATATGTCAAGATGTTGAGTCCATATGCACATTCAAACATTAAAAGGTAACGTATAAAAGCTTTTTTGCACATTGGATGGTGTTAGCAATAATTTCTGAATTGATTTATGTAATGTGGTCAGGGCATTTCCAAGCGAGATGCATATCTGATTTTTTTTTTAAACACACTTCAGGTGTACAGTTGACAATGTCATCTGGTGTGCAGTTCCTATTTTTGCATTTCAACGCCCAATTCCTGTCCTTGAGGAAATAACCTATGGTCTGTGATTATACCTTAGAAAAAGAAACCCAGGAGAAATCTTCGTAACAGGTTGACAATTGATCCCCAATGCTCTGTGGGTCAATAGTTCCACGTTTGTCAGCGTCAGATTTGATTGAATACCATATCACTCACATTGTTGCACAATTCACTCCATTGATGCATGAAACAATCTCTGCTAGCATGACAAGTCAATGGCTGGCCGTGGCACAGGGCCAGTAGTATCGGGTTGATTGGTTATGGGGTGGGTTGGAGAGGGGTAGAATGTATTTGGACCAAGCACACTGAAGATGCATGTTTTTTCTCACCTTCAGAGCAGCCTTTCCTTTGGATGATTCACATTTGCTATGAAGAGAGGTCATTTAGGCTGCCTCCTTCCCATACCTCATCCCCTCTTGCTGGCATCAGCCGGGCTCAGAAGCATTTGCACAGAAATCTGGTCTAAAAACCATCCCTTTAATTTCTTTTATCTTGCTGATTTCCTAATATTTTTGTATGCTGCGCAATTGAGTATGTTGGCTCTGTACAGCACCTGTTTGTGCACCAAGGGAATGTGAACTTCACTCCCTAGGCAAAATGTTTATGCTCAATTATATTGGAAGGCTTGTTAATTTGAAGGTCAATGGGGAAGGTAGTAATCTATTTTTTTAGCATGGTTCTTTTTTTTATATAGTACACCTATGCACCGTTTGCTGTTGAAATATAACGTGAGAAATCTATTTTTTTGGCTATGTCTTCCTATGAGTCCCTGTTGAATTCATCTGGAGAGGGCCATTGCTTGACAGCCTTGTATGCACTTCAGTCATACATTTGCAGAATTAATTTTTGATTAATTCTGGTCTTCTGCAAAGTCTCATCTACCTGTATCCGGACCACATCCTCCAAACACCTCCCATCCATGTATCTATCCAAACTTCTTTTAAATGTTACAGTTCAACTGGCATCTTCTGCTTCTGCTGGCAACTTGTTCTACACTTGCACCACTCTCTGAAGAAGTTTCCCCTTAGATTCCCGTTAAATATTTCACCTTTCTCCCTAAACCTATGACATCTAATTCTGAGGGGAAGAAGGCTGCACTGTAGATACACCATATCTGTACCCCTAGAAGATCTCCCTTCATTCTCCTGCACTCCCTCTAATTCAGGTCATCAAGTCTTCATAACTACCTTGTAAATATTCTCTGCACTCGTTTACGCTTATATCTTTCCTTTAGGTAGGTGACTAGACCTGGCCTCACCAATGTCTTGTACAATTTCAATTCATCATCACAGCTCCTGTACTCAGTGTTTTGATTTATGAAGGCCAATCTACCAAAAGCTCTCTTTACAACCCTGTCTACCTGCGATGCCTCTTTTCCTGTGTCCTGTTGTCGTACTGCTCACCTCAGAGCTTTGCTGTCCACTGTGTATGTCTTTGCCTGGTTTGTCCTCACACCTCAAACTTGACTGCGTTAAATTCCGTGTGCTGTTTTTCAGCTCATTTTATTAGCTGGTCAAGATCACACTTTCAAGCTTTGATAACCTTCTTCACAGTCCACTACACCATCAATCTTGATGTTGTCTGCAAATTTACTGATTCAGATGATCACATTAATCATGAATATAGATGATAAACAGTAATGGATGAAGCACTGATCCCTATGGTATGCAACTAATCACAAACCTCCGATCAGAGAGACAACCATCTACTACCACTCTCTGGCTTCTCTTATTAAGCCAATACTGAATCCAAGTAATACACACAAAATGCTGGAGGAACTCAGCAAGCCAGGCAGCATTGAGTTAACAGTCGAAGTTTCGGGCTGAGTTGCTTCATCAGGATCTCTGCCTGATATTGAATATTGAATCTCATTTGAATGCCAAGTGCCTTAACCTTCAGGACCAGCCTGCGATGCGGATGCACTTTTCACGTTACACTTTATCGTGTTCACCTTGTTCTGAATAAACCTTAATTTGTTAAAGTATTTTTGCTGTTCATTACTGCAAATATCAAAACCCTGTAAAGCTTTCTGTTTACTACTCTATTGTAGTGTCGTTGATTCTTGCCATACATTTGTCTCAAAGATGCATAGAGTTAGCTCTCACTCAAGATTGTTGTGGTTCTGCTTTACAATAGTGCTGGGGATTTCCAGAATTTAACCCAGCTCTGAAGGAGGCTTGGTTGTGTATTTCTAAGTAAGGATTATTATTTGATGTTAATCATGCAAAACTTGCTGTTGTACTTCTTGGGTATAAAAGTCATGGGGCAGATAGGTGCTGTTGAAATAACCTTAGGAAAATGCTGCTTTGCACCCTGCAATTTGAAGCTATCACAATCACCATAATCTGCATTTCTCTGTGAGATACAGCATGGAAACAGGCCCCTTGGATAGTGTCAAATAACTGCAGCTCTCTATTTGAGAATTTGAGCTCAGAGAGTTTGAATATTAGTAACTGGAAGGTCTGGAGAAGTTGGAGATGAATGATTCATCTCACTCCACAAAGAACAATTAGAATAAAGATGAGATAATCTGTTTGGTTGAAGTTAGCTGAGCAGTTAACTTTAGCTAAGGCACCGGGAGAATTTCTGGCTTTTCATTGAATAATTTAGTTTTACGTCTCAATCAATAACTGGCATCTCCAACGTTTTATCAATCACTTGTGACTTGACTGATGCCAGTCTAGATTATGGATCCAATTTACTGAATCAGCTGAGCATGCTACATGGTTAGCATTTACCCTAGGCCTCTGGTTGCACCCATATATCGAGTAATGATTGCTACTAATGGAAAGGGAAAAGATTGTTCCTTAACCTTCATCACCATTTTGATCATCAAGCACTAGGGTCAGCACAATTAACATGTTGCTCTTTCTCATTTTGTGCTTGGTGCAGTTATGTTTCCATTTGCTGTTAGCCAAGGATATGATGATGTTGAATCAGAATCAGATTTAATACCACCGGCAAATGTTGTGAAATTAACTATTTTATATTTATAAGTTAAAATAAGTAGTGCAAAAAAACAGAAATAGAGTAATGAGGTAGTGTTCATAGGTTCAATGTCCATTTAGAAATCTAATGGCAGAGGTGAAGAAGCCGTTCCTGAATCACTGAGTGTGTGTCTTCAGGCTTCTGTACCTCCTTCCCAACAGTAATAGTGAGAAGAGAACATGTCCTGGGTGAAGGGGATCCTTGATGATGTCTTGGATACCATGGAGGCTAGTACCCATGATGGAGCCGACTAATTTTCTGCAGCTGATTTTTGATCTTGTGTAGTTGCCTACCTCCCCCTCCGCCCCTCCAATCCCATACCAGACAGTGATGCAGCCAGTCAGAATGAATCTCCACTGTACATC
Source organism: Hypanus sabinus (assembly GCF_030144855.1). Taxonomy (NCBI): domain Eukaryota; kingdom Metazoa; phylum Chordata; class Chondrichthyes; order Myliobatiformes; family Dasyatidae; genus Hypanus; species Hypanus sabinus. The sequence goes on from NC_082718.1 coordinate 91,353,940, forward strand.
TAGAAGTTTTCAAGTATTTTTGTTGACAAACCAAATCTCCTCAATCTCCCAACAAAATATAGCTGCTGTCTTGCTTTCTTTACAGCCGCATCATCTGTTGTGTTCATGTTAGGTTCTCAAAGATGGTGACACCCAGGAACTTGAAATTGCTCACTCTCTCCACTTCTAGTTGTGTGGACCTGATGTGAGTGGTGTTGAAATTCAGAGGGATAGCTGAACCTTCTTCAAAGTGGTGATTGGATATTCGTGGGCATATACCAACTGTAAATTGAAAAATTGTGATTTGAAGTTCCTCAGAAATATCTTGCAGAATTACAAAATGATTACAATGCAGGAGGAGGCCAGTCCATATTCAAGAACAATCCACCTACTCTCACTCTCCTGCCCTCTGGGCTGGTACTGGCTGGTAGTGTAGTGGCATCAGCACTGGACTTTGAGGTGAGTGGTCCCGGTTCAAATCCACTGGCTCATTGCACCCTTTCCACCGGTTCTTGGCTGAACGTCAAGCTTGCAGCTCGGCCTGGTAAAAGCAGGAAAAAGCTAAAGAAACAGCAAGGTTGCCACCCAATGTGCTACAAGGCGCAGAGAGGAATGACAGCAATCTGGGTTGGTTGATCGATCACTTACAGCAGTTTGCTGCTGATTGTGAGAAGGTTGATGAGGCAGTAATTAACTGAATTTGATTTTTCTTGCTGCTTATGAAGAAAGCTGCTTGGACACTTACAAATGCCAGTGTTAGAGTTGGTTTGGGACAGTTGAACTGGAGAGGTCCAATGGTTGAGAGCCTTGTTTTGTGTGCACTGCAATCATATATTCACAGAATTCATTATAGATTCAGTTTCAATCCAATGACTAAATTGAAATTTATGATAAATTAATTTACCCTTGTTTGTCCCAAGATGGATGGCTAGGAGTAATATTGGTAAACATCTTCAGGCTAGACTGCTAGCCAAGAGCGTAGATATGTTATAAAGACCAAAAAGGTAGTAAGAGTGGGAAGAGCGGGTTTAAAGACACTTTAGCACTTTTTTACACAATGTTTGTAGAAAAGCTGCTGTGATATTTCATAAATTGGCGTTAATTTACAATTGATCATCTCTAAGTAATAGTTTTTCTCTTTGGGAACAGGGAGTTAACATTTTTTCTGCAATAGTAAGATGTATCCATTGTAACTGTGACAAATAGGGGTGAATTTCAAATATATACTACTAGATATAAAAATTACTATCTCACAACTTCCAAGAAAGAACCCATTTGGCCCAACATGTCCACACTGGCTATCAGGCACTCAGTTACATTAATTCTGTTTGTCCTTTCAAATTTGTCAATTGCCAATGAAGTCTATTTTTGCAAGATTTCTGTTGTAAATCCTTGAAAGATCAGCACATAAACCAACGAACTACACATTGAAGTAACCTTGAAATAAGTGAATTGCTGGCACCATGTGTAGACTGTATAATCAGCCCATTTGCCTTAGTGAAAGCTTATTTTGTCTACTTCTGCACTGCAGGTTTTGTGTGTCTACCCTTTCCTCTCTTTTTTTTGCCCAAATCTTTGCTCTTATTTTGATGTATTTTCTAATGGTAACTTTAGCTCACCTAAAATGGCACTATTTCCACTCCTGTCACCGTTATTTTCCAAATCTTTATATGAACTCCACAAAATTGTTTTCAGTTAGTTTTTTTTATGAGGTAGCAAGTATTTTAATGTAGGATTGACTTTTTTTAAGATTCATCATTGATATTTGTTTAACTACTACACTTGTATTTTCCCTCTTTTGAATCTTTCCCTTGCCTCTGTGCTTTTAATATCTTAAGTTGTCTGCTTTGCTCATGGATTTGCTTGCTGGCTTTTATTTTGACCCCCCTATTTCCATTCTTGATTTTCTCTTACCATATACAATTCTTCCTGAATTGTAGAACATATTTGAAAGTCTTTCTTCATGTGTGGAATTCTATGTAAGTGCAAAATTGTTTTCCTTATGAATCAAACTTTCAGTGTTTTGGGTGTATGTACAGAGACCATCCTAGTGTAGAATTTGTTTTGCAAATCTTGGTGACGGAAGGCTTTAGGGTGAATATTAAAATACTCTCAATTGTATTTAAGGCTCTGAATAATCAAGCTCCTCTGTATATTTTGGAGTGTCTATCCCTTTACATCCCTAATTATAATTTTAGATCCATGAATAGTGGTTTGCTTAGTGATTTTAGAAACAAGTGTATAAGAACTGTTGATGTGGCCTTTTGCTTTTAAGCACCAACAATCTGAAATACTCTACTGACTGAGATATGCCAGTCTAGTAATATGGAACAGTTTAAAACTATTCTAAACACCTACTTTTTAAATTTGGCCTACTTATACAATTACTTAATGCCTGTTGATGCTGATTACATTTATATAATTTGGTATCTTCCATGTGGTGGTGTGCTGCGGCAATGGCATTAACACAGGTGATGCCAACAGGCTCTGTTACACTGGAGGCCGTGGTAGAACGAAGGACCCTTCGGAAAATCCTGGCAATTCTGGACAACGTTTCTCACCCTCTGTGTGCCACCCTGGCCAAACAGAGGAGCACTTTTAGTTATAGACTTAGACAACTGCACTGATCCAGTGTGCTATATGACGTAATTTTTATCCTTGGCAGTTAGGCTCTATAATGAGTTGACTTATAGCTGGGGAACTCCTGTTAGACTGTTTGAGGTATTTCTTATTCTTTCTATTTCTCTTCTAATATTTGTACATTTGTATATCTGTGCACTTGACACTACTGTGTCACTACTGTGACACTAATTTCTTTTGGAATCAATAAAGTATCTATATTTGACTACATATTCTATATAACATTTGCCTTATGATTTTTAATTTTGTCTAATTTTTATGACTATATTACTTCATCTTTACAACCTATGCAAAGCATGTTGAGCCTGTATCTTAATGTATGAAAGGAGCTGTATGAATAAATTTATTATTATTAGAATTTACCCATCACATTTGCTCACTTCTTTGCAGCTATTTCTGGAACCTGTTGTTGTTATCTTTATTCAAATTAAGTTGGTAGTGTTGTAACTGTAAAAGTGAAAATGCGGTTTCAAGAAAGATTTTTCTGTTCACTTGCCTTCTCACTTCTCAGTTTTCAAAACTCCAAAGTGTGCATGCTCTCTCCTGCTGTGCCGTCCAGAATGATTTGTAAAAAAAATCGTAAAAACATTTATCTCTTCGTTCTTTAAACCCAAAACACACAACTCAGTTGGCCAAGGTCAAATTTTATTTCATTTTAATTAAAAGATGCTCTCTAACCTGACTGTTCCATTGAGGGCTGATATTTTTCTTTCCATCATGATGGAAGTACTTTAGTTGTAGATAGTCTGTCTACTCCATGTGCATGTTTGGAATCCTAAAGTTTGAGTATAATTTATCATTGTAGTTATTTTTTCTGAGGCCCTTAGCTCCCAGTGGAGGATAGGCCATTGATGACCTCCCAACTCCAATACCCAAAGTCAGTGGTTTAGTTGGAGTTTGTCAATGTTTTTGTACTCTATTGTATCCACTGTCCAAGGGATTGGCCAATACAGCTTCACTGGCACTGTTGACCGGCCTTGCCTGTTTCCACCTCTCGCAACGAGGACATAGGGTTGGACTTTGCGAGCCTGTTGTAGTTATACAAGCCTTCAAGTTAATAAAGGATATGTTGCAGTGAAATTAATATCCCAGTTCCTTCATTATAAACATTTTATTCATAGTTTGTATTAGTTGTTTTTATGTTTTTTCAATGTAATTTCTGCTTGTATTCTACCCTAATCACTAATTTTACACATTACTTTTTCTATGCTAAGCACCTGATTCAAAGGTTAAGTCACACACTTAATCTTTATTGCAGTGTGTTTTCAGAGACTGACAAGAATGTGGAATGTGTGTGCAGTTATTTATATAGTATAGTAAATGTGATGTCTGTTTCTGTGTTATTTCAGGAAATTTAACACAGAGAGAATACACCAGACCTCTGCAACAAATGACCATATATTAACTATTTTTTTAAGAACCAGTTGTTTAAGCTTTTTATCCCCCCCTCAGAATGACTCACCTGAAAACCTCTGATTTTGAACCTCACTATCTGCCCTATCACCATTTCCATCTCACTGCTGAGCATTGTTTCACATTTGTTTTAAGATAACTATGGAATGGAAACCTGCTAGTTTTTTGGAAGCTTTAAGTTCACATACAGTATTGCTTTTAATTCATAAGATGCTTTCAAAATTGCGTTAATTGAGGTACTTCATTGGCTCTGAAGGAAAACTTTCAGGTATGTCATTTTTTTAGTTAGAGGTTCTGACCTTTGATATAAATCAAAATTGATTTCACTGTCATATATATTTTTGGAAGACTTTATTTTCTTGAACCAGCTAATGGAACGTTCCTTTCAACTATGGCAATAAATTAATTTGCCTGGTCAATTTATTTATAATAGTAAAAATAATATGTGTGTGTATGTGTAATATAAAAATTATTTTATAGCTTAAAAGTTACTCCAATTCCCTGATGTTATGGCCTCAGAATAATTGACTACTACTGATCAGCATTCACAGGCAAATGATTGGGGTGTTTTCAGATTCAGATTCGTTTTATTGTCATTTATAAACCACAAATACAATGCAGTTAGAAAATGAGACAACATGTGGAAGAGGCCCCCATTTGACATACATTTGTACAAAGCTTCTCACCACTGAGGGGAACCTAATGACTGCTGTGTTGAATAGGCTCAAGCAGGTGTTTATTTTCCATCTTTTGAACCTTGCAGCAAAATCTTTCTTAGCCAATTATTTTCAACTGACCTGTAACATCTGCTCTTGCATCTGTTTCCAAACATAGTTGATATTTGTCTTGCTTTGGTAATACCAAAGGTCTGACATATGGACTTGTCAGGGGTGTTTGATATCCTCTTAAATGGAATTGACCTGATGATAACGTAATAATCTGCTTTTTAACTGAAGCAATTAAATTTCTCCAAGCAGCAGTAAATTTCTTCTGTTGGCAGACATGTGGATTAATTCAGTTTGTTGGAGATATTAATGTAACTTAAGATTTAAATGACTAGATTTGAAAGATGTGAAAACTAACCATGAAAGACAAAGCTTTCCTAATTTCTGCAATTTTTAAATTGTCTATAAAAGTTAATGTCTGCAAGAACATTAACTTTGTTAATATTAGTGTATTGTACAAACCCCATTTCCAGAAAAGTTGGGATATTTTCCAAAATGCAATAAAAACAAAAATCAGTGATATGTTAATTCACGTGAACCTTTATTTAACTTACAAAAGTACAAAGAAAAGATTTTCAATAGTTTTACTGACCAATTTAATTGTATTTTGTAAATATACACAAATTTAGAATTTGATGGCTGCAACACACTCAACAAAAGTTGGGACAGAGGCATGTTTACCATTGTGTTACATCACCTTTCCTTTTAATAACACTTTTTAATTGTTTTGGAACTGAGGATACTAATTGTAGTAGATTTGCAATTGGAAATTGTGTCCATTCTTGCTTGATATAAGACTTCAGCTATTCAACAGTCCCGTGGTCTCCGTTGTCTGATTCTCCTCTTCATGATGCGCCATGCATTTTCGATAGGAGATAGATCTGGACTGGCAGCAGGCCAGTCAAGCACACACACTTTGTTGCTACAAAGCCATGCTGGTGTAGCCCGTGCAGAATGTGGTCTGGCATTGTCCTGCTGAAATAAGCATGGACGTCCCGGGAAGAGACGTGGCCTTGATGGCAACATATGTCTCTCTCTAAAATCCTAATATACGCCTCAGAGTCAATGTTACTTTCACATACATGCAATTCACCCATGCCACGGGTACTGATGCACCCCCATATCATCACATATGCTGGCTTTTGCACCTTTCGCTGATAACAATCAGGATGGTCGTTTTCATCTTTGGCACGGAGAACTCGACGTCCGTTTTTTCCAAAAACTAGCTGAAATGTGGACTCATCTGACCACAGCACACAGTTCCACAGTCTTTCGGTCCATCTGAGATAAGCTCGGGCCCAGAGAACTCGCCGGCGTTTCTGCATAGAGTTGATGTATGGCTTCCTCCTTGTGTAATACAGTTTCAAGTTGCATTTCTGGATGCAGCGACGGACTGTGTTAAGTGACAATGGTTTTCCGAAGTACTCCTGAGCCCAGGTGGCTATAATTGTCACAGTAGCATGACGGTTTCTTAGGCAGTGCCGCCTGAGGGCTCGAAGATCACGCGCATTCAACAGTGGTTTCTGACCTTGCCCTTTATGCACTGAGATGTCTCTGAATTCTCTGAATCTTTTCACAATATTATGTACTATAGATGTTGAAAGACCTAAATTCTCTGCAATCTTGCGTTGGGAAATGTTCCTTTTGAACTGACTAACGAATTTTGGCACAGAGAGGTGAGCCATGACCCATCCTTGCTTGCAAAGACTGTGCCTTTGATGAACGCTACTTTTATACCCAGTCATGATACCTCACCTGCTACCAATTAGCCTGCTTAATGTGGAGTCTTCCAAACCAGTGTTACTTGAATATTCTGTGCACTTTTCAATTTTATTTTAACTCTGTCCCAACTTTTGTTGAGTGTGTTGCAGCCATCAAATTCTAAATTTGTGTATATTTACAAAATACAATTCAGTTGGTCAGTAAAACTATTGAAAATCTTTTCTTTGTACTTTTGTCAGTTAAGTAAAAGTTCACGTGAATTAACATTTCACAGATTTTTGTTTTTATTGCATTTTGGAAACTATCCCAACTTTTCTGGAAATGGGGTTTGTATTTCTAGCATTAAAACATTTGTGATATTTGGATTCTGATAATTTAAATTTTGTTACGTATTGTTTACATAGATTGTTAAAGACCAAGCAAATACAATAGTAAGATCTTGAAATACACAATTTAATACTTTTTTTGCTGTTTGACACCTTGCTGCAGTAAGCTAATGGAACGGTTTTCTGTTTTGATCCATTAAGGCTGAGTTATTAGAATGAAACCATGCTTGTAGGTTGCATTTTCATTTAAGATGGAAATTGATGAATTTGTGAGCAACAGTATAAACCTGTGCAACTTGTAACTAAGCATGTAATTAACAAGTCATCTTGGGAATAGACAGCTTGAAATACATTTTTTGTAAACAACATGAGATATCATCAAAATTCAAGGAGGACTGGCTGCTCATTTGGAAATAAGTAATCTATTTAATAGTTTAATATCAGAGAATATTTATAGTATACACAACCTGAAATTCTTGCTCTTCACAAATATGTACGAAACAGGGGAGAGGGAAAAAACCCAAAGAATGAATGACAAAACGTTATGGATGAAATAGGCTAGTTTGCTGGTTTTAATTATGACTAGCCTTACCAGTGTACCTTGTTATCCATCTTAAGCTAAGAGAATGTGTGTGGGCTTGTAGCTAAAGTCACTATTCTTGATGCACATAATAAAAAGTTTACAATGTGTCTCAATTCATGCTATCTAAATGTTGAGCAGTAAAGTTGTACTACTGAATTAATGAGCTTTGACAACTAATGAGGATAACTAGTGGCCCATCCTGCACAGACATGAAAGTAGTAACAGTAAACATAATCATAATGTGTAGAAATTTCAGAGTGCTTTTGTTAATTGGTCAATATAATTGGGGATAGTAATTTCTATAAGAATTAAATGTATAATCTTAATTACCCAACTAATTTAATTTTCCTACGTTGATTGTTACTAATGTATCAAACATATTATTCTTTTGACACAGATACTTAATGTGCTTTGGTCACTGAAAATTTCAAAAATATGAAGTCCACAAAAGCAAATTACTGGATGTTTTGGAAGATTGTAAGATGGGAATTAAAGATAAAATGCAGATTAAAAGCAAAATTTAAAAAAAAAGCACTTTATCGCCCGGCACCGTAGAACTAAATAAGAAACAGAGCAGGTCTTTATTGCTGATTTCTGCTGTCGTTGAAACTGACGAAGTTCCCAGACTCGCAAGGATGTTGTCCATCAGAGGTCCAAGAATTAGGATGGCTAAAGATGTCAGTTTGTACTGCTGCTGGACTCCACATAACTCTAATCCTTTGGAGTCTAGCAGTGAACCCCAACTTTGCTGGGATTTTCCAAGGGAATTGCCTTTGTCTTTGCCTTGGGAGATTTGTCCCAAGTTTGACCCAGTGCAGGATCTGAAAGGACATTAATTTCAATGGGGATTGTAGGGCAAAACAGATATTAAATTATAAGCATGAGAAACTTTGCAAATGCTGGAAATACACACACACACACACACACACACACACACACACACACACACACACACACACACATACCCACACACACACACACACACACACACACACACACACACACACACACACACACATACACACACACACACACACACACACACACACACACACACACACACACACACACACACACACACACACACACACACACACACACACACACACACACACACACCCTACACACCCTACACACCCTACCTACCCACCCACCCGCAGCAGTCAGGCAGCATCTATGGAAATGAATAAACAGTCAACATTTAAAGCTGAAACCCTTCTTCAGGACTGAAAAGGAAGGGGGCGATTCCCAGAATAAAAAGGTGGGGAAGAGGAAGGAGGATAGCTAGAAGGTGATAGGTGAAGCCAGGTGGGTGAGAAAGGTAAAGGGATGAAGAGGAAGGAATCTGACAGGAGAGGAGAATGGACCATAGGAGAAAGGGAAGGAGGAGAGAGGCCAATGGGACCCAGGGGAGGTGATGGGCAGGTGAGAAGAGTTAAAGGGCCAGAGTGTGGAAATTACTTTTATTTTGCTTTATTGTAATATGTAGATTCTTATATTTTTAAGTGCTTAGATTTTTAGAGTAGATTTTTAAATCCCTGTGAATACCCAGGTCAATTTTTAGATGAAGTGGAATGATAGCTTATACATAGAACATAGATCAGTACAGCACAGGAACAGGCCATTCAGCCCACAATGTTGTGCCGAACCAGCTAAAAAGCAAATAAAAACACCCAAACACTAATCCCTCCTACCTGCACCATGTCCACATCCCTCCATTCTCCTCACATTTATGTACCTATCTAAATGTCTTTTAAAAGCCTTTAATGTATTTGCCTTCACCACCATTCCAGGCAGCGCATTCCAGTTATCCACGACCTGAGATAAAAACTTGCCTCTCACAGCCCCCTTGAACCTTCAGTGAATGTGCTGTGGTATTAGACATTTAAACCCTGGGAAACATACTCTCTGTCTACTCTATCTCTTCCCCTCAGAATCATTTAAACCTCAGTCAGATCTTCCCTTTAGCCTCTGCTGCTCCAGAGAAAACAACCCAAGTTTATCCAGCGTCTCATGATAGCACACGCCCTCTAAACCAGGGAGCATCCTGGTTATCAGCTGTGTTCAGTGCCTTTTATGGGAGTTGTGGATGGGGGGGGGGGGGCTTGTTCATGCTGTCAGGGCCATGTTGCCTTTGAGATTATGTTGCTGGACTCCAGCCCAGTCAGATGTACCCAACTAAGTGCAGCCTACAGGCGATATACCAGGCTGGTATGGTCCAGCCTATTATCTTTTCAAGTTAGTTACAGCCCTCATGCCTGTGATAAGATTGCAACTATGATTTTGACCTCATTGCCTTTTGCATGTAGCATAGTGAATAAATGCTTTGTAGTTAAATAGCTGAACTGACTGTTTAAAGATTACAACCTTCAGTCAGTAAGTAAAATCCAGAATGAACACAATTTCCTCTTTCTGGGAAAGTATCTGATCACTAGTTGGGATTTTCCACTGAGAAAAATGTTTGGGACCAGGCTTATGTACAGCCCTCCCAGGTTAATGCAGGGTTCAGTTCCTGCTGTAATCCAGATGGTTTGCTAATCAGAAATGTGGCTGCAAAACAGGGTGCTGCATGGCAGAAGATCCCTAAATGTTTAAATGCCATCCCTAAATGCTCGTCTGAATATACGGGCAATAAACTAGTCAGGTGTTCTTCGTCAAGCTGGGGAGGACCTGTCATTATTTAGGAAAACTTCAAATTGCCCTTATGAATTAAATGAAGGTGAAATTCAGGCACCAGATGGTCCAGATTACCTCAGAAGTTTTGAATCAATTCATACAATAAACCATCTTGGAGTATGGTGACTGGTTACAAAAGGAAATGTTATGTAAGCTCATTAGTTGGGGAAAAAAATGAGACTTCCATTTACCTAGTGCAGGCGTTTCTAACCTTTTTTATGCATGGGCCCCTACTATTGGCCAAAGTTCCGTGGATTCCTGGTTGGAAATCCCCTGAAATTACTTTCACAGCTGTGAGACCTCTTACAGGAGCTTAGTTAATGGAATACTCTTGAAATATTGTATTGTGGGTTAAAGGGCAAGAAGTGTCTAGCGGCAGTCGCTTCTCTGATGTTTTAATGTAGTCGCTGGTGTACCAGCCCAGACTTTGTACAGTTACGTACAGCATGCTGTTGGAAAAACCATAGTATGTTGGCCTTTGCTTTGATAGGATTTGAGAACAATAGTAAAGGTGTCTCCTTACAGTTGCATAGGGCCTTGGAGAGACCACAGCCTGAACACTGTGCACAATTTTGGTTTGCTTAATTAAAAGAGGATAGGCATTCTGAAGAGACTAGACTGAAGATTCATCAACCTAGTTCCTGGGATTCGGTGTCTGTCATAAGTGTGATTGAGTAGATGAGACCTCTGTTCTCTAGAGTTTTGAGGAATTGAAAGGAGACTTTATTGAAATGCCTCAATACAGGCCTCAATAGAATATATGTGGGAATAATGTTAAAATAAAGTTTTAAAATTAGGGGTAGTTCACTTTGGACTGAAGTGAGGAGAATTGCTCAGTAGGTTGTGGATCTTTAGAAATCCATACCAGGGAAGGTTATAGAAGCTGATTGCAATAAGTCACTGGATTTTTAAAGTAATTGAGGATAGTGCAGTAAAATAGTGTCTGGGATATCAGCTATTGTTTGTTGGTGAAGCTGAGTCAAAGGATCAAATAGTTAGCTCCTGTTCCCATTTCTTGTTGTGGTGGTAAATTGGCTTATAGTTCTCCGATTCAGATAAAAGGATGTGGGAACTTTATGTAATCTCTTGGCAAAAAGGCAATTTTTATTTCTTGAATTTTGTGTTCTTAGTGATGTCTGTAACCATTTAGAAACTCTGCTTTCTTCAAATTTTGGCCCCTAACACCCTTTGCTCCATTACACTCCTTCAAAAGGCTTTGACAAATTTGATTATGTTAAAGCATGTTGTACATCATTGTGTTTGTATAAAAAGGGTGGTGGCAGCCTTTTGAGTCCCGTCAGCTGTGATGAAAATCAAAGTACTCTTGAAAAGTTGGAAAGCATAGAATAAGTTCCTTGTTGGTTTTTTATGTAACTTCACCCCAGGGGAGTTGATTATTAGGGCAAAAATGTAACCATTTGTTTCAACAAATTGTGATGTCTCCTTACCGAACAATTCAGTCAGCCTCACTGACCCCAGTTGCTTAACATAACTCTTGAATTTATTTTTGCTGTTTCAACGTCTTTTTAACTCCTTTTTGAAAGTCCCACCTAGGGTTTCCACTGCTCTTAGAGCATATATTGCTTTGTGTTATGCTTGAATCTTTTGCTCATCATCTGTTCCTTAAGCCACTGGAAATGAGAACATCCTCTAGTGTATAATACCACTAATGCTTGTAGATTTTAACAACCATCGCTGCTTCAAGGAGAACAACCTCCTCCTTCTCCAGTTTAATTGTGAGGTTTAAAATTCCTCATCCCTGGGAGAATTCCAGTATAATCTTTCCTGCACCTTTTTGAGGATGTTTATTTTCTACTTAAAATGCTGGTGGCCAGAATTAGATGCATGACTCCAGTGTGGGTCGACTAGCAAATTGCACACAGAAGCAGGCTAGTTGATAATTTCTAGGTGCCATTTTGATAGACTTCAATTGGTGTTAATGATAGAGCATACTGACACCATCTCAACTTCTTGTGCAGCATATTCAGAGTCAGAATTGGAATAGGGTTTATTATCACTGTGTTATATGACACTGTTCTTTTATGACAGCAGTACAAGGCAAAATATATAATTATTATAAATTACAGAATAAACAAATAGTGCAAAAAATGGAATAATGACATGGTGTTCATGAACCATTTAGAAGTCTGATGGTGGAGGGGAAGAAGCTGTTTCTGAATCGTTAAGTGTGGGTCTTCAGGCTCCTGTACCTCCTCGTTGACTATAGTAACGTCCCGAATGATGAAGCTCTTTAAAAATGATGCTGCTTTCCTGAGGCACCACCTCTTGAAGGTGTGCTTGTTGGTGAGGGGTGCTGTATGTTTTGTTGGAATTGGCTGAATCTGCAACCCTCTGCAGCAGTGTCTGTGACACATATACCATACATCGATCAATACTTGCAAGAGTCTTTGGTGACATATCAAATCTCCTCAAACGTCTAACAAAATAGAGTGGCTGGCATTTCTTCTTGATTGCATCAATATGTTGACCTGGGACAGATCCTGTAAGACAGGGGTTCTCAACCTAGGGTCTATGGACCCTTCAGTTAACAGTAGGGGTCCATGGCACAAAAAAAGTTGGGAAAACTTGCTGTAAGATGTTGGCACCCAGGAACTTGCAGTTGCTCATCCTTACCACTGCTGATCCTTCAGTGAGGAGTGGTGCGTGTTCTCCTGACTTTCCCTTCTTTAAATTCACAATCAGTTCTTTGGTCTTGCTGATGTTAATTGCGAGGTTGTTGTTATGACACCACTCAACCAGTTGATATATGCATTTGTGTATGTCTCTTCTTCGTCATCTGAGATTTCACCAACAACTTCAATTGTAGACAGTATGTTAAAATGAGTCTGAACCTGCTTTGGCATGTTTCTGGTTATAAGGCACTGAAGCACTGTTTCAGACATCTTTTAGGTTAAATTCATATTTATTTCTACCAGGATTCTGCATTCATACAGCAAACAAAAAAAAAGAAGTGAAATCCATTTCTTGGCACAGGAATGGGAATTTTGGCCATGTTTTCTTTCTGCTTCAGATAATAAAGGCAGTTGCTTTTCTACAGGCAGTGACCAAGCTATTCTGGGGCAGGAAATGCCTGACTGAAACCACAATGATTTTTAGTTAATTATAGAGTTAGTTACATATATTCTATAGAAGTAAAATGCAGAAAATAATTAGGGCAATCATTAAGTTGTTTAAAAAAATAACATGCAGTCTGATTCTTGGGGTGGCACATTCCTGTGTTACAATTACTTTTGTTTTCAACACAATTTGGAATTGCTTTATTTCCGGTGTACCTCTTGTCTGCACTTCATCAACTCCAAAATAACTCATATTACCTAGAGAAGATCTGCTGGAGTTGCTAAAATAAACTGTAGACATAATTCCCAATGTATCATGCTGTTTCCTTTTTCTGTTTGCTGACTCCTCTTGACATCAAATTTAGCTTTTGTGTTCCTATTTTATTACTATTTCTCCTAAATTGCACGCAGACCTGGCAGTTGCCATAATTATCTCAGCTCACGGAGCAATATATTGTCTGCTTATGGCTATTGTTTGTTGAGCACTTAGGTGGCAGACTGGGGTGTAGTATTTGCTTTTGATGTTTCACTTGCCTGTATCATTGGTGCTAATTGAGTTTTTAAGGGATTATCATTCAATAATTCAGTTTATTGCTAACTACTTGATTATTAAGCATTCCATCAGTTTGCTACTTTGGGGGGGCGGTTGTATTGGTATGACTTTTATTGCTGGTGTTAGTTTTAACTTATTCAAAGTGTGTGGGTAATATTGTAGTGGACAGGTTGGTAGATTTGGAGTTGCAAGACTCCATTGAGTGAGATGAGGATGTTTCAAGGTCTTCAATACTGATGCTGTCTTTTCATTGAGTTCAAGTATTTTAGTAAGTTTGTGACTTTTTTGACTGTCGTGTGGTGGGATTCAAATGTGTCACTTAATCCATTTCATGTTTGATGAAATTATTCAAAAATGATTTGATTAGCAATAGTTGGAGGCTGAATGTAACACTCGCATAGTAAGAAGGATTGAAAAGGCGAGGTGTCAGGACCAGAGGCAAGGGTCAGGCTGGTTCTGCTTGGTGCTCTGCGATGTCTCTGTGCTGAACCGAGGCTGAGGCTGTGGTCTGCTCCGGCTTCTCCAGGCTTTGTGTTTGTGGGATCTGCGACATTTACTCAGCTATGCGCCGAACTGGGTGGGGTTGATGCTTTGACCTGTTCCAGGCTTTGTGTCTGTGGACTCATTTTAGTTCTAAATGCTATTTGCTTACTTTAATTGTTTGTACAATTTGGCTTTTTTTTTAGCTCTCTCAGCACATTAGGTGTTTGACAATCTTTCTTTGATTTGTGGCTGCTTGTAAGGAGTCAAATCTCAAGGTTATATAATGTATACATACATTGATCATAAATGTACTTTGGAGAATTGGGACACTTTACTGTAATCCCTAAAATTCTTTTACAATATTTTTATTAATTTTCACATAGAAGAATAGAGTACATGAGGATATATATTATGAATAAAAAAATAGAATAGTACCGATTACATTATATTTAAATCACACTTGCAATCACAGCACCCTATATTCATAATCCAACATTACATTAATTAAATTGTAATTTGAAATGTACTAATTTTATTATAAAAAAAGAACCCACTACCAAAGTCGAAGCTGTTTGGTAAAGAAAGAAAGACAGAAAAAAAATCCTTATCACATAGTGATTCGTGTTATTAGCCAACATCTGTACTTTAACACCAAATCAAAGGCTTTGAAAGTAGTTCAAGAATGGTCCCCACAATGTTTGAAAGTCTTGGTTAGAATCAGAAATTGAACAATGGATCTTCTCTAAATTTAAGCATGACAGAACATCACGTTACCATTGAGCGTGAGTAGGTGGAGCAACATCCTTCCATTTAAGCAACAACGCCCTCCTAGCTATAAGAGAAATAAAAGCCAATATATGCAAATCAGATGTCTCCAAAGTTATGCCTTTTTTCTCCAACAATACCAAACAAGGCAGTCAAAGGGTTAGGCTTAAAATTTACTTTAAAATGTACAGAAAAATCCCTAAAATTCAATTGAAGGTTATCTGGCACAAGCCAGTTTAATGGTGGTTGATGAGAGAGTTTGAGATGGGGGTGGTCCAGATTCTCTTTTGATCTATTATAGATATTGTATTAGTCCCAGGTGCTTTAATTATGTCATCATATTTATGCATCTGATCCTTAATTTACTAGCTGGCAAGAAATTAATGGCTTTGAGTGTTGCTTTAGTAGAGCCGTCTGTGCTGTCCAGCTAAGCAGTTAAAGTCCCTTCTGCCCATTGCCTCACCAACGGCTGCATGCTAGCAAAATGCTCTACAATACCAACAATTGGGGTACCATTCTCGCTGTTATCTTGGAAGATGGTTGTATGTTCTCCCTTTAATGGTGTGGGTTTCCTTCATGTGCTCCAGCTTCCATTCGTATTCCAAAGATGTATGGGTTAGTAAGGGTTTGTGAGTTATGGGTATGTTATTTTGGCATCACAAGCATAGTGACACGTGCAGGCTGCCCAGCACGTGTTTGGGACTATGTTGATTGTTGATATAAATGATGCATTTCATTGCACACACACAATGCTGAGGAGCACAGCAGATCAGGCAGCATCTATGGGAAAGAGTCTATCCTGTATTTTCCAGTCCTGATGAAGGGTCTCAGCCTGAAACATTAACTGTACTCTTTTCCATAGATGCTGCCTGACCTGCTGAGTTCCTCCAGCATATTGTGTGTGTGTATGTGTGCATGTGTTCGATCCCAATTTCCCTCGGGATCAATAAAGTCTGTCTGTCTTTCTGTGTGTGTGTGTTGCTTCGATTTCCAGCATCTGCAGATTTTCTCGTTTGTGATACATTTCATAGTATGTTTCAATGTACAGTATTTGTGACAAATAAAGCTGATCTTTAATTTATTTTCCTAAATCCTTGCTCTTCCTTTGAAATTGAGTTTCAGGTTGCTTGTTTTAACAGTAACCTGAAGATGTGGCTTCCATCCTCTCCTGCCTCGTGAGCTTACGTGGTAATTTTCTGACTGGATGCAAGTAAAGCATAGGGTGTCCTCAGAATGTTTTGGTCTTTGATGCAAACAACACATTTCACTGAATGTTTTGATGCACACGTGACAAATGAAGATAATCTTCAAAACCTTTTTCAACAATTCCACATCTTCTTTAATCCAAAGCAAGCTCCAAAGGCCCAACAGTTCATCTTTAATCAACTAACATAACAAAGGGATGGATTGAAAATACAGAAGCAGACACTTTGTTCTAGCCCTCATTCCACAAGTGAGGATACCTGAGAAATTTTCGCTTTCGGGTTATATCCCTACTAGTACAGCTTGACCAGTGGTAGTTCTGGAGCATATTTTAAGCAGTAGTACACTGGTGAATGTTGTGGGTGGGAACCAGCTCCATTATAGTCATGACCATTATAGTTAGCTTGAGGAGAAAGATCATGAGAACTATTAACTTATAACCATGTTCTTTACCATCTGACGAAGGGTCTCGGCCCGAAACATTGACAGTGCTTCTCCTTATAGATGCTACCTGGCTTGCTGTGTTCCACCAGCATTTTGTGTGTGTTGTTTTCTTTACCATCTGTCAGCTTATAACCTTTATTTATTCTTGTGCCTTCATTGCCTGTATGGCGATTTGAGAATACATGTATTCATGCCTTAATTTTGTACATTTACCATTTTTCCATCTGCTGATCATTCATAGATACACCTATATTTAAATGTTTTTTTTCCCTTTGCCAACGTATTCTTTTTACTTGTTAATGTTACTTGTTTTACTACTTTCCACTGGTGCTTTGTGCTTTTTTTAACTTGCTGTATTTCCATTCATCTGAACTAATGTCAATGTAATAATGCTCTCTTTCCCCTATACTACTGCCAGAACCCCATGTATCGACCTTGGTATCAAATCTGCAATCTCATTGACCTACAGGCAGTGTGCCTGTAGCTTAGGTATTTATTCAGAAACTTTTGCTATTGTAATTCTATTTAAGTTGGAGCCAAACTGCTCTTGTTCCATCAGTGCAAACACTTTCCTGTTCCTGTGTTGTTGGCACTGATGGGATCAAGGTGACTGATTTTTGGCATCCTATTCAAAGTTCCTGAGATGTCCCTAACCTTGGTACTGGGTAGGCAATGCCATACCCTAGCAGCTGCAGGAAGCAGTATCTTTTCTTCCTGCTATACTGTCCACTGTCGTCATTGTATTCCGTATCATTCCCTCAGTTAGAATAGTCTTTGTGTCAGTGCTGTAGTTGGGTTGTTCTGCTCTTGTCCACAGAAGTTGTAAGAACCTCAGGCCTGTGGGATAAGTGAAAGGACAGAAGCTCTTCCAGGGAAGTTCTTTGGATCCCCAAACCAATACTGCTCTCTTGTTCCTGTCCGCTAAAATTTCTTTCTTCACCCAATTCCTTCACACACCAGTTCCCATGTAGAATACGCCACAGAAGTTGTCTCCAGTGGTGGGACATTTTTGTGGTAATAGTAGTAATTCAGTTCAATTTAGCATACTCAATGATAAAATTAAACTAAAAATACTAACAAAGTAAACTGGAGTTAAAAAATAGGTTTGACTCTTAACAGAGGATCTTTTATCTAATATTGCCTGACTTCTGAGTAACATCAGCATCTTTTACTCAGATTTACATGCTTTTCATGTAAAGAAAATATAATAAGTGAAGAAGTGATTGGAAACTAGATTAGAGCAAGGCCAATGGTGGGGGTTCAGTGGGGTTCAGGGTAAGCATTTTCATCTAGAGGTCCCTGAATACTGAGCGTAGATGGTAGGATAAGGAAAAAAGAGAGAAGGCTTGAATGGTTTTTTATTGTTTATTTACTGACATACAGTGCAGAATAGGCCCTTCCAGCCCTTCAAACCACACCCAGTAACCCCTGATTTATTCATGGGACAATTTTACAGTGGCCAATTATCCTACCAATCAGTACGTCTTTGGATTGTGGGAGGAAAGCAGAGGAATCCCACTTGGTCACAGTGAGAACATACAAACTCCTTACAGGCAGTGCAGGAATTGAAGCTGGGTCGCTGGAACTGCAAAGTGCTGTGCTAACCACTACGCTACCATGCTGCCTCCATTAGTATAGAAGGTGAAATTGTACTTAAGAAAGCAAAGGGAGGCATGAGAAGTATTAGCATGAAACACCAAATAAAATCCAAAGTATGTATTTATTAAGGAGGGATAAAAAATCAATCTAATAGGTGCCAAAAGAAAACTTTCTGTGGAGGTTAAGGATTAGGGAATCGATCTTAAATGAGCATTTTCTGGGTGTCTTCACAGTTTGGGTGGTGATGATATTGGAATTAAGGAGAACGAGAGTGAAATTTTGGATAGAATAAATGTAGTTAGGAAAGTGTTTGCCAGCTTGTAAGTGAAGCAAAAGAGTGGATTAGAGAGGTTGTGACCATCATTTTTTTCAATTCTCCCTGTCCACAGAACTGATTCCTTTGAGGGAATTGCTGACTGCCAACATTTGCTTAAAAAGGAAGAGATAAAGTGAATAATGTAGAGGCAGAGCTGAATTGAGTAAACAACCACATTTGCTATATATTAACTTCTGGGGAAATTAGGATTACAAAAACATGGTTCGCAAATCCTAGAAATCTTGTTTTTGGCTTTGATTTCCCGGAGTTCAATGAATCATCATTCAGTAGTGGTAACTATTAGAAGTATTTTATCTTGGGTAAGACAGAGGTTTTACTTTTTTGAAGAACTGTTCACATATAGATATCCGCAGGATACCCAAGCATGAGATAATAAACAGAAGCCTTTCACAACTGGAACGAATGCAGAAAATCCAAGAGTATTGGTGCCTCAGCTGCCACAACACTGGATCGCTTGCTTGCTAAACAGAAGCAGCATGATGCATTCTCAATCAAGCAGACCCACCACAGATGAAAGCACTGCAGTGCTGCCATGTTCAGTTGTGATGATGGTGACAATTAAACACCTAGCAGGCAGGGACAGTTTCAAATTCCTCACCAGAAGTGGCAAAGAAAAATATGAAACATTTGCAAACATCTTAAGTCAGAAGTGTCAAATAACTCAGTCTGTTTTAGCCTTCTGAGGTCCCTGCCACCACAGAAGCCAGTGTTCAGCCAATTCAATTTACTCCAAGTGATAATCAAGAAATGACTGAGAGGACTGGGTAGAGCAAAGAATAGGTAGCTACCAATCTCTTAAAACCATAAACTCGTACAAAATTTGTGACACTGGAGGCCAGTCAGCTCATCATGTCAGTGATATTTGAAAAGGAGCCCCAAAGGCTAATCCCATCTTTTAGCACTAGGCCCCACAGTTTTGCAGGGCACAGACCTTTACATCACATCCTGATGAAGATTTATTCCAATTTAGGCGATGAGTAAAAGATCTCTACCAAACCCTAAATCAAAAAAAAAATCCCCTCTTCTAGTCTTTCTACTAATTACTATGCCCCTGTCTGTTACTATGTCTCTGTCTGTTAAGAGAAAGAGTGTACATTCTTCAAGCCATAGTCTAGCTTGTGTTGCAAGCAGTTCTAACATAATCTCCCTCTTATAAAAGAAAGTATTTGTATTCCTTTTTAACCACTGTAACCAGTCCTGCAATCTTGTAGGATCTTGGAATATATATGCTTTGAACATGGTTGGTGGACAGATGTGCCCTGCAAGACAAGTGTCATTACCACTGTCTGCAACCTGTCTTAATTCTAAACCACAATGTTGACATATCTAATCCTACTTTCTATCTCCATTAACAATCTGAATCTTAAAACCAATATGTGTCAAATCTCATGCATTGTGGGGGATAACATGCAATGAGATTTAAAGAGAAATGTTATCTTTGCCATTGAACAGACAAATACCAAAATTACAAATTGCACATTAGTTTTAAAAATGCAGCTTGTGTATCTGGCGAATGTACAGATGATTTTGTAGTAAAGAATATACCTAATGCAGCTAGGGTTAGCTAATCTCCAGTAGTTGTATCCCATTGTATAGAGCTGATCTTTTCTAGGAAAGGTCTGACGAGCAAATGCATTTGATTAAAACTTGTGCCGTTCATGCACAGGACTTTCTCCCACCTTCCTGCTTCACAACATTATAATCAGAAGAGCCGCCCAAGCAGGTCATGTCCTGGACGTACAGAAAAGTGAATGTTTTTGTGAGAATTGACATTGTAGTGATGTGAAACTTATTATTTTCAAGCCTTGGGTAACTGAGAGCATTCAAATTTATTGCTCATGTCACCCAAGGAATAATGTGTTTCCTTTAGTACAATATCCAGATTTTGAAGATTCGAGTCATGAGCACAAATTTTGAGAAATATCTTGGAGGTAGAATGCTCAAGGTGCTTTTGAACCATTTCAAAACCAATTTTTAAACTGAACATTTATCCAACATTAGAACATAGGCCCTTCATTCCACTACGTCTATACTGACTATGTGGCCATGTAAACTATTCCCATCTGCTTGCACAACATCCATATCTTTCTATTCTCTACCTAATCATGTATCTATTTGCTTCTTAAATATTGCTGTCATATGCTTCAACCATTTCCTTTGGGTGCATGCCCCAGGCATGCACTTTCCTCTGTGTAAAGGGGAACGTTCTCCTTGCACCCATAATCTATGCCCTCAAATCCTTGACATTTCTATCTTGAAGGGATGGGGAAATCTGACCATATAGTCTTATTTACGCCTCTCATAATTTGATATACTACCAGATCACTCCTCTGCCTCCATTCCTGAGAAAACAGTCCAAGTTTGTCCCTTCTCTCCTTGTAGCTAATCTTCTCTAGTTCGGGCAACATCATGGTGAACCTCTCCAAAGCCTCCACATCCTTCTGGTTAAGTGACAACTGGAAATGACAGAACCGGTTTTATTCAGCTCCAAACGTGACTTGTGGATCTTTACTCAATGTGCTCCTAATGATGAAAGCAAGCATGCTGTACAATGTCTTTATCTTACCCACTTGTATTGCTACTTTCAGGGAACTATGGACTTGCACAGGAACTTTGTACTCAGGGCTCCTAAGAGTTTTGCCATTTACAGTGTACTTCCTTCTTGTATTTCACCTCCCAAGATGATATGTCTCCTATGAATAAGCCAGTTTCGACTCCAACTTGCAATTAACTCACTGTGGATTCCATGCGTCTGGATCTGCCTACCATAAGGGGCTTTGTCGAATGCTTTACCTAATTACTGAATTGTAACCATCTGATCTTTAAAAGACTCCCACATGTCAGATGTGGATTTGCTCAAAATCAGATGCTCCCAATCTACTCTCCCCAGTTCCTACCTAATATAGTTACATAAAGTTAAATTAGAAAAAAAATTGAATGAAATGGTTTTGATTTAAGAGACAAAAACTAAAAAAATGCAGCTGGTCAAGTGGCATCCATGGAGAGAGAAACATGGTTAATGTTTAAGATCATTGGGTAGCTGTATTCAGGGGAAAAAATAAAAAATCAAGTTTTTTTGGGCTTCAGAAGATGGGGAATGGTAGAGGGAGCGTAGAGAACTATGTGACAAGATGGAGACCACGAAAGATGGTAGAAATGAGTGGTGATGGTGAGAGTTAGTGTTGAAAACACTGCAGTGATGCTGAGGGTGTTACTACTGCCCAACAGGTTCATCTACTTAGGGGTTCATACCTGCAGAATCCATGTGTTCTCCATGTCACCATATGGGGCTTTCCTCTTGGGGTTCCAGTGCTTCATCTCACATCTCAAAAGATGCATTGGTAGGTTAAATGGCGACTGTAAGCTGAATTTGTACAGCAGATGGTTGTTGCTCTATATTCCAGCATCTGCAGTCAGTCCTGTCTCCTGGGGAAGTTCACCGATAAGCAAGAGTAACTAGATTGTGCTGGAACAAGAGGGAGGAGATTGTTCTGATAACCAGCATATATGGGATTAGTGGCATCTTTCTATATCCAAAAGGAATATGAATATGAAAGGTTTGTAAGTTGTAGCTGTTCTGTCTAGAGGAGATATAAATGGAGAGAAATCATGCAGCATCTTCAAAGGTTTCAAATCTACATTTAATGTCAGAAATATATGCAATATACGTCCTGAAATGCTTTTTCTTCGCAACCATCCTCAAAACAGAGGAGTGCCTCCAAAGAATGAATGGCAGTTAAATATTAGAACCCACCTCCCCACCCAGCTTCCCTCCCTCCCGCATGTAAGCGGCAGCAAGCAATGGTCATCCCTCCCCCCACCGGCAAAAAAGCATCGGCATCTGTCACTGAGCGCTCAAGCTTGAGCAAGGCAATGGCAGAGACACGACTTGCAGTACGCCAAAGACTACATTATTCACCCAGTACTTGACATACCACAGGCTGTCTCTCTCCCTAATAAGGGAGAAAGAGGTGTCTTTCACAGCAAGAGGGGAGACATAACAAACAACTTGCTGGTTTACAATGTTAAAGTGCTGTTGCGTCAATTTTTCTGAGTTTTGTGTACCCAAAGATCTCGGGTCTCTGGGCACACAGCCTTAGTTCTTCCATCTCCCACGACACACCAGTCTTCTGCTTGGACACCGACCTTCAATCCCCCCGTCTCCAGAGCCATGAGATCCTGGTCCTCTGAAGGCGAGTGGAGCTCTTAGGCTGAGCCCTTGGCATACCGAACAACGGCCAGTTGTGAAACCCCGAGAGCGGGTCCCATTCCCGCAAAGAACCGTAGTCAGCATGTAACTCCAGGTCAGGGTTTTCAAAAGAACCCTGAAAGGGAAAAATAGAGATATTAAGATGGAATTACAGTTGTTTTTGAAGATGCAAGCAAAGGAGTTGCTGATAGGTGCCTTTAACCCTCCCTAGCTCCACCTTCACCTTTCTTTGAATATAGAAAACAGTGTATGGGTTGCCAAACTTTAATTGGGGCTGGCCAGTTCTCATACTAACTAGAAAAGCTAGTTCTGTGATGATGCTGAATTCACTAAGCCCTGAGACCTAAAACATACCTATTCAGAAGATAAGATGCCTTGCCTTGTGGTAAGCTACACTGGAACAAGGTAAGAGTTCAGACTGTGAATGGAATGGAGAACTAAAGTGACTGGAACGGCCACCCTTGGTGACTGAATGGAAGAGCTCTGAAAAGCATCCACCCAAAATCTAAAACATAAACAAGAGATGCTGAAAATCAAAGTAATACTCACAATATGCTGGAGGAACTCAGCAGGCCAGGAGGCAACTATGGAAAAAAGTAAACAGACCTGATGAAGGGTTTGGAACCAATACATCGATTGTTTACCTTTTTCCATAGATGCTGCATGGCCTGCTGAGTTTCTTCAGCATTTTATGTGTATTACCAAAATGTTACTGGTTTGTCCACTGTAGATGAAACCACATGAGTGCACGATGCGGTGGGTCAGTTTGGTGGAAAAATAAGTGGGTCGTTGTGTCACCTGGAGTTTGGGAAGGGAAAAAAGATGTTGCATCTTTTTTGATTGCTTATATAAAAAATGCTATTAAAGAGGGTGGAAATGCAAGAATGAATCTGGGAATTCTCAAAGGCACAGGGTATTGGAATGAAAGTGAAGGGAAGATATGTCAGGAGGTAGCATCATATTAAAGGTGGTAAAATTTTGGAGCATGATCTATTGAATATGGATGCAGTTAATGGGGAAGGTAAAGAATCCTATTCTTGATCTGGGTGAAAGAAGTGAGAGCTGAAGTAGAGGAATGGAATGGGTTTGATTGAAAGACTGTGCAAGGGCTGTCCATGCAGCTGGGAAACCATTCATTATCTTTTCAGACAAATTAAGTTCCTAGTTACAGATCATTCAGAGGATTGGGCATCACTAGCAAGGGTGTCATTTACTACCCGTCCCAAATTGCTCTTGAATTGTTTATTGGTCCATTTAAGAAACAGTGAATAATCAACTGAGTCCCGAGACAGCAGTCTGGGTTGGAACAATACTGCAGTAAGCATGATGAGTTTATATTAGTCATGAATGTTTCCAAAGTCTAATCAGTGGTGGTGATGGGACATTTAAAATATCTTGTATGTATACGTTGTAGAAGTTTCAGATTCAGCTGGTTGACTTAGAGGAGCATTAAGATAATTGAGGTGTTTTGATGGTGAACAGTCTCTTTCATATCACCTTTAGTTGAACTGCATGAGAGATGTTTTCATGGGATGAGAATCAGGTTTAAAATCGCCAGCATATGTTGTGGAATTTGTTGTAGTGAGGTAGTGTTCATGGATTCAATGTCCATTTGGAAATCTGATGGCAGAGGGGAAGAAGCTGTTCCTGAATTGTTCAGGATCCTGGACATCCTCCTGATGGTAGCAGTGAAAAGAAGGTATGTCCTGGGTGATGGGGGATCCTTAATAATGGACGTTGCCTTTTTGAAGCTTCACTCCTTGAAGATATCCTGGATGCTGGGGAGGTTAGTGGCCCTGATGGAGCTGACTGAGTTTACAGCCTTCTGCAGCTCATTTTGATCTTGTACAATGTCCCCTCACCCCCAACCCCATACCAAATGGTGATGCAGCTAGTTAGAACGCTCTCCACGGTACATCTGTAGAAATTTGCTAGTGTTTTTGGTGACATACCAATTCTCCTCAAACTCCTAATGAAATATAGCCACTGCCATGCCTTCTTTGCACCTGCATCAATATGTTGGGTCCTGGATAGAGCCTCTTGATATATTGACACTAAGGAACTTGAAATTGCTCACTCTTCCTACTTTTGATCTCTCTATGAAGAAGGGGTATGTTCCCTCATGTTACCCTTTTTGAAGTCCACAATTAGGTCTTTGGTCTTATTGACAACACGAGCGAATCTGCAGATGCTGGAAATAAATAAAAACACAAAATGCTGGCAGAACTCAGCAGGCCAGACAGTATCTATGGGAGGAGGTAATAATGATGTTTCAGGCCAAAACCCTTCATCAGGAGTCATTATTACCTCCTCTCATAGATGCTGTCTGGCCACTGAGTTCTGCCGGCATTTTGTGTTTTTATTTGGTCTTATTGACATTGAGTGTAAGCTTGTAGCTACATCACCACTCAATTAGTAATACTGCTAATACTGGCATTTCTTATTCATACTGGCATTTCTTATTCATACTGAAACTAAGAGGGCAGTTAAGGATCAATGTGGACACATGAACTAGACAGACTGGCAACGATGGCAGATTTCCTTCCCAGAAGTGCAATAGTATGTATGTGATTTTTTGCAACATTCTGGTAGTTTCATGGCTACTTGCTGCTGAAGCTGTATATTTATTTTAAATTTTAAATTTTATTGAACTATTGGAATAAAAACTGCACAGTTGCCATAGTGAGATTTGAACTTTTGCCTGTTAATCAATGGGCCTGGACTTTAACTACTAGTCCTTGGCTAACATAATAATGCTCCAACTCTTTTGTACTTTTGTCTCAGCTTTGCATTATTGTAATCAGGTTCAGCAAACACCCTGATTGTATGTATTTGTGTATTCCAATAATTCAGATATACTCTTATCTAGCTCAAAAATGGCACCCTGAATGCCAGATAATAGAAATGCAATATTATTGCACCATTACTCTTGAGAGATTGGGATAAAATACCATCCTTAGGTAAAGTGAAGGAGACTTTACTGTAATTCTGGTTCCTGCTACAATGAATCTGGTTCTGTTTAATGTTTACAGGTCAGTGTTAAGAAACTATACTTGAGAAATTAAGTGTGGTTTAGAACCACTCAAAAGTTAAATAAACAAAAAGGGCCTGGGATTTGTTCAGGTCAGGCAGCTTGTTTGAAGAGTCAAATAAAGTGTCTTGAGAAGATTATCTGCCATGAGAAATGGAACAATACAAATCTACAGTATGTTTTAAGCAAGTACAGGTGGGGAAAGTAGAGGGGATTTAAAAATAAATTAAATTGGATGAATGGCTGGAAGTATTTGTGTTCAAATAACAATATGATGCTGTAAGGTCAAAACAGGATAGAAAGGAAGCAAATAGCAAATCAACAGTAATTGTAAACAACTTCAGTGAAATCATTTTCTGTTATTGTAATCTGAATTACAGTAACATTTCTGAATATGTTACTGTAATCTCTGAGGACCTAACCTGGTCCTGGCATATCTTCTTCGTAAAGAAGGCAGGACAGCAGCTTATATTTCATTAGGAGTTTGAGGAGATTTGGAATGTCACTTAAAACATTTAAATTTCTACAGATGTGTACCATGGAGAGCATCCATCTGGTATCGGGGGGTGCGGTTTGCAGGGGTACTAACCTCTGTAGTATCCAGGATATCTTCAAAGAGCAGTGTCTCAGGAAGGCAGCATCCATCATTAAAGGTCTCCACAACCCAGGACAGGCCCTCTTATTGTTATCGTCAGAAAGGCACGCATTCAGCGATTCAGGTAGCACTACTTTCCTTCTGCCACCTGGTTTCTGAATGGACATTGAAAACATGAACACTACTTCACTATTTTTTATTTCTGTTTTTGCACTACTTATTTAATTTAACTTTTTGATATATACACACACTTAATGTAATTCAGTCTTTTTTTCTGAATTTATGCTGTGCTGCATTGTACTGCGGCCAAAAAGTTAACAAATTTCACGGGATATGCTGGTGCTATTAAACCTGATTCTGATTCTAAAGAGCTTTTAAAGAAACCTGAACTAGTTGTTGAATCCAGAAGTCTTGATCAATGTATGATGTGTTACTTCTCAAGTTTCTGCTGAACTTTGCTGAAGGAAGGCAAGGAAAGAGCAGGTCAGAGCAAGAATGGAGCAGAGCATTGAGGGTGGGTAATGGGAGTCTTATTTGCAACCTGATTGGAAGCTTTCTGTAAAGCAGTTATCCTGTTTAAATTTGGCCTGCCTAGCGTTGAAGAGCCCTTAAGTTTAAAGCAAGCAGTATATCGGCCAGATAGGGCATACGGTAGAAACCCACATCAATGAGCCCAGGTGGTGTAGCTATTTGGTTTACCCGGTGAAATCAGCAGTAACAGAATATTGTGTTCGCAATGGCCATAGGATTGAATTTGGCACAAAACTACTGTGCCGCACCAACGGCATATGGGGCTGCCTGGTAAAGGAAACCATTGAAATAAAACTATAGGGAAAGAATTTTAACAAAGACAAGGTCTCTCTCTAAGTAAGAACTGGAATTTGATTGTGAACGAGTTAGGAGGGTGGAAACCTGATTGGATGAGGTCTAACCAATCACAAGGGACAGAGAATGAGGGTATAAATACCACGGGACTAGACATGCCCAGGCATCATCCCTGATGAAGATGGCAGAGTTTGTCATTGAAATGTCGGTTATGATAGATGTTGGCACCCGGCTGGAAGCCTGAGAAGAGTTTATTCAGCAAGTTGTATATTTTAAATGGTATTTCATCTGTATGGTTCCAGAGCACCTTGGACAGTGTGAAATACATGTCTAACTGAGATTGGTGTTTAATGTTAACCTTTCCTCCCTAGCAGTGATGAGATGATGTATAATAAAAACAAAACAAAGATGCCTGAAACATCCGGCAGTATGAAGAAAAGAGAAACAGCTTTAGCCTCTGTGACCTTTTGTTAGAACTAGGAAAGAGTTTTCAGTATAAGAGAAATTGAATGAGGAATTGATAATGCAAAGGACGTACCTTTGACAGGGTGAGACTAAATGAGTGTATGAAATAGAATCAGTTTATATTTCTTTGATTTTATTATGAGTTATAAATAGCTTGGATGCAGAACTGTTTGAGCAGGCAAGGTTATAGGCAATAGACAGTAGGTGCAGGAGTAAGACATTCGACCCTT
The DNA here is from genome assembly GCF_030144855.1 of Hypanus sabinus. Classification (NCBI taxonomy): domain Eukaryota; kingdom Metazoa; phylum Chordata; class Chondrichthyes; order Myliobatiformes; family Dasyatidae; genus Hypanus; species Hypanus sabinus. The sequence continues at coordinate 91,381,821 of NC_082718.1, forward strand.
CTAGCCAGCACCGCCATTCACTGTGATCATGGCTGATCATACACAATCAGTGCCCTGTTCCTGCCCTCTCCCCATATCCCTTGACCCCGCTATCTCTATCTAACTCTTTCTTGAATGCATCTAGAGACTTGGCCTCCACTGCCTTCTGGGGCAGAGCATTCCACATATCCACCACTCTCTGGGTGAAAAAGTTTTTCCGCATCTCTGTTCTAAATGGCCTACCCCTTATTCTTAAACTGTGGCCTCTAGTTCTGGACTCGCCCATCAGCGGGAACATGCTTCCTGCCTCCAACGTGTCCAATCCCTTAAGCTTATATGTTTCGATCAGATCCCCTCTCATCCTTCTAAATTCCAGTGTATACAAGTCCAGTCGCTCCAATCTTTACAGTCCCGCCATTCCGGGAATTAACCTTGTGAACCTACACTGCACTCCCTCAATAGCAAGAATGTCCTTCCTCAAATTTGGAGACCAAAACTGCACACAATACTCCACATGGGGTCTCACCAGGGCCCTGTACAGCTGCAGAAGGACCTCTTTACTCCTATACTCAATTCCTCTTGTTATAAAGGCCAGCATGCCATTAGCTTTCTTCATTTATATCAAGAAAAGAGAAGAGACTGGGCTAAAATCAGATAGGTGACAAAAATGGCCAGGTCTGTGGCAGATAGTCTGAAAGAAACTTAAGAATGAGTTGTCTAAAGCTGAAAATTTCAGTATTGAGTTCAGAAGGCTTCATGACCCAGGGGGAAGATGTTTGAACTGACGTTCAGCCTCATTGCGACAGTACAAGACGCCACAGACCAATGGGTTAGAATTAAAGTAGAATGGGAAATTTAAATGCCAGGTAATCAGAAGCTTGGGGTCACTTCTGTGGAGTAAGCACAAGTGGTGCACAGTGGGATCACCCAGTTTGGTTTCTCCTGTGTAGAGCAGGCCGCATTTTGAATATGAAATTCAGAAAACTAGGTTGGAAGAAGTGCAAAAGGATTACTATGCTGCTGGAAAGACTGTTTGAGTCCCTGGATGTTGGAAATAGTAGAAGTGGAAGGACAATATCACAGGAGCTGGTGGGCGGAGACAAGAGTGACTCAGGAAACCACAAAGGGAGCAAATCCTTCAAAATGATGAAATGGAAGGAAATAAGTTTCTGTGGTGAAATCCTTTTGAATCTGATGGAAGTGGCAGTGATCCGTTGAGTGTGGAGTGAAAGCAAAGGACAGGAGGAGCAGGGTTGTGGGAAGTACGCAAGATGTGGTTAAGCTTAGCAAAAAGGAAGGCACCTCTGAAGCACGTGTAGAATGTCTCCTCAGTGTATGGTAGTGCTCTGGCAGTGTGTGGTACCCACCTGCTTCAAGCAGGCTTCAATCATACCAGTGCCCAAGAAGAGCCTGGTAACCTGTCCAAATGACTATTGCCCAGAGGCATTACATCCACAGTGATGAAGTGTTTTGAGAGGCTGGTGTTGAAACGCGTCAGCTCCTGTTTGAGTGGTGATTTGGATCCACTCCACTTTGCCTACTGGAGCAATAGGTCTACAGCAGATGCCATCTGGTTGGCTCTTCACACAACCCTGGAACATCTGGACAGCAATGTTGCATGCATCAGGATGCTTGATAGCAGCGTGGCATTTAATGCCATAATCCCCTCGAAACTAATCAATAAACTCCAAGACCTGGGCCTCAGTACCCCCTTGTGCAATTGGATCCTGGATTTCCTCACTTGTAGACCCCAGATGACAAAAGGAGTACCACAGAGATGTGTACTTAGCCCCTGCTCTACGCACTTTACACCTATGTCTGCGTGGCTAAGTACAGCGCCAACACCATATACAAGTTTGCTGCTGACACCACTGTTGTGGGCTGTATCAAAGATGGTGATGAATCATCATACAGGAGGGAGATTGAAAATTTGGCTGAGTGGTGTAATGACAACAACCTCTCACTCAATGTCAATAAGACCAAGGAACTGATTGTTGACTTCAGGGGAGAGAAACCAGAGGCCCATGAGCCAGTAATCTCCAGCCAGAGATGGAGAGAGTCAGTAACTTTAAATCCCTGGGTGTTAATATCTCAGGAGGACCTGTCATGGACCGATATTATAAATATTATTGTGAAGAATGCACAACAGCCCCTCTCCTTCCTCAGGAGTCTGCGGGGATTCAAAAACTAAGGTAAACTTCTATAGATGTGTGATGGAAAGTGTGCTCACTGTCTGCATTACAGCCTAGTGTGGGAACACCAATGCCTTTGAGCGGAAAATCCTGCAAAAAGTAGTGGATTCTGCTCAGTATGTCACAGGTAAAGCCATCCAAACCATTGAGCACATCTACATGAAACATTGCCACAGAAAAGCAACATCCATCGTTAAAGATCCTCACCACCTAGGCCATGCTCCTTTCTCGCTGCTGCCATCATATAGAAGGTACAGGTATCTCGACTCGCACCACCAGGTTCAAGAACAGTTACCACCCCTCAACCATCAGGTTCTTGAACAAAAGGGGATAACTACTGTCACATAAGGACTCTTTTGTTAACTCATGCTCATTATTTATTGCTATTTATTTATTATTTGCATTTTCACGGCTTGTTTACAATTCCTGATGTTTACAGTTTACAGATCCCTTTTACAATTGCTGTTCTATAGATTTACGTAGTATGTCCACTGCAAAAGAAACTCAAAGGTTGTATATGGTGATGTGTATGTACTCTGATAATAAATTTTACTTTGAACCTATCAGATAAACTGTGGTGGAAAGTAGAGTTGTGTCGTTTGTGATCTGCAGGCTGCTCCAATCAAAATCGCCCAAAGTAGCAACAAAAGAAAAGAGAGTGACTAGAAATTGGAGAATTGAGTGAGATTCCCCAACAGGAAGCAGCTCTGGGAGCTGTGGGCTTGTAATGGGTGATTGTGGCTTGCGTCTCTGCTGAGGTGGACACGCAGAAATCCAGAAGGAGAAATGTCAGAGATGGATCATGTGAAGGTGGGAGCACGGTGGAAATTGTCAGTGGAAGTAGTGATACTTTTGAGCTCTGAGTGCAGGAAGCAGTGGCAATGTAGTCATTGCTGTACCTGAGAAAGGTGTGAGAGTTTCTTAGTAGGAATGACTTTTCCAAATGTCCCACAAAAAGGCAGACAGAAGTTGGACATGTTGAAGTGGAGCTCAACATCTTGAAGGATTTGGGTTTCAATCAGATGAAATTATTTTGAAGTTCTACATTGTACAAGATCAGTTAATTGCAAGCTTACCAGTCTCATGCTCGCTACTGCTGGTGGAAACTGCATGTGACAGTTTCTCTCCTCACTTGCTGCTCCCTGAGGAAAGCCCCTGTGTTTGAATGCGCTCTCTCGCTCTCATGCTCTCCCTTTCACGGAGGATTGTGATAGAGTCCTGCGTCTTGGGCGAGTTCAATCAATGTGGTTTGTAGATTGCTCTCTAGTTCACGTTATTGCATGTATATGTATATATTGAGCTGAACTGAATTTGCCTGAACTCTTTCAATTTTGAGTTTTATACGCTGTATTTCTTGCTTGTTTTTTTTTTGCTGTTCGCATGATTTGGTTTTTTTTGCGTGTTGGGGGAGGGGTTTGATGTTTTTCCTTGAACAGATACCGTGGTTTCCTTTGTTTCGTGACAGTCTGTGGGAAGACGAATCTCAGGGTTGCGTACTGCGTACATACTTTGATATTAAATGTACTTTGAATAATTGAATTTCAGACCTTGTCAATCTGACAAGGCACTCCACTGGTGATCTTCCTCAACAGCACTCTCCAATTCTAATAGGGTTTTTTTTTAAACCACTTTGTTTGACTAAACTTTTCGGCAGTCCTTCCAAACCTTGGTATGCGGTTTCTCATCTTTTTGTGATATACCATGTGGGTTTCTTTTCAGTAAAGGTACTGTAAAATAATACAAATGATTTCTGGTGAACAACTCAGCTGAATATTCATGTGCGTTCGTTGAAGGTTCTTGGGTATTTATGCAATATATCCACTTTGTGTATTAAGGAGCACTAGACTGCACTAGGAAGGTGGAAAAATAGCAAGGATACCCTTTCAGATAACTTAGTAATGAATAGAATTTGCAGCTTAGAAAGTGTTAATACTCCACGTGAACCTATCTATGCCAGCTGCTTAGCCATCAGTATCCTTTCCCCATTTTCCTTAAGCTACCTTCTGCTTAAATGTATCTAAGTTATCTACCTCATTCCTTGATAGCAAATTGCATATTCTGATCAAAGGATTTATTGAATAAGGCTCATTTCTAGAAGAGTCCAGGCCTTGAATACTGTGAACATTCACACGTCCTGTGTCGCACCTCCTCTTCAATTACTGACATTAATTCACTCATACCACAGTGTTGTGGAAATTGGGTCACAAATACCACAATTATATTTAACAAACATTTGAGAATAAGTTTAAATGATTAAACTAATCATTACTTGATTAAACTCCAACCCCTGGAATTCTGTCAGCTGAACTCCTCAAAAGGCATCAACCAGTTTCAAAATTGTTAGAGGAGGATCATTCTTCACTTCTCAGTGATGAATACTTAGCAGAAGTTTTTGATGAAGTTGTGGATAGAGTTAACTCTGCCATGGATGGTCCCAAACCAGACTGCAAGAGGAGGAGGGTTGGGTATAGGACTAGCAATCCCATCCCATAAAAATCCATTGCTACAGAGATGCCAACAAATACACCAAGAAGATGGGCAATATCTGGGGTAAGTCCAGTTCTGGCCGCCTCACTATAGGAAGGATGTGGAAGCATTGGAAAGGGTACAGAGGAGATTTACCAGGAAGCTGCCTGGTTTAGAGAGTATGCATTATGGTCAGAGATTAAGGGAGCTAGGGCTTTACTCTCTGGAGAGAAGGAGGATGAGAGGAGACATGATAGAGGTATACAAGATATTAAGAGGAATAGATAGAGTGGACAGCCAGCGCCTCTTCCCCAGGGCACCGCTGCTCAATACAAGAGGACATGGCTTTAAGGTAAGGGGAGGAAAGTTCAAGGGGGATATTAGAGGAAGGTTTTTTAACTCAGAGAGTGATTAATGCGTGGAATGCATTGTCTGAGTCAGTAGTGGAGGCAAATACACTAGTGAAATTTGAGAGTCTACTAGACAGATATGCGGAGGAATTTAAGGTGGGGGGTTATATGGGAGGCAGGGTTTAAGGGTTGGCACAACATTGTGGGCCGATGGGCCTGTACTATGCTGTACTATTCTATGTTCTGTGTTCTTTGAAACTTGAAAGACTGGCTCAGGACAGAGGAGTCTGGCAATCTGCTTGTCCCAGTTGGGGTGATGGACTTAAGAAGTGCATAGAGTTCAAGGGAATAATGCAATTAATGTAGGTTTCCAGAAGGCTTTTGATATGGTGCCACATAACAGGCTCGTCATCACGATATGAAAGGATATGAATTTGGTGAAATAACAGCAAATGGTCATGATGAATGAGTATTTTTTTGGATTGGAAGAAGAGAAATTGTGGATATTCTTAAGGGCTTGGTGTTGGGGCCATCTATCTTAATCAATAGAGGGTCCAAGTTACTATTTACATTTGATGATGATACAAAACTCAGTAAACTGAGGAGAGGATAGTGATTGCAGCAAGATATAAACAGGCTGGTACAATAGGGAAATACACAGAAGAAATTTAATGTGGAGAAGCGTGCAATGATATATTTTGGTAGAAAGGGTGAGGAGAGCCTTATGGAATAACGGACACTTTGAAAGAGTTGCGGAAGTGGAGGGACCCGATTTATGTGTATAAATCACTGAAAGTGGGAATATAAAAGGACAGTTCTGCTGAACCTTTGTAACATATTGCTTTTTACCTCATTTGGATTAGTGTGTTCATTTCTGATCAACTTGTAGAAACAATGTGAAGTGTTTGTGAAGGTCCAGAAAAGATTTATGAGAAAGTTCTATTGTTGAGGGACTACTATCGCAAGGATAGATTAGAGAGATTGGTATTGTTTTCTTTGGGAAAAAGAATGCTAAGGAGAGATTAGATGGAAGCATGTAAATGAGAAGAAATCTGGCTGTTTGCTTTGTTGAAGGGGTCAAAGTTACTGGTATTAAAGTAGAAGAGAGTCGAGTGTGGCAAGAGGAAAAATATACTTTTTTGTGTGGTAGGAACCGCGAAAGTGATGTCTGCAGGTGTGGTGGGGGCAGGTTCTATTGTGGCCTTCAAGGAGGAATTAAATAAGTATATGGATGAAGCAAAATTTGCAAGGTTATGGAAAAGAAACTTGTAGATTGAACTAATGAGTGGTTTAGGTGTGAGCCAGTATGGACACAGTGGAGTGAATAGCTTCGTTTTGATATCAGTGCTATATAATTCTGCCCTGTGATTGTCACTGCCTTTGTATGCCATAGTACTTCCTGCAAAAGTGCTGCCTGTGCTGGTAATTTCTTCAGTCCATTTCTTTTTTATCTGCTCAATTGTGTCAACAATTAGCAATAAAGCAGCTACCTTAGTATCACTTAGCCCCTGATCATAGATCTTTTAGAAAAATATTGCACTATGCTTTTCTACTTGGTACTTGGTCAAAAAGCAATCTGTACCATTTCTAACATTAGTTGGAGTTCAGTCCAAGTTGTTTTTTTAATGTGTTTTACACTTATAATTAAAAAAATAATAATTTTTATATCATTTATTTGAAGTCAGTTTTGGCACATTGCATATCAGCTTCCAAAATATGTGGAAATTAGCTTGCTGAGTTGGCAAAAGAACTGAGTTTACATTGCGAGGTCAATTAAACATAGAGAAGCAAAGCTGAAAATATTTGTTATTGAGGGTGAATCCATCATTACACATTTCATAATCTGTATAAACCTCTGCCTTTTGTGAAGATGCTCACTTCAGTTCCTCCAGTGTAACTCATTCTCCAATATCTTTCTCTGGCACCTGTAATTAATATGCAGGTCCCATTTGGGAACATTGGCAGACTATTCAGTTTCAAACACAACACACATCCAAGTTCTTACCTGCCGTTCACAATAGATTTGCAGGCCTAGCATACCTAGTCCAGGAGATTTAGTTTGGTCTTCCTCGCTCAGATCAACGATTATGAGATCCTGCAGACTTTTGTATTGTGCAACTAGTTACTGGGTTAACTTAATAAGCCATTGAGAAAGGGCTTAAAAAAGAAGGGCATTTCCTAGCTGTATTGAATAGATTGTGTAGTGTTTGTTATTAAGCTAATACAGTGCATTTGTTTGTATTATTCTGTTTCAATTCTAATGACAATCTAGACAACTTCACAAACTTTACTTATCTAGTGGAGTAAGCCCTTCCACTCTTCGAGACATGCCACCCCAGACAACCCTGATTTAACCCTAACCTAATCACAGGATCATTTACAATGACCAGTTAACCTACCTGTATGACTTTGCACCGTGGGAGGAAACTAGAGCACCTGAGAAAAACCCACGCATTGCACACGGAGGGCACACAGATTAATTCTGATTCCTGCATTGAGCAGTTCTGGTCGCCCCACTATAAGAAGGATGCTGAGGCTTTGGAGAGGGTGTAGAGAGGTTTACCAGGATGCTGCCTGGTTTAGAAGGCATGTGCTGTCATGAGAAGCTGGGTAAACTTGGGTTGCTTTCTCTGGAGGGTCCGAGGCTGAGGGGAGAACTGATTTGGATTTACAAGATTATGAGAGACACAGAGGGGATAGAGAGTATCTCTTTCCCAGGGCCGAAATGTCTAACACCAGAAGGCATGCATTGAAGGTGAGAGGGGGTAAGTTCCAAGGGGATATGAGGGATAAGTTTTTTTACTCAGAGTTGTGGATGCCTGGAGCACGCTGCCTGGTGTGGTGGTAGAAGCAAACACAATAGAAGCTTTTAAGAAATGTTTGGATAGGCACGTGGATATAAGGAAGATGGAGGCATATGGACAAGGTGCAGGTAGGAGGGATTAGCGTTTGGGTGTTTTTGATTTTTTGGCACAACATTGTGGGCTGAAGGGCCTGTGATGTTCCTGTGCTGTACTCTATAGTGGGTCATAAACCGTCTGAACTTATTTATGATGGAATGCAGATTGCTAATGAAGTAGCTGAAGGTGGTTGAGCCTGGGTGACAAGGAAAGTAGTTAATGCAGGAAAAAGAGGGAATGTAATTTCCGATTTGTTTCTCCCTTTTTATTCTGATGGTTGGAATATACTATTTTCTACTGTGTAGAGGTGGGACTTGCTTAACATATATAAATTCAAGCTTTCACGGTGACTGTGGAAAACATGAATTGATGATGACTGGAAACTTGGCTGTGAATGGGAACTAGGAGCTAAAATGCTGTACAAGCTAAATGCTGCTTATTCTTTCAGGACTCTTTGTGGGACAGGAGGCCTCCTACTGGTTCCCTATGGATTTGTTTGGCTCTGCTAGCCCTGGTCAACACCCTGATTCCTTTCTCTGCACACTTTCTCCATCTCTCTCCCACAGACCTTCCAATTGCAGACTAGTTTCCTTGTCCTGCAGGGTTCATCAGCTACAACACGAAACAGGGGCAATAAAGTTAGTGGCTCTGCATTACTTTTGTCAGAGTAATTCCATTGCGGTGTTTGGGCTATTTTCTATCTCCTTTCTGCTTACTCACACTTCCTATTTTTCTATTAATATCAAGTCTTTCAATCTTATTTCAGTAAACAAATAGCATTGAGTTAATAGATGATCATACTTCTTTGGTGGTGTACTAAACTTCAAATCCTCCTTGACTGTTTATGAGCTAACAGCATATTGTAGATGAATCTTGCTCACATATTAATATGTTATTCTCATTGTTTGTCATGGAGAAACCCCTTCGTGCTCTGATGGTGCAACAATCCCTGTTTGTTTAAGTAGGTTAAATATACAAAGTTCAAATTTCATATACATTGTACACAGGCAGGCCCTAGGTTATGTAAGGGTTCTGTTCTGTGAACTCTCTGTAAACCAGTTGTTCCATTAGTAAGAAATGAACAATTTAATGAAGGTTGATTTCCACGAACATTTCAGTTGTTGAGTCCCCCTCTGAATGCTACAGAATCAGAATGTTCCATGTTCAGTGGTGAGTTTTGATGGCCTTAGAGAATCAATTGTTGGATTAAATATGTAATAGTTGTCAATAGAAGTGATTTACCTTGTCACTTTCTGAAGCAGATCTGTTAAGTGGCCTCCCACTGTGAACTGGCAGCTAGTTTTTAAAAACAATGTGGGAGCTTATGTATAAACAGTCTTTGAAGATTGGTTGCCTTTTGTATTAACAAGTTACTAGTCCTTTTCCATACTGAAGGTGTTTGCATTCCAGTCTTCATGAGTGTTTAATGTCATTTCCAGTATACAAGTGTAAGGGAGAACGAAACAATTGTTACTTCAGATCCCATGCAGCATAATAAAACATAATAAGACAAAGAACACAATAATAAATAATACAATACAGATAAATACTTAAGGTAGCACATATATATATATACATTGATTGTAAGTACCTAAAATAATACAAGGTGCAGGAGTGAATGTCTATACAGTGATTTTGACAAATAGTGATCATGTAGTAGTGGTGGGGTGGGCTAGTGGCTGGAGATGTCGATCAGCTTTGCTGCTTGGGAAAATTAACTTTTTTTAGTTTAGAGTTCCAGGCATGGATACATTGTGAAAAGATATTTTAAAAATTTATGGGAGAAGTTTGATTCCATTGGACTCTGGATCCCATTGTCCTTTCGTCCCTCCCCACTAGTCTCCCTCCTGGCACATATTGCTGCAAATGACAGAAATGCTACACCTGCCATTTACCCTCTCCCTCACCTCCATTCAGGGCCCCAAACCATTCTGGGTGAGGCAACACTTCACTTTTGAATCTTTTGGGGTCATCTACTGTATCCAGTGCTGGTTGATGTGGCCTTTTCTACATTGGTGATACCCGACGTAAATTGGGGGAACACTTTGCCGAGCAACTCCTCCCCCCCCCCAAAAAAGCAGTATTTACTGGTGGCCAACCATTTTAATTCCTAATCCTGATCCAACATATCAGTCCACAGCCTCCTCTTGTGCAACAATGAGGCCAACCTCGGGGTGGTGGGGGTGGGGGCAACACCTCATATTCCATCCAACTAGCCTTCAGCCTGATGGCATGAACATCAATTTCTGCTACCGATAATTTTTCCCCTCCCCTTATTCTATACCCCACACTGGCCTTTAACCTCTTCTGCTCATGATACCCTTCATCCTTCCCTTTCTCCCATAATCTACTCTCGTCTCTTATCAGATTCCTTCTGTTTTAGTCCTTTGCCTTTTCCACTATCGCCTCCCAGCTCATTTCTTCATCTCTTCCCCCAACCATCTGGCATCACCTGTCACTTAGCTTGACCTCCTTCCCCTCCTCCGACCTTTTTATTCTGCCATCTTCTGCCTTCCTTTCCAGTCCTGAAGAAGGGCCTCGAGCTGAAAAGTTAACCGTTTTATTTATTTCCATAGATGCCATCTGATGTGCTGAGCTCCTCCAGCATTTTGTGTGTGTTGCTCTGGATTTCCGCAAGTCTGGTCTTCGGAAACCTAGTGAGCCCTTGTATTGGAATAACAGATGATCCAAGCATTGCTGACAATCTCGTTAATTATTACTAGTGGATGGACTTTGCTGGCTCTTGATTGCTAGTTCATCTGTTACAGTTTGAAGTGTTGAGCAGAAGGATTAGGTTTGATAGATACGATACAGGTTTTGATTACAAGACAGCTATTCAAGTTAAAACATTTGTCTACATGTAACTGGAAAAATGATCTGTCACCAGACATGTCAGCTGTAGTGCGTTTGTAGATTATCTTGGAATTTGTTGCAACTGGTGTAGTGCCAGACAGGGCTGTCTGCATTGAAATTTATACTGTACCTCTGCCACATTTACAGTACATCATTATTAATTGTGCTTTATCTCAATACTGTTTTTCCCATTGCACAATTAAGGAAATGTTTTGCTTGTGGCTGACAGAGGTATGGTGCAATATTTAGTGCAACTTTTGTAAGGAAATTTGAAGACCTGACTGCCTCCAAACGGTGCCAAGATTAGGCAGGTTCCTAGTCGGCAGATGGTCTTCCACTGATAAGTTTAAAACAAAACCACAAAGCATTAAGGGAAAGGGATTAAAATGATGATCTTAAGTTGAAATGTTTATTTGACTCAGGGAAAAGGTAGTTTGTAAAAATTTGTGCATGGCAATTGTTGTTCTTAATAAAAAGGGTATTTGAATGAACAACACACATACAAAATGCTGGAGGAACTCAACAGGCCAGGCGGCATCTATGGTAAAGAGTACAGTCAGTGTTTCGGGCTTAGACCCTTTATCAGGACTGGAGAAAAGAAGATGAGGAGTCAGAGTAAGAAGATGGCAAGAGGGGAGGAAGAAACAAGGTGATAGGTAAAACCAGGAGGGAGAGAGGTGTGAAGTATAGAGCTCAGAAGTTGATTGGTGTAAGAAATACGGGGCTGGAGAAGGAGGGATCTAATTGGAGATGACAGAAGGCCATGGAAGAAGGAAAAGAGGAGGAGCACCAGAGGGAGGTGATGGGCAGTCAAGGAGATGAGGTGAGAATGGGAATGGGGAATGGTGGGGGTGGGTGTATTACCGGAAATTCCAGAAATTGACGTTCATGCCATCAAGGTGGAGGCTACCCAGTCAGAATATAAGTGTTGCTCCTCCACTCTGCCTCATTGAGACAGCAGAGGAGGCCATTGACCAGCCATTGACCAGCCTGTTGGGAAAGGGAAGTGGAATTAAAATGAGTGGCCACTGGAAGATCCTGCTCTTTGCTGGTGGACAGAACGTAGGTGCTCAGTGAAGTGATCTCCCATCTACGCTGAGTCTCACGGATGTACAAATTCACCCCCTCCCACTTACTTCTGACTCCTCATCTTTTTCCCCAGTCCTAATGAAAGGTCTCGGCCTGAAACGTTGACTCTACTCTTTTCCATAGATGCTGCCTGGCCTGCAGAATTCCTCCAGCATTTTGTGTGTGTTGCGTGGATTTCCAGCATCTGCAGATACTCTCTGTTTGTCATTTCAATGAACATACAGTTTTTGTAAACAAGCAAAATGATAAGAGTGTTGCTGAAACTCCACAGCATCAGGTTAAAAAGCAACCTTCCTGAATAGCAGTCTTACTAGAAAATACAAGCACGAGCGTTCGTAAATTTAACTTAATGGTAGTATGCAGGTTCAGTTCGGCTGCTGTCTGTAGGGAGTTCATGCATTCTCCCCGTTAATGCCTTGATTTCTTCCGGGTGCTCTGGTTTCCTCAAACATTCCAGAGATGTATGGGTTAGGAGGTTAATTGGTCACATTGGTGTAATTGGGCTGCAAGGGTTTGTTGAGCCGGAAGGGTTTGCTAAGGTGCTGTAATTCTAAATAAAAAATAAATAAACTCTAAAAGGTTTCAGACTTTAATAAATGTATTCTATCCAGCAAAATGAGGGCAAAATAATGGTTTATTTTATGTTAGGTAATTTGAGATTCTGCCTAAGATGTCCTCCCATATCGATTTACAATGTAATCTTGACTTTATTTATTTTAGTTTAAAATTGGAGAACCTATGAAAATACCTGAAACATTGCCAAATGAAACTTGTACTTTAGGGCAGAATGCTTTATCCCCTTGTTCCACCGGTGTCCTATCATTTCTATTGATCAAATTGCATGGAAATTTTGGAGAATTAATTTTACCCAAACAAAGATTCCCATTGTTCTCTCCAAGTTAGAATAGGCCCCTTGAGCTGGTTTAGCCATTCACCGTGATTGTGGCTAATTCTCTTTGTCTTGCTCTGTCTGATGATACTTTTCATATTTAGAGTTTCTCAACTTTTAGCTTGCTGGCTAATGAAGTTACAATAGCTGATTATAATTGTTTTTGCATTTATATTTTGTAGCTTGTTGATTCTCCTTTGTGTATTACTGATCTGGTGGGCTGGAAAATCCATATTGGCATTACTCACACTTCAAAGATAAATCAAAATCTCAAAATCTGTTTGCAGCAGCTCCCATGATAATCTGGATGTTATTAATGGGTTTTCCATGGGCTCAAAAGCAAAACAAAGCTTTAGTTAATAAATTTGTTTCTATTAATGGTCCCACTGGAAATGAAAATTTGAAAGATGTAAAACAGGATATTAATTCATTTTTATCCAACTTATACTATTTATTTATGACACTGTCGCATCCTGAGATTATAACATTGCAACAAGCCTATGTGTAAGAGCAGAAATTAGTGTCAGAAACAAACTTTATAAAAATATATATTTACATCAATTAAATTGGATATATTCCATGCAGTGTGCTGCTAATGAATACTTAGTACTGAATTTGAATTATTGCTTCAATGGCTGCTATTAAATCTGTTCCTTTTCGACCAGCGGTTCTTAATTTTTTTTGGGTTACAGCCCCATTGGTTCCCAGACCACCTCCCCAGCATACCCCTCTCCCTTTCCAGCTGTTGCATAAAAGCTTTGAAGAATTTTGTATTACGATGCATAATGAAAGAAAATTCATTGCAAATTCAAAGCAGTGACAAATAATTGCAAAAAAATATTCAAATCTATTTAAAACTTTTCACCTTTCAATGAGATGGGTGGGCTTGGTGCAGCTTCTCAACATCAGGCTGAATGTCAGGAGTCTCAGATCTCTACGTTCAGTAATTTGCAGTTTATTTAGTTGCTTTGAAAGTAGTTGGGTGACCTCACTGAAATTGTGCTGTACTAAATATGATGTTGGAAAGGCAAAGAACATTTTGACCTTTTTCCACAGTGCAGAACAGTGTTCATAAATTTCTTTCTGCAACCAAAAGTCTTGATATCATCTTTTGAACTTCACCTTCAGCTCAGTTAAGATTTAGTCAGATCAGTTCTTCCTCCATCCTTCCTAGTAATTCCTCATTGCAAGTGTACAGGAATGGATTTATTCCCCAATCTGGAGTTTGGATCAAGAGATGATCCTGAAATCTGAAGTTCACCCTGTTGAGCATAGAATACTTGATCATCATCTCTTTTTCTTTTCTAACTCCTAGTGGCTTGGAAATTTGAAAAAGGCCACGAAGACCAATGTTGCACTCAAATAGGGTTAACTTGGACAGAAATTTCTAGATGCCTGATTTGACTTTGATAAGATTCACATAATTTCCTTGCAAATGAAGATTGCTTTTATTAAGCTTTGCGAATGTTTCTGACAAAGTAGCGTCAAGCCTGATATCTTTGAGTTGATTACTGAGTGAAGCATTCAAATCTAGTAAGGAAACACCAATGTCCTTAAACAGAAAATCCTACAAAAATAATAGATACAGCCCAGTCCATCATGGATAAACCCCTTTCTGCCATTGAGCACATCTACAGGGAGCGCTGTCGTAGGAAAACAACATCCATCAGCATGGACCTCCACCAACCAGGCCATGCTCTCAGCTTGCTGCTGCCATCGGGAAGAAGGTACAGGAGCCTCAGGACCATACCACCAGGTTAGGAACAGTTAATACCCCTCAACCATCAGTCTCTTGAACCAGAGGGGATAACTTCACTCAGTTTCACACCCTGCCCATCACTGAACTGTTCCCACAACCTATAACTTACTGTCAAGGACTCTTCATCTCATGTTCTTTATTATTACTTGCCTATTTATTTATTGATTTGTTTTGCATTTGCACAGTTTGTTGTCTTTTGCTCATTGGTTGTTCGTCCATATTGTTGGATGCAAGCTTTCAATGATTCCATTATGTTTCTTGGATTTTCTGATATGGTGCAAGAAAACAAATCTCAGGGTTGTATATGGTGACATATGTCTGCTTTGATAAATATACTTTGAACTTTGAATACCTAGTTTTTTGTGACAAGATGTTATTTGTGATATACATAATAAATGGTATATATGTAAGGGACATCTTTTTTCAAGAAAGTAATAACCCCATAGTGGGGTCCATCATTGGTGTTGCCCCTGCTGTTGTACAAGCAAGAATGTTGGTAAGCAGAATGTTCTGCTCTTTGAAAGATTGTTCAACAACCCGAAATACTGACTCCCACTTCATATCTCTTTTGTAGTCCCCTTGCAAATAACAAACTTGAATCATGCTTTCATTTTTATGAAGCGAACATAACCAAAAAGCAAAGATTCATTGCCTGGCAAAGTTGATTCATCCAACTGCAGAGCACATTCTATTGTCCCATACATGTTGCACAATCTCTCTTCCACATTCTCAGACATTTCATCTATTCGTCTTTGAACAGAGTTGTCGCTGAGCGGAGTCATTTCAATTGTTTGGCTAGTGATTTATGCAAATCCATACTCAGAACCTCCCTTACAATTGGCAGAATCAGTTCTTCTCCAATTGTACGAGACTTTATAGATTTAGCAACGAGCAATAAAATGTGGTATGAAGCATGCGCATAAGCCACCACTGTTTCGTTGTGAAGTGCTGGCAAACAAGTTTTGAAGTACTTTCCATTTCTGCAAGTTTTCACGAAATGCCAGGAAATAAGCCAAGTTTTTGTTTGCTTTGTCAGAGTATATTCTCTTCAAATGTTGGAAGAGCCAGGATGATTTAATTGCCTCATTTGGAAATGAATCTTTTTCACACTGCAGACACATGGGCGGCTCTTGGTTGCTTGATGCTAGCATAAGTACATATTTCAGATGCTCCACACTATACTGTCTACAATGCTTTTTTGTTTGGTATGCTTCTGACATTCTTCATTAACAACCAGTCAATCGCCTACTGTTTAGTTCAACCTCATGATCAATAAAGGGGAAAGTTATGATGTCATCATAGCTCAGGCAAAACCTGACTGCCTGGAGATTCTTAAAATGGGACAGCGATATCTCAGTTGGGCCATGGCTTAGGCGGATTCAGTCAGGTCCATTCTAAATGGCAGATTCTGAATTTTAGCCCATTGAACGTCATAACCTAATTCACAGGAATTGCATCACTGTGTAAATAGAGCATGGGAATCGCCCTAGGTAACTGTATTACAGTGGTGAACGGCAATAATATGGGGGCTGGAACCCTAAATGGTAGTGTTTTTTTTCAGTCCAGATTTCTCCTAATATGTCAAATAGCAAAGTGTCACATTACTTTTCAACAACTATAACACACTCCGGGCAAAGTCTAATAGAATGGTGGGTCAGCAAGAGATAAGGTGATTACGTGATCATTGTAATCAATTATGAGGTGCTGAGGATCAAATACTTATGATAAGTATTTTATTTCTTAAATTAGACCTGTAATCCCTCAGGTGCCCCCCATCCCCTTTATCTTTATCATTCCTTCAGAAACTCCCACCACCATCGGGGGGCGGAGAAGGGGGGGGTGATATTGCCCACTTTAGGAACCATTGTTCTGGAGCATTAGAATAATGCAGAAGAAAACAAGGACATGGATATTTACTAGCACTTACGTTCTTTAACTACAAAACATTAAACTAATTCAAAAGAAGACACGGGAGTCTGAAATTACTTTGTTCTTTATTTTAAGTGAGGCGTACACATATCACTTGGTAGTGTGATGATGCATTTATTTATACAGTTAACATGCAATAAATTATTTAAATGAACAAGAATGCTTAATCAAAAAAAATATATACACAAGATTATTCAAATATTACTGAAACATTAAATGCACAACACTAGCTAATAAAAATGCTCTTCCTCATTGGATTTTCAACAGTCTGTTGTAGTGGGAGCCAAGATTATGAGGGGCTGCAAGGTGTTGTCTTTATCCTTCTTTCTTTTCTGAATTTGTTGTTCCCTCTAACATTGATGCAGCTTTCCCTTGCAAGTTTTGTCATTCTGAATGCTGCCAAGTACCTAGAAGTGTTCAGAAGGAAGGATAACACTTCTTTATTAGGTAATCTGCAATAAATATTGCAAAATATAAATCCAAGAAATAACAAGGAATAAAATAACGATTACCGAGTTTGTAAAATAAATTTTATTTTCAGGAATCTATAAGTAATACTATGATAAAAAAATATTTCATTTTCATTTCTAAGCTCGCAAATCTTTTCAAGTTAATGCAATCGCTGTGTGTGTTAAAGATGAATAAAGTGATTTAAAAAGATATACATTTTACATGTATTTTCCTTGTTAAATATTTTCTCTAAAAGAGTTTTTAAATTTGTTTTCATTTCTATCTTGTTTTGACAGGCTCACCAGTCATCGGGGGAGGACATGGAGATATCAGATGATGAAACGAATGCGAGTCCAATAACCAGTGCAGAATGTTCAGAAACTATAGTGGTCAGCTCCTCTGCTTCTGCAATACCTATACCACCACCTGGATTCCATCCGCTACCCCCACCTCCACAAGCAGGATTTCCATTGCCACCACCTCTTCCTCCACCTCCCCCACCTCCAACGCATCCCGCTGTTTCTGTTCCACCCCCTCCGCTTCCAGCTCGGCCAGACCTGTGCCCTCCTGGAGTTCCCCCTCCTCCCCCACCCCCACCCCCACCACCTCCGCCTCCTCCCCCACCTCCCCCTCCCCTGCTCCCTCACCTGCATCCTTTCCCTCCCAACATGTATCCAATGATGTCCATGGACCTGATGAACTGCATAGGCAACCAGTGGGGAAGCATGCAAATGTCTTTTCAGATGCAGACTCAGATGTTGAGCCGTATAATGCAAGGCCAAGGGCCGTCTCCTTACCCACCTTTCATGGCTGGTGGTATGACTCTGCAGTTTGGCAACATGCAACCGTACCGTCCGTATCTGATGAACTCAAGTCTTGCTCATGGTCTGCCGTGGACTCCATTGCCAAAGTTTGATCCCACGGTCCCACCTCCTGGATATGAAATCAAGAAGGAAGATCCTCATAAGGCCACCATCGATGGAGTCTTGCTGGTGGTCATGAAGGAACTTAAGAACATAATGAAGCGAGACTTGAACCGCAAAATGGTTGAGATGGTGGCTTTTAGGACTTTTGATGAATGGTGGGAGAGGAAAGAACGCAAAGCAAAGGTAAATGTTTATCTTCATGTAATTCTGGCTCTGATCAACTGCCCTCCTTTATTTGCTTAAAGCTTTGGTACTTGTAAACTGTTTAAAGTGGATGTTTTAGGGAATACACAATGATACTGCAAGATTGCTCCCTTGCTAATCTTCAGAGGATACATTTAATATGGGAAGTTTAGACATAGAGTTATCTCTTCATATGCTGCAATCTTTGCAGATAATTGTCCAATAAACTATTCTTACAATGGCTGGATACCGCTATTGAAAATGTCAGTGCAGTTACTTGCTCATATCAATCAGTAAATATATTAGAGGTTAGACTTTCTCATTGGAGTTATAATTATGTAATAATTAATTTCTTTTTCTATATCATTTGATATTTTATGATTGCAGAGCTACTTATCATTGACTGTGATCATTAAGTTTGCAGTTGTGTAGTATTGCTGCAGTAGTTTGAACTAGGAAATTACTTCACAGTACAACTCTGCAGCAGGCTAGTCTGCCATCAGCACAAACCAACGGAGAGAGGAGATCAAAAGTATAGCCAGAATGGAAGGGACAAATTGCTGGGCAGGATATGTATAATTAATTAAATAGCTGTGTCATTTTAGGATTGTTACATTGTTCTTGAATATGTCAGTTGTTTGTAAGGGCATCTGGCAACACCCTCTTCCCCCCCCCCCCCCACCCCCGGTTTATTTTACTATTGCTTTATTAGTTGAATTTGATCGTTTCCAGGCATCCTGCTTGACAGCCAATATGCTGCTGTTGTGAAATGCATGTTAATATCAGGGTACCGTGTGAGGTATTTATTAGTCAGAAAAAACTGAGATGTGATGAACTGAAATGAACCAAGCTGCAAGCTACAAGTAAGTTGAGCTAGATTCCAATTTGCCAAAACCAATGGATTGCGGTCAGTTTTGAGTTTAAAATTCCTCTATTAAAATAAAGGTTCATTAGAAAGGTTGTACTGATAATTAATTGTAATGACAAGTAATATGCAACACTGCACATTAAAGAGCTTACATGCAGGTATCTTTCACTATAGTCCGGAAGCAGGCATCCTGAGGGATTACCTAACAGAACAATGATATGTAGATGTATTAAAGCAAATGGAAATGTTTCCTTGCTGTTCTTCGGGCAGTTATTTTCTCCCATTGACTTCAATGAGGCCATAATACATGGCACCTGCTCAGCAGGCAGATCTCTCAGTCCGTGAGCTGAGATAGCAGTGAAGGCCTGTGCTACCCCACTGGACTCTATGGAGAGTCCACATGCAGATTGTGGGGGTGGGCAGGGGCATGGCAGCATGAAGTTCAAAGTAAGTATACAACTCTGAGATTCGGTTTCTTGGAGGCATACTCAGAAAATCCAAGAAACATAATAGAATCAATGAAAGACTGCACCCAATAGGATGGGCAAACAAACAATGTGCAAAAGTTGACAAACTGTGCAAATATAAAAAGAAAAAATAACAAATAAATAAACACTAAGTACCTAGAACATGAGATGAAGAGTCCATGAGTGATGGGCCGAGTGAATTTGAGTGAAGCTATTCACACTGGTTCAAAGCCTTATGGTTGAGGGGTAATAATTATTCCTGAACATGGTGGTGTAGATCCTGAGGCTCCTGTATCACCTTCCTAATGGCAGCAGTAAGAAGAGACCATGGCCTGGATGGTGTGGGTCCTAGATGATGGATGCTGCTTTCCTGTGACAGCACTCCATGTACATGTCCTCATTAGTGGGGAGGGTTTTACCCATGATGGACTGGTCCGTATTGACTACTATTTGTAGGATTTTGCATTCAAGGGCATTGGCATTTCCATATCAGGGAGTGATGCAACCTGTCAATATACTCTCCACTATAAAGTATGTCAAAGTTTTGGGTAATGGAAGATGGAAAGTATAAAGCAAGATGCTGTTTCAAATTTGAGCTAGTGCAGTGCATAAGTTTGGTACTTCTATAAAGAAAGAGGTCAAATCTAATAGGTTGACACTCCAGAGGAAAGATCTCACTCCAAGTAAGTGTAAGGCCTAATATACTCAGTGGCTACTTTATTAGGTACATCTGTGCACCTGCTCATTAATGCAGATATCTAATCAGCCAATCATGTGCAACAACTCAATGCATAAAAACATGCAGGCATAGTCAAGAGGTTAATTTGTAGTTCAGACCAAACATTGGAGTAGGGAAGAGAGGCTGACCTAAGTGACTTTGATTGTGGAATGATTGTTGGTGGCAGGCAGGGTGATTTGAGTAACTGAGAAACCACAGATCTCCTGGGATTTTCATGCATATCAGCCTCTAGGGTAGGGTTGCTCAACTGGGGTTCTGCTAGAGGTTGCTAGAGATCGTTATTCAAAAAAATAAACTGGGGTTCTGCGAGTTAAAAAAAACATAATTTTAGCACTTTCAGTGGTGGACAGAGACAGAGCAGCCTTGATAACAATCTCATTAGAGTTCTCAGGCCAGTATGGTGGTGCACAACAGGACCGTGTTTATTGGGTTGAGTCCATTCTTAGTGTTTGACGAGGGATAGGGGAGGCCGTTGATGGTTGGTAAGTGCTGTGTTGCATGGAGGGGAGGACAGTAGGCTAATGAGAGTATGAGTTGCATGTTTCAAGCTTTGAGTGGACTTGCCCAATTTTGGCCGTGACAACCTTCAGAGTCATTTCACTGCCCTAGTCCAACGACAGATGAAAAAGAAACCCATCTTTACAATAAAAGCTACTTTACAATCAAAGGGTTTTACCAAATTATCCTATTCCATTGTGCCTAGTCTATGGCAACTAACAAGCACAGGTTTCACATGCTAGGCCTGTATTTGAGCCTAATCAAGTCACTTAGTAAGAAAATGTTTTTTCAAAGTCATGTACAAAATATTGTCCTAGGCTATATTTTTTATTCATATTGTGTTGGCTTTTCATTTTTAGTAACTACTATTCAACATTATCAATAATTTTCATGTTGTAAATAGCATTAATTAAAACCAATTTACAAGCTTAAATTAAATCTACTGAGCCTACCTTTAGCAAAGTTAAATCCCAATTTGGCTTAAACCAGTTATTTAACAGAATGTATTATGTTTGCCTTATGAGTTTTTAAAATTTGTGAAAGAGGAAGAAAGAGATTACTTTCAAGAAAGGTTAATACCTGTTTTTTCAAGGAAGGTTGGCTAAAAATTCGTTCTCTCCTCAAAAGGGCATTGACAATTAGTTTTGGTTTATTATATCTACAATTTACTGGAGACACTAATGCACTGTAAGCTGTAGATACAATAATTTTTATGTAGGGGTACCCTGAGACATAAAAATTACTTCAAGGGTTTCTCCAGGGCAAAGAGGTTCAGAAAGGCTACTCTAGAGTGCAGAAAGCTAAAAATATCCAGTGAGCAGCTGTTCTGTGTGAAAACATCTTACCAGTGAGAGAGGTCAGAGGAGAATATCCAGATGGATTCAAGCTGACATGAAGGCAATAGTAACTCAAATAACCATGCATTATAGCAGTGGTGTGCAGAAGAGTATCTCTGAATGCATAGCATGTCAGACCTTGAAGTGTATAGGTTAAGGCAGCAGCAGACCTTCACTAGTGGCCATTGTATTAGGTACAGGACGTACACTGTGTGTAGAACGTACACTGAATGATGGAAGATGTCTCATATCCCTCACCTTGTTCTGAATACCCCGATCAGCAGAAATTGCTTCTCCCTGCCTATCTTAGTGAATTCCTTTATTTTAAACTCCACTCGAACCTTCTGCCTATACTTAGGATAATATTATCAATATTTCATTTAATCCTTTTTTTGCTTGCAATGTATCACCATACAGGCCGTAGCAGTTGAACTATGTGGCTCATACCTGCCTTCTCAGGGACTGTTAGGGATGAAAGGTTTCCCAGAAATGAATTAAAAACATATTGCTCTGCTGTTTTTCCATTTTAGCATGAGATGATAGCGTCTATCCAGGTGTGATTTTGTTCTCCCTGTGTTTTCATACTTTATCTCTCCTTATCTTACATATCTTTGACTTCTCATTTTATCATGTCAGCCTTTTTCACACCATTCAATAACTAGAACAAAATAACAAATCAATATTTTTCTTATTTCACTATTCTGCACATCCTTTTGTGGCCGTGCCTCAAACCTGAGGTGTGTGGGATCCAACACATTTTTATCGTCGATTATAATTTTAATTCTGTAGTGTTTCTTTACTTATCTAATTGTTCTTTTAACTTTAAAATATTTTATTATTCCATTGTGTGTCCCACCCTTATTCATTCTGGGTTCCATTTCTCTGTTTATCCAAGGTGTTTATTCTTCGTTGATTATCTTGGTTTACAATTCAGCATATTTATCTTGAAATCTAATGACAATTTTTTGTTTACTTGCTAATACAGTTCTACCTTTATACTTAATCTAAGTCCTAGTTACTTGTCATCTTTCAAAATGAGTTTTTTGATTCTATTGTTATCTTTGTTTTATTTGTGCTTTTTTCAATGGCATGTTATGATCTCTGCTGCCAAAGTATTGTGTTAATGCTTAGCTGCTGTGCTGTTTCCCAGAACCAGCAGTTGTTTCTCGTGAGTTTGACATCTTTCATCTGTCTGAGAAAGGACTTGCCCATCATATAAGATGTCCAACACAAGAGGAAACATAATCTTTCTGATTAGTGTTGTGATTGTGATAAACTCACTGCAGAACTTGTGGATATGAAAAACTTTATTCATCACAATAAGTTTGTTTTTATTTCAAACATAAGTTTTATTCATAATGTTAAGAAGTACAAAAAACAGGAACAATGCAAATCATGGTCAATACATTCAGTAGTGTTAAATTTTTTAGACTATGGCACATCAAGGACAGGTATACAAAAAAGAGCTATTGCCATCATGAAGGATCCCAACTTCCCCTCTCATGGACAGTGTCCCACTCCCATCAGTGAGGAGGCTATATAACATCTGCACCAGGACCACCAGATTCAAATACAAGCAATAAGCGTACAGACACTCCTGTGCTTAACATTCTCTATACATGTGCATTCTATCTATGTATATAGCTAGCTTATGTATTTATGCATTTTTTTATTGTCATTTGTTTTTTTGTGTGGTGCATCAGATCCGTAGTAACAATTATTTCATTCTCCTTTACACTTGTGTACTGGAAATGTCATTAAACAATCTTGAACCTTTGCCACTCATGTGGCCCCCGGGGTGAACCACTCTATCATTGTTTAAAGAAGCCTGACCACCCGACTTGTCCCCTCCAAGTGCAGTAGCAGAAGGAATGTAGACGGTGGTCTTTCCCCACAGTTCCTAAGCTTCAGTGCACCCCTCAGCATGTTTTCCTGCAGAATGGACTGTTCTAGTCAGCAGCATTCCATTACCTACATCTCACTGCTGGAAGTCAACAAGTCTTGGGCAGACCAAAGAGCAGATGTTCTGTTGGAGTTCCTCACAGCAGAGTCTCCTAAACTCAAAATCCGTCATGTTCTTATTCTCTCAAAAACAATGCTAACAACTGCTGATTCAATACAATTTCAACAAACACAATGGCATCGTTTACTTCAATATCATGTGACTGACAAGTGGTTCCTTTGAAGTACATGTTTATAGTGGAAGCACACTGTAACTGACAAGACACCTCTGAAAGTGCAGACACCTTGGCTGGAACGTGTATTTCACACGGATGGTCGAAGTGCTTCTGAGGACGGAGAACCAGACACCCAAAATTAATGTTGTGAGGGCTGACTCTGAGTACGCTAATATCTCAGTTATTGCTGGAGCAGATATTTCTAACCCCACGTTTGATGTGCTAAGTGACAAAATTTAGTCTGGTCTAGCAGCCCTCTTTGATCTCTGGAAGAAGAGCCAAATTATTGAAACAAAGGTGTGTTTGTTTGAAGTAGGCCAATTAATGTAACCCCATTGTATTATGGTTGGTTTATGCAAAAACAGCATCTGCAAATTTTCTCTTGTTTGTGATCTTTGGGTGGTATCAGTTTATAAACCTTATATTTTGAGCAGCCAGCCCCCTGCTGTGGGCCAGCAGCCTGTTCTCTGTAGGTGCCTTTTAATTTTAAAAGTTGATTTACTGCTTTTATTTTGCATTTCAACAGGTTTAGTTTTGAAGACTGGTTGAATCTTGTTTATACTAATACTTGCTTAACCCTATTCTATAACCACTGAAAGATGACCAGTGAATGACAAATCCCTAACACTCAGCTCTTATTTTTATTTGCATATGGGATATACCATTGCTAGCAAGGAAAGCTCTTATCAATCTTCTCAGGGAGCTCTTGGGAAAGTGGCTAGAAGCTGCTGCCTTAAATTACTCCCTTCCTCATAATGGACATGGAGCTGTGCAGTTGGGGTAAACCAGGATTTTGACCTAATGGTATAAAGAAATAGCGGTATATTTTTGAGTTAGACAATAGACAACAGGTGCAGAAGTAGACCATTCGGCCCTTTGAGCCTGCACCGCCATTTTGAGATCATGGCTGATCATCTACTATCAATACTATCAATACTCGGTTCCCTTGATTCCCCTATCCATAAGAGACCTATCTAACTCCTTCTTGAAAGCATCCAGAGAATTGGCCTCCACTGCCTTCCAAGGCAGTGCATTCCAGACCCCCACAACTCTCTGGGAGAAGAAGTTTTTCCTTAACTGTCCTAAATGACCTACCCTTATTCTCAAACCATGCCCTCTAGTACTGGACTGTCCCAGCATCTGGAACATATTTCCTGCCTCTATCTTGTCCAATCCCTTAATAATCTTGTATGTTGCAATCAGATCCCCTCTCAATCTCCTTAATTCCAGTGTGTACAAGCCCAGTCTCTCTAACCTTTCTGGGTAAGACAGTCCGGACATCCCAGGAATTAACCTCATGAATCTACGCTGCACTTCCTCTACAGCCAGGATGTCCTTCCTTAACCCTGGAGACCAAAACTGTACACAATACTCCAGGTGTGGTCTCACCAGTGCCCTGTACAAATGCAAGAGGATTTCCTTGCTCTTGTACTCAATTCCCTTTGTAATAAACATTCCATTAGCCTTCTTCACTGCCTGCTGCACTTGCTCATTCACCTTCAGTGACTGATGAACAAGGACTCCTAGATCTCTTTGTATTTCTCCCTTACCTAACTTTACACTGTTCAGGCAATAATCTGCCTTCCTGTTCTTACTCCCAAAGTGGATAACCTCACACTTATTCACATTAAATGTCATCTGCCCACTCACCCAGCCTATCCAAGTCACCCTGAATTCTCCTAACATCCTCATCACATGTCACTCTACCACCCAGCTTAGTATCATCAGCAAATTTGCTGATGTTATTCTCAATGCCTTCATCTAAATTGTTGACGTAAATTGTAGACAGCTGTGGTCCCAATACCGAGCCCTGTGGCACCCCACTAGTCACCACCTGCCATTCCAAGAAACACCCATTCACCGCTACTCTTTGCTTTCTATCTGCCAACCAGTTTTCTATCCATGTCAATGTCTTTCCCCCATTGCCATGAGCTTTGATTTTACCCACCAATCTCCCATGTGGGACCTTATCAAATGCCTTCTGAAAATCGAGGTACACAACATCCACTGGATCTCCCTTGTCTAACATTCCTGGTTACATCCTCGAAAAACTCCAACAGATTAGTCAAGCATGATTTACCCTTGGTAAATCCAAGCTGGCTCGGCCCAATCCTATCACTGCTATCTAGATATGCCACTATTTCATCTTTAATAATGGACTCTAGCATCTTCCCCACCACCGACGTCAGGCTGACAGGTCGATAGTTCTCTGTATTCTCCCTCCCTCCTTCCTTAAAAAGTGGGATAACATTAGCCATTCTCCAATCCTCAGGAACTGATCCTAAATCTAAGGAAAATTGGAAAGTGATTACCAATGCATCCACAATTTCCAGGGCCACCTCCTTTAGTACCCTAGGATGCAGACCATCTGGACCTGGGGATTTGTCAGCCTTCAGTCCCATCGGTCTACTCATCACCGTTTCCTTCCTAATGTCAATCTGTTTCATTTCCTCTGTTACCCTATGTCCTTGGCCCATCCATACATCTGGGAGATTGCTTGTGTCTTCCTTAGTGAAGACTGATCTAAAGTACTTATTAAATTCTTCTGCCATTTCTCTGTTTCCCATAACAATTTCACCCAATTCATTCTTCAAGGGCCCAACATTGTTCTTAACTATCTTCTTTCTCTTCACATACCTAAAAAAGCTTTTGCTATCCTCCTTTATATTCCTGGCTAGCTTGCATTCGTACCTCATTTTTTCTCCCCGTATTGCCTTTTTAGTTCAATCATCTGTCCTCCCATTCACCTTAGCACTGTCATACTTTTTTTTAAATGCTATGCAATCTCTGACTTCCTTTGTCATCCACTGTGGCCCCTTTCCCCCCTTTGAATCCTTCCTTCTCCAGGGGATGAACTGATTTTGCACTTTGTGCATTATTCCCAAGAATACCTGCCATTGCTGTTCCACTGTCTTTTCTGCTAAGATATCCGTCTAGTTAACTTTGGCCAGCTCCTCCCTCATGGCTCCATAGTCTCCTTTGTTCAACCGCAACACTGACACCTCCGAGCTGCCCTTATCCTTCTCAAATTGCAGATAAAAACTTATCATATTATGATCACTACCCCCTAATGGCTCCTTTACTTCAAGATCGCTTATCAAATTCTGTTCATTACATAACACTAAATCCAGAATAGCCTTGTCCCTGATCGGCTCTCGTACAAGCTGTTTCAAGAATGCATCCCTTAGGCACTCTACAAACTCCCTATCCTGAGGTCCAGCACCAACCTGATTCTCCCAGTTCACCTGCATGTTGAATTCCCCCATAACTACTGCGACATTACCTTTGCCACATGCCAGTGTTAACTCTCTATTGAACTTGCACCCAATATCCATGCTACTGTTTGGTGGCCTATAGACAACACCCATTAGGGTCCTTTTGCCCTTACTGTTCCTCAATTCTATCCACACAGACTCCACTTCTCCTGATACTATGTCCCCCCTTGCAAAGGACTGAATCTCATTCCTCACCAACAGGGCCACCCTACCCCCTCTGCCCACATTTCTGTCCCTACGATAGCACGTATACCCTTGTATATTCATTTCCCAGGTCTGATCCCCCTGCAGCCATGTCTCCGTTATATACATGAATGATACATGAACTAGCAATAGTGATTTATCGAATGTTCATGCTTGTCTCATTCCAACTTGTAATCTTGCCATTATTAGGGTACATTTAAAACTAGCCTTGACAATTATATTGTTTAATGGTTTATTATGGTCAGTGATGTTAAGTAGTTACATAGTACATTCTGCACAGCTTAGTGCTGGCAAATGGGATTAAATTTCTAGGCAAGTATATATTCCAACTTTAAGTTTTGTCCTCCTGTAGTTAACTGGTCTTGAAAATTCACCCGTGTCGTTTCATTATCCATTATGTTGAACTATATTACATCAGCTCTGATCATCTTTGAGTTGCACAAACTGTGCTTGCCCCAACTGTTAGTACCATGGATTGAGGACAGAGGCCAATATTTAGTTTAAGCAACACTGCAGAGTGAACAGGAAACAAAGATCCAAGATTGAAGATTGTTTAGTGTCATTTCCAATACACAAGTGTAAAGGAGGAACAAGGTAATTTTTACTTTGGATCCGATGCAGCACACACAAAAAAAATCAGATAAAGAACACAATACTTTTTAAAAATAAGCAATAAATATAAATTCATAAGATAGCTTGTATACATTGATTGTATGTCCATAAAGTGTCAGTACTAAAGGTGACTAACAGGAAAAGAGAAAGTAGTGGTGGTGGGGGTTGTACAGGGTTAGGTTAGTAGGTGAAGGTTTTGATCAGCCTTACTTTTTGGGGAAGGTAATTGGTTTTGAATCTGGTAAGGCTTGAAATAAGTATAAAAATTTCGGTAAAATCATCATTTTAATAGCATTAATCCAACCAATTAATGATAAAAATAAAGGATACTATCTTGTAATAAGTTGTTGAATTTGATGAAGCATAGGTAAAAAATTCAGTCTAAATAAATCTTTATATTTCTTGGTAATTTTTATACCTAAATAGGTAAAGTTATCAGTAACAACTTTAAATGGTATCCTATCACTCAATAAAGTTTGTGCATTTAAGGGAAATAATTCACTCTTATCTAAGTTTAGTTTATAACCAGAAAAAATACCAAATTGAACCAACAAGGATAAAATAGCAGGAATAGACCTATCAGGGTCAGAAATATATAACAGCAAGTCATCAACATAAAGTGATAATTTGTATAACTTCTCATTACGGGTAATACCAAAAATATTAGGAGATTCACGAATAGCAATAGCTAAAGGTTCTAATGCGATATTAAATAATAAAGGACTTAAGGGACAGCCTTGTCTCGTACCACGAGATAATTGGAAAAAAAGAGGATCTATAGTTATTTGTAAGAACAGAAGCAACAGGTTTATAATATATTAATTTAATCCATGATATAAAGTTAGGACTAAAATTAAAATTTCTCAATGTATTAAATAAGTATATCCATTCAACTCTATCAAAAGCTTTTTCAGCATCTAATGAGATAACACATTCTGGGATTGTGGGTGGTGAAGTATGAATTATATTAATCAATTTTCTAACATTAAAAAAGGAATACCGATTCCTCATAAAACCAGTTTGATCTTCTGAAATAATCTGTGATAGTACTTTTTCTAATCTAATGGCTAAAATTTTTGTAAGAATCTTAGAATCTACATTTAATAGTGATATAGGGCGATAAGATGTACATAAAGTAGGATCTTTATCTTTTTTAAGAATTAGAGAGATATTAGCTTCATAAAAAAATTGAGGTAATCTCTTCTTAGCAAACGCATCATTAAAAATTTCACATAACCAAGGAGAGAGCAAAGAAGAAAAAGTTTTAAAAAATTCTACTATATAACCATCAGGACCAGGAGCTTTCCCTGAATTCATTGATGAGATAGCCTCTCCTATTTCAACCATAGAGATAGGAGCATCTAACAGGCTATGGTCTTCATCTATCAGTTTAGGAATATTCAAATTGTTAAAAAAAATTATCCATCATGGACTGGTCACCATCGAATTCTGATTGATATAAAGATTTATAAAAATCTTGAAAAGTATTATTAATTTCTTTATGATCAGTAGTTAAATTACCGTCTTGTTTACGAATTTTAATAATTTGTTGCTTAGTCGAAATAGCTTTTAATTGATTAGCTAACAGTTTGCCTGTTCGATCACTGTGAATATAGAATTGAGCCCTGGTCCTAATTAATTGATTTTCAATTGAAGAAGATAATAGTAAACTATGTTCCATTTGAAGCTCAACTCTCTTCTTATAAAGTTCTTTGGTAGGAGTCACGGAATAAATCTTATCAATTTCCTTGATTTTATCCACTAATAAAGCAATATCTAAATATCTTTGTTTTCTTTTACCAACAGAATATGAGATAATTTGTCCACGGATAAAAGCCTTAAAAGAGTCCCAAAGTATTCCTCTGTCGATTTCTTCAGTATAGTTTGTTGAGAAAAACAAGTCAATTTGCTGTTTTATGTAGGTGATAAATTCTGGATCTTGAAACAAAGTAGCGTTAAGCCTCCAGGATCTGATATTATTGGGATAGTCCGAAATCTTAATAGATAACTTCAAAGGTGCATGATCCGAAATAGTAATAGAATCATATTTACAATCAATAACATTTGTTAATAACCGATGATCAATAAGAAAATAGTCAATTCTAGAATAGCTATGATATACATGTGAAAAAAATGAAAATTCTTTATCTTTAGGGTTCAAAAACCGCCATATTTCTGTAATTCCCGAATCAACCATAAAAGAATTAATAAGTAGGGCTGATCTATTCGGAAGAGTACGGATAGGTTTAGATCTATCCATCGAAGGATTCAAACAACAATTAAAATCTCCACCCATTATCAACATATATTCATTTAGATTAGGAAGGGAAGTAAATAAACATTTAAAAAATTCAGGGCAGTCAAAGTTTGGAGCATAAATATTAACTAGAACAACTTTTCGATTAAAAAGTGAGCCAGTTATCAACAAGAATCTACCCTGTGGGTCAGAAATAATTTCATGATGTGTAAACGAAATTGAGGGGTCTATAAAAATAGACACACCCCTGATTTTGGCGGTACAATTCGAGTGAGGTTTTGAATCTGGTGGTCCTGGCATGGATGCTCCCAGGTGGGAATGGGACAAACAGTCTGCGAGCAGGGTGGGTGGGATCCTTTATGATGCTGGCCTTTTTCCAGCACCTTTCTGTATACGTGCCCCTAATGGGGGGTAGGTTGGTGCCGGTGATGTGTTGGGCAGCTCTGTCTACCCGTTGTAGAGCCTTCCTGTCTGCTGCATGCAGTTTCCACACCATGCAGTGATGCAGCACGTGAGGATGCACTCTACTGCACATTTATAGAAAGTTGTGAGTATAGATGTGCATAGTCCAGTTCTCTTCAGCTTCCTTAGAAGGTAGAGATGTTGGCAAGTTTTCCTGATTGTGCAGAATGTGTTCTGGGACCGTGAGAGGTGGGAGAGCTACGCACTGCCAGGGATTTGAAACTGTGTTAATGTAAAGAGGGGTGTGAGTGGTGTGAGTTTTTCTGAAGTTGATGACCATCTCCTTTGTCTTCTTGATATTGAGGAAGATGTTACTTACCTAGCACCAGGCCTCAACTTCTTCTACCTCCCCTCTGTAGGCCGTCCCTTTGTGGTTGATGAGTCCCACCACTGTTGTGTCATCAGCAAACTTTGCAATGGGTATTTGGCCATGCAGTCATGTGTGAGCTGTGTACAGCAGTGGGCTCGGCCATGTTGAGAATGATTGGGAGGGAGGAGCAGTTGTGCGTCTCGACTGAGGTCTGTTGGTTAGGAAATCCAACACCCATTTGCACAGTGCAAGTATTTAGTCTGAGGAGTTTGTTCACCTAGCTCTGTGGGACAATAGTGTTGAAATTCAAACTGAAATCCAGAAACATCATTCTGACATAAGTCTGCTTGTTTTCTAGGTGTGTCAGGGCCAGGTGCACGACAGATGCTATGGGATCAGTGCTACTGGATGGTAGTCGCTTAGCTCTGAAGGTGTGGGCGTAACTGATAAGCCAGTTCTGTATAAAAATAGCAGTTTTCTATCCTGACTTCAGAACAGTGTAGGTGACAGGGGCCATGCGGTTTTCCTCGTGCACGAGTAAAATAAAATGCTTGAGTGAGAACAATATGTGTGTTCTGTGCCCAGTTTTTTAAGTTATTTTATTTTCAGCAACAATAGTGCCACTGAGCTGGGTTGTAGTCAGTTAATTGTGGGGCGTCGAGATCTTTGGTACTTGAATGATGGTGACTGATCTGAAGCCTGTGGGGACAGCAGCCTGGATGAGTGAAGTGTTGAAGATGTCCATGATGTGCACACTCCCTGAATACTCAGCCTAGGGTGTTGGCTGGCCTGGCCTCCTTGAGGGGTTAATTCTCTGTAGAGTTCTTCTCACGTCTGTTGCTTTTATAGACAATGAGTGGTGGCTGGTGGCTAGCATTGTGTTGCATGCCTCAAGGAGTACGTAAAAGTTTGTTTGGTGCGTTTAGGAGGGAGGAGTCACAAGTAGGCTCAACATTGTTTTTCCTTGCCTTGTCAGTAATCCCCTTGATGCCCAGCACATTTGCTGGATAGAATGGATGACTAAGTTCAGAGCAGGAAAACTGAGAGACAAAGATGAATTGATGATGAAGATAGAGTGATTTCAGTCCATCTGAAGGCATCTAAAAGCTGTTTATACTTTAACAAAGCTTGAAAATAGTTCAGTAGTCTTTGGCTGGAAGGATGTAGAGCAGGTTCAACAGTGAACAAAAGGGAAATGAATGTCACTGAAAAGGAATGATTTTTAAGGCTAAGGATGTGGAACTATGTCACTGGCTCTTTTTGGAGAGACAACACAATAATGATGGGCTGAATAGTTTCTTGGGCAGTGTTGTTCTAAGATTTAAACAACAAGTGTCACAACATATGTCAGTGGTAATAAACCTGGTGCTGAATCTGATTCTGATAGGGTTTGCTTAATGAGAACAGGTACAACTGAGACCTAAATTTGTAGAATGATTTAATCAGTTTAATTCTGTGGCCCCAGGGATTAATAATGTCAAAATGAATTATTGTGTATTTAATGTAATCTGGCTACTGTTTTCGAAACTGTAAAACTAGATTTTGGGGTGGAAAGCTACTTGGAAAAGGATTTCTAATTATTTTAATAATCAATTTACAATTAATGGCAGAAGCAAGTTATTTTAATGCCATAAATTGCTTCAGTTTGGATCTCGGGAAAGAAAAATGTGCTAGCTTCAAATTGAGCTGTTTGCAATGGAAGATAAATGCTGCAGCATGGAGAATTATGATTATAAAATAAATGCTTCTGCCAGGCTATTTTATCTGGCTGTACATGATTTTTGTTCTGGATATGTCTGTAAATTAGACAACCCTAAATAGTGACATCAGTTCAATAGAATGATGCTTGCTTGATCCTCCAGGTTTTTCAAACTGGATAGTTTCCATTAGGAGATCTTAAATCAGTTTATTTTGTGTAATCCCTTAAGTGGTTAATATAATGTTCGGTACTTTCTATGGCCAATGAATCATGTTTTGTTGACCGTGCAATGAACAGCTGGTGTTCCATTCAATATTATGCTCTGGGCGTCAAACAACTGAGTGGCGGCAAAATTGCAAAGGGGCTGACCAGTTACATCTGTGTGTCATCTTGTTCCATTTAATTTCTATCATATTGTGTTGTTTATCAGATGGGTACTTAAGATTTGAATTGAATAGTTTTCCTTGTAGTCATTGCCTGTATTTCCTTCCTTGAAAGAGTTGCTCTATCGGTCTAATCAAATTTTGATCAATGTTATAATGAAAGATTGAGACTGATTGTGTACTTTAACTGGTTTTGCCAAATTGTAGCTTAATGATACAGAAATGGAAACATCATGCTCAGCTAAGTTTTACCTCCTTCATAAATCTTACTCTTCTACTGTTTTCCCTGTTGCAAGTATATACCAGAGAGCAATAGGGGAACGCACAGGATAGGCCAGTCAGCTGTTTGAAACTGCTTTGCCATTCAATATGATCACGGCTGATCCTTTAGCTCAAAACCATATTCAGCTTTTTCCTCATATCCTGAGATATCTTTTGTATCCAGAAATTTGCCTGGTTGTGTTGAGTTGTTCTCTAATCCTGGCAATAACCATTTGCAAACGTTTTGTCGCCATATGAGGAGACATCATCAGGGTGCTGTTCACTTATGTGGCCTCTGAATGCTTGGCCTTTATATACTTATCAATTAATTGATTGGTTGTCATTATGGAAACTCAATTGTGATGTAGGGAGGGGGTCTCATTGCTGATTGGTTGCTCCGTGCGTTGTTTGGAACTTTGCACACATTGGCTTATAAATGGGAATCAAGGTCTACATGTATATAAAGACCATGCATTCGGAGGACACACCACAAGTGAACAGTGCGCTGATGATGTCCCCTCACATGGTGGCGAAACATTTGCAAATAGATTGCCAAGATTGGAGAACAACTCAATCCAACAGCTGACTGGCCTACTCCTGTGCACTTCCCTATTGCGCTGTTTGTTTCAATATAATGGAAACAGGAAAGTCACCAGAGCTACACATTTTCTGAGTTATTTCCAGAAATTTGTCTCTCTCCTTAAGTTTATTAAGTAACTTGACTTCCTCAATCATCTGCAGTAGAGAATACTTCATGTTCACCATGCCGGAGTCTCCTCATCCCAGTCTTAAATATTCCACCACTGTTTCCCCAGCATAAGCTAAGGATGTTGAAAGGTGTTGGTTAACACCTCAGCTGTCTAGGTGCTGAGTTCTTCCGGCACCACGTGACGTAGCAGATGTAATTAATGCATCTGATCGACCATGAGGAAGTTGGTTATTGTGCACATTTCCTCAAGAATAATTTGGCGTAAACCTGCCCCGGGAATTCAGAAGGGGATAATGATGTAAAGTGTTAAGGGACCAAATAAATATTGACAGGAAATAGAGACAGCACAGAAAAGTGTCCTATGGCTCCAGCAAGTCTGTGCTGACCATCAACCCCACCATTACATGAATCCTACCCTCAAAGTCCATAAATGTCACCAAATACTATCCTGAGATTCATTTTTTGCATGCATTCAAAGTAGAACAATGTACAATAGAATCAGTGAAAAACCACACACAAAAACTGACAAATTCAAAAAGAAACAAGTATTAATAATATATAAATAAGTAACTAAATAATACCAAGAATATGAGTTGTGGAGTTCTTGAAAGTGAGTCAAGAGTTTGTGTTCATTGATCATTGTTGTAGTGAGTGAAGATATGAAGTCAAAGTAAATATATTATCAAAGAACGTATAAATTATACAACCTTGAGATTCATCTGCTTTCAGGCATCCACAAAGCAAAAAACCTGAAAAACCCCAATTTAAAAAAAAAGACCACCACTCAATGCACAGAGGGAAGAAAAACACACAAATCTTTGAAACAATAAAAGCAAGCAACAGCATTCAGAGCCAAATTGTGTCCAAGACCCAAGTCCCGGAGCAGCTGGGGTAGGTCCATAGCCACTGTTGAGTTCATCATATAACAGGTAAAATCGCCTTGAAGCACATAGCAGCCAGAGCAGACTCAGCACCGAAGAGAGCAGAGTAAAACATCGTGAAGAAGAAACAGCTCGACCCTTACCTCTGGTCCTGACACCCTACCCTTTCAGTCCTTTTCAGCCATTTAAATTGTCCAAGCACTGGGTTGTCCCCTGCGTTCAAGAGTCTGATAGTTAAGGGGTAATAACTGTTCCTGAACCTGGTGGTGTGGGATTTGAGACTCCTTCCTGATGGCAGAAGCGAGAAGGGATAATGGCCTGGATGGTGGGGGTTCTTGATGGATGCTGCTCTCATGTAGCAGTGCTCCTTGTAGATGTGCTCAATGGTGGGCTGACAAACTGGATTTATTCTCCCTGTATACTTGTGAACTTATTTCCAATTCTCCCATCCACCCACACACTAGGAGCAATTTATAGTGGCTAA
The DNA here is from genome assembly GCF_030144855.1 of Hypanus sabinus. Taxonomy (NCBI): domain Eukaryota; kingdom Metazoa; phylum Chordata; class Chondrichthyes; order Myliobatiformes; family Dasyatidae; genus Hypanus; species Hypanus sabinus. Next base: position 91,416,908 of record NC_082718.1, read on the forward strand.
TTGACCTACCACTATAAATTGACCTACCACTCTCCTTTAGGGATTTTGAAGGAAAAAGGTAAAGTACCGAGAGGAAAGCCAATCAGTCAAAGGGAGAGCATGCAAACTGGGGACTGAACTCTGGTTGTTCGAGCTGACAATTAGCTGCCGGGGGTGCAGAGTTTTCAAAGAGCTTGCAGCTTTCAGATTCCTTCCTTTGCCACTTCCCTTGATCATCATTCTCCGCCAACTAGTCATGGTCCTTCTCTTCTTCAACCTTCTGCTGGAGCACCCTGCACACTCTTGTCTGGAGTGTGCAGTTCAGAGCGGACAGTGTTTTGTGCAGCCTGATTTAACACTAGAATTCCAGTGATAGTGATGTTTTCATTGTAGCTTCACATGCTGAACCACAAACAAGATTGGGAAACCAAGGAAGAAAGATGTTGCATTAATTATGTTTTGATCTACATGTGATAAAGAAATACATCTGATATTGAGGTTTTGAGATGGTGCAGCTTCTGAACTGTTGCAGTAGATCATAGACTGTCCAAAAATGAGAGTCTTGTGTGCTCCCTAAAAACAGGCAGTGATCAAGAAAATCTTCCTAAGCTTATTTTTGCCATTAGTGTTGGGAGAGTACCAATTCATGAAGCACCCTGGTTTCCGAAAAGGGGCCTTACTTGCCACACAAGTGTAGTCATTGGAAGATGGCAATGCTGATGAACAACTGTGCCCAAAGACAAACTGCTGGTGGAACTCGGTTAGGCAACATCTGTGGAGAGAAATGGACAGTTGACATTTTCGATCAAGACTCTTCATCTGCTCTGCCTGATGTGCTGAGTTCCTCCAGCAGTATTTGCTTCAGATTCCAGCATCAATCTCTATTTTATTTCAAAAATAGATCTTATTCATAGTGAAAACTATATACAGTACAAAAGGAAAAAAAAAGGCATTTACATTCTTTGTCAGTACATTATGTGGCGAGTGGGGGAAAAATAACACAAACTTGGCACCGTTACCAAACAAGGTCCTCTGTGATTATACCCCTTTCATTGTTTGATCAGCTTTCCCACCCAAGTCCTGCTCCTGTGTATGCAGTAGCATAAGGAACCTATACTGTGGTCCATCCTGTCAGAGCCTTCCTTTTGGCTTCACCGAGCTTCTGTCTCGAAATACCCTGTGTGCTTTCATTACCATGGTCTTTCTGAAAGAAATGTTGACTATGCCTATTTCCTTCACTATCCTCCTCAAAGTGACGGTGAGCAGCAAGCAGCAATTTGTGAGATATAATAAATCAAAAATGAGCTACAAAAACTTAAAAACATAACTGAATATGAAATGAGAGAATGTTTCATTTGTAGAATAAGGTGTTCTTATTTCAATAGTACCTGTGTAGGTTTAAATTGTTGCTACAACGTCTGTTTGAAACGCTATTATCTCCCTCTATTGAGGGTGTGGTTTACTCTAGAGGCCAGGTTTTGTCATCTATCTTGAATTATAAACAGAAGAAAGGAAGACAGGCTCTCTTGGCCTGTTCGTGTAATACAATATGTAAACACATTCTCTGGTGGATTGAGTAGGTTGGATTAAGTGTCTACTGGAGCTGCTGTTTTCCTCTGTTAACATCTGACTAATAAGAAATAATTGAAATTTAAAATACAGCTTTTCAAGACACACAATTAGCTATTTTGGAAATGTCACTAAATAAACTCTAATGTTGCTGAATACTTAATTAGGATTTTCCATTGGTGCATCTTACTTTTATGAAAATGTGTCTTTGATTAAATGGTTAATGAAACCCAGAATGAACTGCATTATTTCTGACATTGAGACTTTTAATCTAATAAGTTTTTAAAAAAATTGTTTTTCTTAAGATTGAAAAATCTGAAATGTGGTTCCTTTCAATATTCTTCCTCCAATCTTCTGCCATTGTAAAGATGGGAAAAAATACCAGCTTTTTAAGTGATAAATAATTGAAATTTTTTTTTGCATTTTAAAGAATGTAAAAAAAACTTAATGTCCAAACCAAAGACCCTTCCCATGGACTTGCAGAATCTATGCATGGGGGATATTTTCAATTTCTTTCCTTGGGAATTCAAAGAGATCGTGGTGATACATGGATCTTCCTTGCTTCTAAGATTGTTGTTCACTTGAGTTCATTTATAGTGTATGTACTGTTTTAAAATTTTTAAATTTCTGTTGAGATATTATACATGATTTACATGTGAGGTTTCACATGTTCTAGCTACTGTTCGATTGGACTAGTTCACTTCTTTGCTGTACTTCCTGCGATGTTTTCTTTTGGAGTGCTGCTGGATAAACATTTGTCAGTTATAAATCTCTAAATCCCATTTTTAGTAATTTGAAGTTGTAAAGAATTAGACTTTTGTTCTACATTTTCAAATCTTAATTTGGTTACAGTTCTTAACTTCTGCTTGTCAGCAGATTGATACAAACCTTTAATGAATTCAGTCTATGTACGCTACATAATATTTAATGTGACATTGTGCATTGGTTTAGAAATGTTTTAAGTTCCCTCAAAAGGGCTTGTGATATAATTAGCACTTTGGAACTCGTCAGAGACTGCTGTGTTCACCGGTTCCTTAGCAACTTCTCATATCACAATGCTGTTTTGCCAAAACTTTCTATTTTGGCTCTTTTGTTTTCAGTGCCTTAAATATTGATATTGTGCTGTGCTTTCATTCCAATTTATAGTTGTTTGTGTTCATATCTTCAATGTGTGTGTTTATTGGGAAAATCATCCCAAAGCACTCTAGACACAAGAGGTACTGCAGATGCTGGAAACGTAGAGCAAAACACTCAGTGTACTGGAGGAGCTCAGCAGGTCAGGCAGCATCTATGGATGGGAATAAACAGTTGATGTCTCGGCCTGAAATATAGACTGTTTATTCCCATCCATAAATGCTGCCTGACCTGCTGAGCTCCAGGGCACTTAAAACACCAGGATTTTGTCACACAACTGAACTGGAGCCAGTTATCTGTTCAGCATGATTTCAGGTTGCCACCATGAAAGTTTAGTAACTTGAATTTAGTTTTAAAATTGTAAAAATGAAAACATATCTTGTAGCTGTTCAGCTTGACAGTAAAAGCCAGACCAGGCAGAGGAAATTTGTCAAATTTACCCTTGTGCTACAGCGCCATACCATTAAACTGCACTCTGAAATGGTTTAACAGGTCATTCGATTGGAACAGCCCCTGGAGGTTGAAGAAAGTATACAGCCACGCTCATAGAGTAACTGGATTTGGGCAATAATGCCAGCTGTGTCTTTGATATTTACAGCCAATATATTGTTTTTGGGATCAACTGTATTTTGAAGGAGGAGGATGGGGAGGTGAAGAGGCAGAGGAGATCAGAGATAGAACTTTGAGCATGAGGCTTAACTAGATGAAAGAATGGTCACTAAATGTGGTGGAGGGAGACAAGAACATTGAACTAGCTTTGAATGCATTTCATTTTGCATCACTATATATCGCATTGTCTTTATTTTTAAATGTCAGGCACTGTACTGCTGCTCGAAAACAACACATTTCACCACTTATGCCAGTGGTAATAATACTGCAAATTCTGATCACGAATGTACATTTCTTGCTGCTCTCAATCTCAGGACAGTCCCCAAGAATGAAATTTCTGAAAATTACTGTTGTAATGTCGTACAGAAACAAATCGGTGAAGTATCTTGCTTTCTTGTTTAAATTTGCTCTTAGCCAAACGTATGCATCTTGGAAGAGGTTGCCCTCTCTGTACTAAGTGTCAGTTGGGTCACTAAGAGGAACTCCTGCTAGAAATTACTGGAATATCTACACCACAATTAACCATATGACGTGTTTCACACTTAAACCAGGAACATTTAAGAAAGATACATCAAACCCGCAAAAAGGCAGTCAGATTTGCAGTAACAGATGGAGGAACTGAGAGAAGGGTATATGGTCCATACAGGGTGGGAGGAAGAGTAGTCAAGGTAGCTGTGGAAGTGCAGTGGTTTATGGTGGATATTGGTGGATGGTTTGTCTCCTGAGATGAGGTCACAAATCCAGAAAAAGAAAAGAACTACCAGAAATTGTCTGAATCTAATGGCAGGGTGAAAGTTAGTAGCAAAGGTGATTAAATTGAAGAGTTCCACTTGAGTGTAGGAAACAGCAGTCTTTACTGTAGTGGAGAAGGAATACGCTTGGAGCAAGGATTGTTCCATGTAGCCTACAAAAATATAGACAAACTGGAGCCCATGCAAGTGCCCATGGCTACACGTTTGATTTGTAGAATGTGGGAGGAATCAAAAGAGAGGTTGTTGCTGGTAAGTACAAGTTCTACCAGGCAGACAATAGTAGAAGGAAACTAGTTGGTTTGTTTCAGAAAGAAACCTGTTTTTAAGACCTTCCCGATGAGGTATTGCGGTATCTTTACACTGCCCCATCCTCTTCCCATGCCTGGTTCCATCTGCCCATCTCATACTGCCCCCACCCATCTCATACCCCGCCCCTCCTCCACTTCCTCCCCACCTCACCTTGTTCTATCACCTACCAGCTTCTGTCTCGCCATACTCTCACTTCTGTATGCTGGCTATCTTCCCTCGATAGTCTCAGTTTCAACCCAAAACGTTAAACATCTATTTACCTTCACAAATGCTGTTTGACTCACTTCTAGTTGAGATTCCAATTTGGGTTACTTCTGTATGCTGGCTATCTTCCTTCTACGGTCTTAGTTCTGATGCAAGGTCTTATCCTAAAGCACCAAGTATCCATTTGCCCTCACAGATTTTGCTTGACCTACTTCCAATTTTTCCAAGTTGGCTTTTTTTTTTGGTGTAGATACCAGCATCTGCAGTTTCTTGTGTCTCTGATGATTTTATTAAATGACAGAATAGATTTGAAGGACTGAAAGGTCATTTGATCTTCCTTTGTTACTAAATGGAAACAGTATTAGTATGGGGAAGGAGTGAGCTTGATGATGCATAACGATTTTTTAAAAAATTGATGAAAGTGCATCTTAAAGTGAGGTGATAGTTGCCAGAATGCAAATATAAATGCATTGGACATTTCTTGGGGCGTCAATTGTTTTTGATCCAAATAGATTTAATTAAATTTTCAGTTTAATTTTTAATGAGTGGCTATCTCATTCATGTCTTCTGTGATTTTTAACATCTTTAATTATTTTGTAAAAGAATGTATTTGTGAGCAAGAGAGCAGAATTTTCCCAGCCCTGTTATACACCAGAAGTCCCTAGATATATAAAGCTTCTATTCCTGACAACTGTCTCTTAACCAATTACTTGCTAAGTCTATTTTCTATAGCTACCCATATTGTATTCTGCCAGTATTCGCTATAATTCTTTCATATCATTAAATATTCACCCAACAGTACCTACATAATTAAATTAATGCAATATGAAATATATGTTCTGCATCTAGTCATTAATAAGCACCAAAAATAGTTTATTACTTTTTTTTATCTGTCTTGAAAAATACTTTAAAATTTATGGGAGAATTTGAATAAAGCCAGATTTGTGTAACTAATGGCAACTTGTTCCTTAATTTTAATGACTAGAAGAAAAAGAGAACTGTTGTGGCACAACCTGAAAGTATGAATTAAAAATCGGTGATGAACCTATGTTAGACCAAAAGAGTAAATTGAAACTTCTCTGGAAAATTTCCTATGTATTTAATCTTGTTTTCTGACAGTTATCGCTTTATTTGCTTTTTGATATACAAGTTGATCCACTGCAGACTTGGCATGGGCGGCATGGTAGCATAGTGGTTAGCACAATGCTTTACAGTACAGGCCATCCAGGTTCAATTCCCACCACTGCCTGTAGAATTTGTACAGTATGGGTTTCCACCCACAGTACAAAGACTTGCTGGTTAATAGGTTAATTGATCATTGTAAATTGTCCCATGCTTAAGCAGGAATTAAATTGTGGTTGCCGGAAAGGCCAATTCAACCCTGTATTTCAATAAATAAATTTTTAAAATAAGACTCTATTTCAGAGTAGGTTGGGTTATCTGCAATTAGGCACCAGTCCTCTTTTAAATCTTCCTTCCTGCAAACACATCACTGGAATGGAATTAATTTACAAGATGAGGCGGAAGTTTCAATATTCAATATCTCCATTTCAGAATCAAGCATATCAAGTTACTTTTTTGATTCTATTCATAGGCTAAACTATCTATTGTTGATTTCCTTGCACTAATCATACAAAAGGTCCTCCACCAACCCTCCCCCACTTGCATAATGCTACACAAGCTCCTCCCTCTTTTCTTCTGCCACCCAGCATTTAAGATCTATGTTGAAATACCCACTTGGTACAGTCACTTCCCATGTCTTGGGATGCATCACATGATGAAGGGCTGTTGTCAATGTTGAAATCCACTTCTGTCTCCAGTGTGCCAAAACTCCATTTCCACATCTTTTTTTTTAAAAAGTGCTCAAAGACAAAGACTTGGCAGAAAACTCAAGGTCCATTAAACACCTGTGACTTGAAGCTTGGTCAACACACACTAGGGAGACACCACCTGTCCTCCTCCTTTATCTTTGAGTTAAGTTGCTAATTCCTACTTTGGAAAATAAAGCTGAAGGCATGTTGGAGCTGGTGGAAGAGGGAACACCAACCATTTGTCTGCCCAGGCAGCCAGCGCTATGGGAACTTATCACAAAAGTAATAGAAAGAACGTCAGTCATTCCATGTCGTCTATCCTCTGGAAGAAGTGAGGGCATAATTACTCCCTTGTCTTTGTTATGCCTTTTAACTATTTCTGTAGAACCAACTAATTGGGACAGCCACTTAATTGAGCCAAAATATACTGGTTTTGTTGTGTCCCAATTATCTGGTATCCACTGTACTTACATGGAGCACTGCCACAAGAAGGCAGCATCCATCCTCAAAGACCCCCACCATCTGGGGCATGCTCTGTTCTTACTGCTGCCATCAGAAAGCAAGTACAGGAGCCTTACGTCCCACACTACCAGGTTCAGAAATAGTTATGAATTGGAGTGCACCTCTAATCTGAACTGGCGCCACTACCTACAGACTTACTTTCAAGGACTTTTTACACATTGGTTGTCAATCTTTGTGTAAATTCTATTAAGTTATTATTCTCTTCCTGTATATATCTGCAACAAAATGAATCTCAAGGTAGTATATGGTAACATATATGTACTTTGATAATAAATTTACTTTGAACTTTGCTTCACTCGTACTCTCCAATGGTTTTAAAGTTGCCAATTTGAAATCCATGCTTGGCAGTTATGGTAGATGAGACACAACATCTTTGCTGTTTAATGCTTTGAAAGTCACCAAAGGTGTGGCTTATTGCTATATTTTGCTTCCCAAGCTCTTAGAAGTCCAGTAAAGTGGTAGACCTCAAGACAGTGTTTGCAGAGGATTTGGGTGTGCAGGTGGCAGCTGTGAACGTAACAGCAGCAAAGAAAGCATGGTTGTAACTCAAAACACTGAACTGCAGATTCAACCACATGAATATTTTCGTTTTCTTTTGAAGAAGGTTAGCTCTGATAAGGAGACCGAGTGACAGAGGAAATGTTCTACACTGTAGGAATTATAGTCAACAGCTACTGGATTATGCAGATACTTATTTTTTAAGAATATAAAAAAGTTTTTGAAGAAGTTTAAAGAATAATTGGTTATGGATTAAGTTTAAATAAAGGAATATGTAGAAAAGTGACTGAACTCTTCTGTTTAAACTAACTTTAATCCATTTCAAAGTACATTTACCATCAAAGTATGTATGCTGTATACACCCTTGAGATTCGTTCTTCTTGCAGGCAGCCACAAAATCAAGAAACCCAATGGAACCCAATATTTTAAAAAAAGACCGCCAAACACCTAATGTGTAGAGGGAAAAAAACAAATTATGCAAAGAACTGAAGTTCATGAAAGTGAGTCCGCAGCCACAAAGCCAGTCATCACTACAGCCAACCCAGTATAACAACCATATAACATATATGTATATATGTATATGTATATAACATACATGTAGCCCATTAGTTGTAGGCAACATCTTCAGGAGCTGGTTGTGGATTACAGGAGGAATGGAGACAGGCTAACCCCTATTGACATCAATGAATCTGGGGTTGAGAGGGTAAAAAGCTTCAATTTCCTTGGTATCCACATCACAGAAGACCTCACATGGTCTATACATGCGAGCTGTGTGGTGAAAAAGGCACAACAGTGCCTCTTTCACCTCAGATGGTTGAGGAAGTTTGGTATGGGCCCCCAAATCAGAAGAACTTTCTCCGGGGGCACAACTGACTGGCTGCATCACTGCCTGGTATGGGAACTGTACCTCCCTTAATCGCAGGACTCTGCAGAGAGTGGTGCGGATAGCCAGGCACATCTGTAGTTATCAACTTCCCATGATTCAGGACATTTACAAGAACAAGTGTGTAAAAAGGGTCCGTAGGATCATTAGGGACCCAAGTCATCCCAACCACAATCTTTTCCAGCTGCTACCATCTGGGAAGCGGTGCTGTACCATAAAAGCCAGGACCAACAGGCTCCGGGACAGCTTCTTCCACCAGGCCATCAGACTGATTAACTCACGCTAATTTGAGTGACAGATGGCACATTTTTAGATAGAGATGTAACATAAAGATTTATGTAAGAAATAAAATCAATTCAATTCAGTTCAGTTCAGAAGCAGAAGTGGATAAACCTCATGATATTTGATTAGTATTTGGCTATTTCAGAAATACTATGGTAATATGTTTCACCTGCAAACTGTGTACTGGAGTGTTGCAAATATTTTATTGTCCAGCAGTGAATCAGTTGAAATTCCCAATCCGATTAGGTAGCCACTGCATACCATCAGCAACTATTAGAGATGAATAAAAGCAAATTAGCTTCTTATGTTGGTCTTTGGTGAATCTTAATGAAAGGAAATGGTCCAAGCTATATCTCAAATAACTGCAAGAAAAAGTGATAACATTTTAAAATTTTGATTTTGAATGTGGAGAGAAAAGCTATTGAAAGCTTCATGGAGAAAAGTTCTGAGTTGGTTTGAGATAATTGAATAGTAGCTCTCAAGATGAGGTTTTTTTTGCACTGGACCTGAAGTTCCAAACTTCCTATAGTTTCATTTTCATTTCAGGCTACACCCTAACAGAGAAAAAAAACATGCCTAGAATAACTGACAATGTCTTTAGCATTTCCTACAGCAACTTACAACAAGTGAATTGGTTTGTTTGTCCAGATGTCAGAACAATTGAGTAATGTAATTTTTATTTGTGTTCCTTGCATAAAATGAATTTTATAAATACATTTGCCAATAATGAGGAATTTGGTACTTTGATGATGATGAGCAGGGCCTTTTAGGATAGAAAGTCTGCAGGTGCTGGAAATCCAAAGCAACACACACGGAATGCTGGAGGGACTGAAAGGCCAGGCAGTGTCTATGGAATCAACGGTCTCCCAATTGATAGCAGTAGCAGAGAGATGAAAAAATATGTGTGGTGTATAGTCTTTGATAATAAAACAGAGGAGATTGGGAGCTGGTGTCAAAGAAACCAGCTGAATGAGGCAGTGCACAACTGAGTGGAATTGGATAGATAGATAGGATGAAACAAGACCATGGATATATTTTGGAGCAAACATTTAATTTCTCAGGATACAAAATTCAAAGTACAGTTATTACCTAAGTATGTATATGTTATACAACCTTGAGATTCGTCTCCAAACCGGCAGCCACAAAACAAGAAACCCCAAAAACAAACCCCATATATATGAAAGAAGACACCCAATGTGCAATAAAAATAAAACGTCATGAAACAGTAACCTGCAAGCAAATAGTGTTTCTGAACTGAAGTCCACAAGAAAGTCCCATGATAGTTCAGCACAGAGCCGGGTAAACGTTGTGGAGCAGCAATCTTAATCGGCCTTTACCTCGTCTCAGGCCCTGACACCCTGACCTTTTCATTCTGGCCCGACGTTTAACTCTCCGCCCGAACAATGGATTCTGCTGCTTTAAACAGCGATTCAAACCGGCCCTTACCTTGCCTCAGACCTTGACGCCCTGACGTTTTCAATCTGGCCCTGGCGCTTAACTCTCCATCTGAACAACAGGTTCTGCCGTTTGGATAAGCCGGGTTTCGCCCCTTCAATTCAGCCTATAAATCTCCGCCCGCATGTCGTTCTCAGTCGTGTCTGCGGGAAACCAGATGGATCCGCAGGCTATATCTGAATATTTGTGGAAGGAGCAAAGTTCTCAAGGAGAACTACTTAAGACATCAAATGTTGAAGGAAAGAATGGATAGTCAGGAGCAGATGTGCAATAGGAGGAAATGGGACATAAGTGGAAATTCCTTTGGAGTAACTAAGTGGCTTGTCTCAGGATGTCCAGAGAAAATATTTGCCCTCTCTTTGGCAGTATCTAATGTTGATATGGTACATTTAAAAAAATACTTGATCATGAACACTAATAATCCATATGATGTGCTATCTTCTGTGAATGCCCTGTTTAATCCACAAATTAAGTTTCCTGAGTGTGGGCACAAAATTCCTGTGCAATATAATTAAACTATAGCAAGTGTTTTAATTTGGAGGAGCTGAAATTATCTTTTCAATTGAAGCATTGAAATTGCCACAGATTGATGATGTAATTCTTTCCTGTCACATTATCAGAACTGTGCCAAGGCCCTGAAACAGCAGCTTCCCTTTGTATATCCTTAACACTGTACTATAGACATGTGACAATATAGGAGGAAGTGCAGCAATTTATAAAAGAGAGCTTGCAACAAAGGGAAAAGGAACCACTCTGTCACATAAACACTATTTTGTTTGCTTGTGGAATTGTTGTTCCGTGTGGCAGGTGTTTTGCTCTTCACATTTCTAATTGGTTTTTGTCAGGCCACTCCTCCAGCTAGTGGCCGCATCACCACGGCAAAGCCATCTCGGACTAAAGTGAGGGACCATGTCTGCACCACGTAGAGGGTGTCCTGGCTTGATTCATGATGAAGCGTGGCCCAGGAAGGGCAGATTTGTGTCTGTCCATTCAGGAGCTGGGGTTCGCCTAGCATCTTCTGGAAGATAGTGTATTGAAATTTAGCCCTCCTCAGCTTGAGCTTTGGCTATTAAAAACAATTACTATATGTCATTGAATCTTAGAGTTGTACAGCATAGAAACAAGACCTTACGTCCTGAGTTAGTCACATTTGCCTCAATTTGGTCTAAACTAGTGGTTCCCAATATGTATAATTTTCATGGACCCCTGCCATTAACTGGGAGGTCCATGGACCCAGGTTGAGAACCTCTGCTAAACCTTTCCTAGCCACCATGCTGGCCAAATGTCTCCTAACCTTTTAATTGTACCCACCTCTACCAATTACTTTAGCTAGTATCTTCATGATTGCGGTTAATGAGATCACATTTCTTGTTTACATTTCAAGTTCAGTTACTTATTTTAAACTTCAATTTGCTGTGCTCGGTTGTGAGCTTGTGAACTAGATCAGAGTCACTTGTTCAGAGTTTGGCTGCTACTCCTGCAAATTAGTGTTACTTGTGAGAAATAACTTTTATGTTCTGTAAAGGAGAGCTGTAAACTTAGTCAGCTCCATCATGGGCACTAACCTTCATAGCATCCAGGACATATTCAAGGAGCAATGCCTCAAAGAGGCTACATACAACATTAAGGACTCCCCCCCCACCACCACCATGCCCTGTCCTCATTGCTAACATCAGGATGGAGGTACAGAAGCCTGAAGATTCACACTCAACTATTCAGGAACAGCCATCTGATTTCTGAATGGACATTGAACCCATGAGCACATATATATACTTTAATTAGGGCAGCAAATTACATAGCAATTGCCAGTTAAATTAAACTTGATTCTCTTTCTTGTATCATTTGGTTGCACCTAGGGAAGTAAATGCTGGTCATTTCAGGATAAGCTCGTAATTGGCCTACCTGTGAGATTCTCCGCAGTCACTCCTGTGGTCTCAGCCCTCCTGACTTCTGCTCTTTTCCCAACCTCCTCCTGGTACAGCACAATATGATAAGGCTGTTGACAAAGTAAATTATAATAATTAAAGAACCTGAGTCTTAGCATGTTTAATTTGTAGCCATGGTCTTATTCTACAGAAATAATCCTTTTGGTATCAGGCTTCTAAATTTGGTTCAAACTGAGTACAGTAGCTACATCTCCAATGCTCCTGTAGTGTTTTGGTTGGCTTGAGGATTGCCACTCTGCTGCCCCTCTGGTTGTGTGGGAGAGTTATTATCCCTTGTCAAAATCACATGAGGGTGTGTTTCCTTTTGAGTACAGGAAATCCGGTGCATACTGGCAACTGTATCCTTCAGTTTCCACACACTGTACCTACTACACACCACCCACCACATCCCCTCAGACCACAGGCAAGTTTTATGTTTCCATTCACACCGTATCTTGATTTTTTAAAAAACAGAATTAGTTTAACTGCTTTTGGTTATTTAATAAAATGAGTTGTATTTTCCTTGCTGAGTGTTTTAAGTTACTTCCCAGCTTAAAAGCAGAAAAGCAAAAAGTTACCAATCTATCACTTAACTGCAGTTTGTACCATCACTTCACTGGTATTCAAGATTCAAGGTAGGTTCAGCTTTTGCCACCTATACTCGTGTTCTCTTTTGGGTCAGTCTCCCATGCCATTTTCTGTGTCTTTCTGTGATTCTGAATGGAGTCTGATGACAGGAAGCCTGTGTGGAGGGGTATTTAAAGTGAAAAAGGGTTAGCACTGGGGCAATTCTACTCTCTCAACGCCTGGAGTCTGGGTCCAGTGGTACCGACAGGTGTCATAAACCGGGGTCTTCCTTGGTTACAGTGAGTGATTGTGATGTCTTCTGTACCTTGTCAAGCCCTTTGCTCTCCATAGCCCGTTACAGTGCCGCCTCTCTGGCCGTCAGATCTCACTGTAGGTCTCAAACGCCCAGATGCTGGAGCTGACCGCACATTGTATGACAGGCACGTCCCTGTCACACTGTATGAGGCCAACGGCTACCTTCAGCTAGTTGTTAGTCACCCTGTCGAAGCGGTGTACTGGGCCATGGCCACTGGCATGCAAACAGCTACATGGAGCTACAGGTGAGAGCTGAGTGTCCAGTGGGGACTGAAGGTGAGTGAGCTGCCCTGGAATGGACACAACGAGCCCCTTCACCAGAGGTGCTACCCCTCCCTGGACACCCTTCCAATATCCCCACACTCCACCAATCTGGCCACATGTGCATTCCCAGGTTTTGTTAGCCCAGCAGCAGTGGCCATGACTTCAGTTGCCTAGACATTAAGCTCTTTAAATTTCTCTACCTCCTCCATCTGTACTCCTTCAAAGCAGTTTTTGTAGCCTGTCCTTGAATAGCATAATGTCAATGTTCATGTGATAGAACTTGTGTGAAGTACATCCTGGGATGGTTTAGTATATTAAAGGTCTTGTTGATATATGGTGGTGTTTCTGTGTTGCAGCTATAAGCTGGTTGTTATTAAATATATTTCTATTAAGTCAGATTGTTCATATGTATCTGAGAACAGAGATGGCAAAGAAATTACTAAATACTTAACATCTGCAGCCCAGTATATATTCAGAATGATACTAAGCGCAGTAGTTTTTTAAAAAAATTGTTAATAAACATAATATGAATTTGTTTAATATGAGCATTTGCCTGGAGCGACTTAATTTTACATTGTAAGCTTAATAAATACCTGTCTTGGCACAGGGGTGCTCTCATTTAAAAGCTTTTGTATGGTGAAATGCACTTAAAGAAAAATTCATCCTGTATACCACACTGTTTCTTAACTTACATTCATTAGAAGCATACTTGAAATGAATTTTAATAGCGGAGGTCTCTGACAAACATGAAGCAGTCCATCATAAACCACCTAAAGTTTTAAAAAAATCTCCTTTTACATTGTTTGCACTGTTCACGCTGAAGTATGTTCAGAATCTTTTGTTCCCATCAATGCTAATTGTGAAATTTCATGACAGTAAGATGAAAGAACATTATATAAATATAGAAATGGAGAAGCTTTAGACCAGGAGAGAGAAGCACGTGAGGAACAGTCACAGTTCGTATTTGCCGCAAATCACAGCTGTTGTGGAGTAGAATTAGCTGAGAACCCATCTTTCTGGATAATTGGAATGATGCAGCTTTTTGCAAGCACTCTATTAGAAGCAGTCAAACCAAGTTTGCTTTTATTAAAAAGAGCTGCATCAAATTGCTCTAGCATTGGCATTTGGGACAGTATGGTAGTGTAGTGGTTAGCATAACGCTTCACAGTCCAGGCTACCTGGGTTTCGTTCCCACTGCTGCCTGTAAAGAGCTTTTACGTTCTCCCTCTGACCACATGGGTTTCCTCTGGGTGCTCCAGTTTCCTCCAAACACTTACTGGTTTGTGGGTTAATAGGCCTTTGTAGATTGTCCTGAGATTAGGCTCAGATTAAACCTGCTTCTTAGTTGATATTATCTATCAATGTCAATCAGTACTTTTGCAAGAGTGCTAAGCTTTGTTCATCCCTTTTCAAAGTTTGTTCTTCTTGCCTTCTTGAAGTTTGACTATTATAAATGTGGCTTGCTACTGTTTGATCAGGAAGGAGGAGCTCTGCGTGGCAGCAAAGAAAGACTTGTTTTATGTTGCAATTACTCTACAAGTGAACAGCTGGTATGTAGCGCCCCATCTAGTGTGTGACTGAGAAACAACTACTGATCATCGCCAAGGAAAACGAGTCAAATTGCAAGCAACTTCAGCTAATGCTTTCATGTTACTGCCTGGCTTCCCTTTTAACTGTTCAGCTCTTTCTGCAAAAGGCAATTCCAGATTAAAATTGAAGCATTTACACATATGTCGGTGTCTGCAGTAAACATTAGCTATTATGTGGATTGACCCTGACACTGTTTGCAAGGTGGAGAGAGTTGCAAATATAATTTGAAGTGGTTATTAGTGCTTCTGTTGTTCATCATGGCTGTTGTTTTAAAAACCTGTGACTATTAATGTTGAATTTTTGTACTTACTGTGTTTGGGGAGTCTATCATCATCATCTGTTTTAGAGGAGTTCCATTGAATTTTAGTATAGAGGCAATCCATAAAACTGGCACCACCACCCGGCTTTGTCATGCTGTCAGGGGAAGAAGTTAAATCTACTTCCTTGTTTCTTGCCCCAAACTTTTGACTTACTTTTAATTAAATATATGTCCAATTTTCTTTCAGCATTAGCCTCCCTGTTCAGCAGTGCACTTTGGATTATATAAAAATCGTGTTTAAAAATATTACTTGACTCCATAAATACAAAAAGAAAATACAGGAAATCCAATATTAAAATAGAAAAAGTTGGGAAAGTACTGGTAGTGTTTGTGAAGAGAGAAACATGAGTTAATATTCAAACATTCAAAGTACATTTATTATCAAGATGTGTCTGTAGTATACAATCCTGGGATTCATCTTCCCACAGACGGCCAAGAAATAAAGAAAACCATGGAACCAATTCAAAGAAAAATATCAAATCCCCCTCCAGCGCACGAAAAAAAACAAATCGTGCACACTGCAAAAAAAGAGTGAGAAAACACAAAGCAAAACACAAAATCGAAAGAGTCCAGGCATAATCAGCCCGATGACTTTTATATGAGAGCTGCCAGCAGGTGAGTAAAGTAGGGTGGATTACAGGAAATATTTGTTGTACCAAAGATCTGTAAACAATATGTAAAATACCTTGTATTACAGACATTCTGCCATAGATTATACTCATGAAAGGTTGTTGACCTCCAAAGATGTTGGAAACCTCAATAATTCCAGCATTTCTTTTTTTTAATCTCCTCACCTCAGTCCTGATTCATTTGCCAACTATCTCATATCTGTGTGCCCTGGCTGACAATGTTCCTACCACTGGATACAGTTTTTCCAATCATACACTAACTCCGAGGGAATTTAATCGTAATAATTTATTTCTAACACTAATTTTTCCCATCCCCAGCTCCAGTTATTGTTTCAGTAGACTAAGCAACAGGAGCCCTGAAATTTAAGTTAAGGTGTTATAGTTGGGAATTAACTATCCATACTGCCCAGCCACAGGAGGGAAATCCTTTTCTTGACTGTTACATTCTTTTACAGCTGTCTCAAACCCTTGCATTAAAATATAACAAAAGTACACACCTCCTAACCACAAACTTGTCAGATGTCCAACACACAAGATCTAATATAAACTACTTGCTGGAAATACTTGGCATGGCAAGCCGATCCATGGAGACAAGAACAATGTGAATTACCCTTGAAAAGAACTGAGTATTTTCTGCATTTCTAATTTTATTTCAGATTTTCAGTGTCTGCATTTTTTACACATTCGATTTCTTTACATTTTGTTTTATTTTTAAGTATAACAAAACAAGGATAAACTCTTAAAGTGGGAAGTTATACACAGAAAGCATAGCAAACTATAGTGAATATGGTGAACTGATTGTGCTGACGGCAGAGAACAGCAAGCTAACAGCATCAACTCTTGATAGACTTTTGCACCACAAGTACAGAATAAACTTAAATTCACAGAAATGTAAATTTAGCTGTTTTTGCTTTATTTGCAAATAGGTGAATATTCGTATTTAGAGCAGAGTAGGCCCACAACCCCCTGAATCAAGTGTGCTCCGCCATTTAACGTATAGCTGATTTGACTGTTAGCTCAATTCTGTATTTCTGCCCACCATTTTCCCTTAACCTTTCACCAGTGTGTTTTCAAATATCTGCGATCTCGAAAACGATTCAAAAGCTGTGCATACCATCTTCCCTTGAAAGGTAATCTGCCATTCCATGTATGAATGGAATAAGCATTTTCTGGGCTGCATTATTGTCTTTCCTTCAGTAAGACAGCCAAAATCACATATTGTAGTTAAAATGTGGTCTCATCAGAGCCCTACAATATCTTGTTACTTTTCCCCTCATAATAAACAATGACAATCTGTCAGCTTTCCTGATACTTGCAGTATCTCCTCATAAGCTGTCAGTGAATTATGCACTAGGTGCCTCAGTTCTCACCTATTTCAATAATGTGCTTTTTCACCTTACTTGCCAGAATTTACAGTTTCCCATGTTCCCAGATTCACTGTTTACCCAATCTTTGCTTCGTTTCTTCACTTACCCATATCTTCTTGAGACTCCTTTAAGCCTTGAAACTTATTTTCCTACCTGTTAATGTGACATCAGCAAATCGCCTTGCTAACCAGTAAAAAAAATGTATACCCACACGAGGAAATCTGCAGATGCTGGAAATTCAAACAACACACACAAAATGCTGGTGGAACACAGCAGGCCAGGCAGCATTGACAGCGCTTCTCCCCAAAAAAATGTATGCCTACTGTTTCCTGTCAGCTGGCCAATCATACCTGTGCCACAATGTTATCTCCCATGCCACGAATTTTAATTTTACAAAATAATCCTTGATTTCACTCTTTCCTTGTGTTTTTGCTAATTAACAATAATTTAACATAAACTCTTCTCGCCTGGTAGCCAAGAAGAGTTTAATCGTCATCTACGCCGGGAAAGCATTAAATCCTTTATTAATAGTCTGACATGTTTTATATCTTAAATTTTTATTTTTTAAGTTACTTAAGAGATTTCAATAATTAAAAAATGTCTCATCTTCATTGCTGAGGTCTGTTCACCAATTGTGGTTGTCTGTGCTTGCAGCTATTAGGAACTGTGTGTCTGATTGATATGGCTGTTGGAGTTTACATATGGCATTGAGCAGGTCCAATTAGTGATTTGTATTAAGCAAAATCCAGCCTAATATCTGCTTCTTGTTAGCTGACTTATTTCAGTAGGAAATAATCCTTCAAATCTTTCACCCAGTGCTTATTTAACATGCATAGAAGTTTATAAAAAGAAAATAAATACTTTGGCTGTCATGTCTTTCACAACCTGAAAACATTCCAAAACTTTGTTGCATCCCAAGATAACATGGCCAAGAAAGCAAAGTTGTATATGTAAAGGAACACTTCTACAGTCTAGACCTCATCCCAGGAATCAATCTGATGAACATTATCTGCATTGTCTCCAGAGTAAATATTCCATGTCAGATAAAACTGTATCAGTTCTCTTAGAGTGAAGTGTAGACATACCAAGTTCAGGGAACTTTGGCTAATGAGGAGTATCAAGATTTTGGTAAGGAAGAAGAAGGAAGTGTACATTGCATTTAGGCAGCTGGGTATGATGAATTCCTTGATGAATATAAACAGTTTATGACCAGGCTTCAAGGAAAAGTCTGGAGGGCAAAAAGAGGGCATGAGAATGGGTTAAAAAATAATCTCAAGATGTTCTTCAGTAAGTTAACAGTTAAAGGGTGTTTCAGTACAGACAACATCCTTTGAAATACCTTTGTGTACTGCCACGGGAGGTGGGTGAGATTTTTAATGTCTATTTCTCTTTGATGTTTACTAAAGAGAATATCATAGACACCAAAGAAGTGAGGGCAATCAGTAGTGAAGTCTTAGAGCATATGCAAATTAGGAGGAGAGTGGTATTTGTAACCTTGAATAGCATTAAGATGGGCAAATTCCCACGGCCTGACCAAGTGCATCCCTGGACCTCATGGGAGGCTGAGGAAGAAATTGTGAAAGCCCTTGTAGAGATATTTGCTTCACTGTTAGCTGCTGGTGAAGTTCCAGTTGACTGGAGAGTGGCTAATGTTGTTCTGTTGTTGAAGAAGGGTAGCAAGGACAGGCCAGAGAACTACAGATTAGGGAGTCTGTCCAGTTGTAGAGAAGTTACAGGAAGGAATTCTGAGGGACAAGATCTCCTATCACTTGGATGGTCAAAGCTTGATAGGGAACAGTTAGCATGGTTTAATACATAGGAGGTCATGTCTGAGAAATCTTTTGGAGTTTTTGAAGAGGTAATGAAGGGTATAGATGGAGGTAGGACAGTGTATGTTGTCTATATGGATTTTAGTAGGGCCTTTGACAAGGTTCCTCATAGCAGGCTGATCAGGGAGCTTGTGTTATATGGGATTCAGAATTGGCTCAACAATAGGAAGTAGAGGGTGATGGTTGAAGATTGTTCTCTGACTGAAGCCTCCTGACTAGTGAAGTGAGCCAGGGGTCAGTGTTGGGACCTCTGTTATTCATTATTTATGTAAATTATTTGGTTAAAAATGCATATGGCACAATTAGTAAGTTCTCTGATGATACTAAATTAGGGGCATCGATATTGAAGCCGGTTACAATGAATTTCAAAGCGATCTTAATTAACTAGAGAGATGGGCTAAGGAATGGGAAATTGATTTGAAGATTAAATGTGAGGTGGTGAATCTGGACAGTCAAACTAGAGTAAGGCTTGTATAGTGAATGGCAGGGCACCGAAACAAAGGAACCTGAGAATTCAAGTGCATAGTTACCAGAAAGCAGGGAAGTGAAGAAGGCATTTAGCATGCTGGCTTTCATTAGTCAGAGCATCAAATTTAGGAGTGGGGCATTACATTGTCATTACATAAATCATTGGTGTGGTTGCACAGGGTATTGTGTACAGTTTTGGTAACTCTGGTAGAGGAAAGACATTGTCAATCTGAGAGGGTGTAGAAGAGATGTATGAGGATACTACCTGGTCTAGAAGGCCTGAGTTATAGGGAGAGGTTGGCCACGCTCGATCTTTATTCCCTGGAGCACAGGAGAATGGGTGACCTCATAGAGGTTTATAAAATCACAAGGGGAATGGATAGGGTGGACTGTCATAGTCTTTTTCCCAGGGTCGGAGAGTCCAACCTAGAGAGCAGAGATACAAAAGGGGAAAGATTTAATAGAGACCTGAGAGATAATTTCTTTAGCCAGAAAATTTTGAGTATGTGGAATGAGCTGCCAGACAAAGTGGTCAAGGCAGATACAATTACAACATTTAAGAGGCATTTGAATAGGTATATGCAGGGGAAAAGCTTGGAAGGTCATGGGCTGAACATGGGCAATTTTGACTACAGGGAATAATCTGTGATCAGCATGGACTTGTTGGCAATAGGACTTGTGTCTGTGCTGTATTACTCAATTGTGATCTCAATTGCACCTTACAAAAATTGCATCAAAACTTCCATTTTTTAATGTTATTAATTCTTTGTAAGAAAGATCAATATTCCATTAACTTTCCAAATCACCTTCTGTCAGTGACATTAACTTCTCAGCTTGTCAAGCTTCCTTTCAATCTTTTACGTTTCATCTCTCATTCTTCTAAATCCCAAAGAGTAAAGGGCTCAGCATGCTCAACCTTCCAACGTGTTATCCCAGGAATCAATCTAATGTGCCTTCTCTGAACTAACTCAAAAGCAAAAAAAAGTCCATTCTTAAATTCATGCATTCTTTATGTGCTGTGTCATACGGTGTGGGCGATCATGGACCATGATTGTTCTTGGCAAATTTTTCTTCAGCACTGGTTTTCAATTACCACCTTCTTTGGGCAGTATCTGTACAAGCTGGGTGACCCCAGCCATTATCAATACTCTTCAGAGATTGTTGGTCAGGGGCCGGTGGTTGCATAACCAGGACTTGTGATAAGCATCAGCTGCTCATACGACCATCTACCATCTGCTCCCAAGACTTTACGTGACCCTGATTGGGGAGTTATGCAGGCGATATGCCTTTGCCCATGGGTGACCTGCAGTATAGCAGTGGGACAGAGTGCCTTGAGACATATCTCCACCCTGCCGTCCTCACTCTTAAGGAGATCAAAACTGTTCTCAGTACCATGCCAAATGCCCAGTATCATCACTTACCAAAGGCCTGTATAACTATAACAAATCTACCCCTCTTTTTCATATTCCTTTTCCTTTGTAATACAGCCCAATATCTCAATTGCCTTCCTAATGCCATACTGTACCTAAATACTCACCTTCTGTACTTGATGGACCAAGACTCTTTGTCCTGCTTAATTTTATAGTCTCTCTATTTAAACAAGATTCTTCCTTTCCACTTTGGATATCCTTGCATTTTCCCATGTTATACCCCATCAGCTATGTCTTAAAAAGTGCCCGTATGCATTTCGTATTCAGAGTGGAAGCTACTTACCGATCATCGTGCAGTGACACAACTGATATGAAAGTGTAGCTGAAGTTCAAAGTAAATTCTATTATTAAATTACATATATGTCACCATATCAACTCTGACATTCATTTTCTTGTGGGCATACTTAATAAATCTATAGAATAATAGCCATAATAGAATCAGTGAAAGACAGCAAACGTGAAAATATTCAGCAAGCCAGGCACTACCTGTGGAGAGTGAAAGAAGGCCTGAGGTGGGATGCAAAGCAGGAGAGTCCCCAAACCTTCTCTCTGTCCTTCCACCATCATGAAGCAGCTGAGTTTTCCTTGATATTTTGGCCTATATATATATCCATCATTCAACATCATCAAAAACAACAGATTGTTTCACCATTATCACTTTGCTGTTCTTGTTTTTAAATGGTCTACAGCTTTCTACTTTCAGCAGTAACTAATACTTTAAAGGTTTTAATGTTTGACGTGAAAGACATAAGTTTTTCTTTATACCCTCTGCACAGTTAAATCAATTTCATAATTCTCTCTATTTTCTAAACACTTAAATGCATATGTTTGTACATAGGGTATCTCTCACCCAAAATTACTTTGTTTTCTTTATTAATGAATGTTTGGTCTATAAATTATTCATTATAAATAATCTTTTAATTAAATTTGTTAGCTGTGGTGTTGTATTGTACATGTTCTGTAGATTTAAGAATAGAATTTTCATATGAACAAAGCGTAAATGACACATGCTGATAGTGAAGCATACCCTAAAATGTGGATTAATGCACTTCAGGGGGATAAAAGTATTTGAGATATATAACTTCATCTAAAACAGTTGATCCATTTTCTTGTTTTTTCCAATTGATAAATAACCCTTAACACTTAGTAGACCAAGTATGGATAATGCCATATGCAGTATGATCTATTCAGTGGGTTTAAATTCAGTTACATATTGACTAAATAATTGAATGAAATCGTGAGTTATTGCTGATACAGTACATTAGCTGGTAAGTGCTTGTTCAGAAACAAAACTTGACTGATAGGAAATTCCCTTTGCATTATTCATGGGCAATATTGCATAATATTGCCTGCTGTATTTTAACCAAATAAAAACAGAACTAATGTTTGGAAGATATCAATATGTCATCCACCTTTCTACCTCTTTAAAAATAGGATCATTGAATATTGATTTCTCCTTTAAACTTGAATGATTTGAGCCTTTACTCACCAATACTTTGACAAACATCCAACCTCAACAATGGAAAACATTTGTTTGGTAATGACACAGAGATTAATTGAATTAGGGGAAACAAAGGAATTACTGAGAAATTATTGATTGAATTCTTAATGTATAAATTGACCACCAGCCAAAAGAAAGTCTTTTTTTCATCTAGTAATTACTATGTTACAACTTTACTTGGAACATCCAGTTTTGACAATGAGTTTACTTTCATACTTAGTTGCTGCTGGCATTTAGGGCAGCAATGAAGATCCTCCACCTCTCTCTGTAAAGAGGGATTCTTCATTGCTGTTACCGCAAAAATCATTTTTTGACCAGTCAGGGTTGTGAGCCCTGAGCTGAACCCCCGAACCTGGAGGTCCGGTGGACCATTGTTCATCTGCTCTCTACACTTTGACCTGTTTGGCATGTGTGAACCTACCAAGAGTCAATGCACAAGACCCTGACTCCAGCCAGCCTAGCTCTCTGGATCATTGAGGCATGCAAGCCTCCAAACCCTATAACAAGGTTGTGGTCCTCTTGGAGGAATGAGTTTCAAACTGATCAAGTGAAGAAAATTAGAGAATTTTAGGAAGGAAGTTTTAAGAATAGGATTAACTCCAATATAAGAATAGAGAAAAGTGGAATGAAGTAGTGAAGATTTCAGGCTAGGAAAGATTGTATTTGTATGGTACTTCAGTAAAGTCGAAACTCGACTTACTGTTTCACACCACTCTCCTTACATCTCCTAATGGCAAACCTATAAATAATACTAGATCACCTCAGTTGTCATACATATTTCACAATCCAAGAAAAGTAAAATCTGTGTTTGCACTGTTGAGTGATTTCCACACATCAAATGGACATAATAAAACTTCCTGAGAACATGCTGGTGGCGGGGAGCCTCTCCTGGCAGCAATTAGTAGTTCAATAAAATAACACCTTAGAGTCCTCTGTTAATCAGAATCAGGTTTAATAGTGTGTGTGTGTGGAAATAAGTGACATTAAAATTTAAAAAAGTACTGAGATTCAATGTCCATTCAGAAATCGAATGGCAGATGGGAAGGGGCTGTTTCTGAATTGTTCAGCGGGTGGCTTCAGGCTTCTGTACCTCTTCCCTGATGGTAGCAATAAGATTAGGCAGGGCATGTCCTGGGTGATGGGGGGTCCTTAATGATGGACTCCGTTTTTTGAGGCATTACTCTTTGAGGATGTCTTTGATGCTGGGGAGGCTAGTGCCCATGATGGAGCTAATCACGTTTACAATTCTCTGCAACTTATTTCAATCCTGTGCAGTGGAATCACCCCTCCCCCACCCATACCAGGCCAGATGGTGATGCAGCCAGTCAGAATGCTCTCCAAGGTATATCTGTAGAAACTTGCAAGTGTCTTTGGTCACATACCAAATCTCCTCAAACCCCTAATGAAATATAACTGCTGTTGTGACTTCTTTGTAGCTGCACCAATACGTTGGGCTCAGGTTAGATCCTCAGAGATATTGATACGCAGGAACTTGAAATCGCTCACTGTTTCCACTTCTGATCCATCTATGAGGACTGGTGTGTGTTCCCTCATTCTACCCTTTCTGAAGTCCACAATTGGTTCTTTGGTCTTACTAACATTGAGTGCAAGGTTGTTGCTGCAGCACCACTCAACTAGCTGATATATCTCGTTCCTGTATGCCCTGAGAATATCATAAGTTCATTATCTGGTTTTACAGAATTTCTTGTTTGGGAACAGCCTGTCATTATTGTTCCTTCTACCATTTATTATGAAAAATCTTACTTTAGAATTTTAGGCTTCATTTACATTTGGAACATTCTGGAATCTGGTTCAAACTAAAACATTCAGTGATTAAACAGTGTTAGAAACAGATATGATGATGGAGTCTGCAAATCAGACAAAAGAAGTAAGTGGCAGGCCATTAGCCCTGCTGTCAACAGTTGAATTAAGTTGTAATGCTGGAGGAACTCAGCAGATCAGGCAGCATCTATGGAAAAGAGTAACGATCAACATTTTGGGCGAGACCCTCCATCAAGACTGAATGTTGTGATGTATTTTACTTTTGCATGTTTCTTGATTTATAATTGGGAAGGGGTAAATTAGTGTCAACAGGGCTGTACTGGGTGCAGACATCTTGGGTTTTATACTAATTGTTGCACCAATATTTTCTGTAGGAGAAAGATACAAGAATTGTTCACCATTTTGCAATTTTAATGCAGTACTAAACTTCTTTTGTTGGAATTATTTCTGTGTTTGTCTACATCTGCTAGTCTCACTTGTAGCCCAGCTTTTGTGTGTTATTCCTCTATGGGTCAGCCAGTTCTCTGGTTTGCTGGCTGCTAATGTTAGAATGAGATCGTACTACAGCACAATCAATCTGATGACATCAGAAAGCAACCAAAACTGATTATTCAATTGAATCTGTCAAGGTAAAAGTTCCACTAAGTTTATTTATGTTTATGGTTAGCACGGTGTTAAATAGTAACCAGAAATAGTGAAAAAGCATAAATTTTGTACACAGTGAAGCTGGTTTTGTTTTAAACCGTATGCTGTCTCTGCAATCAGCAATGTGTGCAGAGTAATTTCTTTTAAGTTTTCCTTACAATATGAAGGAACCCATTTGGTTCCTTATTGGTACCAATCTTCTATCTACTGTTTTATAGCCTATTTTTCCCCCATATTCACCAACAGTCCCCTACGACTTTTATTCTCCTAGCTTCCTTATGATTGATGCTGTTCCTTTCCGTGCCCTGTGGTACATTAGGCGGCAGCCTTGCCATTTCTTTAGCATTTGTCTGCTTTTACGAGGTTGAATTGCTAGCTTGGTGCTCAACCCAGCACGGATGGAAAGTGTGCGAGGAGCTGGCCAGCTTTCCTTACAGTAGGGACAGTTTATAATAGCCAGATAACCTACAAACAAATCTCTGGGATTTAGGTGGAAAGCAGAGCACCCACCCAAGGGAAAAACAACACAGTTCAAAAGGAGCACCTGCAAACTCTACAGACACGAGCTGAGTTCAGGACTGAACTCTGGTCACTGATGCTGCATTGTGCTGTCCAACGGTGCCACCCACTGGTGTGCTGTTTCCTGCCAGTCAGCCTGGTCCATTAATTTATTTCACTGAATTATCAGAGTGCCGAAGTATCTCTGAAGGAATATTACAGAGCAGTGTTTGATGTTCAATAGACCTTGAGCCTTCCAATGAATCTGCAGCTTTCAAGCAACTTATCTCCTACAAGTGGTGATGGACTCCATCATTTGTGTTATTTCTAGCTCTAGCCAGATGAATTTTATCAGCGCATACAAAGTGGATTGATTCCGCTTTTTGTCCTGGAAAAATGTTTTAACCATTAAAATAGTACATTGATTGTACTGATATGAATTTTACAAATGGTTGCTTTTGTTATTTGCAATTTGCTATGAGCAGCTGTTCAGATTACAAATTGGTTTCTGTTTAACATTAAAACCAATTGCCATAATTTGTAACTAGAAGAGAAGACTTCCAATCTGATTTGTTGAATAGATGTCTATTCAATCTTCAGAATTGAATCTGAATGCTTTTTTTCTAACACTCGTGTAGATTACTCTAGTATGCCATTTTCCCAAGTTTTTCATGTTTTACTTAAATACAGACACATCTTTTTTAGCCATCAATAATAGTTAAATAAATACATTTCATTTAATCCAGTGGCCTGGTTTCATAATCAAAAGAACACAAATCCAAGTCACACAGGACAGTTTCAACAATTTAAATTGCCTGCAAGAAAATTAATTTCAGAGTAGTGTATGATGACATGTAAGTACTTCGATAATAAATTTATTTTGAGCTTTTGAACTTCAGAGATCAGGAATTAAGACATTGGAAGAGTGCCTGTGGAAAAAAATCCAGCTTGTTCACTCAGTATTTTTACATAGTCTGGCTTTTAGATGCACACACTAATGAATACCCCAGTTCATTCCTATGAAAATATTGGAAAGAATGGTCAGAATTATGTGTGCTGGGACACTAACCCTCAATTCTGAACACAATAAATACTCAACAACTCCAGTTAATACAGTAAGCTTATTCTCCTGAATGCACAGGTTGTGAAAGATTTCTCATGGGTTATTTAGCCTGGTGTAATAATTCTCACCAGGCACAATTAGATCAATTAACTAATGCTCTGGACTAACTGTTCTATCTTCCACAAAAATAATGAAAGCAAAACCAGGTTTAAGTTAATTCAAACATCAGTTTTTGCTCAACGTTCACTTTGTTCAAACTACATAGTACATAAATATCTGTATTAATTGGTAATGCTCATGGTGGTTGCTTATTTGGATCAGAATTTTCATTTGGATTTTCTATTTTCTTGTAACAAAATCATTATTCCCTTCCACAGGCTTCACAGACACCAGTAAAATCAGCAGATCAAAGTAAAGATGAGGAGAGACCAAAGCCTAAAGAAACAGCTCCAGCTTCAACATGTCTGCTGGAGACCTGGCCCAAAGGAGAAGGGCTTGGCTATGAAGGCATGGGGCTGGGTATGGGTCTGAGGGGTGCAATCAGATTACCATCCTTTAAGGTAAGTGAAACATAGACCACTAAAAGACAAAAGTCATTTTATGAAATACCATATGAAAATAAAATATTTGAAGAATTTAAGTATAGATCGAAGAATATACTTTCAAGGAACTTTGGAAAATAAAAGAACATTTTTCCATTAAATGAAGAGAGAAGAAAAGAAATCTAGAGAAATTGCAGACAGTTGCAAAAAAACATAAGGTTGTGATAGTAGGTGATTTTTTAACTTTCCAGATATTGACTAGGATCTCCAACCTGTAAAAGGGCTAGATGGGAAATAGTTTGTCAAATGTGTCAGGAAAGTTCTCTTAAATCAGTACATAGAAGTCCCAATTAGAGAGAGTGTGATACCAGATCTCCTAGGGCAGGGGTCGGCAACCCGCGGCTCCGGAGCCGCATGCAACTCTTTCATCTCTGTGCTGCGGCTCCCCGTGGTTTGTTAGTTTTTGAAATGTAATTCGAAATTTGAAGATTATGGTGATCTTGTACAATCTAAAAACGTTGTGGAGACCCCATTTCCTGGCACATCCGAACCGGCTCACAATTAGCCACCATTACGGCTAAGGGAGATAGCCTACAGGGGTTTGTGAGTACGTGTCTTTTGGAGCATCCATGCCCACGGGGACGGGTTGAGGGAGGCTTTAAAGCAAGGCTGTTTAGTTCGAATAAAGTTACCTTTGACTGCAGTGTCTTTATTTTAGCGCTGCGTGTAGCACTACACCGCTACAACGTCTTTTTTATCGCTATTAATATACATCACCACTGCCAATGCCTGACACCCGCCAGTGCGCGCTTTCTTTTAATTCTTCGATCCAAGGTAGGCTAACTATGGAGTAACCTTCAACCCAACGTCTTTTTTTCGGAGTTCAAAATGTTTTTGTTGCATGCAGAAATGTAATTTCGTTTTCTCGGCAGGAGTTCATCAATTTCATAAATGCAACATATTATAGTTTGTTTATACATAGCATAAAGGCAAAAAAAACCGTTGTATGCAGTGTTATTTCATTTTAAATGTCAAACAGGTTTTGTGGCTCCCAGTGTTTTCTTTTCTGTGGGAAATGGGTCCATATTGGCTCTTTCAGTGGTAAACGTTGCCGACCCCTGTCCTAGGGATTGAGATAGGGCAGGTGTCAGCAGTTTGTGTTGGTGATTTTGCATCTGGTGATCATAATGCCTTTAGCTTCAAGTTAATTATGGAAGAGAATAGGTCTGGTCTGTTTGAGATTCTAAATTGGAGAAAGGCCAATTCTGATGCCATCAGCAAGGATCTGGCAAGTGTGGATTGGGACAGGTTGTTTTCTGGAAAAGGTGTATTTGGTAAGTGGGAGGCCTTCGAAAGTAAAATCTTAAGAGTACAGAGTTTGTATGTTCCTGTCAGAATAAAAGGCAAGGTTAGCAGGTTTAGGGAACCTTGATTTTTGAGAGATATTGAGGCACTGGTAAAGGAAAAGAAGGAGGTGCATAGCAGATTTAGCCAGGCAGGAACAATTGAGGTTCTTGAGAAGTGTATGAAATATAAGAGAACACTCTCAAAGGAAATCATGTCATGTCAGTACCTGCTTCCCAGGGCACCAATAGCGAACACAAGAGGGCACAGGGAGGGAAGTTTAGGGGAGACATCAGGGGTAAGTTTTTTACACAGAGGGTTATGAGTGCCTGGAATGACTTGCCAGGGATGGTGGTGGAGGCTAAAACATTAGGGGTATTTAAGAGCCTCTTGGACAGGCACATGGATGAAAGAAAAATGGAGAGTTATTGGGTTAGTGTGGGTTTAGTACGTTTTTTTAAGGATTATATGGGTCGGCACAACATGGAGGGCTGAAGGGCCTGTACTGTGCCGTAGTGTTCTATGGTTCTATGTGGGCTAAGAGAAGGCACAAGGTTGCTCTAGCTGATTAGGTGAAGGAGATTCCTAAGCAAAAAAGATAGCAAGGGACAAAATTGGTCCTCTAGATGATCAGAGTGGTATTTATCATGAAGCCTAAAGAGATGGGGGAGATTTTAAATTGATTTTTTTTGGCATATGTATTTACTAAGGAGATGGACACAGTCTATATCAACACAGCAGCGAGGTCATGGACTTATACAGATTACAGAGGAGGAGGTGTTTGTCTTGAGGCAAATTTGGGTGGATAAATCCCCAGGGCTTGACAGGTTGTTCCCTCGAACCCTGTAGGGGGCTAATGCAGAAATCACAGGGGCCTAGCAAAGAGTTTTAAAACATCCTTATCTACAGATGAGGTGCTGGAGAATTGGGGGATGACTAATGTTGTTCTATTGTTTATGAAAGGCTGTAAGAATAGGGCTGGAAACTGTACACTGGTGAGCCTGACATCAAGTGGGAAAGTTACTGAAAGATATTCCAAGGGACCAGATATATAAGTACAGTGAAACCCCGTTATAATGCGATTGTTTGGGTCCATAAAATGTCATCGCGAGAAAAGCGGGGTTGCACTAAATCAGGGTTCAGGAAAATCAGCATTCAAACTCACCTAGTGTTGATCTAGCATCCTAAAACACCCCTATTTTCGCCCTGTTTGACCCATTTTTTGCTTTAATACAAAAAAACAACAAGTTAAAAACATTCAAGAATATTAGCAATCACTTACAGTTTATTTCTTTAAAAAAAAGATCGAGTGTTCCTTGCTTCAACGTAGCATGTTGCTGGCTGCGAGCAAAATCTAGAATGCTTCTGAGTTGGAGGTTTTTATGTGGTCCACCTCCTGGGTCTCCAGCCAATGGAGGCTAGCCTCGAGGTGTTCAATGGCTTCATACAGTTTTAGGGGTGGGGATAGAGGTGGAGGCTGTTCATTATCATCTTCTTGTGGCTCGAGAACCAGTACACTTGCCTCCGCCGGTGCTACCGTTACGTTACGGACGATCTCGGCGTCCATCAGGTGCTCATATGTTGGGCTTTCGTCGTCGGCAGAGTACCACTGGTGCAGCTCTTCTTTGTTCCATTCAGACAGCTTCTCTGCCTCACGCACATCTTCTTCTGTGAAGCCGTACAAATCTGGCTCATCATCATCCTCTTCCGTGGTGGATTGGTGTGATAAAAAGGCTGGCCCCAGACTCTTCACCCAACATTTCTCTACACATGACGTGCTGACTGCTGCCCAGGCCTTCCCAGCCACGAAGTGTTGATTCCGGTATCCCAAGGTCTCGTGCAACTTGAGTTTGACTATTAGTCTTCATTGCATCGAGTGCATGAAGCTTATCTTTCATAGAAAAAGTTTTTCTTTTTCTAGCAGTTTGTTCCATTTTGAGCAAAAGAAAAGGTCCAGTGACTCACACAAAATTCTGGTGGTACGCAGCAGGCCAGGCAGCATCTGGTCAAGACCCTTCGTCAAGACTAACAGAAAAAAGAGATAGTAAGAGATTTGAATGTGGGAAGGGGAAGGAGAGACCTGAAATGATAGAAGACAGGAGGGGGAGGGATGAAGCCAATAACTGGGAAGTTGATTGGCAAAAGGGATACGAGGCTGGAGAAGGGGGAGTATAGATTGACATGGGCATGGAGTCCAATGACAACGCATTATATGCGAATTCGCGTTAAATCGGGGTTTCACTGTATTTGGATAGATGAGGACTTATTAGGATAGTCAACATGGCTTTGTGCATAGTAGTTCATATCCAATCAAACGTAGAGATTTTTGAGAAAGTTACCGTGAAAGTTGATGATGGCAAGGCAGTGGATGTTGTCTACATGGACCTTAGCAAGAGCTTTGACAAGGTCCCATATAAGAAGTTGGTCAAGAAGGTTCAGTTGCTTGGCATTCATAATTAGGTAGTAAATAGGATTAGGTATTGGTTTCAAGGGAGAAGCCAGGGTGTGGTAGTAGATGGTTGCCTCTCTGATTGGAGGCTTGTGACTTGTGGTGTCTGTAGGAATCTGTGCTGGGTCAATTTTGTCGTGGTTTCTCGTGCCCCACAAACGACCAGGAACGCAGAAGATTCTTCAAGAAGTATTAAACTTTGATTTGCAAATCAAAACTGAGACAGTCATTGAGCTAGTCGCTGATTGCCCACTGGTCCTTGTACATAGATAGCATTTTTATAGCAATCTCCTGGTTTAGTTGCATTAGCATATCCAATCGGTCTACAGTTCTGTATCACAAGTACATCCACCACTATTGTTTCTACCCATTGACTTAATCATGTTCTAATCTACATCTCTTAGCTACCTCTCATTAACACACTATTGTCTTCTACATTCAATTGGATACATGCATAGCAAATAGCAAACTCAGACTACATAATCCACATCTTTTAGCTACCTCTCATTAACAAACCATTGTCTTCTACATTCTTAAGATTTCATTCTCCTACTGAATTGGATACATGCATAGCAAATAGCAAGTTCAAAGCTGACTACATAGTTTTGGTTACACACCAAACAATGCAACTTTTATACTCCAATATACCCCCCTGAGACCCATAGGGGCACACAGAGGAAGAAGACTAAGAGTCCGCGCACAAAAGCCCCAATAAACTCAAGCACTTATTCCCAAATCTCGGGTTAAACTATAATTTTCTGCACCAAGACCTCAAAGTATTCTCTCCCTGTTACCCTGGGCCGCTGAGCCAAAAACCTTTGTACCTGAGACAGGGAAAAAGACTCAGAAGCCCTTACAATCTACTCCCACACTGTCGTTTTGCTCTTGTTCATCCTGCAGGTGTTGTAGGCTGTAACGATACATTTTCGGTGTTTCTTTCTCCACTAAGCTTGCTTCAGTAATTGCCACGAGCATCGGAAATTGTTTGGTTGCAGCACGCACTGCAAGAGACTTGAGACAAGGAAGAAAACAGCACAGCTCAACAATACAATACTGACAGTTATTGCCATTTTAGTCAGCCATGCTCCCCATCCTCCAAGTCTACTTTCTAACCAGTCAAATAACTGATGTCCGAACCCTGCATTCTGTGCACATACCTTGCACTGTGACAAGACAAAGTCCACTGAAGCCTGTAAATAAGGTGACCAAAAACAATCCTCCTTTATTTTCTTTATCACTTCCCCCCTTGCACAATGATCAATCCCATGCGCTTCTGAAATCAGAATCGTCAGTAGAGGGGGGAGCGCTACCAACAAACCGTCTTCCGTGCTCCACAAGCCTTCCAGGTTCTGATTGGTCCCCCTTCATCTCCACATTGTCTGTTCTGCCAAAGTTGCCTTACCTTGTATTTCAATTAGGTCCTCTACTACAGGTTCTGGAGCTAGGCTTACCTGGGGGGGGCAATGACAGCTGACGTACATCCAGATGCTTTTCTGGCTGCCTCGTCTGCAGCTTGATTTCCCTTTGTTATTACATCATTTCCCTTTTTATGTGCCTGACATTTTACTGTAGCCAATGCTTTAGGTTTCATTATGGCTTTTATTAAGTCTAGAATTTGCTGACAATGTTGTATGGGATCTCCACTGATTTTTTTTTTAAACCTCTCTGCTTCCACACTGCCCCAAACAAATGGCATACTCCATGAGCATATGGGTCCATTGTTGTTTGTCGTCTATATCAATGTTCTGGATGATAATGTGGTAAACTGGGTCAGCAAATTTGTGGGTGACATCAAGATTGGGGATGTAATGGACCATCAAAGTTTGCAGAGGGATCTGGGCCAGCTGGAAAAATTGGGCTGAAAAATGTCAGGTGGAATTTAATGCAGACAAGTGTGAGGTGTTGCTCTTTGGGAGGACCTACCAAGGTAGGTCTTAATGCAGTGAGCAATAGGGTACTAAGGAGTGTGGTAGAACAGGGATCTGGAAATACATATCCATAATTCCTTGAAAATGACATCTCAGGTAGATAGGATCATAAAGAAAGCTTTTGGCACAAGCAGATGGTATTGTAAACAAGAGTTTTGGTAATTTAGCCTTCATAAATCGATGCGTTGAGTAAATGGGTTGGAATGTTATGTTGAAATTGTATAAGACATTGGTGAGGCCTAATTTGGAGTATTGTATGCAGTTTTAGTGTTACAGATGTAATTAAGATTGAAAGAGTGCAGAGAAAATTTACAACAATAGGAGTTGAAAACTGAGTTAAAGGACTGAGAGGAGATTTGGTAGAGGTACACAAAATTATGAGGGTATATAGATAGGGTAGATGCAGGAAGGCTTTTTCCACTGAAATTGGGTGAGACTACAACGAGAGGTCATGGGTTAAGGATGTAAGGTGAAATATTTAAGTGGAACTGAGGCAGACCTTCCTCGCTCGGTCAGAGGTTGTTGAGATTGTGAATCAAGCTGCCAGCAGAAGTGATGGATACAGGTTTGATAGCAATATTCAAGACGAATTTGGTTAGATACATGGAAGGGAGGGGTATGGAGGGTTATGGTCTGGGTGCAGGTCAATGGGACTAGGCAAATTAATGAAAAGATGCAAGAAAGGTTCATTAAGAAGTTGTTAGGACAGTATGGCTTAAGATATAAGGAGAGACTGGATTGACTGGGACTGTATCACTTGAAGCTGAGAGGTGACCTTATAGAGGTTTAGAAAATTGTGAGGAGCATAGATAATATGAATGTCACAGTCTTTTTCCCAGGATAGAAAAGTCTAAAGCTAGAGATTATAGGTTTAAGGTGCGTGGGCAAAGATTTAAAGGGAGCATTATGGACAAGCTTTTTACACAAATGGTAGTAGATTCACAGAACAGGCTGCCAGAGGGAAAAAGTGGTAATGGTAGATATTTGGACAGATATATGGATTAGAAAGGTTTAGAGCAGGGGTTCCCAACTTGGGGTTATGGTAGGGGTCCATGGCATAAAAAGTTTGGAACCCCTCCCTTAGAGGACTAAAGGCCAAATGATTAGAGCTTGATTTGAATGGATGAATTGGGCTGAACCATCTGTTTCCATGCTTTGTAACTCTATGGCCCTGTGACTCAATGAATAACAATTGCTAACATCGAGCTTGACAGCCAGGGTTATGAAAGAAACCAATTTTCTTTAAATTTTTAAGAATTTGCAAGATTGCATTCTCTATGTGTATAACTGTTTAACATAGCAGTAATGAAATCTCTCTCTTAGTTGAAAATACCAAGATAATCCATTCATCTAAAGCCATAATTGTTATCAAAAAATAGGTATCTTTTGTTTTTGCCTAAACAGATATTTAGTTTAGGTACCCATTGATGTAAACTTTTACATTATGCTCTGGAGTTAAATTATTCTCATTGCTACTCTAACTAGATTGATAGCTTGATTAAAAGCTTCCTGCAAAGGTAGGACTTTATAGAATGTTTAAGGCTGCCTTTCATCATATATTTTTGACTATCATACTTCCCCCAAGATGTAATCATCCCAGTTGACAAAATGACAGATTATTTTAATCTGACTGTCACAAACCCAATGAAAGTAAGTGCCTGTCAGACAGATAAATTGAACATAACAGTTTTACAACAGAATTTCCATTGGCTACCTGAGCCTTCAGTTATGAGAACCAACAATGGTGCCTTTCATCATATTGAAAGAGCACCACTGTAGCGTAGAGGTTAGCGCCATGCCATCACAGCTCAGAGCATCTGGAGTTTGAAGTTCAAACCTGTCGCTGTCTGTAAGGAGTCTGTACACCCTCCCTGTAGAATGCGTTGGTTTTCCCCGAGTGCTCCAGTGTCCTCCCACAGTCCGAAGACATACTAGATAGGTTAACTGGTTACTGTAAACTGTCCCGTGATTAGTTTAAGGTTAATCGCGTTTGTTGGGTGTTGCTGGGGCAACATGGCTTGAACCTATTCCACGCTGTATCGCTAAAATTAAGTAAATAAATATTGTGATATTCTCTGCAGAAGAAAACGTTTAAGACTTATAATCCTCCAAGTAAATAAGTTACTCCACATCTCTTGTCCAAAGCAGCCCTGATACCTTGAGCCTCCTAACTTAGTATCTCAACATCAAGCCTGTATTTCCCTGCCAGAGTGTGGTATTAACTCTCATTCTTCTGAGCTAACTCAAGAGAATCTCTCATCACCTAAGATGTCAAAAGAACTGTAGATTTGCTCTGAGTTCGGCACTTAAATGGGAAACATTTTGTGCTTCTACTGTTGACGATTCCAGTTGCACCACATAGTCAATGAAGCAAGTTTAAATGTCATTCCTGCTTCTGTAGGAAATCCCCAAAAGGAACCAGTCCTTCCAAAGATGGTGTTAGCAGTGAGGCAGAATTCAACCCAGGATTTTTCCTGCATGGCAGTGAAGTAACCAGCTACTGATAGGTTGAGCAGCTCCAACAGCCTGCCCAGTTCATCAATGTGATCATTTTTCCCAGGTACAAGACAATGTGGAAGAGCAGAACCACATCATGGTATCTGTCCTGACTTACCAAAAATAGCCAGCTTCCATGATCCAGAGAAATTGGATGCTATTACTCGAAGAAATTAAAAAGGCATTAGCAATTACAGAGCAACACACACAAAATGCTGGAGGAACTCAGCAGGCCAGGCAGCATCTATGAAAAGAGTAAAATCAACATTTCAGGCTGAGACACTTCATCAGAATTGTGTGTTGCTTTGGATTTCCAGCATGGGCAGATTTTCTTGTGTTTGTGAATAGCAATTGCAATTGTTTATTTAAGGGTATTTGTATTCAATAGGTCAGTGAGATTTAATAAGAAAGAAGTATAACCAAGGTCAATCAGTATTGATTCAGACACAGCAATTGTTCAAAATGAACAGTCAGCCTTTAGCTGTTTATTCTGACCTTTTGTATGTACCAACATTGTGTACTTTCAAAGGTTCCCAATGTTTTCAAGTTCCTGGTTTTAAAATAAATACCTATTTTTTTTCTAGTGAAGTTCATACAAGTCGCAGTTTTTCCTCCTTGAAAGGTTCCAATGTCAGCTACTATTGTTACTGTAAACTAACACTATGTATTGATGAAGAATTAAAATCTTAATCGCCAAATTGAAGGCATGGCAGAACAATTAATCATCCATGTGAAATATGATGTGGATATGAGCCATACAGGAAGTCTTGGTAAAAGTATTGCTATAGTCAGAGAATTAAAGGATTTAGTGGAACCAAAGGAAGGTATTTGATCTCTAGTTGTGGTCATTAGTGCATTATTAGAGTGTTATGTACCCCACAACTGGGTGTCTAACCAGCAGAGAAAGAAGAATCCGTTGGAGTCTGGTGGTACTATACTAAAGGTGTTTATTAATAAAAATAAGCAAAACCATATCAATAATGCAAATGTACATATAAAACCAGTTAGCAGTAATAAACCTAAAAGTGTAGGAATAATAATAATCAATAATAAACAAGCTCTATCGATGTCTAGGGGTAAATAAATTGTCATAGAAAAGTATAAAGTTCAGTTCAGTTCATGAGTGCTGATGTAGTTATAGTTGTTGTAGGAGAGAGAGAGAGAGAGAGAGCGAGATGTAACAGCTACAGTCAGGCAAACCTTCCTTTGTTTTCTTAATCCGTCGTATCGGTGTGGTCATTCAGTTATGACCTCTCCGTCCTTCTGCTAGACCGTTCTTCTGTGGTGGACTCGTCACTCTGGCATGAGTGGACACACACACAAGTCCCCACCGGCCCAGCTTTTACTCTGATAGCCTTAATGACTGACCTCCTGGTTCGGTCTTCGAAGCCCCCACCTTTCTTGTGGGTTCCAACACTCAATCAGTGTCCACTGGCGTGTCTGGAGGGTGTCTCTCCAGACCTGCCTTTTTATCCTTACTAATGGGGACTCAGCTATCCATCACTTCTGAATGACTGTGTCCATCAAATAAGGCCACTCCTTCAGTCCACTGAGGAATGTTTATGAGCAAACTATTGTCCTTGCAGCGAAACAGTAAATAATTCAAAAAGGAGTCACAATACAGTTAATCAGCAATCTCCCCCCTCTCTTATCTGTCGCCGATGGTCTTGCTTGTTTTTCTGTCTCTCTTTCTCATGGTCAGCATAGCAACAGTAATAGTTTGTGTTTCTCGGGGGGGATGGTTAACTCTGTACCCCATTGTCCATCAGGTCTGTTCATCACTCATAACAAGAGCTTTGCTCGAATGAATTTAAGCACAGTTTACTGATGAAAATTTTATTCTTAACTCAAAGAGGATATTTGCATTATATTTACTGAAAGAATTTCCAGTGTTAAATGTTAGACAATTTCCAGGTGCAGGGTAATTGTTCCTCCCTTGGTGTGTTCTGGACTTGTTCATTTGCCTAGAAATCCTGATGTTGCTGACAGTTGCATGAGGAAATGTTGGTAGTCACAGAGGGTAATATAGACATTTCTGCATAAAGAGCTGTGCCAATGTTTTTTAAAAATCGCTTGATTGCAAATGATTGTCCTAAAATAAAGTTTGTAAGTAAGTATAACTAAGTAAATATAATTTTGATTTAGAGTTGAATATGTTCCACTCAGATTATACTTGTTGATTTCCCTTTTTCTTGAACCTAGCATCTTGTTCCCCAGCATGTCTCTATTACGTTATCCTTTTATTCTCCCCAAAAAGGCCATGTTAAATTTATTATCACATCTTCCCGTTTCTGCTATTGTAATGGTGATTGTGGCAATTAAGAATATTGTTTTGATGGCAATCAATCATTAAAAGCTAAGATCATGTTCTTGTAGGTAGAATTGAGGTAAAATACATCAAATGCAAAGGTGATGCTGCTCTACCACTGTGTTGGTTTGCATTTGGTGGTCTTGGAAGAAGTTTTCTTTCCTCTTAGTGCTCCTGGATTCAGCAGCATGATTCATTGTTTTACTACAGTTTAAGATATCATTCTTCATGAAGCTGTCTATTAAAGTCAACATACCTGTCATAGTCTTTTTTGATACTGGATCAATTTGAGTCAATAAGTGAGCTATGGTTCCTGCACAAGTTAAATGTTGACTAATACTGAAGAATTTTCACTGCCTCCTGGAACTTTATTTCATGGAATCATTTCAGAATCTCAGGAAAATTAGTGAATGTACCTGTTAATGGTGTACTTGTGGCTCCTACTGCATTGCTACATTGACCAAAGTATTCTATTAGAAAAGTTCCGAGATCTTCTCATGGTCTCATTACATAGAGCTTCTGAAGTGCCATGTCTTTGGAGCCTTTATCATGCAGGTACTGTGCCAGCAGCAGTCCCATTTCCTCAGTACATTGTCTTTAGTTAAAATACTGGCACAAGCTGACTGAACTTGAGAAGCTTCGAACCATTGCTTGGTTTGCTCATATTAGCTTGTCTTAACAGCTTGAAGCATTCAATGTATTTTCCTCCACAGCAGCAGCTCATAAATATGCAAATTATAGTTATTTTTTGAAGCTGCAACACTTCTACTTACATAGATAGGTCAAGTGGGATTTTCAAGAAAGTTGTTGCATTATTTGTCTGTAATAATTTACAGGTAAAGAGGAAAGAGCCTCCTGAAGCAGCCTCCTTGGGTGATCAGAAGAGAATTAGACCATCCACACCCCTGGATGATGATGATGAAGGTTGGCATAGATTTAATGCATTTACACTGCTGTCTGAATTTGATATTTATAATTTTACAAGCAGGAATTAAGCTGCTTTCTTACAATTCTCCAAACACTTTTTATGTTACCCATGCTCCCAGTTTCACTTATGAATTTGGAATTCTGTTTTTGACTTTTCTTTCCCCTCTTTCTAAAACAGCCCAGTCCTGCCTGCTTTTGCTTTCACATCTTCTCCATTTGTTGCTCACTTGTTATGCACTGTCTTTATAACCCTTGGGTTAGCTTGTTACGTAAAGGGTCCTTTTTGACTTTGGGCAAGTTACCTGTTATGTACTTCATGCACTTCGTGAATAAAATATTCTGTATAACATATGATTCAATTTCTGGCTAATCTACTTTTAAAAATATACTTACTTAAAATTGTGGGAATAATGTTAATATAGAAAATGTTATATGAACAAAATAATAAAAGGTTTATTTTTTGAAAAGATGATGACATAATGGTAGAGTGGGCAGTGGCTGTCTGGTTTTATCACCAGAAGTTTACTGTTTTCTTTCTTTGTAACAGAGTCTGAGCGAGACCGGGAGATGTCAGATGTTGCCAGTCATTCTTCTGAATTATCTAAGAGGGACTTGGAGTCTGTAACTGAGAGGAGGAAACCAGCAAAGCCATTAAAGCTAGACAGTGAGGGAGAGGAGGAAGAGGAAACTTCTGGAAAAGAAGAAGAGGAATCATCATCAGAGAAAGAGGATGAAGAGGAACAGGACGAAGAGGTTTCGGAAAAGGCTTCATCAGAGAAGGTTATTTTATTCTTCAATATTTTATGATGAAAGTTAAGGTGGGAGATTTGTTTTAAAAGCCTTTCCAGTGCAATGTGCCGCCAATTTCAATACTGATGATCAATTTTTGTTGAATTGAAATCACCTACTTAATAAGGGTTGCAGAACAGATTTCAGAACTGACTGTTTACACCACTTTAAAATTGACAATAGGTTGGTAAATGGTTTGAAATAGAAGTCCTGGACTTAAATGTTGATTTATTTGAGAACAGATATTTGGTCTTTTGACTGCAGGACTGGTAAATAAAATTGGAATACAAAAGAAAATGACAGAAAGATCTTGCAGGATCTGTGGAAAGGGAAAGAGATTTAGTGCTTTAGGGTTAAAGTCACTTAATGAAAACGAGAAACGTTAGTTTAAGTTGCTGAGAAATGAGGGAGGGATGAAGAGGAGAGTGAAGCCACTGGGATTGCCAGGGAAATAAGTTGTAGAAATTGGGTTAATGGGAGCATTTAAAGAGAGGGACAAAGTGGAACTGAAGTACAAGTAGCAGCTAATTGAAGTGTAAAAATACTGATTAAGGAATATGAAGATGTGTGATATGTTCTCTAGTTTTGTTGGATATGTGTAGCAAGTGAGGCTGTGCTAATAGAAATAGAACAACTGAGGCAATGTCACAGCAGGAGAAACTACAGCAGAAATAGCTGTTTCTGACACTGTTGGCAAAAGGTAGCTGGCATTCTAGAATTCAATAGTAAGTCAAGAAGGCTGCAATGCGCCCAGTTGGAAGATAAGGTGCTGGTCTTCAGGCATCTCTTGTGCATTATTATGACAAGGCAGAAGTCAAATAGGTCAGAGTGAGATGGGGAATTAAAGAAGCAGGGAACATGGAGCCTTGAATTACCCTTGCAGCCTGAATGCAGGTGCTCCAAGAAACGGTCATCCACTCTTGTTTGGTTTCTCCAGTGCATAAGGGACCTCATTGTAAATGCAAGACATGGTACACTAGATTGAAAGATGTACTTAAATGCATCTTTTATGAAGCAATGCTACCTCTGGTTGATTAAATCATGATTTTTCCATATATTCAATTATTACATCCTTCACAAATGCTTACAGCATTTTTCTAGTAATAAGTTATGTTTAACTTGCCTAACGTTACCTGTTCTTTTTGTTTCCAAATTGTTTTGAATAACTTTGGATAACACAAGGCTAGTTTTCCAATTCAATATTATGACGATGCTGATATAATGTCATTGTGATGTTAAATAGATGTTTGATCTGAACACGATAAGTAATCATAAATTATGCAGCCATCTTTGTCCCAGAGCTCTGTTTTTGTTCCCAGTGTATTACTGTAGATTTTTTTAAAGCTACTGTTTATTGAAATGAAGCAAAAGTAAATTTTACTGAACATTTTCAGGAGGAAGATGGTGAAGATGAAGAAGCAGATGCTGAGACCAGTGAAAAGGAGGGGCTAGATTCTGAAGAAGGTGAGATCTTGTCGATGGGTGAACCAGAGCTTATGGAAGGTGACATTGGATGGCAGTAGACCAGCAGTTTAACTTCATGTGATCTTTAGACATTGGGAAAATCAGGAAAAAGTGATGCAAAATAGACATTGGCAACCTGTAGTTCCTAAAATATGTACAGGATTAAAAAGTTTGACTACTGTTGGATTCTGATGTTGTAATCGATGAAGTCAGGAAAGTAGCACAAAACTTGTTTCACGAACATTTTATTAAGCATTGATAGAACAAAGAGAAATTGAAATGAACAGTGATAGAGGTCTACTAAGTGAAGGGAAAGACAAAAAGCAAAGATGGCACTACCTTATGGCCAGCTATTTTTATACCAAAAGATAAAGAGATAAATTCAAATTTGTAGATAAGAGTCAACCACTGAGATGCACTCTAATCCAAAAATGCAATACTAAAAGAAGTTTCCAGAATTATCCCAATATAGCCACTTGGGGACACAATAAACAACTGCATACACATACTATGACCACAAGGAAGCACACCAGGCAGTTGCTTGTATATAAATAATTATATAAACTGAAAAGTAAGTAACAATTAAACATCTAATCTAAGAGTTAAACAGTTGGATCCAACACTATATTGCAGAATTCAATAATTATTTTCTTATAGTTTGAGTGTCTGCAGTCAGTTAGTGGTTAGTCAGAAAATTCATGATTGACATCTTGTATACCAGACTGGAGGTATGTTTGGATAGTTTAGATTAATACTATACAATTATTGGGCTGGATCTCACTAGAACTGGCTTTTACTTGGCATCAGTGTCTGCAGTCCCTTTGCACCTATCGTATTACATGCCCACTGTCACTTGGACCACTTCTGGAAAATACAATGCTGCCGGCCCAAGTCGAGTAAGCAGCCTAAGCAGCATCTTGCTCTCAGGTGCTATGGGGTCATTACCTCATGCCAGTAATGCTTGGCTGGTATCAACAAAAGGCAAAGCTACCATTCTGAGAATGCAAATCTGCATCTAGCTTCAATGCAAGTCACCAAATGCTGTTGGTTGCAAAGATTCAGCTTATTAATTTTCTCTCTTTGTCAAAGTTGCAATGTATTGGAGTCTTTTCTTTTGCCCATTACACCACTGGCGTTTAGAGCGGCAGTGAAGGTCCTCCACCTCTGGCAGTGTCCAGGGCTACCTTCGTCGTGTCAGCAGCTTCCTCTCATTTTTCACTACTGCCAGTCATGCAA
Source organism: Hypanus sabinus (assembly GCF_030144855.1). Taxonomy (NCBI): domain Eukaryota; kingdom Metazoa; phylum Chordata; class Chondrichthyes; order Myliobatiformes; family Dasyatidae; genus Hypanus; species Hypanus sabinus. Next base: position 91,458,590 of record NC_082718.1, read on the forward strand.
GTCCTGAGTGGAGACTCAGGAATACTATTGCACTCACATTTAGAAGGATTCTTCATTGCTGTTTCCACAGCAGTTTTGTTTTACCAGTCAGGGTTGTTGAGCTGAATTTCCAAACTTGGTGGCCCACTCATAGTCTGGCCCTTTGACCTGTCCGGCATGGGTGACCCTACCAAAAGTCAAACATAAAGCCTTGACTCCGGCTAACGGAGCTCTCCGGGTCATTGAGGCATGTGAGCCTCCAAACCACAACAAGGTTGTGGTCCTCTTGGAGGATTAGGGTCCCTTACCGTTGCTCAAAACATTGTATGTTGTAGTTGTTGTACCATTGATAGCCTTTTCATTCCCTGCAAATCTATTGTATTGGATATTGCAAATAACAGAACAATTTCTACCTTTGCAGATGAAGTGAATAGTGTTGCATCATCAAAAGTGGAGGTGGAATATTCCGATGACAGTGATGAGTCCTCAGAATATGAATCCAGTTCGGAAGAGGAAGAAGAGGAGGAGGAGGAGGAAAAGGAAAAAGCACCACTATTAGAAGAGACTGCAGTAGAAGCGGAAATAGCAGCACAACAAGTGGAAAAGGTAGTTGATATCCTGAGTGAGAGTATCACAGAGGAAGCTCCTCCAGACACACAGCTAGTTGTAAAACCAGCTCCATCACCGGAGAGAGTTCCAGGTAAGATAACTATTTAATTACAAGTAGAAATCTGGTTGTGATTCCTTTTTACAAATCCTGCCACTACAAACCTCTTAATCTTGGGTTGCCAACCTGGGGTCCACGCACCCCTCGGTTAATGGTAGGGGTCGATAGCATAAAAATGGTAGGGAACCCCTGCTTGAAATCTACATACTCTGATTTCATGAGGTAGAAATTCTTTACAAACTGGAGAGAGTGGCATGTGGTTGGGTAGCTGGAGATGGGTGGTGATGCCCATGCCAGTTTAATGCTAGGCCCCAAAACTCTGTTATTGTATTGGCTGTTAGTGCAGTTGAAAGTGTGGTGAAACAGGCCTTCAAAAGCAGAGGTTTCTGAACGGGGAATGATTGGGATGTGAGGGAGATGAACAGATGCGTGTGATGGAACTTGAGATAGATAGAGGGCCCAGGAGTGATCGGGGCAATTTGAGAGATGATGAGGATGATGATTTGGTGATGATTTAATAGAATATCAGAATCAGGTTTAATATCACCGGCATATGTTGTGAAATTTGTCAACTTTGCAGCAGCAGTACAATGCAACATATAATAAATATAGGAAAAAAAAACTGAATTACAGTTAGTATATATATGAAATAGTTAAATTAAAATAAGTAGTGCAAAAATACAGTGGGTTCTATGTTGACTGGATGTTACAGGGAGTCTTGGAAAGAAGATTTGGGACTACTGGGAGAAAATGAGGATGCTGAGATATTCTGGAGGAGTCAGAATGTGTTTATTATGTGGTTGGAGAGAAATCTGGAATCCAAGAAGTTGTGGGTTGGGAGGTGGGCAGGTTGGATAAATGATCAAAAGGAGAATGAAGAAAGGTTCCTCAGGTTCACTGGTGGTAACCCGGGCAGAGCTGGCTCTTTCACACCAACTCAGATGTTGACTTGCTATTGCTTGAGCCCCACAGCCCCATGCTGCACACAAGTGTCTGTGATAGAATTTTATGTGAGTTACGTCAGCCATATAGTGTACTTTGCAAGCTATTAATCTCTATGGTTCCATTTCTCATGCTCTCCGAGTATGCAATACATTAAATATTGCTTCGGATTTAACAAAACTTACTAGACTGGTTACAGTTAATGAAGAAAATTAATTTTGGCCTTCATTATACAGTTAATAATGCTGCCATTCTTATTAGAGATACGATGCTACTGTTAAAATTAGATTCTCCTTTGTTAATGTTTGGGGTGCAAGACAGATTTGAACCCAAAATGTTAATTTCCCTACCCCTAATTTTGTTTTCAATCATTGACAATTTATCAGATTGACATTAAAGTACACTGTCAATTCTTTTTGAATGCAACTTGCATACCTGAACTCTAAAACCCTTAACTAGTACTAAGAGCTTTGGGTAAGAATCAAGAAAGCAAGTTTTGAAATATAGCAAAACACCGCATCATTGAGATTATTCAACCAAACTGATCTCTTCTTTCCCCAGGCCACCCTGCCTTTCTCTTCCACAATCCTACTCCCTCTCCATTTTTGCATTTCACTCTTTCTTTCTGCTTCTCTCCCTCTCTCTCATCTCTCCTCCTCCTTCCCTCACCCCCTCCTCTTCTGCATTCGCTGAAGCAGCCAACCGGAAATCACGAAGATGCGTTCTGATTTAAGAGGGTTTTGACAGGTTACTTGGGACAAAAAAAATGCTTCCACAGTCAGTGTGGTCAACAGTTACAGAATAAATTTTAAAGTGATTGGCAAAAAAGTCAGCAATGAGATTTTTTTTGCCTAGATGAGTTGCTATAATCTGGAAAACCCTTGGCTGAAAGGGCATTTGAAGCACATTCAACAGTAATTTTAAAGTTCAACAATTTCCAAATTTCAAAGAAATGTATTAACATTTTAAAAGAATAAGAATGCTGGGCTGAATGTGCTGTATGATTTTTTTAAGAGAGAGAAATAATGATGGATAATATTTCATAGAACAGTGCAGGCCCCTCAGCCCATGATGTTGTGCCGACATTTTAACTTATCCAGGATTAATCTAACCCTTCCTTCCCACATAGCCCTCCACTTTTTCTCATCCTTGTGCCCAAGTTTTCTTAGAAGTGTCTCCCTCGAAAAAATTCGTTATTCGGTTCTCAATTCGGATCTAAAGTTCCATAAGGTCTGGGGACCTTTTATCGAGTACTTTCATAACCTTCCTCTTGACTAGGGTTTTTTTTTCTTTTCGGTCCCTTGCTTTCAGCTCCTTTTTTTTCTGGTAGAAGGCATTATTATCCTCTATTGCTGAGTGTATTCACAGTCTGGGAGCTTGGCTGTCCTGACTTATACTCTCTATATTGTGTTGTGGTTGGTCTGGAGTTGCTGTTGTTTTTTCTTGTGTTGTGGGGCTTGGGGAGGACACTAAGCTTACTTGTCTTTAATTTAGGTGCTTTTTTTTTTGCTAAATTCTCTTCCTTTGTAGCATATTGTTATTGTATGCTTAATTTTGCACTGCTTTAATGTTTCTCATTGGGATTTGGGGTTTTTAATTTGTAAAATGTTTTGAAAAACTAATAAAAAAAATTTTTTAAAAAAAGAAGTGTCTCTGGATCATAGCAACTCAGGCAGTTGAAGTTTGGTATGGGCCCCCAAATCCTAAGAACTTTCTACAGGGGCACAATTGAGAGCATCCTGACTGGCTGCATCACTGCCTGGAATGGGAACTGAACCTCAATTGCAGATCTCTGCAGAGAGTGGTGCGGACAGCCCAGTGTATCTGTAGATGTGAACTTACCATGATTCAAGACACTTTCAAGTACAGGTTTGTAAAAAGGGCCCGTAGGATCACTGGGGACCCAAGCCATCCCAACCACAAGCTATTCCAGCTGCTACCATCTGGGAAACTGTACTGCAGCATAAAAGCCAGGACCAACAGGCACTGAACAGTTTCTTCCACCAGGTCATCAGACTGACTGATGAACTCGCGCTGACTTGAGTGTACTCTATCTAACATTGACTGTTCTATTTATTATAAATTACTATGATTGGTCATTGCACATTTAGATGGATTTTTAATCTGCATGTATGTGAAGGCTGTAAGAAATTAAGTCAATTCAATTCAATTCAATTTTAATATTGTAATGATGTTCTTTCTAGGAGAGGAACTGGATCCAGATATTGAATTAACTGAACTTCCGAAGGTCGACACAGCCGATGATGTTGGAATTCCCAGGCCACGTACTCCAACGGGAGCCCTTGCTGCTCTGTCAGTTATTAAAAGTAGTGTTCTGAACAAGTCTGATGACAGTGACTCCGAAATGCGTAACAAATTGAAGTTCACCTTGTCGACGACAGATGAGGATGATGGTCTTCCACACACACCTGGCAGAGAAATTTCAATTCATTTTGATTCCGATACTTCAAGTTCATCCCTCGCAAAACCATCGATGTCCATCCCAGCAGTTCCTCCGACACCTGGCAAGCAGGAGGTACTTGCAGTCACTCGATCTCCAGTACCTGAACACACAGCCTTGGTGAAAACAGCTTCTGAAGATGGCCCGCCAAGAACTCCTGGGCGCGATTTTGTGGCTGACCCTATAAAAGGTCTTACAACATCTCTGAGCACTGAGACAATTCCACAGACTCCAGGCAGTGAAGGGCCATTAACAGGAAACAGTTTGACTCTGAGTTCTCCTCACGTTCCTGGCAGTCCATTTACGTATCCATCTCAGTCACCTGGCGTAAATTCTGGAGTGCCCCGTACTCCAGGAAGAGATTTCAACTTTGCTGCTTTTCCTGAAGCAAATACTGTTGCTGGATCTCCATTGTTAGCATCCAAAAAGTCTTCACTAGATGGAGAAAAGGAAAACCTAACACATAAGGAACCATCCAACATCTCCCCGTTGTTAAGTGTGAATAAGTTGCTATCGCCTTCTCTTCCTCTGCCTGTCACGTTAATTTCTCCTCCTAATTTCCCAGTAGAGTTGGGATTATTGCCTGACTCTGCCTTGAGTCCATTAATAAAATCTGCAATGGTGCCAAATAAGGAAAAAATGGAAGAGGAAGACAAGTCTGAAGCTGAGAGAGTATTAATTTTGCCAGAACCTGTATCACCATTGCCTCCTGGCAGTATTCCAAACCAGAAAGTCCTTCAACACAAAGTCACCTATGCAAAAGAAAAGCACGCATCTCAAGCACCAGTCCCGACTTTTGAGTCCCAGTTAAAAGAGGAACCGGTAGATAAAGTGGTCGGTAAGATATGGCCTCCTTTGCAGGCTAGCACAATTGAAGCTGATACTAAAGACCTCAGTTGTCCACGGGTTGATGATCACTTTGGTCTGAAAGACCCAGCGGCTGTCACATTAGACTTTAGGGAGGAAAGTGTTGCGACTTTCACTGAGATGTTTGGGGACTGTAGAAGCAAAAAGCAGCTAAAAGAATCCGACAGGTTGATTTCTAAAGAACTGCAGACAAAGATCAAGGTTGAAGCTGAGGATGATGAAGATGAAGAATACGAAGATGAGAAACAGAAAGCTAAGTTTAAGGAAAGATGGACTCGAAGGCATAGGAAAAAATATGATGAGTGGTATGATGATATACCATCGTCTGATTCCTCTCCACCAAGATCACTATTTAAACCCCGCTCTGAATTTGAGGAGATGACCATTTTGTATGACATATGGAATGAAGGAATAGATGAGGAAGATATTAAATTCATGAAAATTACATATGATAGGATGCTTCTGCAGGACAATTGCATGGACTGTCTAAATGATACACTGTGGGTCCATCATCCTTATATCCTTTCCAATTATTATGCCTACCTGAAACGTTTGTTTGTCTTTGAGATGAGAGTTATAAATACATTGCAAATCATTTAAATAATACTTGCATCTCTTTGGGTGATAATTGGAATAGTGAATTAATGCAAAATAATTGATCATTCACATTCTCGCCCTTCAGATTCTAAAAGCAGCAATGGGGTTATTGCGTGACTCTATTGTACGCATTGCAAATACAATAATGTGATTACCTACTCAAAAAGATGATATCTATCACAGAATTTCTCATTACACTAATTCTAAATCTCCAGGCATTCAATACTGCTGGTTTTGGTCACCTACTCTGCTAAACCTTGGGGTTGCTCACTGTAAAGTTCTATATCCAGTTCCTGAGATTCCCACTCCAGTTTCCAATAATTTCAACAGTATTTCAACAGCTCCTCTCTGACGCTACCGGGAATCAAATCCACTCCTGCTCAGTTGAAGAGCGTCTCTAAATAACGCTAGATCTTCAATCTGTTCCAGGGTCAGGCATCAGTTCCTAACCCCGCTGTGCCCTATCTGTGCTAATAAAACAGTATTTCTTTTCTAGTGGACTGAACAAAACATCTTAAACCTATGCTTATGAAGCCCTGAGTAACCATGAGCAATGCCACAGGCAATTTACTAATGCAACCAAAAATTATGCAAAATCTTCAGGCTTCATTAATATTTAGTTAGATATCAGTGTTTACAACCAAAGCTTTTGCAATGGAGTTCCCTGTTTCTTAGTACGTTAATAACTTATTATAAGGAAAGCCAACAATTTATAAGGAAAGTCATATGTTGCCGCTTGATCTCATTATTCATCAATATTCTAATCAAATTATTCAAATTGTTTATAAATGTTTGAATTTTATTTATTACGTATAATCAAAATATGTTTTGAACAAATGATGCATTTAATATTTTGCAGTTGTTCAGCTATCTACAACTTGTCACCTGTGTCATTTAACCTTTTGCCTATTGGTCTTACTTGAAGCTTGCCACTTCTGAATTCCCCAAGCTGGAATCGTCTGTCCAATATTTGTGCAATACTTTTCAGAATCAATTCAAACCCAACCAAATAAAAAATAATAAAATCATTTAAACGTGCAACAAAGAATTGTAGGAGGTGAGAACTATATTTTAAAAAACTGCTACTGACGAATATCAAAGAGGAAAGTACTATATTTTTTATACTTCATATTACGGTCCATACTGATAATGACAAAAATTAGAAAATATACCAAATGACACATCCCACACACTTTGTACTTTCTCAATCTAAGTTGAATTGGTTTGAAATTAAATTTTGAAAGCAAACAAAAATAATTGTAATTATCACCTGTTTTTTTTAGCAATTTTATGTGAAATGGGAGGTAGGAACAGAAAAGAGAAGGAAAGACTGATTCTGAAGAGAAATAGTGAACTCAGAATACCACATCTCTTTTCCAGTAATGAATCAATAAACACAAAATGTAATGTTTGCAGAGACCTTTTGGGAAGTTACAAGTCATTGAAGTGTGTCTTTGAACACATCCCTTAATTACATGCTGTTGTAGCCAAAATACCCACCCACCCTCCACCGATGACTTAGTTTATATTCCACCTGTTGGAAAAAGGAGAGAGAGAGAGAGCTACCACTTCTACCTCTTCCAACGATTCTGAGTGAGGCAGCGAGATCTGTATTTACTGACAATTACCTTTATTGTTCAATCTAACAAGTATGTGAATTCATACACTAAATACTTCGTGCGCACACCCGCTAAGTATCCTTGACTCTCCTGGATAGTCAAAGAATAGCAAAGGTATTACCCAGGCAGAGAAATTTACGCTGGCCAGGCGTTCCTTGTTCCTCGTGGTCCCGATTCTCTCTCCACGTGCTTCACGCAGGGTTCTTCACACTTGTATCTGCGATGGTTATTCTTCAAAGTTACTGCCACCAGCACCCACAAAGCATCCACTTTTATATCCATTTCTTGTCAATTCAAATGTCGCATTCCTATGTCATTGGTCGCAGGTCATGTGTCTGGCCTTTAACACCTGGTCATTGACTCTGGTCCAAAGCAGCATCCATCTGTTGTCCTCTTCCCATCAAGGGACATTTGCTGACTCATGGCTTTTTGTTCTCAGTCAGCAATGAGTTTGAATCACTTCAGGCATTCACAATCCTGCATGTTATAGCCAACCAAAGAACACCTCACAAATAACTCCTTATTTGGAAATGACCTCCAGTCCAGCAGATTACCAGAAGAGTCTTTGTGCCTTCTTTAAAACACTAATCAAGTCCAGCATGTCAAGCTCACAAAATGGAGAATAGAGTGTCTTCACAAAATGGCAGCCTCCATCCCCAAAGCACACGGCAAGAACAAAGACCGCTTCCACTGTCCTTGATTCATTTGAATTCACTGATTTGAAGATTGTCATTCTTTCTGGCCAACACACCCCTTCTCCTCTGATCTACAATGGTTGTTGATGCCAAACCGAAGATTCCAATGCCAATCACTTAAAAAAAAATCTAATATGTTTCAGTGCTTCTTAAGTCAATGATGGTCAGTTGTTAACAGTCGGATTCCTGGCATTACCTAAATCCAACATCAGACCAAGTTCTGGTAAACCCCGCTCACCAGTGCACAGCAGTTCAATTTCAGATATTTGGCAAAAAATTAATTCATAACTATGACTTGCACAGGTTTAAATATAATGATATATCAGTACAAATGTAATATCCTAGTGAAACATTCCTAATAATGTTTATTGTGTTACTTTGAGATTATTTGATCCATGCTTTCATATTGAAAGAAGATTGTGGGTGAAGCTCACTGTCTTAACTGCATTATTTGGGTTATGAAGTTACATTCATTTGATTATCTGGAAACATTTCCTTAACACTTTGTACATACCAATACTTACACTGTTAAGAAGAAGAAGAGGGAAGATGGAATGAGGGAGCACATAACTGGCTGTGCCCGGAGTGAAGGTTATTACAAAATCAGTAAGAAGGACAAGGCAAAATACCTCAACATCAGTGGCACATTAGCTGATGAGCCACCAGCTGACACACAAGTAAGATTACTGTATAGTGAAGACCTTTTGGGGTAAATTTGAAATAGAATTTCTAGTTACTAAGTATTCATTAATAGTTTGAGGCATGAATGATATGATGCGGCCATATAATATTGAATTCTGAATCCACTTTAAAGCTCGTGTCACGATATTTCTTCCTTTATGTGGAGAGAGGGTAGTTTTCTACCATACTTGGCTTTTATTTGGATCTTGAATATATCCTAGCTAAACTGACTGGAAGAACTTCGTACAAATAGGACTATGTAGACATACAATCTTTAATTTAATTTTAATTGTTCTGCAGTCATTTGGATGAAGGAGAAAAGATATCTTAACACTTTTTACCTAGCCATATTTGTACATATTGCATGGCTTTAAACATCATGTCTTTAGAGATTTTCAGTTTCTTGTTAATAAATACTTTTTGAGGCACAATCTTCAGTTTTCCAAGGTCTTTAAAAGAAAGACTTAATAGAATCTGTACTTAGAATTTTATAGGATTTCTAAGTAACATTGTCAGAGTCCATTCACAATGAACAACTTGCTCGACATGTTCTTTACAATTGTGCTGTTTATTAGATGTAATTAATTGGACAAAAGAAACATCTGGGACTCATTACATGCCTTGATTTTTCCAAAGTTTAATTTAGACTTAATTCCAAACTAAAGCTGTCTAGTGGTCATAGAAAAAAAGTCCATTTAATTGAGCTATGTGTTTAGGTTGAAGGTTGAGCAATTCTGTTTCAAATTGTCTCTTAATTGTGTGGTGTAATCAAGGAAATGGAAATGTTACAGCAAAAAATGTGCGGTTACTTAGAGACTTTGCAGACAGGCAGTGCTGATCTGAATCTGGGGGGGCTTTTCTCGCTCACTAGTAATTGGTCATGTTCCTCCTTGTGTATTTCGTAGAACCATTGTTCCCACGTCTCTGTCCTTTGCCAGTGCTTTGTGGAATCCTAGCTGCTCCTCAGGTTTTGTGTGGGAATTCTTAACATAGCTGAACATTCAAGGTTTTAAACTTGTTGCATTGAATTGTGATCAGATCCTTAGCCCAGGGGTTCCCAGCCTTTTTTATGCCATGCACCAAAACCATTAAACAAGGGGTCTAGGGACCCCAGGTTGGGAACCCCTGGCTTAGATCATTAGGATTAGAGAAGTGCTATAAAAAAAGTTTTGCATGTCACCTGCTTATTCTGGTGACGTGCATGCCTATTAAGTATTGCAAGTCAAAGAAAACTGATGACTTGTATAATGACCAGCAACACAAAATTTAATAACTAATCATCAAAGCTTTTCTTATTTGATGTGTGCGGGAAATAGAAGTATTGTACACGATAATTCCAGCAGCATCGATGATATCACTAAGACATCCTGTTCCTCACAGGGAATGAGTATTCCAGCTCAGCCTCATGCTTCCACTCGAGCAGGCTCAGAGAGGCGGTCGGAACAGCGCAGACTCTTGTCCTCCTTTATGGGCGGCTTACCTGCAGACAGCGATCTCCTTAAATTTAATCAGCTGAAGGTTTGTTGTTTCACTACCATTCACTTTGATTGCAGTTTCCTTATCCAGGACTTTAAATACAACAGTAATTTCTCCATTACTGGATATTCATTCTTGGTAAGGCAGTACCCACTTTTTCTTACCTTGCCACTTGGATTGTTGGCCAATTTTTTTTTAACTACAGTGTACGATCATTTGCTAAAGATTATGGGTAGCTAACTGTATAAAAAATCAACACTAAAGTCTGAAGGATTTAAAAGTAATCAACGTGTATTCTCTTTACTTTATATCTTTCTGTTGAAGGGTTTCAGTGGAACTGTGTGTGCACTGTTTAAGCAAAGGATTCTATTTTCACCTTTTACTGGTGATTGGATAGCAATCCTTTCACCCATCTCATCACAAACACTTCCCTCACTAATACCTGCCACCATCCTGTCTGAGACCCCCTAATTTTACATAAAATGAGCAATAATTTGGAAACTCCCAAGTCTTTTTGTTTTTAACCACCCACTGTTTTATCAACTTTGCTTACTTACTGCCTGTTACACCACTGGCGTTTAGGGCAGCAATGAAGGTTCCCCCATCTCTGTCTGTTCGTACTGTTGCACACAGATATAGAAGGGTTCTTCATTCCTGTTCCCATAACAGTTTTATTTTTGGACCAGTCAGGGATGTTAGCCTTGAGTTGAACCCCCGAACCCGGAGGACCAGTGGACCACTCTTAATCTGGCTTCTATCCTTTGGCCAGTTTGGCTTGGGTGACCCTACCAAAAGCCAAAGCACAAGACCCTGACTCCAGCCAGCCTAGCTCTCTGGATCATTGAGGAGTGCAAGCCTCCAAACCCTACGACAAGGTTGTGGTCTTTTGGAGGTTATCAGTTTTGCAGCTCAGGAATTTTTCCAGTTCTTATCTCTCAGAATATGTTTTTGCATAGTGTAAAAGGAAGAAGACAAATAGTTAAGGACTGTGTTCATTCATTTAACTTTCAATATCTGTATTTTAAAGGTCTAATTCATAAATATTGCCACAGTCTGTAAACATCTGTGCTTTAGTCATTTATCCTCATAGAATACCAACTGATTTTATGTTGAGTCACCTGTTCTCATTTCGACTTTTGTTTCTGTGCAGTTCCGTAGGAAGAAGCTGAAGTTCTGTAAGAGTCATATCCATGAATGGGGACTTTTTGCTATGGAGCCCATTGCAGCGGATGAGATGGTCATTGAATATGTTGGACAAAACATCCGACAGGTAGATGCTGCTTAATGTTCACCTTTCTTTTTGTGCCTTTGTTGATGGGGAGAATTCAAGAGCTGAGGACACAGGCAGCTAAAGGCTCTATCAACAGCGATGGGGTGATTACGGTCAGATATGCAAAGACCAGAATTTAAAAAGCACAGAGATACTGGGTTTGTAGCACAGGGGAAGATTGTAGATTTTAGCCGTGGAGGGTTTTTGAGGAAAAAGTACAAGAATTTAACAGCAGTGAGACTAGGAGATAAAAAAAGGTGAAGAGTGATCAGGATTCAAGGAAGATTGTTTTGAATGAATTGAAGAAGACAGGGACTTAGTTGGGCGAGCACCACAATGCCTGAGTCTAGAAGTGCCGGTGAGATTCAAGCAATAGCTGATGACAGGCAGGCAGGGGGTTGGGTGGCAGCCAGAAGCTTACTTCAGGGTCGTATAGGATAGTAAGAGTGTCAATATGTTAGTGCAACTTCACAAAGGGGATAGAGCTGGTTTTAGGGGACAGAGCTTATGGTGAGGACTAAAGATAGTGGCCTAGAAATATTTCTGTGAGTCGATGAGAAGCCACTGGACTTTGATATTCTACCTTGCATTTCCCCTGTGCAAGGGGCTATAGATGTTGTGCATTTTAGGGTGGAGTTTAAAGGCATAAACTAAAACAAAGATAGTTCCTTTTAACACTCCCAAGATTTAGATTGTGGAAGAAACAAGTTGCATACTAGTTTCAGGGGGTAGCAGTGAGGAGTTGGTCAGTGAGTAATATTACTTGTGGACAGTGTAGAGGGGCTTAATGGAATATTGATGAGAGAGATACTGTTGAAACAATTGGGGACATCAGGGAAACAGTTAATGGTGGAATGGGGTGGAAGGCTAAGTGATATTGGCATTGCAGATTAGGGAATATTTAGAATTTTATCTCTTAGCAGGTGCATCAGAAACAAGAGGGCATAACTTCTAAGGAGGGAGGAATGATTTTTAGAGGGAATCTGAGGAGTGATCTTGTATACACATTTGGAGCACATCTGGAACTTGCTATTTATCGTGACTGACTAAACTAAGCCATACCGAAACTGAGAGATAGAGCAATCTTCAACACAGCAGATCTCAAAGGTCAAAGTAAATTTATTATTGAAGTATGTACATGTATGTCACCATATACTATACAACCCCGTGATTCATTTCCATGCAGGCATTCACAGTAGATCTGAAGAGAATCAGGTTTAATATCACTAGCATATGTCACGAAATTTGTTGTTTTGCAGCGGAGAAATCTGATGGTGGAGGGGAAGGAGCTCTTCAGTATGTATCTTCAGGCTCCTGTACCACCTCCTCGATGGTAGCAATAAGAAGGTGGCATGTCCTGGGTGACGGGGGTCCTTAATGACAGGTGGCGCCTTTTTGACTCTGCCTTTTCACGGTGTCCTGGGTGCCAGGGAGGCTATTTCCCACGATGGAGAGGGCTGAGTTTGCAGCTCTCTGCAGCTTTTTCCAATCATGTCGAGTGGCCACTCCATTCCAAATGGTGATGCAGCCATTTGGAGTGCTCTCCATGGTACATCTGTAGAGATTTGCTCGAGTCTTTGGTGGCATTTCAAGTCTTTTCAAACTTCTAATGAAATGTAGTCACTGTCATGCCTTCTTTGTAATTGCATCAATGTATTAGGCCCAGGATAGACCCTCAGAGATGTTGACACCCAGAAACTTGAAATTGCCCATCCTTTCAGTGTTGAATCCTCAATGAAAACTGTTATGTGTTCCCTCGACTTCCCTTTCCTGAAGTCCACAATCAATTCCTTGGTCTTACTAATCTTGCGAACAAGGATGTGTTGCAACACCACTCAACCAGCTGATCTTTATGCCTCTTTGTCACCATCAGATATACTACCAACAACAGTTGTGTCATCAGTATATTTATGGATGGTGTTTGAGCTGTGCCTAGCCACAAAGAGAGTAAAGCCATGGACTAAGCACACGTCCTTGAGATGCACTGCTATTAATGAGGAGGAGCTGTTATTTCCGATCCGCCTGACTGTGCTCTCTCAGCGAGGAAGTCAAGAATCCAATTGCAGAGGGAGGTACAGAGGCCCAGGTTTTTGGAGCTTGTTGATTAGAACTGAGGGTACGATTGTGTTGAACATTGTGGTGTAGTCAACCAACAGCAGCCTGATGGAGGCATTGCTATTGTCCAGGTGATTCACGGCCAAGAGTAGAGCCAGTGCTACAGATCTGGAAAATTACAGTGAGTCCAGGTTCTTGCTTAGGTAGGAGTTGATTCTGGCTATAATCAACCTCTCAAGGCATTTCATCACCGTAGATGTGAGTACCTTTGGATGATGGTCATTGAGACAAATCAAACTGCTCTTCTTGGGCACTGGTGCAATTGTTGCCCTTTTAAACAGGTGGGAATTTCTGACTGCAGCAGTACGGGATTGAAGATGTCCTTGAATGCTCCCACCAATTAGTTAGCACAGGTTTACTATCTACCAGGTACACTATCAGGCCTGGTGCCTTTCAAGGGTTCACCCTCTTGTAAGATGTTCTGATGTCAGCCTCGAGACAGAGATCACAGGGTCACCAGTGTTACGTACACTCAATGGTTTAAATGAACCAGCAGCAATAGACCACGACTGGAGTCTGGTTTTGATGCTAAAACCACTATTTATTTGTAGTGTTCTCGCACAGGTGTAAAAGAACTCTGAACTAAACACCAAGCATAAACCAGTCAATTAGGCAGTTCCAGTAAGATTAACTGTTCACTCTTCCATGTTAACGTATGGTGAAAACTGTTGATAAAACAATACAAAATATATACAGTATTTGTTTCCTTCTTGACATCACATTTACATCATAAATACTTGCAAAAGTAAAACTACAACAACTATATTACATTAAAGTGCAACATACAGTCAGAATCTACCTACGCCATCGACTGGCTTTAAATACACTTCAACACAAACTATCCGCAACTCTTTAAATAACAAAAATCATAAACTTTCTCAACCGTCATTACTTTTAACAGAATCAGCGTTAACATTTTTAATTCAACATATCGATTATCGCATGAACTTACTGCGTTGCTTCACTGATGTTTCTAGTGCGTAGAAAGAAAACATTTCTCGCCCCCTCTTTCCCGTTTCTCCAAACCGGTATTTTCCCACAAGACGCAGCGTAACCGGGTGTGACGTCATCGCATGCCGCGATATATTACAGACAACAAATTTACTTTAAACAACCTTAATTTTAACTAGAAAACGATAACAAATGAATTACTAAAGCGAAAATATAATAAGCTAAACAAATGCCTTAAAGGCAACACATTATTAGTAACTACTTAATACAGTAACTTAAACCAAGTAAATCAAAAGTTAGCAGTGTTACAAGTTTTACAATGGTAATGTAAGAAAGTTTAGTTCAATGCACAGAGTTGGTGGGGGGAGAGAGAGGTGTCTGTAAGCTGAGATGAAATCCACAATAGGAGAAGAATGAATAAACAGTCGTTGCTGTCGTCAGACTCCAAATCCACCCTCGAGTTAACCAAATGTTGGCTTATCACAAAGGATGCTGTCTTCGAGGGTAAGCACACCGGTAGCCTCCACAGGGTCAGCCCTTCTACACACCATGATAGCTCCTGATCAATTCTCCTGATTGATCCTCAACCCACTCTTGTGGGCACTCAGAAGTTCCATCCAGTGACTCTTCTGCCACTGGTCTCCTTTCATTCACCGGTTGCCTTAACTGGTGTTCCACTGTGTGTCTGTGAGGGAGTCATCCGACCTTGCTTAAATAAACACGCTGCGAGCTTGTGTAAACCTCGAACTTGTCCATCACATAACTCCACCTCTCTCACCATAGCAACCCAGAAGCAGGCAGCAGTACTGTAGTCAGTTTCTCTGTCTCTCTCTTAAAGGCACAATCCATGTCCGTCACACCAGATGCTGTCAGGGATTTGCACAGGTGTTGTTTTATTCTCCCTTTCAAAGTGTACGTCAAAGGCGTTGCACTCATCTGGGAGTGAAGAATCACAGCATTCATGATGTTAGATTTTGTTTTGTAGAAAGTAATAGCCTGCAAGCCCTGCCAAAGCTGATGTGCATCCAATTCCAACTCTAACTTCAATCGGAATTGATTTTTTACTCTTTGGTAGATCATAGCTAAAAGCCTTTATAGTTCTGGATCAGTGGTCTTGAATGCCACTGATCTAGCCCTCAGCAGACACTACATCTCCTGGTTCACCCATGGCTTCTGGTTTGAGTATGTTCTTGAATGCACACAGTCATCCACATGCGTCTTGATGAAGTTGGTGACAAATATGGTGTATTCATTAACATTCAAAGATGAATCCCTAAATATTGTCCAGTCCACCAACTCAAAGCAGTCCTGTAAATGCTCCTCCACCTCCCTTGACCTTACCTTCTTAATCCTCACCACTGATGCTGCGGCCATTAGTCTTTGTCTGTATGCGGGGTGTAGAAATATAGCCAGGTGATCGGACTTTCCAAACTGTGTGTGTGGGATGGCACAGTAAGAGTTCTTGATGCAGGTGTAACAGTGGTTGTGTGTTTTGACTCCTCTGGTTCCACAGTGATATGGTGGTGGTAGTTGTTCAGAGAGATCTTCAAGCTGGCCTGGTTGAAATCCCCCGCAATAATAGAGTGTACTGTTTGTGATGGCTGATCATGGCGTTCAGCTCCTCCAATGCCTGCCTGATGTTGGCCTGATTGCACACCACTACCAGGATGACGGTGGGAAATTCCCTCAGCAAAGAAAATGTACATTTGACCTTCAGGTGTTCCTGCTCGAATAAGCAGAATAGAGACAAAACCGCAACGTCTGTGCACCACATTGAGTTAATCATAAAGCATACTGCGCCTCCTCTACCTTTTAGAAGACTCAGCAACCCTGTCTTTTCTGCGGATGGTGAAGCCCTCAGACTGCACCGGTGCGTCCAAGATGGTGGGGGTGAGCCATGTTTCCCTGATGCCCTGCTGGTACAGTACTGCAGTCTAGCTCAGAGATCTTCATCTCTATTTTCCAGAGACGGTACATTCACCAGCAGGATAGTCAGGAGTGGGGGTCTAAGTTTCAATCGTACTTGCAACCTGGCGCCCCAACCCAGTTTCCCTTTTTTTAAAGGGGAACTGCACTCGAGTCCCGAGTCCGCTCTCTGGAGGCCCACCAGTTTTGGGGATCAGTAGTTTTTAAAAAATGTCAGATCCCTTTGAATATTCAAATACTTGTTGCTGATCCGAAATCTCTGAGCACAAATTTCAGACACCCAAGATGTACTTTTGCTACAGTGGGAGATGGCTCCCTGAATACACAACTTACCAGAATATGAAGTGGCTAAACAGACCTGTCCTGAACTGCTCATTAACTGGCAGTATACAGTCGGCCCTCCTTATCCGCGGGTTCTGCATGCGCGGATTCAGCCAACTGCAGATCGGGGAAACCCGGAAGTCCTTTCTCCAGCACTCGTTGTTTAAGCATGTACAGACTTTTTTTTCTTGTCATTATTCCCTAAACAATTCAGTATAACAACTATTTACATAGCGTTTACATTGTATTAGGTATTATGAGTAATCTAGAGATGATTTAAAGTACAGGCAGTCTTTAAGTCAGATTTGTTGTAGTATATAGTATATATTTTACCTTTCTATGCATATAAAACACGAGAAACGTATGTATTTCAATCATTAAACCACTGCATTGCTTAGTAATAATTGTAGCTTTCATCAGGGCAGAGCCTAACGCTTTTCCAGTGACCGATGACATTTCACCTCTTTCTGATCGCTTTATTATTTCCACTTTATTTTCAAACGTGATCGTTTTCTGTCAATGGAACAGAAACTGTGGATTCAGCAGCAGCCGCAGGCAGTGGGTCATGAGCTCCACTGGGTCCTAAAGTCCACCGCACTGAGACAGGTTAAATAAGGTCCAGAACTCCATTGGGTCCTAAAGTCTCACTGCACTGAGACAGGTGTAATAAGGTCCGGAGCATCGCCAGGTCCTAAAGTCCACCACTCTGAGACAGGTTAAATAAGGGACTTGAGCATCTGCATTTTTTGGTATCTGCGGGGGGTCCTGGAACCAAACCCTTCCAGATAAGGAAGGCCAACTGTATATCTTTAACAATGTGTTAATACAGGAGGTGGGCACTTAATGCCTTTCTTGGTCTCATTCTGAAAGTTCAGTGGCTACCAATTAACATAAACATTCCTCTTTTGTCAACCCTTGCGTAGTTTCAGTGGTACAGAATCAGAATGTCCCACACCTAATCATTGGTTTCAATGGTCTTGGAAGTATCAGCGTAAGTTAAGTTGTAAGTAGGTTTTATTTCCTGAAGACTGTTTCTCATTTAATTGATAACTGCTATCTATAATTTCATAACTTCAGAATAGTCCTTGACATTGCCTATGAGTTATGAGCAAATGGAGGCTTTGTAAAGCACTAGTGAGGCTTCACTTGCAGTGTTATGTTGCAGTTTTGGGCACCTTTTCTTAGAAAGGATGTGCTGAAACTGGAGAGGATTCAAAGGTGGTTCGCAGGAATGATTTCAGGATTGATCAGCTTGTCATATAAATAGCATTTGATGGCTCAGGGCCTGTATTCAGTAGAATTCAGAAGAATGAGGGGTGATATAATTGAAACCCATCGAATGGTGAAAGGCCTTGATAGAGCGGATGTGATGTTTCCTATGGTGAGAGAGTCTAAGACCAGAGGACACATCCTCAGAGTAGAGGGACATCTTTTTAGAACAAAGATGAGGAATTTCTTTAGCCAGAGGGTGGTGAATCTGTAGAATTCTTTGGCAACTGTGGAGGCCAAGTCTTTACATACTGTATATTTAAGGCAGAGGTTGATAGATTCTTGATTCATCAGGCTATGAAGGGATACAGGGATAAGGCAGGAGACTGGGGCTGAAAGGAAAAATGGATCAGCCATGATGAAAAGGCGGAACAGGCTCAATGGGCCAAATAACCTATTTCTGCTCCTATATTTTACGGAATTTGGTAACAATTAATATGTTTTAGAAGCATTCAAATAGAGAAGGCATAGAAGTGGGGAAATGGGATTAGTGTGAATGAGCAAAAAGATTCACATGGGCATGAGATGGCCTGAAGAACCCATTTCTGAGCTGAATGACTCTTAGTTCCTACTTTGTCAGTTAGTAGGTTGAGGCGTAAACCTTCTTAAGAGTTTAAATCCTCGGACCACTCCAGAAATCAGAAATGATGGTGCAGGGACCAGGAAGATATATGGTTATTGGTGTTGAATGAACTAAAGGAATAGAATAGGACAAGTGGACAGGACTTCCCGCACGGACAATGAAATTGCTACCGAACCATGATTTTGCTGGAAGATCCTTTCCTTTCTTCACTGGTTCCTTCTCTGTCGGTGGGTTAAAATCCTGCGGCTCTGTCCCTAAAAGCTTTACCCATGACCCAAGGACTGCAGTGGATCAAGAAGGCCACTCGCCACCGCCTCCTCAAATGCAGTCACCTTGTAAAGGGTTTTGTTGAATTTTTTATCAGATCCGTTTAATTTGTTATTTTTTAAATGAAAAACATCCATATTGGGTTAATTATTGCAGTTGATAACTGCATTATCCCAGTCTTGACCACTAGATGGCTCATTTCAGTTATTAAATAATTTAGACGTAGATAAAGTCCATTAACTTTGCAGGTTATAAGACTATAAGGTACAGGCTATTTGGCCCCTTGAGTCTGCTCCGCCATTTCATCATGGCTGATCCATTTTTCTTCTAAGCCCCAATCTCCTGCCTACCCTCTGTATCCCTTCATGCCCTGACCAATCAAGAATCCATCAACCTCTGCCCTATGTATACATAAAGACTTGTGGCAACGAATTCCACAGATTCACTACTCTCCGGCTAAAGAAATTCCTCCTTATCTCAGCTCAAAAATGATGTCCCTCTGTCTGAGGCTGTGTCCTCTGGTCTTAGACACTCCTACCATAGGAAACGTCATCTCCACACCCACTCTATCAAGGCCTTCCACCATTCAATAGCTTCCAAGGAAGTCGCCCCTCATTCTTCTGAATTCCAGTGAGTATAGCCCCAGAGCCATCAATTGCTCTACATGTGACAAACCATTCAGACCTGGAATCATTTTCGTTAGCCTCCTTGGAACCCTGTCCAGTTTCTGTGCATCCTTTCTAAGATAAGGGGCCCAAAACTGCTCACAGTACTCCAGGAGAGGCCTCACCAGTGCTTTACAAAGTCTCAACATTACATCCTTGCTTTTATATTCTAATCCTCTTGAAATGAATGCTAACATTGCATTTGCCTTCCTCACCATGGTCTCAACCTGCAAATTAACCTTTAAGGAATCCTGCACAAGAATTCCCAAATCTCTTTGTGCATCAGATTTTTGTATTTTCTCTCCATTTAGAAAATAGTCAACCCTTTCATTACTTCTATCAAAGTGCATGACCATACACATCCCAATTCTGTATTCCATCTGCCACTTCTTTGCCCATTCTCCTAATATGTCCAAGTCCTTCTGTAACCATAACCATATAACAATTACAGCACAGAAACAGGCCATCTTGGCCCTTCTAGTCCGTGCCGAATGCTTACTCTCACCTAGTCCCACCGACCTACACTCAGCCCATAATCCTCCATTCCTTTCCTATCCATATGCCTATCCAATTTTACTTTAAATGACAATCTCAAACCTGCCTCTACCACTTCTACTGGAAGGTCGTTCCACACAGCTACCACTCTCTGAGTAAAGAAATTCTCCCTCGTGTTACCCCTAAGCTTTTGCCCCCTAACTCTCAACTCATGTCCTCTTGTTTGAATCTCCCCTACCTTTAATGGAAAAAGCCTATCCACGTCAACTTTATCTATCCCCCTCATAATTTTAAATACCTCTATCAAGTCCCCCCTCAACCTTCTACGCTCCAAAGAATAAAGACCTAACTTGTTCAACCTCTCTCTGTAACTTAGGTGCTGAAACCCAGGTAACATTCTAGTAAATCTCCTCTGTACTCTCTCTATTTTGTTGACATCTTTCCTATAATTTGGTGACCAGAACTGTACACAATACTCCAAATTTGGCCTCACCAATGCCTTGTACAATTTTAACATTACGTCCCAACTCCTATACTCAATGCTCTGATTTATATAAAGGCCAGCATACCAAAAGCTTTCTTCACCTGTAGCCTCTCTACTTCTTCAAAACTACCTGTCCCTCCACCTGTCTTTGTATTGTCTGCAAACTTGGCAACAAAGCTGTCAATTCCAACATCCAGATCATTGACATATAATGTAAAAAGAATTGGTCCCAAAACAGACTGCTGTGGAACATCACTACTTACTGGCAGCCAACCAGAAAAAGCTCCCTTTATTCTCACTCTTTGCCTCCTGCTAATCAGACAGAGCTTTATCCATGCTAGAATCTTTCCTGTAATACCATGGGCTTGTAGCTTGTTACACAGCTCCATGCGTGGCACCTTGTCAAATGCCTTCTGAAAATCCAAGTACACATCATCAACCAATTCTCCTTTGTCTATCCTGCTTGTTATTTTTTCAAAGAATTCCAACAGATTTGTCAGGCAGGATTTTCCCTTGAGGAAACCATGCTAACTATGACTTACTTTGAGCCTCCAGGTACCCCGAAACCACATCTTTAACAATGGTCTCCTATATCTTCCCAACCACTGTTAGACTAACTGGCCTATAATTTCCTTTCTTCTGCCTCTCCCTTTTTGATGAGTGGAGTGACATTTGCTTTTTTTTCCTGTCTTCTGGAACCATTCCAGAATCTAGTGATTCTTGAAAGATTATTACTAATGTCTCCACAATCTCTTCAGCTGCCTCTTTCAGAATCCCGGGATGTACACCATCCGGTCCAGGTGACTTATCTAGGAAATCTGGTTGAGGTCTTTGTACTTTGAGTATGAGATGAAATTTCCATTAATTTATCTGACTTTATTTCCCTGCAGGTTATTGCAGACATGCGAGAAAAGCGGTATGAAGATGAGGGAATTGGAAGTAGCTATATGTTCAGGGTGGACCATGATTCCATTATAGATGCCACAAAATGTGGCAATTTTGCCAGATTTATCAACCATAGCTGCAATGTAAGTATTTATTTTTGATAGGTTTATTTTACGTTTTAAGTTTGAACTGAGTATCTAAGGTAAGGCAGGAACTGCATCAGTAACTTATTTGTTGTAATTTCTGGCAAACTTTTTTGAAATAGAACATAGAACATAGAACACTACAGCACAGTACAGGCCCTTCAGCCCTCCATGTTGTGCTGACCCACATAATCCTTTTTAAAAAAGTACTAAATCCACACTAGCCCATAACCCTCCATTTTTCTTTCATCCATGTGCCTGTCCAAGAGGCTCTTAAATACCCCTAATGTTTTAGCCTCCACCACCATCCCTGGCAAGTCATTCCAGGCACTCACAACCCTCTGTGTAAAAAAAACTTACCCCTGATGTCTCCCCTAAACTTCCCTCTTTTAATTTTGTACATATTAGCAAAAGTAAATCTAAGCAAAAGTACCAGGAATATTCATTGCGCTGGAATTTGCTGAGGTGACAATGGTCCCAGTATTCCTGGAACTGGCAAACCTCCCTTGGATTTTCAGCCCACTTTTACGTGGGCCGGAATAGAGATAAACAGGTGGGGGGGGGGGGGTCGCAGTACTGACTCTGCCTCAGGCAGTGGATCATCTGCAACATCCCACATTCCCACATAGATTTTCACAGAAAAGCAAAATTAATGACAGAGCTTGTAATGTGGCAAAGGCTGTTAATTGAATTTAACAACTTTAAAATGTTTTGGGCATCAGAGACATTTACAAAGCATTAAAGCTGATGAACATTTTCTGAGGACTTTATTCATGATATCATTGGGAGTGGAACCACTAACAGTGAGTTTCAACCTCCTCGCAATGTTATGAATAAAGCTCTCTTCACTATGAGGTCCAAAATGTCCGAGTGGTTTATTTGAGTAATTTCTGTAACAGAACTCAAGTTATAACTGAACAACAGGAATATACAACAATTCAAAAGTCTGCCTAATTCAGTGTTATACATGAATGGTCAATACAACAATGATTTACACAAGCTTTAATGGATAGTCTTCACACATTCAGAGAATATTGAGTTAACTTTCAAGGAAATACAAATGCTAGCACTAAAGATGTCAGGCTTACAATCTTGGCGCAGAAGAAAAATAACAAACTCTGTTACCAAGGGACCGGACTGACCTGTCTAATTATGACTTTCTGCTCTCTGTTATCAGCCTAATTGCTACGCTAAAGTCATCACAGTGGAATCGCAAAAGAAGATAGTAATTTATTCCAAGCAACAAATAAATGTGAACGAAGAGATAACATATGACTACAAGTTCCCCATTGAAGATGTGAAAATCCCATGTCTGTGTGGTGCAGAACACTGTAGAGGAACCCTCAATTAAAGGGGTCTAAGACAGAGATGCTCCATTTGAGAGCAGTAACCTAGATGTGGTTGCACTTGCCAAACCAACAATTCGCACTTCTGCTGAACCTAAGGCTAAAAATGCACAATAAGTGTTGGGACTGCATTTAGGATTCAGGTGCTCTTCCTCTGGAAAGAAAGGTGTTTACCACTTTGTGTCACAGTTAACTAGTATAATACTAGTTCCTCTTCCCCAGGTCCATGCAGTAGAGCAAAGGACCTCACTCTTCCTTCTGCCTAAGTGAATGCTGCTACTATTTTTTTTCTTTTTGTTTTTTTTCTTTACATTAAAATAAACAATATGGGAAGAAGTGGCCATTGAATACTTGAAAAGGTTTATGGTTTGCAGCTCAAATTACATTTCTACGAAGGTTCTTAAAGTAGTTGATGGGAATTTGTGGCCTCAACAGTAGCATCACGTGCATCTAGTCTAAGTTTGGTGCTTTTACTTTTGAAATGCTTTATTCCCCTTTCCTCTACAAATTTTGATTATAATAATTTTACAAATTGTAGATATGCTAGCTTAGCAATTTTTTTTTTATTTTTGTGCTAATGCACTAGGGTTTGGCCTACGGAGGCTTTGTGCACTATTCGCTTTTAGACTTGCACGTGACTTTTGGTATTCACTTTCTCTGTACAAAATTCCAGGGTTTTTTTGTGCTGTAGTGGGTATCCCTAACCAGGAGAGTGTTCTTCCTGTTGTTTATATTGTACAAAGTAATTTCTATCTACAAGGGAAAAAAAAATCAAAAAAAAATCTTTCTAACCTCTGACAGAATTTTCACAAATTTCATTTATAATTTTTTTGTGAAGTTTTCAGGGATCATTTCGAACATGTAAACATTTTAAAAACAAACAACAAAAAAAAATTTTTGAGATCAATTTGCATCTTGTATATAGTGCACCCAGGTTTCTCCTCTCTGAACATTGTTTCTTGTAGAAACATATCCTTTCAAATAAAAAAGAATTTTGCTGGTTCCTTTGTACTTCAAAAGCTTGTAAATAATTTATTAAGAAAGTGAATATTGTAATTTGACTTGTTAAAATACAGCTCTAACTAGAGGAGGCAAATTAAAAAAAAATGTTTAACAATGAGCTGGTAGCAATTTTTTCAGCTTGTGTCAAGCTTTGTATCATGTAAATTCTGTATAAATATTACCTCTATCAATTACCTAGATTTATTGGAAGCATTAAGGAATACAGTGAAAATGCTAAAAGGTCAGGCTTTTTCATCTCTGATACCTACTGTGCAAATTGTATTTATTTGGAGGAAGAAAGGAGTGTACAGAAATTAGGAAAATGGCATCTCTTGTATGTGTGTTAGCCAAGCATAAACTGGATATAAAAAGTTTTTTTTCCTCAATATCCATTATAATATTTTCTCAAACACTGTAAGGGACATGGTACCTAATAAAGGGTTATTATTTAAAATCTAGCTCATTTGCTTGTTTTTTCCTAAAATATTATAAATGCTATTATTTTAACCCTTTCACTCATGGATACCAGGTTGCCAGATTTCATTCAGTTGCTTTCTAGACCATATATCCTTGTTAACCCGTGTATGTAGAAAAGCTGTCTGATCATCACTATTGAATCACAAGCTATAATTTCTGATTGAAGTCATTACCAGCAAAAGAAATATATATTTATTCATACTCCTTTGACGTTTCTGTAGTTTTCCTATCTCAATTTTTTTAATCAATCTTTGACACTTGACCTAATGCAATTTGTTTACAACTTTGCTGAGAACAAGATGTCCAGTGACTGATTGTAACTAGGAAGAGGTGTGTGAAAGGGTTAAACCTACTAAGGTTTTTTTTCCTCTCCAGGAAAATAAGAGTGGGGGAAACCTGGTGAATTTCCGAAGGTCTATGTGTGAAAAGATTTGAAAAAGCAAGAAATATACTTGTTAGGTCTAGGGTTTTGTTTCATTATACAGTTTCTGCATTGGTGATGTAGGGATTACTTTTGTGCTTGCAAATTTCCAGGTGGAATCAAATGAATCTGAGTGTTTTGTTTTGTGCAAATAGAAACTGCGTTAAGTGTTTCATTTCGACGAAAGTGAAACTGTTCTGTGGTTGTGTTTTACTTGTAAATATTTCTTCATATTTTTGTGAATTCATTACTATGTAACAATGTATGATAGTACCTTTTATAAAGCAATCCATAAATATACTGACCTTTTCTTACAGATAAACTGGATGTTGTCATTTATTTTGTAAAGAAAAATCATTTTCCATCCTTTGGGATTTGAGCATTATTTTAATTCAACTTCCATGCTTAATCGCTACCAGAATGAGATTTATTGGAGTGATTTACTTGTGTATTTGAGCTGTTTCTCTATTCCCTATTAATGGTAATCAACTCAAGCTTCTTTTATCTGTGCATCAGTTAGAAGAGCTGTTTTGAACAATGCTGCAAAATCAAATAATGGGCAATTTCTTAAATCAGTTCTGTAGACAGAGCAAGAAAAGCAACAAAGATTTGAGGTGTGATACCAATATGAAAATCCCAGCGGGAATTAAAAAAAACATATTTCTTTAACATGATTCTAAGCAATTGCTACCTCACCAGTAGGCAAAAACAAAAAAAGCAGAGAGATGCATTTTGTAAAGTGATTCTTGAAATGGGAAGCAAGTGAGAGGATCAATTTGTGACTTGATTCCAATATGTTGGTTCAGATTTCACATAGAGGTTAAATTGAAAACTATGTGATTTTTTTTCTTCCACTATTTGAATGACTTTATCCTAACAACTGCAGCACTGGAGCTTTCCTCTACAAGATAGAATAGAACAAAAATTCATTGTCATTGCTCAAGACAATGAGATTGCAGTGTTGCTCCACTCTGTGCAAAACAGGTATTTATAATGTATGCGGTATGGCTTAATTTTTTTTAATCCCATATTTGCATGCAACAAGTGACTTTGATAGTTCTTTACACCCAAAGGCCATTGGAAAGTTGGGGTGTGGCATTATTCAGCTGCACAACAGCCCTCGGGAAGAAGCTGTTTTTCAGTCTTACTGTCTTGGCTGAGGTGTTTCTGTATCTCCGACCAGATGTCTGGAGATCCCAGGATGGGATGGGTCTTTAATGATGTTATGAGCATGCCACAGGCAGCGAGAGTTGTAGATTGTCTCCGGGTCCAGTAGTTGAGTCCCAGTGATGTGCTGAGCCATCTTAATCACTAGTTGGAGTTCTTTGTGATCTGTCTTGCTGCAGCTGGAGTACCACACTGCCATTCTGTATGTCAGTATGTTCTCTATTACACATCAATAAAAGTCGGCCAGCAACTTTTGGAGTAGATTAGCTCTGTTGTAACTTCCCTACTATCAAGATTGTGTTGAGGGACCAAGAGAGCTCCTCGGTGACGTTCCTCGTGAAACTGGAGGCCCTTTCCACTATCGTTCTATTTATGAACAGTGGGGCTTGCCTCTTGCCTTCCTGAACTCAATTATTATTCCTTTTGTCATCTTGATGTTGAGTGATAGGTGGCGGCTCCTGCTATTTTACTGCATCTAACACAGAAGGAGCATTTGCTCTTCCTCTTGTTAGGAATCAGATTACATTTGCTTTGAAAAGAACACTGGAACGCTGTGTGTCAGACAGAGTGGTCAGCAGCACTGGGGCTCCACAGGGGACTGTCCTGTCTCCCTTTCCGTTCACCATCTACACCTCGGACTTCAACTACTGCACAGAGTCTTGCCATCTTCAGAAGTTTTCTGATCTCTCTGCCATAGTTGGATGCATCAGCAAGGGAGATGAGGCTGAGTACAGGTCTACGGTGGGAAACTTTGTCACATGATGCGAGCAGAATCATCTGTAGCTTAATGTGAAAAAGACTAAGGAGCTGGTGGTGGACCTGAGGAGGGCTAAGGCACCGGTGACCCCTGTTTCCATCCAAGGGGTCAGTGTGGACATGGAGGAGGATTACAAATACCTGGGGATACGAATGGACAATAAACTGGACTGGTCAAAGAACACTGAGGCTGTCTACAAGAAGGGTCAGAGCCATCTCTATTTCCTGAGGAGACTGAGGTCCTTTAACATCTGCCGGACGATGCTGAGGATGTTCTACGAGTCTGTAGTGGCCAGTGCTATCACGTTTGCTGTTGTGTGCTGGGGCAGCAGGCTGAGGATAGCAGACACCAACAGAATCATCAAACTCATTCGTAAGGCCAGTGATGTTGTTGGGGTGGAACTGGACTCTCTGATGGTGGTGTCTGAAAAGAGGATGCCGTCCAAGTTGCATGCCATTTTGGACAATGACTCCCATCCACTCCATAATGTACTGGTTAGGCACAGGAGTACATTCAGCCAGAGACTCATTCCACCGAGATGTAAAACTGAGCATCATAGGAAGTCATTCCTGCCTGTGGCCATCAAACTTTACAACTCCTCCCTCGGAGTGTCAGACACCCTGAGCCAATAGTCTGGTCATGGACTTATTTCCACTTGGCATGATTAACTTACTATTATTTAATTATTTATGGTTTTATATTGCTATTTTTCTTCACTATTCTTGGTTGGTGCGGCTGTAACGAAACCCAATTTCCCTCAGGATCAATAAAGTATGTCTGTCTGTCTGTTTCTGAACCAAGTACTCTTTTCTCGTCACTCAGTTTAATCTCCTTGCAAATTTCACAATGGAGTAAACATACTTTGGCTTTCATACACCCAGAAATAATTGGGTCAATAAATCATCGTTGTGGCTGACCCTCGAGGTCGTGGATGTTGGTCTTCATTCCGTTGATCTATTTATGGGCTCTCAAGTGGCTTATGAGTCCGATCTTGGCTTTGAAAGTTTTTCCACATTCAGGACAGGTAGTTCCAGATGGCAGATCGGGCTTTGGTTGTTGCTGCCTCTCTTTCCATTTTCTTCTAATTCTGCACATCTGCTGTCTTCGAAAGCTGCTGTTCCTTCTCGGATGATGGTTTGCCAGAGTTTCCTGTCCTTGGCATTGGCTTTCCAATTGTTGATGTCGATGTTACATTTCTTCATGTTGGCTTTTAAAACGTCTTTGAATCTCTTCTGTTGTCCGGCTCTTTTACGTTTGCTTTCTTTAAGCTGGGAGTAGAAGATTTGTTTCTGCAGATGTTCGTCTTTCATTCGAACAACACAACTGCTCCATCTTAGTTGGTTCTTGTTGACGTAGGCTTCAATGTCTGTTGTTTTTGCTTCATTTAGCACGCTGACATTGGTTCTTCAAAATTCCCAGCTGATATAACCATATAACAATTACAGCACAGAAATAGGCCATTTTGGCCCTTCTAGTCCGTGCCAAACTGAATGCTTACTCTCACATTTATATTATATCTGATATTTAAGATGTTTCAAAGACAGCATTAATGGAACTTTTCAAGTGCCTTCAGATGTTGTCAGTATGTTGTCCAGGTGTTAATAAATACCTGTCACTCTTATGCAGACAAATATTGATGGCCAGATCCTGCAAACAATGACTTAGCTGAATAGTGTATTTGTACTTGGGTGGAGATTATTGGCTTTATGAAAAGTACCTGAAGGAAAAGTTATTACAAAGTTCAGGGAGGAGGACAGTGGAGTGGGGCACTAGTGCAGTAGATGGGTTTTTACCGGGAGCTCAGCAGTTTCATAGTGATACTTAGTGATGATGTTTGTGTTTTATTCCAATTCATTTAATTAATTCTGCCACTGATGAAATCCAAACTCCTGTCCCTCACCATTAGTTCAGCCTCTGGAGTTCAAGCCCGACAATATAAACACATGACTACTCCACCCTGTGTACAATAGCAGTCAAATTCCGACACTGCTGTGATGCAAGTGAAATGTACTCATTTGATCCTTGCTCATGGGATATGAATGCATGTGTCACTTGGGGGTGTGTGTTTATTCTTTCTGTAATTAAGATTGTGCTCTTCTTGTATCTTGGTCTAAGTTATGCTTCTGGTCGTATGTCTCGCAGTTTCTCCCTTCTGGCATCCTATTTGCAGAGCATGATTATTTGTGGTGGGGGTGGTGTCAGAAAGAGTGAAATATCGATTAGGTAGAGAAGGCTGTACTTCCACCACTGCCATGTATCTTTTAATGAGCTGTTGGCCAATGCAGCCTTTTCACAGCAGAAAATAAATGAGTAAACCTGCAAATGAAATGATGGGCATAGCTGCTGAAATCTGGGGCAAAATTGCAAACTGCTGAAGGAACTTGGTGGCATCTGTAGAGGCGGAGGGATGGTCAAAGTGTTGGGAGACAACCCTGCCTCAGGTCCCAGATGTAAAGATTTCCCCAAGTCGCTCACTGTTCCAAGGTTCCTCTCTTTAAAAGACTCCACTCTTTAAGAAGGGAGGAAGGCAAAAGAAAGGAAGGTATAAGCCAGTTAGCCTAATCTCAGTGGTTGGGCAAGTGTTGGAGTCCATTATTAAGGATGAAGTTTTGGGGTACTTGGACACTAATGATAAAATATGTCAAAGTCAGCATGGTTTCTGTAAAGGGAAATCTTGCTTGACAAACCTTTGAGGAAGTAACAAGTAGGGTGAGCAAAGGAGGGGCAGTAGATGTCATTTACTTAGATTTTCAGAAGGCATTTGATAAGGTGCCACACATGAAACTGCTTAACAAGATAAAACCCTATGGTGTCGCAGGAACATTACTGGGATGGATAGAGGAATGGCTGACCGGCAGGAGTTAGTGAGTGGGAATAAAAGAGGCCTTTTCTAGTTGGCTGCCAGTGACTGGTGGTGGTCCTTGGGTCAGGATTGGAACTACTGCTTTTCACATTGTTTGTCAATGATTTGGATAATGGAATTGATGGCTTTGTAGCAAAGTTTGTGGATGATATGTAGATAGGTGGCGGGGTAGCTAGTGCTGATTGCAGCAGAACTTACACAAATTGCAAGAAAGGGCAAAAGAAGTGGCAGATGGAATACAGTGTTGGGAAATGTGTGATAATGCATTTTGGTAAAAGGAACAATGGTACAGACTACTATCTAAATGGGGAAAAGGTTTGAACATCAGAGGTACTTAGGAGTCCTCGTGCAAGTCTAGAAGGTTAATTTACAGGTTGAGTGTGTGGTAAAGAAGGCAAATGTAACGTTGGCATTTATTTCAAGGGGAATAGAATATAAAAACAAGGAGATAATACTGAGGATTTATAACTCACCACTGGTCAGGCTGCACTTGGAGTATTGTCAAGAGTTTTGGGCCCATATCTCAGAAAGGATATGTTGTCATTGGAGAGAGTTCAGAGGAGGTTTACAAGGATGATTCTGGGAATGAAGGGGTTAGCGCATGAAGAGTATTTGGCAGCTTTGGGCCCGTATTCACTGGCATTTGGAAGAGTGCGGGGGCATCTCATTGAAACCTACGGAATGTTGAAAAGGCTAGTTAGCATGGATGTGGAGAGGATGTTTCCTATGATGGGGGTGTCCAGAGCTAGAGGGCACTGCCTCAAAATTGAGGGGGCGACCCTTTAGAACAGGGGTCAGGAGGGTTGTTTTTTAGCCATGGAGTAGTAAATCTGTGGAATGCTCTGCCACAGACTACGTTGGAAGCCAAGTCTGTGGGTATATTTAAGGTGAAAGTTGATCGTTTCCTGATCAGTCAGGGCATCATAGCATAGCAAGAAGGCAGATGTATGGGGTTGAGTGGGATCCAGGATCAGCCATGATGGAATGGTGCGACAGACTTGATGGACTGAATGGCCTAATTCTGCTCCTAGCTATTGTGGTCTTATACAAAATTAAATGAGTAGTACAAAAACAAAAATTTGAAAAATAGTAAGGTAGTATTCATGGGTTCAATGTCCATTCGGAAATCTGATAACAGAGGGGAAGAAGCTGTTCTGAATCACTGAGTGTGTGTCTTCAGGCTCCTGAACCTCCTCCCTGATGGCACTGTCAATGAGAGCAGGGCCTGTGTTGGATGATGGGGTTCCTTAATGATAGATGCCCCCTTTTTTGAGGCATCGCTCCTTGAAGATGTCCTGGATGCTTCGGAGGCAGTCCATCCTCCCTTACATCCCAGGAGAGCACAGAACTCCAACCAGGGCTTCAAATCAGACATTTGAAAACAAAGGTACGTATTAGGCAATGATATCCTTCCGGGTTTAATGATAACGGACGAGGCTGCCCTTCACTGGGGAGCCCCGTGCATCCTCAGCACCCAGTGTCTCGCAGTTTATCTCCATGCTGTAATTCACATACTGAAATGGATAACCCTCGACTCTTGAGGTGTTAGCTCCATCGCTTCATGCGTTTGGGGTGTGCACATTGGGAACCAAGTTCCAAATCAAAGCTTGGTTACTTTGATTCATGAGTGACAAATGTATTTAAAGTCTAATTTCTTTCTATGCCTGGGCTGAAAATCGGCCGAGAGACGATTGACCAGTTTTACATATCGGGATTATCCTCACCCAGATTTGCATAAACTAACATAACGCCACGGACCCGCCCGGAATTTACATGTGGAAGGGGAGCCAGGTCGGGGGTGGGGGCGGAGGTGGAGGGATCCGGAGCGGCGACTGTGGCGGTGGGGATGCAGCGAGCGAGGCTGGCAGCCGGATCGAGTCACCAGCTGAGTCCGGGGGGACGGTGATTGATTTCGGCCAATTACGTTTGTTCAGTGAGGCTCTTCTCAGGCAACTCTGTAAATTCCTGTGGCTGTAAAAAGCTTAATCTAAGTGCCGAGAAAGATTGCAAATTATATAATACAGAGGCTGCCATTAATATACCAGCACCTTTTCTGGTATCATTTCCAGTCATTGGCAGGTGTCCAAGGTACCTGCCGTAACAGAACTGAGTGTTGCTCTGCTATCATAGCTCAGGAACCCGGCCGTATCAAAGGAAAGGAGAATGTTACTACATCTTTCTAAACTGAGTCATTGATCAGCTCTGCCATTAAGAATGAAATAGTCTGGCACCTCAGTGCCCCCCCCCCACCCCCGGTCGGATGGCTGAATATCTCAAGGATTGCCAGCTCACCAGAACCAACACATAAATGGGCATTCGTTAGTTCATGCAGCCCGTTTTTGGAAGCTATGGGTTAGACTAACGTGAACTTCTACTGCTCCTCGGAATAAATATATCCTGGTCTGCATTCCAGGGGTAAAATAATTGAGCCTAGGTGAGAAAAGACCCAACTAATTGACACAATTGGAGTAGCGGAGGCTAACTCCGATGAGGTCCTCTCGGCAGAAATGACTGGGAGCATCTTGTGATAAGCAATGGCCATTTCAAAGGAAGCACCAAGACAAGATCTCATTCCAATTCCTCGTGTTTCGTTGTTGGCATTGGTAAGATTAATTTTAATTAAGCGTGCATTCGATGTACACAAGCTATGGTTTTAATCGTGAAGCCTGACGTGGTCATTCTGTCAGAAACCTTGAAGTAGATGGTCCTGGTAGAACTGACAGTTCCTGCGGAAGACCTGGTTGAGGAGGCCTTCGAAGGTAAGAAAGCCAGATACCAGGAGCTGGAACAGTGCCAGAGACAGGGGTGGAGGGCACGATGCGAGTACATAGAGGTTTAGCTGGCAGTTCGATGTGCAGAAACTGCTCTCTCTTCTTGGCATCATGGGGGCTGCAAAGAAATGAGCCATTAGAACCGTCACAGAGGCTGCTGGGCGAGCAGGTGGCTGTGTAACAAGAGGTTTGACCTGTGGACTGGTGCTGCTGGGACACAAGCTAGGGCCTGATCTACCCTGGCAAGAGTGTCTGCTGTTGAAAGACCCAAATGGACAGTTTACATCACTGATGATGTGTCCCAGGGCATCCTAGGATATATCACAGCATCATAATCATCAAATATAACTGTTGCCTCAATAAAGAAGTGAAGAAAGCTAATGGCATGCTGGCTTTAATAACAAGAGGAATTGAGTATAGGAGTAAAGAGGTCCTTCTGCAGCTGTACAGGGCCCTGGTGAGACCCCACCTGGAGTATTGTGTGCAGTTTTGGTCTCCAAATTTGAGGAAGGACATTCTTGCTATTGAGGGAGTACAGCGTAGATTCACAAGGTTAATTCCCGGAATGGTGGGACTGTCATATGTTGAAAGATTGGAGCGACTGGGCTTGTATACACTGGAATTTAGAAGGATGAGAGGGGATCTGATTGAAACATATAAGATTATTAAGGGATTGGACACACTGGAGGCAGGAAGCATGTTCCCACTGTTGGGTGAGTCCAGATCTAGAGGCCACAGTTTAAGAATAAGGGGTAGGCCATTTAGAACAGAGATGCAGAAAAACTTTTTCACCCAGAGAGTGGTGGATATGTGGAATGCTTTGCCCCAGAAGGCAGTGGAGGCCAAGTCTCTGGATGCATTCAAGAGAGAGTTAGATAGATAGCGGGGTCAAGGGATATGGGGAGAGGGCAGGAACGGGGTACTGATTGTGTATGATCAGCCATGATCACAGTGAATAGCGGAGCTGGCTAGAAGGGCCGAATGGCCCACTCCTGCACCTACACTGCCTATTGTCTATAAAGTTATTCTGAAATGGAGATCTTTAACAGAGATGTTTTTAATGCGTTTAATTCGTGATCGAACTCCAGTGGCACTGCTCACATCTGTGGTGAAAGGTTGAGTGATCAACAGAGAACTGGAGGAGTCTGCAGGCTGCAATAATGGAATAGGACAATAGATATTTACATACAAACACCGTTCAGGAACAAAATTTAGAAACTCATTGGCAGAGCTGTGACTATAGCAGCTACTAAAGAAACTGCCATCTAGTATAACGGCGCGAACTTAAAAAATGAGATGTTAATTTTATTTATTACAAAAAATAATGTGCACTAGATACAATTATATTTAAAATTTTAGTGGTGGGAACTATATACACTTTTCACCGAAAATTATTCCTAGCCATTCAGAATATTACGATGCCATAATTTCAGACAAGTAAAAAATTATATAATAAGATCAAATTTCATGATATAAATGGACTGAAGGGCAGGAATTTAGAGAATTTCGAGCTTTTACTGGATGGATATTCCATTAGAGGGAAGGGGACCGTGGCACGGGGGGTGGGGGCAGGAGGGTCAAATTGGACCGGCTTTCACTTGCGGACAGTCCGCTCTGGTCGCAGAAGGGAGTTTGTCAGCAGGATGGGGCCGTCTGCTGATCCAGACCTTACATAAGTTAGTGTTCAAGTCGCGGGCCCGCCCAGAGTTTATATCAGTCGATACCCAGGCATTGTGACGGGAGAGCCGGGGCTGGAGTGACGGCAGCAGGGATGTAGCGAGCGGTGCTGGTGATGGGAGCGAATCGCGGGCTGGGCCTGGAGTTGATCCGCCAGCTGAGCCAGGTTGAGCGGCCGCCACGTTACCTGTTCGCCGCCTGCAGAGTCCCAGAGGGAGCCCGAGGGACGGTGAGTGGCTTCAGCCCTGAAAGGGGGCTTTTTGCTTGAGGCAATGGTCAAGAGGGCTTTTACCAAACGGTTAATAGCCTCATGATGGGGTGGGATCTTTCTGCAGAGGCGACCCACTCGGTACGAGGCTGAGTCGAATAATTTCTCCCTTAGCCATGCCTGTGCTTTGTTTCTATTTAAACAAAGTCCAGCTCCCGTTGCAACTCTCAACCCCCAGCCCTGGTAAGAATGGATCACTGGAGCGACAAAGAGCAGGTGGTTAATATTTACAGGGACATCGACAGGTTACACGGATATGTTGTGGTCCGATTGAAAAAGCCGAATAGGCACGGGGTGACGGGCTGAATGGCCTACGCGTGTTTCTGTGCATCAGGTAAAATGACCATTATTTGGCCATTGAGTCCATTTGTTTTCATTTTTTTTTAAATCTCGCTCTTCTTTGGATTCTGTGGTCATCATTTGCTGCACTTTTAGAGCATGAGGTAGGGTAAATCATTAATTTAAAATATTCTTCCACCTTTGAAAAGATTCTCTTTGCTTTTCTGTTGATGTATGTAAAAATAAAGACATATGTCAACATTGTGCAACTTTTTTTCTCTGCCTCTTGTTGAAATCTCATCAGTAATTTTCCTGTTTTATATTACCATTGCCCAGAAGGATCCCAGTGTCATAAAGTCGCTAGAACATTGTGCATTGTGAATGGGCTGAAGTCAGATGTTTTGTATTCCTGCTTTTGAAACCACAAATAATGTATTTAGTACAATTTTCTTCTATTTGTTCAACATGCACAATTTGGCTGTTCTTTCATAGTACTTATTCTGCTAAAGTCATCAAAACATTTGAAAATGTGCTCTAGTAATTTATAGTTAATGCCTCTCGGGACTCTTGCCATATTTTTCTGCAACAAAAATTGTCCAAAGAACCGGCTGTAGAGATTTTCACTGATCAGATGCTGTTGGATAATATTGCCGTTTATTTTTCCGAATGGTATTTAATTAATGTCTCTGTGCTCTGTAGGATCTTAAGAACTTGGCAAAACGTTTCTCAAACATAAAAATAGTTAATATGGGTAAGTGATTATCAATACCATAGTGACTTTTATTAAGACTGTGAATTTTCCTGCATGCTCTGAGTTGATTTCTGTATCAAAAGTGAAGTTGAGTGTGGTTATCCCCTTTGGTTCAAGAGCCTGATGGTTGAGGGGTAGTAACTGTCTGTCCCTGAACATGGTAGGTCAGCCATGAGGCTCCTGTACCACCTTCCTGATGGCAACAGAGGGAAGAGAGCACGACCTGGGTATTGGGGGTCCCTGATGATAGACGCTGATGAAACACTGTTGCAGAATAGTCATGTAGATGTGCTCAATGAGGAAGGGATTTACTCGTGATGGACTGGGCCGTATCCACTACTTTTTGTAGGCGTTTCTGTTGAAGGGCATTGGTGTTTTCAATGTGATGCAGCCACTCAATATACTCTCCACTACAAATCTATAGAAGTTCGTCAGAGGTTTAGATGTCAAGCTGAATCTTCACAAACTCATAAGGAAGTAGAGGCACTGCTGTGCTTTCTTTATAATTCCGCTTGCGTGCTGAGCCCAGGACAGGTCCTCCAAAATATAACACTGAGGAAGTTAAAGTTGCTGACCCCTTCGACCTCTGATGAAGACTGGCTCATGAATCTCTGTTTCCTCCTGCTGAAGTCAATAATTCACTCCCAGGTTTGGCTGACATTGAGTAAGAGGTTGTTGTTGTGGCACCAGTCAGTCAGATTTTCAATTTCTCTCCTATATGCTGATTCATCAGCACCTTTGACTCAGCCGACAGCTGTGGTTTCACCAGCAAACTTGTATATGGCTTTGGAGCTGTGCTTAGCTACATGCTTCTAAGTGTAGAGCAGAGCAGAGGACTAAACACACGGTCTTGCAGTGCACCTGTGGGATTGTGGGAGGAAACCAAAGCGTCTGGAGGAAACTCATGAGGTTACGGGGACAACACAAAACTTTACAGGCAACAGTGGGAATTGAATCTGGGTTGGGTCGGTGGTACTGTAAATCATTGAGCTAATCATGATGGTGCTGTGCCACCATCTTGTACGTGTACAACCTCTTAAATCTGATTCTACGCTGTTTGATGGATCTGCTTCGCTCATCTTCAGACTTGCCCCCTCTTACTGCAGAGTTACTCCTTTTAGTACAGTATTCGGTATTTCTACCCTGGGGTAAAGAGACTCTGACCATCTATACTATTTATTCCCCTCTTAATTTCATATACTTCTGTCGGGTCTTCCACCCATCAGTCCTGAGCATTCCAGAGAAAACAATCCGAGTTTGTTCCGTCTCTCCGTATAGCTGTTATGTTTGACGACATATTCCGGTGATGGTAAACCTGGTCCTAACATTTCATCCAACTTGCCATTCACAAAGCCACAAAAGATTTACTCGTGTAGTAAGGATAGTTAAGAGCTGTTTTCTTTTGTAAATTTATGGCACTTTTTGTAATAATGTGCTGCAAATACTTTTTTTGTTTAAACTCGAATGTTACCAATGTTTAAACAAATCTCAGGCTGCTTTTGTTGTATCAGAGTAGTTTTGCACCTACAGCTATCTTGATTCCTGCAGGTGTGGCTTTTTGAAAGAATCAAGCTACTGCAGATACCCATGGTGATGTTTGCTGATCAGCCAATTTGATAAATGTACATATATCTGCAAAAATTATCTTTTAGCTGCTCAAGTTAACTTACCAGAACTAAATTTTGAACTGATTTATTTCTTCCTTTTATTTATCAGTGTTTTAACTAACATCATAAAATACTGAAGTATATTGTCAATCATGTTTTGGTATTTGTACATTTATAAACGATACTCTATTAGCAAATCAGAGCTCTGAGAATGAGGGGTGTAGCCTTTATGTAGGCGTACAAGTGGCTAAGGTACCTGTGGCTGGAACGATCCAGCAATCCAGAAAATTGATTGAGAAAAAAGGTAGTTTAAGATTTAAAGAATGTGCTTAACGTTTGTACTCAAACTTTAGATACACTGCACTGCGTTTTACAATCTATTTGTTAAATATCATCAGTGTTAGATATAATGTACATCTCTGTGCTGTAATATGACACGAGCAGCTTTTAAGTTAGAAAAAGGCAGTACAAATGAATAAACCAGATTTAATTTCTTTATGTATATTTTTAAAGATCTGGATGACTTTGACAGCATTCAAACGAGTGCTGAAGAGATACAAAAGGTATTGAAAAACGATGGCCTGAATCTGTTAATAAACAATGCTGGGATCAATATTGATGGAGGTCTGTATGACATTACCCCAGAAATAATGATGAAGACTCACACGATCAATGTCATTGGCCCAATGATGGTTACCAAGGTAACTTGCAATTTAGGTTTGGTTTTGAGGTATTTATTGTACCATTGGTTCTGTTCAATTTCTTTGGCTGGTCGGAGAGTACCGAGAAGAGGGTGGGGTCTAAATCCTCCTCGTACTATCTTTCAGAATGGATGCAAGAGATGCTGTGTACAAACACTGTACTTTGTACCCTAGTTTTTGAGATTGCTTTTCTCCCAAGAAATCTTGCTTAAATGCTGCATTGATAGGCCTACAACAGGGGTTCCCAACTTTTTTTTTAATGCAGTGAAGTTTTATCATTAACTAAGGGGTCCATGGACTCCAGGTTGGGACCGCTGGCCTACACTTCATCAATGACTTGTTTGGCCAGTTTGTTAACTGTCTCTCATCAAGTTGTCAACTTGTGAACATGACTAAGTAGATCATTATGAAGGAGCAGAAAACATCATTCATTGGGCAACTGAGAGAAGGAAAATAATAATATTGACTTTAAAATAGGACTTGAAACTATTAAAATCTTTTCAGGTCACCTGAAGCAGTTAATGGATAACTGGAAAAGTAGTCACTAGCCAGTTCATGGACAGCAAGATGTAACACATGATCACGTGATTTATTTCTGGCAGTGTAGAAAGAGAGAAAGTAATGGTTAAATTATTGGTTCTTATATCCACCTAAGAGAACAGACAGTTGAACAGCTCTGTGTTTAAATCCCATCTAAAATTCAGTAAAATTGCAAAGATGTACAGGTTAGGGTTACTAAATTGTGGGCATGCTATGTATGCTGCCCTCAGCACCTTCCTGAAGCAAGCAACACAGTTCACTGTGTGTCTTGATATACATTTGACAAACAAAGCTAATCTTTAGTATCACAGCTAGCGCAACAGTGTTCAGAACCACTGTGGTATGCCTGCTGACGGCTTTTGTGCTCAGTTCTCGGAAGCTGGACTTGAGCCTGCAACCTCCTGACCTGAGTTGAGATTATTACCAGGTAGGCAGCAGCTGATGCAAAGATATCAGCAGATTTTGAAAATTCTGTTTGACAAGTTATAGTCGCTAATGAGAAGAATTTAAGACTGGCGTATTTGGACAACAATTTTTTTCATAAGCACTGCTTCCTCAGAGTTTATTTTATGATAGACTGCTTGAAGCTAAAATATAATTTCAGATCACTTTTATCACCTGGGAATTTGGAGAAAGAAATTAACTCTGAATGAATTAATATGTTTCATTGCATAACGGTTGCTGATGCTTTGCAATAGTTCAACTAAGCTAAAAACGTTTTGTTGATGATTATCGCTTGTACTCAGTGTGAGAGGCTTCTCAACCTTGTCCAAAAATCAACCAGTATTGATGGATTCCAGTTGCTCTGATGCCATTTCTCCATGACAGCAGTGTCCTGGTGAAAACTTCCACCACGCTTGTCACTGATAGCGCTAAGATTTGCAGGGAAGAATCTAAATGGGAATGCAGAAAGTTAATCTTCCGTGACATGTTGCGCTTCATGGTTTTGTATGCTTGAAGTATGTTGTCAACCAAGCTACAAGTAGTTTGGTGATCTGCATTTGCCAAGAAAAATTTCGACAACATTCTTGAATACTTTCCATGCAATTTTCTCTGGTCCCACTAGAAGTTCTTTGAGTGCTTGTCATTGATGCTCTGTTTGATTTGTGGACCATCAAAAAATGGCCTTTCTTAATCTTGGCATCAGATATTCTGAGAAATACCTGTCTCAAATATCAAAATCATTTGTGGAAATTTATAGCCTTTCTAAAGCTTGTCCTGCCTAAACATGCCCAGGGGCCCGTGGACAAGATGGAAAACTTTTCAGCTTACATTGTGGACAGTGTTTTAATTGACTTGAATTATGAGTTCAAATAATAAAGAGAGGTGATTTCAAAATAATGGTTCACGGTAAGGAAATTTCATGGAGGTTGCATGATCATCAGCCCAAAATCCATTGTTAAAGTTGAATCTGAATAAAACTCGGGAGACCTTCTTATCGTCACCACAATTTATTGCGCATTCTCCTGCAGGAGTTTGGGACCTAGTTGTCAAAGGGAAGGCACTCAAGCACTGCCACCGTCTGACAAGTGGGACTGACTTAGTCAGGTTACAGCCGTATCTTACTATATACATAGTGTGTTGCCTTTATGGCAGTTATTTAGTTTATAATATTTTCGCTTAGTAATTCGTCTGTTAGCATTCTAGTTAAAATTAGGATTATTTAAAGTAAATTCATTGTCTGTGATATATCACGGCATGCGATGACGTCACATCCGGTTTCGCCACGTCCTTTGGAGAAACGGGAAGGGGGGGGGGGTCGAGACATGTGCGAGCGCAGGCAGCAGCAACATTTTCTTTCTACGCACTAGAAACATAGTGGAAGCAACGCTGTAAGTCATGAGATAATCGATATGTTGAATTAAAATGTTAACGCCGATCCTGTTAAAAGTAACGATGGTCGATAAGGTTTATGTTTTCGTTAGTTAAAGAGTTGTGGATAGTTTGCGTTGAAGTGTATTTAAAGCAGTCAATGGCGTAGGTAGGTTCTGACTGTATGCTGCACTTTAATGTAATGTAGTAGTTGTAGTTTTACTTTTGCAAGTATTTACGATGTAAATGTAATATCAAGAAGGAAACAAATGCTGTACAAATCTTGTATTGTTTTATCAACAGTTTTCACCATACGTTAATGAGGAAGAGTGAACAGTAAACGGTTAATCTTACTGTGATCCTTTCGTCATTGATAAAGGTTTAACTCGGTGTTTAGTTCGGCGTTCCGTTACATCCGAGCGAGAACACTACACATAGTAAGCCCCATTCATTACTTTTGCAAGATGTTATTTGAACTGGTACGCCCACCAAGTCTGTTGGTGCAAAACTTAGTTACAGATAAGAGAGTCCTCTGAATCAAGGTTTAATTAAATTAAATTAATTTAATCAAAGGGAAAGCATTTCTTTTCTAGTCACCCACTAATTAAAAAGGACTCAGACTGTTACTCCTTAAATCAGAGATATTGTGAAATTAACAAGACTTAGGAAATGACTGTTAGAAATGGAAGAAGAAGAAGGTTTAATTACAGATGTATTTGCTGTCCAGTCCTTATCAGTTATTAAAGTACTTAAAGATAACAGAAAGACATCCTACTGGATTATGTGACTGTTGTAGTCCAGATACAGTTCAGCATGTTGTGCTGAGTTGTAATCGATATAAAATTGAGAGAAGAATATTGTTCAAGAGGCTGTCTGACTTACATGTATTTTGTTTTTCTGTTAAATCTTTGTTTGGCCACCGAGAGAACCACCATCTGATTGAAAGTTTATTATTCTGTTTCTACGTGCGACTAGTGTATACGCTAGAATTTGAGTTTCTTGAAACTCTGTAACTAACTATACATCATGCAGAGAGAAGTGAAACGCCTATGTGTGTCTAATCTGCTGGAAATGGAAGGAGGTTTAATTACAGATGGATTTGCTCTCCAGTCCTTATCAGTTATTCCTCTTGCAAGGCCCTGAGTTAATTACAGATGGATATTCATTCCTGTCCTTATCGCTAAGTCCTCCCCTCCCCCTTACTCAAACAAGGTTGCAATATATTATTTATCAATTCTCAATGTCTCTCTGCCAATTAAAAGGGAACCAGTATAAGCCAGATATTTTTCTAATTGCCTTCAGTTCAAAAGTTCCTGTTCAGTCCCAATTATTCTTTTAGCCAGAGGTTACCTAGGTTTGAAATGATTTTTTTATACCCTCAAGTCCTCACGTAAGATACACCCAAAAGTATTCAAGAAGCAAAATTGTTGTTGTCCAGTGTAATCTGTTATCTTAGTTGTCATTATCATTTGACATTCCTCTCAATATATTTGTACTTTAAAGATTTTAAAAAGTCTTTAGAAAGGCAATGAAGTGCTCAATAAGCTATAATAGATGTTCAAGTTGTTTATTTTTCTTGTTTAAATCAATTTTGTTAATTTCAATGACATTGTCTCATTTCCCAAAAAGAGCGTGCCAAATGTTAGTCCTGTTTATAATGCTCATTTGTGCTGCTTTTCTCAGTACATCTTCCTTATGTTACAGGCTTTTCTGCCGGCTTTAATGAAAGCAGCTCAACTGAGTGATGAACCTGGCTTCAGCAGTAAGAAAGCAGCGGTTATCAACATGTCCTCTATCTTGGGCTCCATGGAGACTTTCAGCATGGAGTTTTGGAAAGCATGTGCCTACAGGATCAGCAAGGTCCTTGTCCTTAACTGCATGCACAAAGGGGAACAATGATGAAACAAATCCAACCGCATTCGATAACATCTTGATTTCAAAAGTTACTGCTCAATGGGATAAGTCAATAGCAGGTCATGCTGCATTTGAAGTTTCGCCCTTTCCTTATATAAATCTTCAGTAGGTGATACTGAATAAACTTTATCCATTTCTTTAATCCTGTTAATAATCACTGAAAGCTCCACTTTAGCTTTCCTTCTTAAAGCTGTTGAGTATGAAATTATATGTCCCCTAAGAAAAGATTTCATCATATACCAAATAACCAAATTTTACATACCCTCAGTTGTATTTAATTCAAAAAATAAAGAGATTTGCTCTTTTATGAAACTTTAAAATGTTGAATCATAGAGCAATACAGCATTAAATCTCTACTGAGCTGCACTCCGTGTGTTATCAGAAAGCTTCAGTGCGAGTCTCATGGCCCCGTGATCCAACAGCACAATAACGTTCTGTACACAATCAGCAATAAAGGATACCAATCGCGTATCTAACAGAAAGTAATCAATTCTTGAATATTTTTGATGTACATGTGGAAAAAAAAGAAAAATCTTTATCATTAGGATGAAGAAATCTCCAAATGTCTAACACGCCATATTCTAGTAAAAAGGAGTTAATACAGGACGCTGCATTAGGAAGGCACGGATTGGTTGATGACTTGTCAATCAAGGGATTGAGCCAGCAAATAAAATCACCACCCATAATCAACTTATATTTATTTAAATTCAGCAGTGCAGAAAATAACCTCTTAAAAAATTCAGGACTATCTACATTAGGTTTAGTAAAAATTGATCATATATCCAGAAAATAATAGATTCAAGCAAATAATACGTTGTGACTTAGGTTAAATTCATGCAGATCTTAAAAAAAAGAAAAACACAAGAATCAAAGCGATGGCTATACAAGCATAGAACGTCGATTAAACTTTAAATGATTCAACTACACACGATTGTCAGCAAAGGATTAAATGTTGAAATTACTTGCAAAGCAGCAGTGTAGGAGTTGCTTGCGCTACCGAATTAAACTTGTTAAGAAACTTCCGCACCTCCTCAGGAGAACCAAGACGTTTAGGACGAGTGTTAGGTGGAAAAATTTCAACTGGCCAGGAAAGCGCAAAGACGGACAACAGTTTTTCTTATACAATTCTGTCATCACTTCCCGATATTTAGTTCTTTCTGCCTAAACTTCAGGGGCAAAATCTTCAACTATATGAAAGTCCACACCATTGCAAGTTAACTTGCCCCACTTCCTGGCATCCTGAAGAATTGCTTCTTCAGTAGCAAAATAATGTAAACACAGAATCAGCATTCATGATTTCATCTCAACCGATGGCTTGTTATGGGGGATTTGGTGAGCCCTGTATTAACTGAGAGGTTTCAAGACACTCACTAAAAAGTGAGTTTAACAAACACATAAACAACCTTAATGGCTCTCTGGTTTCCATGTTTTCAGGCAAACCTAGTATACTTAAATTCATCCTTCGGCTTCTACTTTCCAGATCAGAGATTCCTGTGTCACAAGGGGGACATGGAGACTGGACCCAAATGTAGGACGCAGGCACTGAAGTACTAGGGGCAGGACAAAACAACTAAAGGATAGAACAAAATGGGGAGACCGTGGCATGCAACAGTGATCCTGGGGATCAGGGAGTTCATGACGAAGGCAGGACCCCAGCTAGGCTAAAGGATGGGTCTATGGGACAAGGAATGCTGGGAGGATAATCCCCTGGGCAGGCCACATTACTTCTGGGCAGGGCCCAGCCTCCCAGGCAGGAACACAGGGGCCTGGGCAGGATGCAAGGCACAACCCATCAGAAGCGAGGCGTAGGAAAGGGTCAGAGTCCTCAAGGCAGGCCACATAGCTTAGCAGGGCCATCTCCCAGGCAGGAACATGGGGGGACTGGGTAAGACACAGAGCACCTGGGCAGATTGCAGGGCACAACCCATCAGAAGAGAAGGGTAGAAAAGAGTTGGAGTCCCCCCACTGGGTAACAGCAGTCCAGCCTGCTTACCCAACAGAGGCAGGGATCAGAAGGGAGCTCTGTCCAGGGTGACTACAAGAACAGACTTACAGAACTAGATGATTAACAGTGGGTACTCCAAGCCAGGGTCAAAACAGGATAGCCAGGCAAACCAGACAAGACAACCCCCAA
The DNA here is from genome assembly GCF_030144855.1 of Hypanus sabinus. Taxonomy (NCBI): domain Eukaryota; kingdom Metazoa; phylum Chordata; class Chondrichthyes; order Myliobatiformes; family Dasyatidae; genus Hypanus; species Hypanus sabinus. The sequence continues at coordinate 91,502,435 of NC_082718.1, forward strand.
TTAGACTCAGTCCCAGAGCCCCTATACATACACCTGCCGGCCGATAGGTCTCAGGTGCACCTCCTTAATCCAAGATGATCCCATTTGGGCTGAAGCATGAAAGGAGGGACGGCTACAAGACCCGGAGTCCGCGGACCGTATCAAGACCCGGAAAGCATGCTCCGGACCGGACCATAACATTCCTGGACGGCAGATACAGTTGTTTCAAGCTTTTCATTAGCATTTGTCAGTTCATCAATTTTAGAATCCACCATTTGAATTTTGGTTTTGGTATGTTGCATCAATAAGAACATTCTTTCAGGAGTAGAGGATTCTTCTACCTCCCATGTGAATTTGGTTTGTTCAGTTTCAGAAACAATTTTGCCACGTCTTAATTCCTTTTCAGTTTGGGTTCCAGCCATCAGAATTAAATCGCTAAAAGTAATGAATCTTCAAAGTTTAAACAAAAGTAGCAGTGGAAATTAGATTGTAAAAGGATAGGGAAGAGCCAACCAGCGTCTCAGTCCATGAGCTGCCCAAAAGAGACTGGAAGAATGTCTACAAGTGGCCGGAGCTCAAATCCTATGAGCAGATTGGCCATTCCCTTATGATTTTTTTTGTTCCTTTCCACACCTTGTGCTGCATTGGCAGGAAACCTTGCCATCTCTTTTGCACTTTTGTCTGCCTTTTTCCGAAGCAGTGTTGCCAGCTCGACACCCAACCCAGCACGGATGGAAAGCGTGCAGGGAGCCAGCCGGATTCGAACCCAGGACCACTCGCCTCCAAGTCGGGTGTGGATGCCACAACACCACCAACTGGCTATTCCATTATGGAAAGCGCAATAAAGCTTCAGGATGTGTACACCACAAGTCACCGGGATGATCACAGTAGATAAATTAGAGTGACATTCACATTTTTCAAGAATGCATAGAACTATATAAACCCTTGCCTGGAATGTCTTTTAAAACCCATTTTGAAAGTGAAAAGTCAGAATACCTAATGGTTGTGACAAGGAGTTTGGGCTGAAACCATTGCGGTTTTTAATCGGAAGGGCAAATGAGAGTCTGAGGAAGAGTTAGTATTCTGGGAAAGAACAGTGAGGAGGTGGGATTGACACTTGTATGAGTTGGTCATCCGATGCCTTAAAGAAAACTTGTGAACTGCAATTTTTGCCAGATAATAATGCAGTCACTTAGCTATATTGGTCTTTTAAACAGGCTGGACTGAATATGGTCACCAAGTGCTTAACTAATGAGCTGACACCCCACAGAATCCTTTGTGCTTCAGTGCACCCCGGCTGGGTCAGAACAGACATGGGTACTGAAAAGGTAAGAAAAAAGACATAGTGAATAGTCTAGAATTGCATCAGCCATCAATATGACTAAGTTTTTTAAATAAGAGATTTCAATTTTCTATCTCAGTAGTTAATTTGTTATTAGTCTTGATTAATACCCACCCATTTTATTGTTTGCTTATACTATTTACCTCAATTTCCTCTGTAATCATTGTAATATTTGCCAAGCTTGAGTTTTAATGCAAGTTGTTACATCATAAAATGAACTTTTTGTTTCTGGATTATGCAGCATTTTGTCCTTTTTAACCCCCCCCCCCCCCACTTCACCATCAGTGAGTTATATTGCCGTATTCTAAGTAGTTCATTGCAGTTCATCGCTTTAATTAGGCTTTTGCCTTTGGCAAACATCACGTTTGTTGTTGTATTGTCTCCTGCTGTCCAGGCTGCTTCACTGAGGCCACTGTTACGAGGGGTCTGCAAGTTCATTCCAATGCAGATTTTTCCCCAAGGTCTGGCAACTAGTTTGGATATTGATTCAGAGCTGCCCTTGCCAGACAAAATACCTTCATGTCTGGGGATCTTGGACTTCGTACTTTATTTCTATCTAATCTTTTATTTTGTTTGCTTTCACCAGGCACCACTAACCAAAGAAGAAAGTATACAAGGATTACTTAGGATATTTTCAAATCTGTCAGACAAAGACAATGGATCATTTATAGACTGGAGAGGTGAACGTGTACCTTGGTGAAGACTAACTTGCACGAATTAACATGAAATAGAAGTGGAATTTATTACCACTGATTTTTGAATTCATAAGTTTAATATAGCATATTGGAAGTAATGAACAGTATACTAGATGTACTTAACACTTTAATAAATATAAATTCTTAATAAAGTTATCACAATTTAACTGAATTATGTGTATTGAACTTCTTGCACTTCATTTGAATATACACCCAGTGGCCACATTATTAGGTAGCTCCTGGACCTAATAAAGTGGCCACTGAGTATACGATCATGGTCTTCTGCTGCTACAGCCCATCCACTTCAAGGTTTGATGTGTTGTGCCTTCAGAGATGCTCTTCTGCACGTCACTTGTATCGTGTCATTATTATTTACTGTTGCCTTCCTGTCAGCTTAAGCCAGTCTGGCCATCCTCCCCTGACCTCTCTGTTCCAGCTCCTACCATCCGGGAAATGGTACCGCTGCATTAAAGTCAGGAACAACAGGTTCTGGGACAGCTTCTTCCACCAGGCCATTAGACTGATTAATTCATGCTGATACAATTGTATTTCTATGCTGTATTGTTATACATACATTTATTACAAATTACTATAAATTGCACATACAGATGGAAATGTAAAGATTTTTACTCATGTATATGAAGGGTATTAGAAATAAAGTCAAATTCATCAACAAGGCGTTTTTGCCCATGGAAATGCCTCTCATTGGATGTTTTTTGTAATTTATTTTTTTATTGAAGTTCATCATCAAACAAACATTTCCATAAGATGTATTTCAGATGTTGTACATATATATCATAAAATCATATATATCACAAATCTCCACAAAGTATTTATCTGAGGTATACACATAGAAAAGAGTGGAAAGAAAAAACAAGCAAAAGGAAAGAACTATGTACAAGTAGGGAGTGATCTTTTTTTACAACAGATTCATTGATTTGTGAGAATAAAATCAGGCCTATGAGGCATTATGTAGTTAAACCATTTTTCCCAGTATGAATCAAATTGTTCCAAATTAGGTAAAATTCTCTTACGTTTGATTGGATTTAATAGCCCATTGACATGAAAAGAAATGAATTTTACCTTGTCCTTAGCCATCTTAGCCCTCCAGGTCAAGCAGTTTTCCTTCTTGGTGATGTATGATTTTTATTGTCTTGCTCAGTGTCCGTTCCATGTTTTGAACGCAATCTTCCACCTTCTCAATGCGAGTCTCTGCCACCGCTACTTTTTGATTAACGCTGGCGAGCTCTGCCTTAATATCACGGAGCTGCTGCTTTATATCTTTCTGGACCTCCATTATTTCTCTCAGGATTTCGAAGCTATTCCCCACTTTGCCTGAATTAGGCCCAGCAGCCGCCTCGCTCGCACACGGTCGGGTCGTAGAGACGTTCGCTGCACTCCTCTCGGACGCAGGCTCCGCAGTGTCGCTTTTTTTATTTCCATTTCTTCTTCCCATTCTTACCCCTCTCTTCAGCTCAAATGTTTTTCGAAAAATATTATATTTGATGGGTTATTGGGGCTTAATACGTGTTTTTCTGGAGGAGCTTGTGACTTAAGCTGCCATTCTCGATGATGACATCACCGGACTCTCGCCTCTGCTTCCACATTGGATGTTTTTTGTTTTTCTCAGTATTCTCTGTATAGTTGAGAGACTGTGTGTGAAAATCCCAGGAGGTCTGCTGCTTCTGAGATACTCAAACCACCCCATCTGGCACCAATAATCACTCCACAGTCAAACTCACTTAGAGCACATTTCTTCCACTTTCTGATGTTTGGTCTGGGAAAAAAACAACTGAACCTCTTGACCATGTCTGCATGCTTTTAAACACTGAGTTTAAAACTCAGTGTTTTAACTCCTTCTTGAAAGCATCCAGAGAATTGGCCTCCACTGCCTTCTGAGGCAGAGCATTCCATAGATCCGCAACTCTCTGGGTGAAAAAGTGTTTCCTCAACTCTGTTCTAAATGGCCTACCCCTTATTCTTAAGCTGTGGCCTCTGGTTCTGGATTCCCCCACCATCGGGAACATGTTTCCTGCCTCTAGCGTGTCCAATCCCTTAATAATCTTATATGTTTCAATCAATAACCTGATATGTTTCAGTCATTATATATAGGGACACTTGTCTGGGGGAGTCAGCAAGAGATGAGAACAACTTTGATAGTCGGTCTCTTTAGTAGCATGAATCAATAAACTGTTAACGTAAAAGGATTTCTCCAGCAGGTAGCCCATTATCCAGTTGGGAAACTGTCCAGAGGCTGCTCTATGCAAGATATCAATCTGTGGGGGAATTCTGCAGGGTTTATAATCCAAATATTCAAGAACTCTCATGCCTGAACGTTATTTAGTGTATAAACTAGCTAGCCTCCTTCCCCCTCCCGCCACCTTTTTATTCTGGCCTCTTTTCAGTCCTGAAGAAGTGTCTTGGCCCGAAGCGTCGACTGTTCATTTATTTCTATAGATGCTGCCTGACCCCGCTGGGTTCCTCCAGCATTTTGTGTGAGTTACTTGGATTTCCAGCGTCTGCAGTTTTTCTCGTGTTTTGTCTTCCACCAGATTGGTAGCTGCGCCAGGTTCCAGTGTTTGCAGCCTCTTGTGTTTCACTTGATCACACACCCTTGTTGCAAATCCAATGTAGTACCGACGAAGGGTCTCGGCCTGAAACGTCGACAGCGCTTCTCCCTATAGATGCTGCCTGGCCTGCGGTGTTCCACCAGCATTTTGTGTGTGTTGTTGTTCCAATGTAGTACTGTTGCTTTCTGGGTGAAATGTTTCATCTGCTCTGTTAAAAGGATCTAAAGATTCAAAGGCACTATTTTGAAGAGAAGGTAACTGATTCCTTATGCTCCTGTTTGAGGGAATTTACAGTTTGATTAGCTGTTATGATTTCAGCATTACAATACTTAATAAATATTTAACTGTAGAATGTTCTGGAAAAACCAAGGTTAAAAAGTGTTGTAACAAAGAAAGATACTTCGAAAACATTTCATAAATTGATAATACAGTGGTCACATTATATTTTGAAGTTATCTGTTAAGTCAGTTGTCATAATGTAAATAAAGTACTTTCCACAGATTTATTTGGGAACCAGTGGATCCTTTAAGCTGGAAAGAACTGAGTTTGCCACATCAAAAGAAGTAAATGTAATAAAGATAGAATTTCATCTAAATACTATTAATTTTTTGGAACATGTACTTCCAGTCTGAAAAATATTGGGCCTAAATTCTTTGATGTGCCAAACTCTTTCTCACCTTTCCCACCATTATATTTCCTGTGGGATATGGGTGACTTTGATTTTGCATGTCAGTCTTTATTCTGCATGCAAAACAATTTATCAAGAAAGCATTTGCCCAAAGGTTGGCATTCTGATTCGGAATCTTGTGCCAAATGATCCCTTGACCAAACTAAGGGTGTGAGTAACGGAGTTTATTAAACAGCATTTAAAGATAAACAAATTCAGAATCAGAATTGGGTTTAATACCATTGGCATATGTCATGACACTTGTTTTGCAGAAGGACGTTTAGCAACGGAGGATCTGGAACTGTTTGAGATGGTCAATGCCAAGATGCCTGTCTGCTGATGCACCAAGTGACATTTGAACAGATAGATAGAAGTTCTCTCTTTAGTACATTTGGTTTGTTTGAACAGGGGATTTTATCAGAGTTCCTACTTGACTAGTATTGACTATTTCTTCTTCCATGATTTTCTACCCGCTTGCTCCTTCCATCCTTCAACTCTACATTTAACTTTTCCAGATCATTGGAGTCCAATTCCTTCACTTTATCTTTTCAGAGGACCTGAGTGTAAGTGTCATTACAAAGAAGGCACATGCAAAATGCCGGAGGAACTCAGCGGGCCAGGCAGCATCTACGGGGGGAGAAAAGTGCAGTCGATGTTTCGGGCCGGGACCTTTCGGCAAGACTGGAGGAAGAAAAGCTGAAGTGCAGATTTAAAAGGTGGTGGGGGTAAGGGAGAGGGGAACACAAGGGTTTCGGGCCTGAAACGTCAACTGCACTTTTTTCCGTAGATGCTGCCTGGCCTGCTGAATTCCTGCAGCATTTTGTGTGTGTTGCTCGGGTTTCTAGCGTCTGCAGGTTTTCTCCTGTTTGTGACAAAGAAGGTCATGGCAGCAGCCCTTCCTCAGAAGTCTGAGCAGGTTCGGCGTGACATCCACAACTTTGACAATCCTTTATAGATGCACAGTGGAGAGAGCGCTGACTGGTCGCATTCCGGACTGGTATGGGAACACCAATGCCTGCGAGAGCAAAACAAAACTACAAGAAGAAGTGGATCCAGCCCAGTCCAATACAGGAAAAGCCCTACCCACCACTGAGCACATCTACAAGGAGCACTGCCTGAAGAAGGTAGCGTCCGTCATCGACTACCCCCACCAACTAAGCCATGCTCTCTTCTTGCTGCTGCCGTTGGGAAGGAGGTCCATGAGTCTTGGATCCCACACCATAACCAAGAGTGGATCAACTTAACTCTCCTCAACATTGAACTGATTCCACAACCTATTGACTAACTTTCAAGTATTCAACAACTTATGTTCTCAATATTACATTTTTTTTGTATTTGCACAGTTGGTCTTTTTTACATCAGCTTTTTGTCTTTATGTGGGTGTAGTTTTTCCATTGATTCAAATGTGTTTCTTTGTATCCACTGAAAACACCCATAAGAAAATGAGAAGGAGTTAAAGTACATTTATTAACAAAGTACATATATGTCACCATATACAACCCTTGTATTTTCTTGTGGGCTAACTCGATGAATCCATAGAATAATAGCCGCAACAGAGTCAATGAAAGACGGCACCAACTTGGGTGTTCAACCAATGTTCAAAAGACTACAAACTGTGCAAATACAAAATGAAAGGAATAGTAATAATAAATAGATAAGCAATAAACATTGCAAGCATGAGATGAAGTGTCCTTAAAAGTGAGTCCATTGGTTCTGGGAATATTTCACTGTTGGGACAAATGAAGTTGAGTGCGATTATCCCCTTTGGTTTGTTACGAAATCCCGTAACTGGATCACTTACCAGCAAAGATAGAGAGGTCCGTTGAAGTCTGATGGTACTATTTTTAAAAGTCTTTATTTATGAAGGGGCACAAAAATAAGATTAATACAAACATTCAGATAATATACGTCGTCCCTACTCAATCTAAAGGTGCGGGTCTAATAATAACCATCAATAAGAAACAGCTCGATCGTTTGTCTAGGGGATAATACATTGTCCAATGGAAATATAAAAGTCACTCAGTTCCTGCAGGCTTCAGCCTTTTTGAGGCGGGGGGGACTGCTGGGTTTTCACTTGTTGGAGAGAGAGAGAGATTGGTGAGAAAAGAAACTTGCCCGGGTCTTTTATGAAGCAAATCCGTTGAATCATGGGAGCGGGCTTCCCCATTGTTAGCTAAAAGCAGTTTTCCGTGATTCCAGTCACGGAATCCAACGCACATGGCTTCTTTCAAATGGCTTCCCGCTACTATGGGATCGTTAGTGTTTCTTCCGGTGCGTCTGAAGGGGGTGTTCTCCCAGACCCTCTTTTATACTTCCTCACAGGGTCTTAGATGTCAATCAGGTTGGGATGATGCAATCTCTCTCTCAACCAGCCCACTTTGCCCGAGGGCTTGCACATAGCATAGACCCCAATCCACAAACGTGGGCTCCAGGAGACAATGGTCAATGTCGCATTATTTTGCATCGCAGTGGAACGAGGTATTCGGCACGTCTCTCTCTCCCATTTCCTGAGTCTCCTGAAAGGACTCAATAGTGATCTTGCGATTCTCACAAAGGAGGGGGCTACCCCGCACCCTTCGGCCCCTCAGAGCTGTGGTACATTCATAGCACCCCCTTTCTTCAAAGCGTTTTCACCGCTGGTGAAAGCGAAGTAGTACAGAGTCTTACAGGGTTTTAGAATCAAACACAATACAAAAGTAGTTTTTTTTTATAGAGTAATACAGTTATACATTCAATTCAGTATCTAAACAGTTAACGATTACAGTGTCACTTTCTTTAATATCTTAACATCGCGTACCGTACTAAAGTCTTGTAGCATCAGACTTCAATTTAATAACCACCTATTTTTATTTTTTTCCTTCAGCAACAAAACTAAGGAGGTGTGATCTTAGCTTATGTGCAACTACAAAAGTTTATGCGAATACTAATCGTTTTGGTCGTTTTACTTAACCAGCAGGTCTCCAAGGGGCTGTCTTTATTATTCACAGGCTTTGGCGCAATCCCGTACAACCTGCTTTGCTGTTTAAAATGGCATCCCCATTAACCGTTGCCTCTTTTCCGGTGAGTCCCCCCCGTGGGGAACTTGAGTAATTTGGCATGGTAAACCCGCCCACTTCGTTCATAGGAGTTATTTTATCAGCACCGTCTCCCAAACTTAGACCATTAGACATAGTGGGGGGCCCCGCTATCTCCCGGCTCACTCTGTAAGTGATCTGCCAGGTTTAAAATTTCTTCATTCGACTTGGGAACTACAGACTTTCCGTTTCCTTCAATAATAATCCTCATCTCTCCATTCTTAAATTCTGCATTAACTTTGAACACACCTTTGAGCACAAACACCTGGGAACTCACACTTCCCATGGTTACCAAGGTTAACCCTTTTTCCACTGAACCAAGTCTATCTGACCCACGAGGACGGCCGCCCTGTTCCACTGAATCAAATACCTCAGACTTCTTCTGAGCTCCGTTACCAGGTTCAGTACCATGTGCATCCCCATCTTGGACACACTCAAACGGGACATTGGCCTCTTCCAGGCTTTCAATACCCATACCCTTTTTAAATTCTAAGTTCCACCGTTTCTCCCAGGTACTCTCTGGGCAACTCCCTTCCGGAGTAAACTCAACCCCGCGGGCTGAAACAACCTCATCTGCCAACCCAGCAGAATTCTTTGAGGTAAGGGCGCCCTTTTCATCGAGGGCTGCCCTCATTTCCTTATCAGGAACACCTTTAGAAGTTTCAACTTCCTCAAACAGTTCTGCCAGACCAGACAGATCATCCATGTCCAACTCTGGACCTCTTAACCGCACTATCAGTTCCTCATCTTTATTTTCTGCCTCTAGGACCTTTCTCCTCGCTAAAGGCATGTCTACCTCCGCTCCCTTACCCTCTTTCACTTTACTACTCTTCGTCTGCAAACTGAGGAAGTCAAGATATTGAGGCCAAGGGCCAGGAGCAAATTGTTTAGTTTTGAGGGGATGCCATTATTGAATGCTGAGCTGTAGTCGATAAAGAGTGTCCGGATGTGTGCATCTTTGCTGGACCGATGTTCCAGGGTTGACTGAAGAGCCAATGAGATGGCATCTTCGGTGGAGTTATAGAGATACAGCGCAGAATAGGTCCTTCCAGCCCTTTTCTATGCCAGCCTAATCATCAGACAATTTACAGTGAGCAATTAACTTGCCAACCGGTACGTTCCTGGACTGTGGGAGGAAACTCATGAGGTTACAGGGACAACGCAAAACTCTTTATAGGCAACAGTGGGAATTGAATCTGGGTCGGATCGGTGGTACTGTAAATCATTGAGCTAATTCTATGCTGTTTGATGGATCTGCTTCGCTCATCTTCAGACTTGCCCCCTCTTACTGCAGAGTTACTCCTTTTAGTACAGTATTCGGTATTTCTACCCTGGGGTAAAGAGACTCTGACCATCTATACTATTTATTCCTCTCTTAATTTCATATACTTCTGTCGGGTCTTCCACCCATCAGTCCTGAGCATTCCAGAGAAAACAATCCGAGTTTGTCCCGTCTCTCCGTATAGCTGTTATGTTTGACGACATATTCCGGTGATGGTAAACCTGGTCCTAACATTTCATCCAACTTGCCATTCACAAAGCCACAAAAGATTTACTCGTGTAGTGTTGTTGTAAGAGTTGTTTTCTTTTGTAAATTTATGGCACTTTTTATAATAATGTGCTGCAAATACTTCTTTTTTGTTTAAACTCGTATGTTACCAATGTTTATACAAATCTCAGGCTGCTTTTGTTGTATCAGGGTAGTTTTGCACCTACAGCTATCTTGATTCCTGCAGGTGTGGCTTTTTGAAAGAATCAAGCTATTGGAGTTACCCATGGTGATGTTTGCTGATCAGCCAATTTGATAAATGTACATATATCTGCAAAAATTATCTTTTAGCTGCTCAAGTTAACTTACCAGAGCTAAATTTTGAACTGATTTATTACTCCCTTTTATTTATCAGTGTTTTAACTAACATCATAAAATACCGAAGTACTGTATATATACTAGAAAAAAATTCTAAGAGTTATTGTCAATCATGTTTTGGTGTTTGTACATTTATAAACAATACTCTATTAGCATATCAGAGCTCTGAGATCGAGGGGTGTAGACTTTATGTAGGCATACAAGTGGCCATCACCTGACCCATTCTTTACACTAGTTAATCTTCAAGTCGCGGGCCCGCCCAGAGTTTATATCAGTCGATACCCAGGCATTGTGACGGGAGAGCCGGGGCTGGAGTGACGGCAGCAGGGATGCAGAGAGCGGTGCTGGTGACAGGAGCGAATCGCGGGCTGGGCCTGGAATTGATCCGCCAGCTGAGCCAGGTTGAGCGGCCGCCACGTTACCTGTTCGCCGCCTGCAGAGTCCCAGAGGGAGCCCGGGGGACGGTGAGTGGCTTCAGCCCTGAAAGGGGGCTTATTGCTTGAGGCAATGGTCAAGAGGGCTTTTACCAAACGGTTAATAGCCTCGTGATGGGGTGGGATCTTTCTGCAGAGGCGACCCACTCGGTACGAGGCTGAGTCGAATAATTTCTCCCTTAGCCATGCCTGTGCTTTGTTTCTATTTAAACAAAGTCCAGCTCCCGTTGCAACTCTCAACCCCCAGCCCTGGTAAGAATGGATCACTGGAGCGACAAAGAGCAGGTGGTTAATATTTACAGGGACATCGACAGGTTACACGGATATGTTGTGGTCCGATTGAAAAAGCCGAATAGGCACGGGGCGACGGGCTGAATGGCCTACGCGTGTTTCTGTGTATCAGGTAAAATGACCATTATTTGGCCATTGAGTCCATTTGTTTTCATTTTTTTTAAATCTCGCTCTTCTTTGGATTTTGTGGTCATCGTTTGCTGCACTTTTAGAGCATGAGGTAGGGTAAATCATTAATTTAAAATATTCTTCCACCTTTGAAAAGATTCTCTTTGCTTTTCTGTTGATGTATGTAAAAATAAAGACATATGTCAAAATTGTGCAGCTTTTTTTCTCTGCCACTTGTTGAAATCTCATCAGTAATTTTCCTGTTTTATATTACCTGTGCCCAGAAGGATCCCAGTGTCATAAAGTCACTAGAACATTGTGCATTGTGAATGGGCTGAAGTCAGATGTTTTGTATTCCTGCTTTTGAAACCACAAATAATGTATTTAGTACAATTTTCTTCTATTTGTCCAACATGCACAATTTGGCTGTTCTTTCATAGTACTTATTCTGCTAAAATCATCAAAACATTTGAAAATGTGCTCTAGTAATTTATTGTTAATGCCTCTCGGGACTTTTGCCATATTTTTCTGCAACAAAAATTGTCCAAAGAACCGGCTGTAGAGATTTTCACTGATCAGATGCTGTTGGATAATATTGCCGTTTATTTTTCCGAATGGTATTTAATTAATGTCTCTGTGCTCTGTAGGATCTTAAGAACTTGGCAAAACGTTTCTCAAACATAAAAATAGTTAATATGGGTAAGTGATTATCAATACCATAGTGACTTTTGTTAAGACTGTGAATTTTCCTGCATGCTCTGAGTTGATTTCTGTATCAAAAGTGAAGTTGAGTGTGGTTATCCCCTTTGGTTCAAGAGCCTGATGGTTGAGGGGTAGTAACTGTCTGTCCCTGAACATGGTAGGTCAGCCATGAGGCTCCTGTACCACCTTCCTGATGGCAACAGAGGGAAGAGAGCACGACCTGGGTATTGGGGGTCCCTGATGATAGACGCTGATGAAACACTGTTGCAGAATAGTCATGTAGATGTGCTCAATGAGGGAGGGATTTACTCGTGATGGACTGGGCCGTATCCACTACTTTTTGTAGGCGTTTCTGTTGAAGGGCATTGGTGTTTTCAATGTGATGCAGCCACTCAATATACTCTCCACTACAAATCTATAGAAGTTCGTCAGAGGTTTAGATGTCAAGCTGAATCTTCACAAACTCATAAGGAAGTAGAGGCACTGCTGTGCTTTCTTTATAATTCCGCTTGCGTGCTGAGCCCAGGACAGGTCCTCCAAAATATAACACTGAGGAAGTTAAAGTTGCTGACCCCTTCGACCTCTGATGAAGACTGGCTCATGAATCTCTGTTTCCTCCTGCTGAAGTCAATAATTCACTCCCAGGTTTGGCTGACATTGAGTAAGAGGTTGTTGTTGTGGCACCAGTCAGTCAGATTTTCAATTTCTCTCCTATATGCTGATTCATCAGCACCTTTGACTCAGCCGACAGCTGTGGTTTCACCAGCAAACTTGTATATGGCTTTGGAGCTGTGCTTAGCTACATGCTTCTAAGTGTAGAGCAGAGCAGAGGACTAAACACACGGTCTTGCAGTGCACCTGTGGGATTGTGGGAGGAAACCAAAGCGTCTGGAGGAAACTCATGAGGTTACGGGGACAACACAAAACTTTACAGGCAACAGTGGGAATTGAATCTGGGTTGGGTCGGTGGTACTGTAAATCATTGAGCTAATCATGATGGTGCTGTGCCACCATCTTGTACGTGTACAACCTCTTAAATCTGATTCTACGCTGTTTGATGGATCTGCTTCGCTCATCTTCAGACTTGCCCCCTCTTACTGCAGAGTTACTCCTTTTAGTACAGTATTCGGTATTTCTACCCTGGGGTAAAGAGACTCTGACCATCTATACTATTTATTCCTCTCTTAATTTCATATACTTCTGTCGGGTCTTCCACCCATCAGTCCTGAGCATTCCAGAGAAAACAATCCAAGTTTGTCCCGTCTCTCCGTATAGCTGTTATGTTTGACGACATATTCCGGTGATGGTAAACCTGGTCCTAACATTTCATCCAACTTGCCATTCACAAAGCCACAAAAGATTTACTCGTGTAGTAAGTATAGTTAAGAGTTGTTTTCTTTTGTAAATTTATGGCACTTTTTATAATAATGTGCTGCAAATACTTTTTTTGTTTAAACTCGAATGTTACCAATGTTTAAACAAATCTCAGGCTGCTTTTGTTGTATCAGGGTAGTTTTACACTTACAGCTATCTTGATTCCTGCAGGTGTGGCTTTTTGAAAGATTCAAGCTACTGCAGTTACCCATGGTGATGTTTGCTGATCAGCCAATTTGATAAATGTACATATATCTGCAAAAATTATCTTTTAGCTGCTCAAGTTAACTTACCAGAACTAAATTTTGAACTGATTTATTTCTTCCTTTTATTTATCAGTGTTTTAACTAACATCATAAAATACTGAAGTATATTGTCAATCATGTTTTGGTATTTGTACATTTATAAACGATACTCTATTAGCAAATCAGAGCTCTGAGAATGAGGGGTGTAGCCTTTATGTAGGCGTACAAGTGGCTAAGGTACCTGTGGCTGGAACGATCCAGCAATCCAGAAAATTGATTGAGAAAAAAGGTAGTTTAAGATTTAAAGAATGTGCTTAACGTTTGTACTCAAACTTTAGATACACTGCACTGCGTTTTACAATCTATTTGTTAAATATCATCAGTGTTAGATATAATGTACATCTCTGTGCTGTAATATGACACGAGCAGCTTTTAAGTTAGAAAAAGGCAGTACAAATGAATAAACCAGATTTAATTTCTTTATGTATATTTTTAAAGATCTGGATGACTTTGACAGCATTCAAACGAGTGCTGAAGAGATACAAAAGGTATTGAAAAACGATGGCCTGAATCTGTTAATAAACAATGCTGGGATCAATATTGATGGAGGTCTGTATGACATTACCCCAGAAATAATGATGAAGACTCACACGATCAATGTCATTGGCCCAATGATGGTTACCAAGGTAACTTGCAATTTAGGTTTGGTTTTGAGGTATTTATTGTACCATTGGTTCTGTTCAATTTCTTTGGCTGGTCGGAGAGTACCGAGAAGAGGGTGGGGTCTAAATCCTCCTCGTACTATCTTTCAGAATGGATGCAAGAGATGCTGTGTACAAACACTGTACTTTGTACCCTAGTTTTTGAGATTGCTTTTCTCCCAAGAAATCTTGCTTAAATGCTGCATTGATAGGCCTACAACAGGGGTTCCCAACTTTTTTTTTAATGCAGTGAAGTTTTATCATTAACTAAGGGGTCCATGGACTCCAGGTTGGGACCGCTGGCCTACACTTCATCAATGACTTGTTTGGCCAGTTTGTTAACTGTCTCTCATCAAGTTGTCAACTTGTGAACATGACTAAGTAGATCATTATGAAGGAGCAGAAAACATCATTCATTGGGCAACTGAGAGAAGGAAAATAATAATATTGACTTTAAAATAGGACTTGAAACTATTAAAATCTTTTCAGGTCACCTGAAGCAGTTAATGGATAACTGGAAAAGTAGTCACTAGCCAGTTCATGGACAGCAAGATGTAACAAATGATCACATGATTTATTTCTGGCAGTGTAGAAAGAGAGAAAGTAATGGTTAAATTATTGGTTCTTATATCCACCTAAGAGAACAGACAGTTGAACAGCTCTGTGTTTAAATCCCATCTAAAATTCAGTAAAATTGCAAAGATGTACAGGTTAGGGTTACTAAATTGTGGGCATGCTATGTATGCTGCCCTCAGCACCTTCCTGAAGCAAGCAACACAGTTCACTGTGTGTCTTGATATACATTTGACAAACAAAGCTAATCTTTAGTATCACAGCTAGCGCAACAGTGTTCAGAACCACTGTGGTATGCCTGCTGACGGCTTTTGTGCTCAGTTCTCGGAAGCTGGACTTGAGCCTGCAACCTCCTGACCTGAGTTGAGATTATTACCAGGTAGGCAGCAGCTGATGCAAAGATATCAGCAGATTTTGAAAATTCTGTTTGACAAGTTATAGTCGCTAATGAGAAGAATTTAAGACTGGCGTATTTGGACAACAATTTTTTTCATAAGCACTGCTTCCTCAGAGTTTATTTTATGATAGACTGCTTGAAGCTAAAATATAATTTCAGATCACTTTTATCACCTGGGAATTTGGAGAAAGAAATTAACTCTGAATGAATTAATGTGTTTCATTGCATAACGGTTGCTGATGCTTTGTAATAGTTCAACTAAGCTAAAAACGTTTTGTTGATGATTATCGCTTGTACTCAGTGTGAGAGGCTTCTCAACCTTGTCCAAAAATCAACCAGTATTGATGGATTCCAGTTGCTCTGATGCCATTTCTCCATGACAGCAGTGTCCTGGTGAAAACTTCCACCACGCTTGTCACTGATAGCGCTAAGATTTGCAGGGAAGAATCTAAATGGGAATGCAGAAAATTAATCTTCCGTGACATGTTGCACTTCATGGTTTTGTATGCTTGAAGCATGTTGTCAACCAGCTACACGTAGTTTGCTGCTCTGCATTGATGCTCAGTTGAAAAATTTCAACAACATCCTTGAATACCTTCCATGCAATTTTCTCTGGTCCCACTAGAAGTTCTTTGAGTGCTTGTCATTGATGCTCTGTTTGATTTGTGGACCATCAAAAATGGCCTTTCTTAATCTTGGCATCAGATATTCTGAGAAATTCATCTCAAACATTGAAATCTTTTGAGGAAATTTATAGCCTTTCTAAAGCTTGTCCTGCCTAAACATGCCCAGGGGTACCTGGACAAGCTTACATTGTGGACAGTGTTTTAATTGACTTGAATTATGAGTTCAAATAAAAAATAGAAGTGATTTCAAAATAATGGTTCACGATAAGGAAATTCCATGGAAGTTGCATGATCATCAGCCCAAAATCCATAAGATACACCCAAAAGTATTCAGCAAGCAAAATTTTTGTTGCCCAGTGTAATCTGTTATCTTAGTTGTCATTATCATTTGACATTCCTCTCCATATATTTGTACTTCAAAGATTATTTTAAAAATCTTTAGAAAGGTAATGAAGTGCTCAATAAGCTATAATAGATGTTAGTTGTTTATTTTTCTTGTTTTAATCAATTTTGTTAATTTCAATGACATTGTCTCATTTTCCCAAAAAGAAGAACGTGCCAAATGTTAGTCCTGTTTATAATGCTCGTTTGTGCTGCTTTTCTCAGTACATCTTCCTTATGTTACAGGCTTTTCTGCCGGCTTTAATGAAAGCAGCTCAGCTGAGTGATGAACCTGGCTTCAGCAGTAAGAAAGCAGCGGTTATCAACATGTCCTCTATCTTGGGCTCCATGGAGACTTTCAGCATGGAGTTTTGGAAAGCATGTGCCTACAGGATCAGCAAGGTCCTTGTCCTTAACTGCACGCACAAAGGGGAACAATGATGTAACAAATCCAACTGCATTCGATAACTCGTGTTTGTTGATGTTTCTTTATCCTCCAGGTTCTTTACAGAACTTTTACTTTGCCATTTGGAGGCGGTGGATGTGTGGGCTGGTTGTACTTACCAAAATGAAGCCATAGTTAGCATTAGTTACTTCCTGCCATGACATCAGTGAACCCTATCTCAGATAAAATATTGGGGCGGCGATGATATCGTGGTGGCTAGCACAATGCTTTACGGTACCAGTGACCCAGGTTCAGTTCCCGTCGCTGTTTGCAAGACATTTTGTACGTTCTCACTGTGACCATGTGGCTTCCTTGCATATTCCAAAGACCTACCAGTTGGTAGGTTCATTGGCCATCGTAAAGTGGTTAGGCTAGTGCATAGTAGATACAGAGTAAATCTTTTAACTTCCTCAATTTCATTCTTTAGCTCACCCCTCAGAAGAACACTGCTGTTTTTTTATATCAACATGATCTATTTCTAATTTTCTGCCCCGGCATCCCACAGCATCTTGTGTGAATTTATCATTTGTAGAGATTTTCATAATGTCAGCTGGGTGCCAATCCTTGGAAGTGGTTTCACCCCTAGGTCTAAGCTGCAATGAAAAGTTAGTACTTCTGTCTAGAGCCATTCTGCTAAAGTGCCTTAATGACACAACTGGCTATAGACAAATTGCAACAAGAATGGCACAATGCAGAATGGTCTAGTCATTAATAAAATGTGACTCAATGCATTCAGACTAAAGCTGAACAATGCATGATTAATTGGAACTGTGTGTGGATAGAAAAGACTGCAAAATCACAAATAATGCTGAGATTTCTGAATAAGAACATAAAGTGCACGAAAGATGATGAATGTCTACAAGTGGCCGGAGCTCAAATCCTATGAGCAGATTGGCCATTCTGTTATGACCTTTTTTTATTCCTTTCCACACCTTGTGGCACATAGGCTGGAAACATTTAGAACTTTTGTCTGTTTTTTTGAGGCCGAGTTGCCAACTCGACACCCAACCCAGCATGGATGGAAAGCGTGCAGGGAGCCAGCCGGATTCGAACCCAGGACCACTCGCCTCCAAGTCGGGTGTGGATGCCACAACACCACCAACTGGCTATTCCATTATGGAAAGTGCAATAAAGCTTCAGGATGTGTACACCACAAGTCACCGGGATGATCACAGTAGATAAATTAGAGTGACATTCACAATTTTCAAGAATGCATAACACTATATAAACCCTTGCCTGGAATGTCTTTTAAAACCCACTTTAGAAGTGAAAAGTCAGAATACCTAATGGTTGTGACAGGAGTTTGGGCTGAAACCATTGCGGTTTTTAATCGGAAGGGCAAATGAGAGTCTGAGGAAGAGTTAGTATTCTGGGAAAGAACAGTGAGGAGGTGGGATTGACACTTGTATGAGTTGGCCATCCGATGCCGTAAAGAAAACTTGTGAACTGCAATTTTTGCCAGATAATAATGCAGTCACTTAGCTATATTGGTCTTTTAAACAGGCTGGACTGAATATGGTCACCAAGTGCTTAACTAATGAGCTGACACCCCACAGAATCCTTTGTGCTTCAGTGCACCCCGGCTGGGTCAGAACAGACATGGGTACTGAAAAGGTAAGAAAAAAGACATAGTGAATAGTCTAGAATTGCATCAGCCATCAATATGTCTAAGTTTTTTAAATAAGAGATTTCAATTCTATCTCAGTAGTTAATTTGTTATTAGTCTTGATTAATACCCACCCATTTTATTGTTTGCTTATACTATTTACCTCAATTTCCTCTGTAATCATTGTAATATTTGCCAAGCTTGAGTTTTAATGCAAGTTGTTACATCATAAAATGAACTTTTTGTTTCTGGATTATGCAGCATTTTGTCCTTTTTAACCCCCCCCCCCCCCCACTTCACCATCAGTGTGTTATATTGCCATATTCAAAGTAGTTCATTGCAGTTCATCGCTTTAATTAGGCTTTTGCCTTTGGCAAACATCACGTTTGTTGTTGTATTGTCTCCTGCTGTCCAGGCTGCTTCACTGAGGCCACTGTTACGAGGGGTCTGCAAGTTCATTCCAATGCAGATTTTTCCCCAAGGTCTGGCAACTAGTTTGGATATTGATTCAGAGCTGCCCTTGCCAGACAAAATACCTTCATGTCTGGGGATCTTGGACTTCGTACTTTATTTCTATCTAATCTTTTATTTTGTTTGCTTTCACCAGGCACCACTAACCAAAGAAGAAAGTATACAAGGATTACTTAGGATATTTTCAAATCTGTCAGACAAAGACAATGGATCATTTATAGACTGGAGAGGTGAACGTGTACCTTGGTGAAGACTAACTTGCACGAATTAACATGAAATAGAAGTGGAATTTATTACCACTGATTTTTGAATTCATAAGTTTAATATAGCATATTGGAAGTAATGAACAGTATACTAGATGTACTTAACACTTTAATAAATATAAATTCTTAATAAAGATATCACAATTTAACTGAATTATGTGTATTGAACTTCTTGCACTTCATTTGAATATACACCCAGTGGCCACATTATTAGGTAGCTCCTGGACCTAATAAAGTGGCCACTGAGTATACGATCATGGTCTTCTGCTGCTACAGCCCATCCACTTCAAGGTTTGATGTGTTGTGCCTTCAGAGATGCTCTTCTGCACATCACTTGTATCGTGTCATTATTATTTACTGTTGCCTTCCTGTCAGCTTAAGCCAGTCTGGCCATCTTCCCCTGACCTCTCTGTTCCAGCTCCTACCATCCGGGAAATGGTACCGCTGCATTAAAGTCAGGAACAACAGGTTCTGGGACAGCTTCTTCCACCAGGCCATTAGACTGATTAATTCATGCTGATACAATTGTATTTCTATGCTGTATTGTTATACATACATTTATTACAAATTACTATAAATTGCACATACAGATGGAAATGTAAAGATTTTTACTCGTGTATATGAAGGATATTAGAAATAAAGTCAAATTCATCGACAAGGCGTTTTTGCCCATGGAAATGCCTCTCATTGGATGTTTTTTGTAATTTATTTTTTTATTGAAGTTCATCATCAAACAAACATTTCCATAAGATGTATTTCAGACGTTGTACATATATATCATATAATCATATATATCACAAATCTCCACAAAGTATTTATCTGAGGTATACACATAGAAAAGAGCGGAAAGAAAAAAAAATTAAAAGGAAAGAACTATGTACAAGTAGGGAGTGATCTTTTTTTTACAACAGATTCATTGATTTGTGAGAATAAAATCAGGCCTATGAGGCATTATGTAGTTAAACCATTTTTACCAGTATGAATCAAATTGTTCCAAATTAGATAAAATTCTGTTATGTTTGTTTGGATTTAATAGCCCATTGACATTAAAAGAAATGAATTTTACCTTGTCCTTAGCCATCTGTATTTATCTGTCAATGTACCATTGAAATTAGAATAAAACTTAATAGATCTACTCCCTGAACAAATAAAATGTGCAAATAACATCAAAAATGGCAATGAACGTGTGATTCCATGGTTGAAGTCTCTGGTAGATGACCCTGCATTGAGCTAGAGGAAATGTCTAGCTGTGGGGGGTAACCCCTCCTACTTGTGAGTTGAGGGCCCCCAATGCAGTATTCATAAAAGTCAGTGAAGAAATCCATTACACAGAAAAGATTTCCCTGTGTATTCCTCCTATATATATACATACACACACATACACATATATTTTTATCTATCTATCTATCTATATATATACATAGATACATACATACACACACACACATTACATACACATATATATTCTCATTTTGGTGGGAAAAAGGAGTAAGTGAGTGAATAAAGAATAACAACTAAGTAATATAAAATCCACATTATAATAAGTATTTCTCAAGATAGGTATATCACCGTGTACTTTTGCTTCTGTTTAGCTTCTCAACATTTTTAAAGTTAGCCAAACCTTATGGCTCTTCTGAAGGGGGTGAGGACTGTCTTTGGGAATCTCCCGGTCTCTTCCTGATATATTTCTCTCGGCCTCCTCCCGTCTCCTGCCTTCTGAATTCTCGCACTATTTCCCAAGCGGAGCAGGATAATTCCTCATTCAGGCTTTCCCTCATTTTGGTGACGCTAACGGGCAACCCTCTTGCCTTCATTTCTGTAGTCGCCTCTTCCACCGTCTGGTACAACCACGTCCCGTTGTCATAAATCACTCGAAGTTTAGCAGGGTACGGAGTTTGAAATCTAATCTTGTTTTGCTTTAGTACTCGCTTTACTTCAGAGTATTCTTTACATTTCTGCAGGACTGCGGGGGTGGGGGTTAATCTTGGTTGAGATGTATCAATTTATTGTCGTAAAACACTCTCTTTTTACCCCAGGCCCTTTGTAGAATCTGCGCCTTGGTGCTGTACTGCAGGAATTTAATTATTATTGAGTGTGGCTTTCTATCCAGGGTAGGTTTCAGAACGAACGCACGGTGAGCTCTCTCGACTTCCAGCCCCATAACCGAGGGAAGATCCAGTGCGTCCCGCAATAACTTTTCAATAAATTCCGTCATAGACGAGGCCTCCGCTCCTTCGGGAACGTTGTAGATTCTGATATTTTTCTGCCGTGATCTTCCCTCCAGGTCAAGCAGTTTTCCTTCTTGGTGATGTATTATTTTTATTGTCTTGCTCAGTATCCGTTCCACGTTTTGAACGCGATCTTCCACCTTCTCAATGTGAGTCTCTGCCACCACTATTTTTTGATTAACGCTGGCGAGCTCTGCCTCAATATCACGGAGCTGCTGCTTTATATCTTTCTGGACCTCCATTATTTCTTTCAGGATTTCGAAGCTATTCACCACTTTGCCTGAATTAGGCCCAGCAGCCACCTCGCTCGCACGCAGTCGGGTCGTAGAGACGCTCGCTGCACTCCTCTCGGATGCAGGCTCCGCAGTGTCACTTTTTTAATTTCCATTTCTTCTCCCCATTCTTGCCCCCCTTTTCAGTTCAAGTATTTTTCGAAAAATATTATATTTGATGGGTTATTAGGGCTTAATACGTGTTTTTCTGGAGGAGCTTGTGACTTAAGCTGCCATTCTCGATGATGACATCACCGGACTCTCGCCTCTGCTTCCACATTGGATGTTCTTTGTTTTTCTCAGTATTCTCTGTATAGTTGAGAGACTGTGTGTGAAAATCCCAGGAGGTCTGCGGCTTCTGAGATACTCAAACCACCCCATCTGGCACCAATAATCACTCCACAGTCAAACTCACTTAGAGCACATTTCTTCCGCTTTCTGATGTTTGGTCTGGGAAAAAAACAACTGAACCTCTTGACCATGTCTGCATGCTTTTAAACACTGAGTTGCTGCCACGCGATTGGCTGATCAAATATATACATTAATGAGCAGGTGTACTGGTGTACCTAATAAAGTGGCAGCTGAGTGTAATCTTCAGCGGCATTGGCAATGTAGTGAAATCAGATTTTTTTGGTATCGTTAATTTGTTTATTATTGTCATGTGTGCCCAGATAGAGCAAAAGCTTGTCTTGTATACAGTTCATACGAATGAAATGATCATCGGGAATTGGGGGAGATTGCAAGTTGCAAGCAGAGGTCAATAATAAACTAACATTCAGAGGGCAGTTACGAACTCAGTGAGAAGAACGTGGGTAAAGCAGATGCAATATATAGACGAAAGGTGCAGGAGTAGGCCATTTGGCCCTTCAAGCCAGCACCACCATTCAATGTGATCATGGCTGATCATACACAATCAGTACCCCGTTCCTGCCCTCTCCACATATCATTTGACTCCACTATCTTTAAGAGCTCCATCTAACTCCTTCTTGAAAGCATCCAGAGAATTGGCCTCCACTGCCTTCTGAGGCAGAGCATTCCACAGATCCACAACTCTTTGGGTGAAAAAGTTTTTCCTCAACTCCGTTCTAAATGGCCTACCCCTTATTCTTAAGCTGTGGCCTCTGGTTCTGGACTCCCCCAACATCGGGAACATGTTTCCTGCCTCTAGCGTGTCCAATCCCTTAATAATCTTATACGTTTCAATCAATAACCTGATATGTTTCAGTCATTATATATAGGGACACTTGTCTGGGGGAGTCAGCAAGAGATGAGAACAAATTTGATAGTCAGTCTCTTTAGTAGCATGAATCAATAAACTTAACGTAAAAGGATTTCTCCAGCAGGTAGCCCATTATCCAGTTGGGAAACTGTCCAGAGGCTGCTCTATGCAAGATATCAATCTGTGGGGGAATTCTGCAGGGTTTATAATCCAAATATTCAAGAACTCTCATGCCTGAACGTTATTTAGTGTATAAACTAGCTAGCCTCCTTCCCCCTCCCGCAACCTTTTTATTCTGGCCTCTTTTCAGTCCTGAAGAAGTGTCTTGGCCCGAAACGTCGACTGTTCATTTATTTCTATAGATGCTGCCTGACCCGCTGGGTTCCTCCAGCATTTTGTGTGAGTTACTTGGATTTCCAGCGTCTGCAGTTTTTCTCGTGTTTTGTCTTCCACCAGATTGGTAGTTGCGCCAGGTTCCAGTGTTTGCAGCCTCTTGTGTTTCACTTGATCACACACTCTTGTTGCAATTCCAATGCAGTACCGACGAAGGGTCTCGGCCTGACACGTCAACAGCACTTCTCCCTATAGATGCTGCCTGGCCTGCGGTGTTCCACCAGCATTTTGTGTGTGTTGTTGTTCCGATGCAGTACTGTTGCTTTCTGGGTGAACTGTTTCATTGGCTCTGTTAAAAGGATCTAAAGATTCAAAGGCACTATTTTGAAGAGTAGGTAACTGACTCCTTATGCTCCTGTTTGAGGGAAT
The DNA here is from genome assembly GCF_030144855.1 of Hypanus sabinus. Taxonomy (NCBI): domain Eukaryota; kingdom Metazoa; phylum Chordata; class Chondrichthyes; order Myliobatiformes; family Dasyatidae; genus Hypanus; species Hypanus sabinus. The sequence goes on from NC_082718.1 coordinate 91,525,727, forward strand.
TTACAGTTTGATTAGCTGTTATGATTCCAGCATTACAATAGTTAATAAATATTTAACTATAGAATGTTCTGGAAAACCCAAGGTTAAAGAGGTATTGTAAGAAACAAAAGTCTTTTGTAAACATTTTATGAATTAATAATACAGTGGTCACATTATATTTTGAAGTTATCTGTTTAGTCAGTTGTTATAATGTAAAAAAATACTCTCCACAGCCTTATTTGGGAACCAGTGGATCTTTTAAACTGGAGATAACAACGTGCAAAAATGCAAGATACAAAAATAATTTGACAACCCTTAAGCTTACGTGAAAATTGACCAGGAAATATGGTTAATGTTGAAATGTTGAGACGCTGTTCCGAGAGTTTTGCTTCAGTTTAAGATGCACGGGTGAGTAGAACATTGAAATTAGGTGAAAAAGGATTTACAATCCTGTGGCGTTGGAATCTTGTCTAGTTGAGTGAAGGCTATCAATAGGAACAGAGCCGGGTTCGATAAAAATGAAGCTAGCGAATAACGTCAAGGTTATTTAACTGGAGCCGGTCAGTGACCCCGTCCTGATCGGGTCTGGCGCTCGCATTTTGAATTACGCGGTTGTGTTTTGAGGCGTTGTAACGAGGAACAGTTTGACAGCTGCTGAGAGCCGTACCCGACCAGCGGCGGGGAAGATGTCGGACGAGCTGATGCAGAGCGTTACAATCGAAGAAGTGCTTCAGCTGGTGAAAAAGAAAGATGCTATCGAGGCGCAGATCAAAGCTTACTATGACATCCTGGAGGGGGTGAGTGATTTAAGGGATGTCTTGGACCGGCCGTTGATGTCGGAGGTTTTAGTCTCCATCGGGCTCTAAATCTGTTGTTAAACACTAACTCTGACTACAATTCCTTGGTTCGTTCAAACATTATAACGTTATTTACTCTCTTTCTGGAGCGTAATCCAGCTCCCCGCAGTGGTTTTGTGAGGGCACTGAATGACTTTGCATCCTGTAGTGAAGGTGACACATTCCACTTTTACTGAGAAGGAAATAAAGGCAATTGTATTTTTCACCTTTAAATTTCTGCCTTTCTCATTTACAGGATACTGTCATCTCAATTCCTGACACAGTAAGTTTGCAGATAATACAAAAATTGCTGGCATTATGGATTGTGTAGACGATTGCCAAAAGATAAGGCAGGTTGTAGATCAGTTGCAGAGATATGAATTCATTTACTATGCTTGTGGTCTTCTGCTGTAGCACATCGACTTCAAGGTTTGACATGTTGTGCATTCTGAGATGGTCATCCGCACACCACTATTGTAAAGTGTGGTTATTTGAGTTACTGTTGCTTACATCAGATTGAACCAGTCTGGCCATTCCCCGACCTCTCTCATTAACAAGGTGTTTTTGCTAACAGGATTGCACCTCACTAGATGTTCTTCTCTCATTATCCTCTGGAAACTTGAGAGACTGTTGCTTGTGAAAATCCCAGGAGATCAAGCAGTTTCTGAGATACCACCCCCCAACATTCATTCCTTGGTCAAATTCTCTTAGATCACATTTCATCCCCATCCTGATGTTTGATCTGAACAAGAACCAAACCCTTTGACCGTGTCTGTATGTTTTCGTACATTTGAGTCACTAACACCCTGATTGGCTGATTAGATATTTGCATTAATGAGCAGGTGTACCTAATAAAGTGGCCACTAAGTGTGGGTGGAGAAATAGCAGACATGTGAGGTGTTGAGCTTTGAGAGATCATATGTAAAGATGCAGTACACTGTTAATGCTAAGACTCCTTAACAGTATTGATGTACAGAAGGATCTTGGGATCCAAGCCCATAGCTCCCAGAAAGCAGCTACACAGGTTGATAGGGTGGTAAAGAAGGCATTTGGTGTGTGCTTGCCTTTATTAGCTGTGGAATTGAGTTCAAGGGTTAGGAAGTCACGTTGAAGCATATTAAACCCTGTTTAGGCCCCATGTGGAGTATTGCATTCAATTCTGGTTGCCCCATTGAAGGAAGGATGTGGAAGCTTTGGGGGGTGCAGGAGAGTTTATTGGGATGCTGTCTGGATAAGAGGGCAAGTATGATGAGGAGTAGTTGGACAAAATTTAGTTGTTTTCTCCAAAGTGGTGGAAGTTGAAGAGAGAGGAAGGGCACAGACATAATGTCTTTATTTGTCAAAATGTCTGAAACTAGAGATCATGCTTTTAAGTTGAGAGGGAGTAAATGCAAAGGAGATGAATGGGTCTTTTTTTTATACAGAATGATGGATATCTGAAATGTGCTGCCCGAGAGAGGTGGAGGGTGGCAAATGTGATAGAGGTGTTTAAGAGGCTTTTTGATTAGTAAATAAATATGCAGAGAATGGAGGGATATGGATGTGCAGGCAGAGGCACTAATTTGGTTGTGTTTTCATGACTAGTTTAAATAGTTCAGCATGCAACATCATGGCATGTCGTATGTTCCATGTTCATTCTTTCGTTACATGCTGCGTCATATGACGCGGGTGATCATGGTCTTTCCATGGCCATGACTGTTCTTGGCAAATTTTTCTACAGAAGTGGTTTGCCATTGGCTTCTTCTGAGCAGTGTCTTTACAAGACAGGTGACCTCAGCCCTTATCAATACTCTTCAGAGATTGTCTGTCTGGCATCAGTGGTCGCATAACCAGGACTTGGGATATGCACCAGCGCTCACACCACTGTCCACCACCTGCTCATTTGGGTTCACTTAACCCTGATTGGGGGCTAAGCAGGTGCTGCACCTTGCCCAAGGGTGACTTGTGGGCTAGTGGAGGGAAGGAGTGCCTCACACCTTCTTTGGTAGAGACGTATCTCCACACTGCCACCCATCAGTGCTGTTCAGAAGCAAATAAGTATAATCTGGCAGTCCAGTTATCAACGGAATTACAGGATTTGCCTAAAGTTTAAAAAAAATGAACAGAGGGAATGTGGGCTTTATTTTTTTCTTGCAAGGAGCTCATCGAATTGGAAAACAGCAATGTAGTGCAACTAATTGAATATCTTGAGAATTTTCAGGAGAATCAGGTTTATTATCATTGGCATATGCCTTGTGAAGTTTATTAACAGCAGCAGTTCAATGCAATACATGATTATAGAAGAAGAAAACAATAAAATCAATCAAGCAATCAATTACAGGATATGTATATTGGAGATTAAAACTCGTGCAAAAACAGAAATAATACATATTGAAAAAGTGAGGTAGTGTTCACAGGTTCAATGTCCATTTAGAAATCGAATGGCAGAGGGGAAGAAACTGTTCCTGAATCGCTGAGTGTGTGCCTTCAGGCTTCTGAACCTCCTTCCTGATCGTAACAATGAGAAAAGGGTATGTCCTGGGTGCTGGGGGTCCTTAATAATGGACGTTGCCTTTCTGAGACATTGCTCCTTGAAGATGTCAAGATGGAGCGGACTAAATTTACGACCCTCTGCTGCTTCTTTCAATCCCATACCAGGCAGTGATGCAGCCTGTCAGAATGTTCTCCACAGTACATTTATAGAAGTTTTTGAGTGTTTTTCTTGACATACCAAATCTCTTCAAACTCCTAATGAAGTACAGTCACTGTCTTGCCTTCCTTATAGCTGCATCAATATGTTGGGACCAGGTTAGGTCTTGAGAGATCTTGACACCCAGGAGCTTGAAGCTGCTCACTCTCTCCACTTCTGATCCCTCTATGAGGATTGGTATGTGTTCCTTCGTCTTACCCTTCCTGAAGTCCCCAATCAGCTCTTTCGTCTTACTGACGTTGAGTGGAAGGTTGTTGCTGCAACACCACTCCACTATTTGGTACATCTTGCTCCTGTATGCCCTGTTGTCTCCATCTGAGATTCTACCAACAATAGTTATATGATCAGCAAATTTGTAGATGGTACTTGAGCTATGCCTAGCCGCACAGTCATGGGTATATAGAGAGTAGAGCAGTGGGCTAAACACTCACCCCTGAGGTGCACCAGTGTTGATTATCACCAATCTGCACAGTTTGTGATCTTCCGGTTAGGAGGTTGATCCAATTGCAGAGGGAGGTACAGAGGCCCAGGTTCTGTAACTTCTCAATCAGGATTGTGGGAATGATAGTGTTAAGTGCTGAGCTATAGTCGATGAACTGCATCCTGACGTGGGTGTTTGTGTTGTCCAGGTGCTCTAAGGCCATGTGAAGAGCCATTGAGATTGCGTCTGCCATTGACCTATTGTGGCAATAGGCAAATTGCAGTGGGTCCAGGTCCTTGCTGAGGCAGGAGTTCAACCTAGTCATGACCAACCTCTCAAAGCATTTCATCACTGCAGATGTGAGTGCTACTGGGTGATAGTCATTAAGGCAGCTCAGGCACTGATATAACTGTTGTCTTTTTGAAGCAGGTGGGAACTTCCGCCTCTTAGCAATGAGAGGTTGAAAACGTCCTTGAATACTCCTGCCAATTGCCAACCAGGTATTCCATTGGGACCACCTGCCTTATGAGGGTTCACCCTCTTTAAAGACAGCCTACCATTGGCCTGCGAGACAGAGATCATGGTCACTGGGTGCAGCAGGGATCTTCACAGCTGTAGTTATATTCTCCCTTTCAAAGCAGCCATCTGGTAGTGAAGCGTGGCTGCCATTCATGCTATTGGGTTTCGCTTTGTAGGAAGTAGTGTCTTGCAGACCCTGCGAGAGTTGTTGTACATCCGATGTTGCCTCCTACCTCGTTCAAAATTGTCTCTTTGCCCTTGAAACAGCCTCCGCAAGTCATACAAGAGGTGCTAGAATCATTTACTTTCATCGATGCTGCACAAATACTGAAAATGTGATTGCCTTTGAAATGAGAATGATTAAAATATTAAATATCAATAGCATCTTCTCGTCGAATTGTTTAGGGTTTTGAGAAATTAAATTCATTATGTCTCATGTATTGAAGCACATTCTCTTTGATGACTGTCAGTAAGCTTTGCAGCCCATTGCTGTTCGATTCATCAATGATTTAGAGGTCATTTTAGTTCAGCCACAGACAGGGAGATTATAGCACATTTTTGTTTGGCATTTACATTGATCTGCTGTATCAATGTGGTCATACAGGGACAAAGAGAATATGTCCAATTTTGTGCCTATAAATTATATGGATTCCTGATCCCTGCACAAGGATTATAGATGTGGGGTTTTGATATATGCTTTGATGGTGCATTTATGTATCTTCTCTTGCTCAAAGTACTTGATTATTCTGAAAAAGGACTTAGTGCTTTCCCAGTGTTTACGACGATAAAACCCTTCTTGGGTTTCCAGACTGGTACAGATTTTGGTTTTAAAACTGATACCTATACCTGGCTGGAAGCCCAAGAAGAGTTTATTCGAATTGATTTGATTAATCTGTCTGGTGCTTTAATATGTTCAATAATGATGAAAAATAATATGTAGACATAGTAAATTGCTTTACCAGTGGTAGCATTGCAGTTAGTGCATTGCTTTACAGCACTAACATGGGGTTCCTCCCACATTCTAAAGACGTGTGGTTAGGGTTATTAAGTTGTGGGTATGCTATGTTGGAAACAGGGCGATGCTTGCAGCTGCCCAGCACACTCCTCATTGATTTGATTTGAAGCAAATGATGCATTTCACTCTGTGTTTTGATGTGCAGGTGACATATAAAGCTGTTCTCTCTAATCTCTCTTTAGATCTTGTTGCACAAGTTAGATTTGCATGATAAAGATTAATACAGATTTATCCTTTATGGATTTTTGTTCCATTTTCATAAGTGATTCTGAAAGATATTCAATGTCTTATTTGCATTCTAACTAATTGTACTTGTTGCTGTTTTAGCAAAGCCATGCTGGAATGGATGAACCACTAGTTGATGTTGAGGGATACCCACGATCAGATATTGATGTTTACCAAGTTCGAACAGCTCGACATAATATCATTTGTAAGCATTGTTGACAGTTTTAAAATGCTTAAGTGTACTAAAGGAAAAGATATTTCTTCTAGCTTCTAATACATTGAACTGTCAATATACTTTTGCTGGTTGTATGAACATTCTGGATGCATAATTATTAGATAAATGAGTTTACTATATAAACAGTTCTTTCGGTTAGTCCTGACGAAGGGTCTTGGTCTGAAACGTCGACAGCGCTTCTCCCTATAGATACTGCCTGGCCTGCTGTGTTCCACCAGCATTTTGTGTGTGTTGTTGTCTGAATATTAATTCTATGGTTAGGCTAATAGATTCTTTTAACATAAATAGGCGTGATTGTAATCAAGACTTTTGTTCTTGGTGGGGCTTGCAGGATGTTCATTTAGTCAAGATCTTCAGTCCTTCCTCACAAGTGAAACACTTCCTCCAAATGGCACCATCCTGGTGAATCTCCTTTGCAGCTTTATGAAATCTATGCTTCATCTTGGATTAAAATTAAATGACTGATCCTCGTCAAAAGATTTCAGTTTGATTGTGGTTGTGGAAAAGCAATTGTTAATGACCATATTTGAAGATGAGGTTTAGAAGGTGGCAAAGGGGGTACATTTAAAAATGTTCACATTATGCCTTTTTTTTTTGTCTATTGAAGATTAGAGAAAATTAGGCTTAGGTTTCCATCTTCTGCAGGAGGCTTTTATTTTGCCTTGTGTTGATGAGAAGCCTGAAAGTTATGTTGAAGATGCCTTCACACCTTTTACAATAGGTTGGGTATGGCAGTTATTGTTCTGAACAGTGCTCCTCTGGTTTTGTAAAAATGTGATGCGGTTTTTTTTCTTTAAAAAGGTCTACAAAATGATCATAAGGCTTTGATGAAACAGATTGAAGAAGGGCTGCATCAGTTGCATGCACGTGACAGGGAACAACGCAGGCTCGATGAGGCAGAGGCTCATCAAGAAAGACTGCAACAGGAAAGTCGAGTATTACCTGCTTTTGCCAAAGTAGACACTGTTAGTCCAGGATCACCAGCCAGTATGTCAGTAAGTATGTAGAAGTAATCAAGCTTATTTTTCGATGTTTGATTAAATCCCTTGTGTTATTTTCTATGCTGCATTTCTCAGTGCAGATAGTTGCTTGCATGGGGGGAGAGAGATACTGTAGTATCTGGCTCTTGCCAGTGCACTGAGAGCCATTATTTCGGAGAAGATTGCACCCAGAATTACCATAAAGTAAATGGCTTGGTCCAGGGTGCACAAGTGTCTGATCTCGACAAATTAGAACTTCCCTGCCAATGACCTTGGTCTACACTGTTTAATGCATGGAAATTATTACTCAAGACTAGCTGTTGGAAAGCAGTATGTCAGGATAATGGCAGTGGAGTGCTTGAGGTTGGATATTAAAGTTACACCTGTATTTCACCAACTTGTATATGGAAGTTGACCCCTTTTCTTTGGATAATTTAGGTAAGGGAGAATATGTGGATGAGAAATAACAGGAGCCAGAGCAAGTTAATTAGGTAGTTCCAGAAGTCAAGTTGGAAGGAGGATGAGGAGCCCTTGTTGAACATCCTCTGGCTATGGGCCATAAAAGGTGAATCATGGAACTTTAGTAATCTAGTGTATAAATAGCACAGGTATGGTATGACGAATGCCTCCTTTCACATTACAAATGTCCTGAAGAAGGGTCTCTGTCTGAAACATCAACTGTTTACTCATTTCCATAGATGCTGCTTGACCTACTGAGTTCTTCCACCATTTTGTGTGCATTGCCTAATTTTATTCTATCTTCCAGTACTAGGTCCATTGTCCTGTTGAGCACAGTTTCTCAAGTATGAACCTAAATCCATTTTAAATGTGAATAAGGTTTTCTGCTGCCACCACTCTTTCAGGCAGTGAGTTCCAGACCCCAGCCTTCTGGTGAAATCTTTTTCCTCATCTTCCCCCACTCCTTATACCAATAATTTTCTAATGAAGTCTCCTCTTTATGTAAAAAGTAAAAAGAAAGGTCCTATTTCGATCCCTCTTATTTAGCTTAATTAGGTCTCACTTAGGTCTCCTATATTCTAACCAATGCAAGGCAATTCCGTTGATCTGAACAGTCATGGAGAGATTAAAATAACCTGGAGAATGGTCATGGAGAATGTTAAATGGAATACTGCATCACAGAGATAGTCGTGGGTTTGTCAGTGTAAATGTGTTTTGAGAGATTTAGATAGTAGTAGTAATAAATATGAGAAAGGGGTGACTAGAGATGGAGAGAAAAAAATCATAGTATGTAATAGTATGGTTTTCCAGCACTTTATATGACTGGAACAGAACATAAGGTTTGGTCTTAAAGCACAAATGTGATTGAGAATGAGATGAGGTCCTTGTAGTCGAGCGCCATTACTTTGTCAATCATTTTTTTAAAAATTGTTTTTGGAAAACTTCTGCACTAGCCATCCAATGGCTATATATTACAAATACATTGGCATTTGTAATGGGAGGCATTTTATTCATACATAATATGTCTCTTCTAGGGTTTGCAGGTTGGTGACGAAATTGTGGAATTCGGTTCTGTAAATACACAGAATTTCCAAAACTTGCAGAATATTGCCAAAGTCGTCCAGCATAGTGAAGGGGTGAGTGGCTGCATCCTTTGATGACAAACACTGATTTGATTGTAATTTTTGAATATATTCTGCAAATATATTTCAAGCGGTCTCTCCTTGTGTGCTTCTTTGAAGGTTATTTGTTTTTCATGTGTTATATTGAGCCTGAATCATTATCTGGATGGGAAGGATGAGAAGGAATCACAAACACCTGACATAGTTCTCTTATATTTTGCCCAAACTTCTCTGCAACTAGCTTACAGAAAGTGTTTTAATTGCATCTTTTAATCTCTAGTCTAATGAAAAACCTTCAGAATCATCTCCTGCCTTTCCTGTTGCATTCTGATAACACTCCCCTCCTATATAGCTAGACAAGATTATAGAGTATAATGTAAAGTGGGAGTTTATTTTTGCATGTAAGATCATGAAGTTATCTGTTACAATACAGTGGTTGAATGTAGGATGGAGGTGTAAAGAGGTTGTATGTCTATGGTATAGGTGAGCCTGTTGAGGTCAGGGAATTGAAAAAATGGTCAGTGTGGTGGAGGGCATCAGAGATATCACGGATGTAAATGGGAAGGGACAGGATCAGAGAAGAAAAGATAGACTAAGGGTAGGAAGAAATAAGTTTGGGGCAATAACATTCTGCCAGGCGTCTTTCTGGACTTTGGGCAGGAGATAGAAGTGCATTTTCTCTGCTGGGACACCATAAGGCTGAAATCTGTGGAGAGACCTGAGGATTCAAATGTTGCTTCCTCAGGCTGAAGACTAGAGTCATCAGTGTATTCTCAGGGCATGAATCAAGATCACTATTCATTTTCTAAACTCCAAGCAGAGTAGGTCAGTCTTACTCAATCTCTTCTCATAGGACAACACAGTCATCCCAAAAATCAATCTAATTAATTGACAGTACATCCCATCTAAGATAAGTATAACTTCCCTAGCTATTCAGTCCACTCTAGCATTTTCTGATTTTAATTCAGATTTCTAGCATTAGTAACATCTGCTTTTCTAATTAATTTATTTTCAGATATGGGAACTTGAATTATAAAATCAGTAAAACATTACATAAATGCAAATATCTATAAGGAGTTTATACTTGCTCCCCGTGCCTGCGTGGGTGCTCCAGTTTCCTCCCACTCTCTAAAGGTGTACCAGTTGGTAGCTTAATTGATCATTGTAAATAGTCCTGTGATTAGGTTAATGTTAAATTGGGGTTTTCTGGCTGGTATGGCTCAAGTGCCAAAAGGGCCTGTTCTGCGCTGTCCCATTAGATAAATAAATGAGTCTAAAAGTTTAAGACTAAAAAAGACAAATTATTTCAGGTTATATTGATAACATTTTTAAAATTGAATTCAATCTATAGGTTAAAAAATGAAACATTCACCTAGTAAATTTTGTCACGTACCTCGTGACTGGGTTAAAGAACCAGCAGAAATAGAAAATACATTGGAGTCTGGTATTACTATGAAATAATAGTGTTTATTAGTAACTAAGCAATACAATACAGTAATATAAATGCAAATATATTGAACAGGTTAGCAATGATATATATATATATGTGTGTATGTGTGTGGAAATAGGAACAAAACTAGGCTCTTTCAAATCTGGGGTAAATGGGTACAGTCTTACGATGTGATGAAGAGAGTTCTGTTCAGTTCGAGGTAGTTAGTTGAGTAACGTTGGAGAGAGAGAGAAAGAGGTGAGAGGTGATGGTGTCGATCTTCCTGTTGTCTTCCGAAGTCCTGTTGTGGTCACCGACTATGACCATAACACGTACGACCATTCTTCAGTGGTGGAATTATCACCCAGGCAAGGATGGACACAGAAATAATTCCCCACCGGTCGCACCTTTTCACATTCTGAGCCACTGATCGATTTTCCCCAATCAATCCTCCAAAACCCCACCTTCATGTGGGTGCAACAGAATTCGTTCAGTGTCCGAACCTGTGTGTCTCGTGGTGTGTCTCTCTGTGTAACAGCGGATCTGGCTTTTATCTCCACATGCTGGACACCAGCTGTCTCATCAACCTGCTCCCCCCTGCTCTCTGTGCAGGAACTTTAACAAGCAGGCGAGTGACATCAGGGAAAAGGTAAACAAGCTGGCAGAGAAACCATAACATCAATCTTTCAAGCATTTTCTGTCTCTCTCACTGCACTGGACGCCTCCCTCTCTCTCTCTCTCTCTTAATAGCAGCACAGTTCATAGGGTCTATTCTGGACCCTGTTTCAAACTAGGTTTTCCCATGACACCCCCTCCCTTTTAAGAAATTTTTATGAAGGAAAAATTTTAAAATAGCTGTATATTACAGAGTTTGAAACAATACATAAGTAATCATCAGATAACAGAGTAAAACGGGTACAATTTTGAACTTAACATCTAGATAAACAATCGGCTATAATGTTGTCAGTACCTTTGACATGTCTAATCTCTAGGTCATATTCCTGCAATATCAGACTCCAATTCAACAACCTTCTGTTCTTATTTTTCATATTTGTCAGAAATACCAACGGATTATGATCTGTGTAAACTATCAGTGGCTTCTGGGCAAGACAAATATAAACTTTGAAATGTTGTAATGCCAGAATAAGTGAGAGTAACTCTTTTTCCACAGTGGAATAATTTTTCTGGTGTACATTAAACTTCTTTGAGAAATAAGCCACTGGATGTTCAATGTCATCCACATCCTTTTACAGCAATACTGTCCCAGCAGCTTCGTCACTAGCGTCTGTTGCTGTAGAGAATGGTTTTGAAAAATAAGGTGCTTTGAGCACAGGATGATAACACAATATAGTTTTCAGTCATTCAAATGCCTCCTGGCAAAGGTCAATCCATAAAAATCTCTCACTCTTCCCCAGGAGTTTTGTAAGGGGGAGAGCGCTATCTGCAAAGTTTTTACAGAACATCCGGTAATACCCCACCATTCCTAAAAACCTTCTCAAAGCTTTCTTGTTAGTCGGAACAGGAACCTCAGCAATAGCCTGTACCTTGGCTTGTACAGGAGCCAGTTGCCCCGACCTACCACATACCCCAGATACGTGACAGTGGCATGGCCGAATTCACTTTTAGCGAGGTTCACTGTTAGATTGGCCTCAGGCAGCTGTTTGAACTTTTTTCACAGCCAAAATATGCTCTTCCCATGCGTCACTCCGGACCACTAAATCATCGATATAAGCCCCTGTGTTTTCTAACTCTCTAATTACTGAGTCAATCATTCTTTGAAATGTCCCTGGAGCATTTTTCATTCTGAAAGGTAAAACATTATATTCATACAGCCCTGAAGGTGTGACAAACACTGAGATTTCTCTAGCCCTTTCAGTCAAAGGAACACACCAATATCCTTTCAGCAAGTCAGTTTTTGTGAGGTATTTAGCTTTTCCCACTTTATCAATACAATCACCTACTCTCGGGATCTGTCTTAGTTACTGCATTAACTTTCCTGTAATCAGTACAGAATCTCATACCCCTATCCGATGTAGGGACAATCACGCACGGTGAAGCCCAGTCTGAAGTGGTTGGCCTAATCATGCCAGCTGCTAGCATGTATTCAATTTCTTTTTCCACCAACTTAACTTTTCTCTAAATTCATTCCATAGGGATCTTGTTTAATGGGCTGGGCTGAATTTACAATGATGTCATGCACCGCAGCCATGCACGGTCTTAGAATGTCAGGGAATAAACCTTTATACTTGTTAATTAAACTCTTCAGTTGTTTTTGCTGCTTTGACTGCAAATGTTGAATCTTCCCACCAAGATTTTTCAAAACATCGGACTTTCTGAGTCTTGTGAAAGCTACAGGGAGTTCATTAAAATGATCTGGTATTTCAGTACCAGACACTACAATCTCCTCCGTTGTCATAACAGTACTCACTGGTGCAGGGTCAGGGTCATGATAACACTTGATCATATTTACGTTCTGATCTGACCATTGCTCTCTGAGTAAGGTCAAAAGTGACACAATATGCTTAGCTCTCAACTCTTTAACTATCCCCTGGAATGTTTTCCAAGTAAAGTTACTACCCTGGACAGATTGGATTTCTTTAGGTAGACCTGCCAGTGCGGAAAATTTGATAAGTGCTTTTACCACAGTCTTGGCCTTGATGTTCCAGAGGGGCACCATTCCATGGAACCTAGACACAGCACACACGATAATTAACAGATACTTGTACCCAGCTGCAGTCTTTGGCAATGGGCCCACTCAATCCACTATGACCCTGGAAAATGGGTCACCAAAAACAGGTATCGGCCTAAATGGTGCTGCTGGGATCTCCTGATTAGGTTTTCCTGCACCCTGACAGGTGTGGCAAGTCCTGCAGAAGTTTACAACATCCTTCCTTAAATTAGGCCAGTAGAATTCCTTCATAATTCTATTTACTGTCTTTCTCACTTCAAATTGCCCACCTAAAGACATACTATGAGCCACGTTTAAAATCTCAGCCCTGTAAACTTTCAGGACCACCTCTTGATGTTCAATAGCCCAATCCTTACTTGCAGGCACAGTAGGTGGCCTCCACTTTCTCAGTAACACCCCATCCTTAAGGTAATACCCTACTGACTCTCTCTGAACCTCCTCTTCCGTGAGAGCTGTCTCCTTTAATGCAGCAATTTCAGAATCTGGACTTTGTTCTGCTATTAATTCATCCCTGGACAAGGACAAACCTATCTCATCCTCCTCCCTCTCCTCAGCCTTACTCCCCAAATCCTGATGTAACATTAAAGGTAGAAAAGTCTCTGACAAATTCCCATAAATTAAATCCCTGTCTTTTCTAACTGCGTCAGTATCTGTGTGTGTCAGTATCTAACAAGCTTGCTTGTTAGCTGTACTGCTGAATAAACTTCACCCTGGATAGGTGCCAATCTATCACTTAAGCTTACCAAACTCAGCACCATCACTAAGCTTACGAAGACCATGTTTACATTCTGAAAGTTTCTGAACAACCCATCGATTCTGTTTTTCTGACTCATACTTCGATTCATCTCCATAGTAACCCAGTCAGGTGGTCTCTCAAAACCAAAACTTAACTTTTCTCCTCACGTCAGTATTGTGAAAAACAGCTCTACGACCTTGCAGCTGCTTACTTCCAGATGCGAAAATAAAATTCAACAGAGTTTCACATATTTTCTTAACAGGCCATTGTCCTGCAAGCAGGGTCAAAGGTTGCAAAACCAGTCCAAACTTCTCAAGTTCTTTATTTAAAAATCCAGTAACAGCACCTTTCTCACTATTGTCCATAAAATTCACATCACCAACTTTTAGGACACTGTCTAACACGAATGACTGAGAATCCTCAATTTCCACTGGCACCAAGGTTAACCCTTCATTCATTGAACCAAGTCCATCTGACACAAAAAAACTGCATTCTTTTTCAACCGAGTCTGACAACTCAAACCTTAGCTGAGTTTCAACAACCTGGAAATCCACAGATGCTTCAAAAACCTGAACACAGGCAAATGGGACAGCTGCCTCTTCTAGGCTTTCAATACCAGTCCCAGTTTCAAATTCTGGGTTCCCCTGATCCTCCCAGCTACTCTCTGGGCAACTCCTATCCGGAGTAAACTCAACCTTCTGGGTTAAAACAACCTTGTCTGCCAACCCAGCAGACTCCCGCAAGGTAGTGACATCCTTTTCATCTCAGAATGCCCTTACATCATTGGGAACACACTTAAATTCTTTAATTATAACCAGCTCTTTCAAGCTATAAAAATCACCAGGGTCCAACACTGGACCTCCAGCTGCCACATCTCCCTCTCAAATTGTCTCTGACTTTCTTCTTCCTCTCTCTGTTTCCTTGCTTCTTCTCTCTGTCTTTCTGCCTCCTCAGCCTCCAGCTGTTTTACTAGTAACTCAAACTCATGCTGTTGCGCTCTTTGCTTCTCCTCAGCCTCGATCCTTAATCTTTCCATCTGAAACTGTGTCTCAAACCTGCTAGGTTTACTTTCAGGAAACAACTCCAACTCCTGTACTTTAAACACTCCCTCAGATACATAAAACTCGGCTATGACCCTCTGCATCTGTGACATCCTCATTGTCGACTTCACCTTCGAATGTTTCAACCTTTTTGCAATATTCAACAGCTCTAAATTTTTGGCGTCCTCTAATGCCTCAGAGGTTGGCTCCTCCAAAAATTTATCAACCTCCATTTCTGCTGTTTTTCCACACAACCAAATCAAATAAGGGAATTTCCTCAATCAATTCAAACAAGCCCCCACACAATTTTGTTCAAATCCCTGACGCAGGCCCCAATTTTGTCACATACCTCATGACTGAGTTAAAGAACCAGCAGAAATAGAAAATACATTGGAGTCTGGTATTACTATGAACTAATAGTGTTTATTAGTAACTAAGCAATATAGTAATATAAATGCAAATATATTGAACAGGTTAGCAATGATATATATATATGTGTGTGTGTGTGTGGAAATAGGAACAAAACTAGACTGTTTCAAACCTAGGGGTAAATGGGTACAGTCTTACGATGTGATGAAGAAAGTTCTGTTCAGTTCGAGGTAGTTAGCTGAGTAACGTTGGAGAGAGAGAGAAAGAGGTGAGAGGTGATGCCGTCGATCTTCCCATTGTCTTCCGAAGTCCTGTTGTGGTCACCGACTATGACCATAACACGTACGACCATTCTTCAGTGGTGGAATTATCACCCAGACAAGGATGGACACACAAATAATTCCCCACCAGTTACACCTTTTCACATTCTGAGCCACTGATCGATTTCCCCCAATCAATCCTCCAAAACCCCACCTTCATGTGGGTGCAACAGAATTCATTCAATGTCCGAACCTGTGTGTCTCGTGGTGTGTCTCTCTGTATAACAGCGGACCTGGCTTTTATCTCCACATGCTGGACACCAGTTGTCCATCAACCTGCTCCGCCCTGCTCTCTGTGCAGGAACTTTAACAAGTGACCTTGGGGAAAAGGTAAACAAGCTGGCAGAGAAACCATAACATCAGTCTTTCGAGCAGTTTCTCATTGCGCTGGTCGCCTCCCTCTCTCTCTATCTTAATAGCAGCACAGTTCATATGATCTATTCTGGACCCCGTTTCAAACTAGGTTTCCCCATGGCAATTTGGAGTCTGATTTGTTCTTGCAATAATGGGTAATTTAAATTCATGTATTTCTTTGGTTTACTATAGTAATTTTTTTTACAGAAACCCATAAGCATTACAGTTACTCGAAACGGACAGAATGTTCATCTCAGCCTCACGCCTCAGCGATGGAGTGGAAGGGGATTGTTGGGGTATGTTTTTTTATTACATTAAGATAACTGATTGAAAATTGATAATGATTAAATGAATAAGTACTTATGTCTTTCATGCATGCAGGTTTTTGGTCTTAATGGCAGGACTGAAAGAGTGATGATTCTCATTGGGATACCTGATTCTTACTGCTTAGGAGCAAAGACACCAATAGTCAGTTCAATGTGTTTTCGTATATTATCAAAAAGTAATGAATACACTAAAATTCTCCAACAATCTTGGTTCTCACATAAAATGATTCCTAATCGCTAATTTGGATTTTTAATTCTTTACTTATGTGTAGTTTACTGAGAAATGACATGAAACCGAATTTAAGAGTATTTCAATTGCCTTTTGTCTTTGTTCCTTTTTAAAATTAATTTTAAAAGAAGCATATTTTATAAGGAACTCTTTGCTGATGATATTTACCATGTGATCACAGATGGGAAAGGATTGAGAGGATTTGTCCCTATCATTCCTTCCACTTTTTTTAGTGATTAATATTGGGGTTAGCAATGGCAAGAATTAATTCTTAAATATGGCTCCTTAAATCTTATGATGTGTGGGTTTCCCAGAGCTGAGAAACTTAGCAATGGAAAAAAATAGCTGAAACATTTAGCTGCACTGTTTAAGGCTCTTGAGACCTAAAAGACAGCTGTGATTCGAATCAAAGATGCATTCTAGAGACTAGAGCACTGCAGTAGCCTGTCAAGAGTATTTTCATTCAAACACTAATACCAGCTGATTGTTTTGTAATCCCAAAGCATTGTTTCAAAGAGGATCTGAGGATTTACTGCCATACTCTAGATCAGAGGTTCCCAACCTTTTTTATGCCTTTGACTCCTATTACCATTAGGAGCCCCTGTACTAGAAATGTATATATTGCTCAACCGACACTTTTAAAAATATTTATTTGTTTCTCTGTTGCTATTTGTAAGGGTTTTCAATGTACAAATCTGTTGCTGAAGTTCATTCATTATAACATGGATCACACTTCAAACCTGTTTCAGTCGCTGTAACATACTTTGGTATGTTCCAGGAATGTGTAAATTTGTATTTCTCTCTTGCAGACCAAGAGGATTGGGAGTATATTCCACAATCTCTCCATGAAGTGCCTGCCTTCCCTTTGCCCTTTACAATCTCTGTCTCTCCCTAGTGGTGGCTTTATTTGCTGCAATCTTTTGCCAACATCTACTGGCCAAAATCAGTGGGTTCCTTCCCCATTTGCTAGGGTCTATCCTCTGGGTTCTTAAGTGTGGCTTTCTGCAAAATTTGTACAGTTGGTCAAAAGCTACATTGGGTTTTTGGCTTTGTGCAATATATTTAAAACTGGCTACTTTATCTTCAGCCCATCAGTACAGCACAGTTGCAATTCTGATAGCAGAGGGTAAATTTTCAAATATTTTAATTTGTATGTAAAAATGTAGGCTAAGACAAGTCTATCACAGAAGTGTATTTAAAATTTGAGCAAAAAAATTCACAATCAATTTCTCCTTTTCCAGATGCAATATTGTTCCTTTGCAGAAGTGAATATCATTGATTCCCATTGAAAACTTATTCAACTGCAAATTGTACGCTGTTATGAAAACAGGAGCAAAGTTGGGTCTTGAAATATTAGAATAGTTACTTCTGTTATGGGTTTTGAAATAAATCCAAATTGAATTTGAATAAGAATTTTTTTTGAAACTGCTATATCTTTAACTTGTATAAGGATTTTTTTCATATATTTTTATTTTTTGGATTTAATTATAAATTCTTTCATCATTTTTGTTATAATTTCATTCTTTAGCTAAACTGGTATTGAGGATGTGATTTATTATAATTAAACACTTGGCATGAAGTGATTGAAAAGTTAAGTTTGACTTCTGCTTGTTATTACTTTTCTTCCACTCCAATATGAAGAAAAGACAATATCTAATTCCAGTCAAGGATGATAGTTAAGCTCACATAATGGGATGTTGAGTTCAAATATTTTAGTAATTTTTGGATGTTGATGATGATCTATTCTTGTTTTGATTAATTAAATTAAAATTTAATGCATGCACTTATTACATGTTGAAAATGAAATTGTAATTTTTAAAAAAAGAAATTGGTAATATTTAGTTTTTGGACTTTGATATGTGTTAAGCATCACAAAAGTTTGATGTGACTATGCTTTGTTATTCTGTTTAAATGTATGGGATCTTTACACTTTAAAGTCCTGAATATTCAAGTGAATATAAGTAGTGTTGAGGAATCAAATGCTAAACAATTTAAAAATAAAAATAAATATTTATGTTAATTTGTTAGCATTAATGTCTACCTTAACTATTTATTTGAAATATGGGGTTCTTTGGTCAGCCAAAAGGTGCTGCTAAATCATTATTTATCCAGTTATATACTGCTCTCTTTCCTTTCAATAAGAATAATATAGTTTTTAGTTTTTGCATATGTTTATAGATCTAATCTTGTTCCCCAAACTCTAGTTAATCTAACACATTGTGGATCATGTAATATCACTGTGCAATTTTCTAGATCTTATGCAGAATAATTTTTCAATTTTTTTGAGAAAGCTTAAGTTTGTTTGAGCATCTAGTGTTTATTCACAAGATGAAACTATTCAGATCAAGGGCAATATAAATAAGGAAAAAATAGACCCAAGCAATTCTGCAGATGCTGGAAATCTTGAGAACCACACATTGAGTGCTGGAGTAACACAGCAAGCCAGGCAATATGTTTGGAGGGGAATAAACAGTCAATGTTTTGGGCAAAGACTCTTCATCAGTACTGAAAAGGAAGGTGGCAGAAACTAGAATGAGAAGATGGGGGAAGGGGAGGGGTACAAGCTGGCAGGATAGATGAGATCAGGTGAGGGGAAAGTGGGTGGTTGTGGGAGGGGGAATGAAGTTAGAAGCTGGGAGGCAGAAGAGGTAAAGGTCTGAAGAAGAAGGAACCTGATAGGAGAGGACAATGAGGAGAACTAAAGGGAGGTGAGGGTAACCAAAATGGGGAATAGGAGAAGAGAGAAATGGGAGGGTGATTACCAGAAGTTAGAGAAATCAATTACCAGAAATTACCAGAAGTTAGAGAAATCAATGTTCATGCCATCAGGATGGAGGTTATCCAGATGGAAACTGAGGTGTTGGCCTCATCATGTCAATAGAGGAGACCATGGCCAGATGCATCAGAATGGGAATGAAAGGGCAAAGTGGAGGTGCTTGATGAAGTGGTCCCCCAATCTGTGTCTGCTCTCATTGCTGTAGAGGAGTGTGTACTGGAGGCACCAGATACAAAAGATGACCCTGACATCCTCACAGATGAAGTGTCACCTCACCTGGAAGGACTGTTTAGGGCCCTGAATTGTGGTGTGAGAAGAGCTGTAGGAGCAGTGTAGCAATCTTATTTACAGGGATAATTTCAGCATTAGATTTTATACAATCCTTGCATTCATTGTAGATAGTAAATTAGAAATAAGCATAGTTAATTTCAAACCTGGATCCCAAACATTCATTTGGACCTACTGTTACCAATTCCTTTATCTGTTTCATTAATCATATGTTTCCTAAAACCTCCCTTCACAACTTTCCTTAAGGTGCTGTTCTCAACCAGAAATTTGATTTACAGTAGTACCAGACAGCACAATCTTTTAAAAAAAATATGCTGTTTGTTTAGTGATGAGATCATGATAAACTAGTTACTAGATTTTAGAATTTAGTTATGATTGCCAGTTCAGAGGTGTGTTTTTTCTTTTGAAAGAGGAAGAGCAAGTTGTTTACAATCCAACACATGCAAATGCTGGTGCGTTTAACTGAAGATTTCAGTTTAATTTAAATGTCTCCATTCAGTATTGATATTGATTAGAACTGTCACATGACTGATAACATAGAAGGAGCCTGTGTGTCAACTCCTGTCTGTGGTAGCAGTTTGAAAAAGTAATCCTGTGTAATCCCACAGCCAAGCCTTTTTCCAGTATGGATGGATGGATGGTGAATGGTGATATTCTTGTTTCTCATCCAGCTGTTTGCCATTTATTTTAAAAATGAATTTCATTTTGCATCTCCTTTCAGAGGGAAATGGTTATTACTTTTTGGTTATTAAAACTGTATTTAATTTTGATTAAATGCATCCTGATGAAGGGCCTTAGCCTAAAATGCTGACTGTTTATTCATTACCATTGTTGCTCTCTGACCTGCTGAGTTCCTCCAACACTTTGTATGTGTTACTTTAGATTTCCAGCATCTGCAGCATCTCTTGTGATTTTAATTTTGATTGTGTTGGATTTCTAAAAATGCAGCACTCCTTAGTTCAACTTTATAATTTCAATCTAGATTAATATTAAATCCCAGGGAGTTACATTTTCTGATTGAAGCAAGGTTATGCCAACTTGTGGTGCAATGACTTATTCAAATATCTTATGGGTTATTATGAAATTTGTTGCTGTGTTAGAAATCCCCAAATTGGAAATGGTACCAGATTTTCATCCGTTTGAATTTGTGTACATTAAGTGTTTGAAGATAATATTCTGAAGTCCCTTGGAGATGCTCAGCTGCAAGATATATAAATTTATCAATTTTGACTGAAATAAGTTAAAACTTAAATGTTAATTTTAACCAGACTTGGTTACCTCTGGTAATGGTTGTTTACAGTGTTTTACTAGCCATCATTTAATCCTAAATTTCCACATTGCCATTGTTAATGCAAAATTTAATCAGAATGAAAGTACTAAAACTTACAAAAAAAGTATAGATGACCTTGTAGTTTGGCAGATGATTTATTGAAGGACATTTGACGTACATACTGTATATCTAATTACTGGATTAATTTATGTACAAATTGGTTATTTGTATATGGTGTCTCGTGGGTAAATCGTTAACTGTTGGTCAGTTACATACTGTTTCAAAGTTGCCCTTTTTTTTCAGAGGCATCCTTTGCACATCATGCAAATATAATCAAATTATTTGCTTTAATTTGCAAACGGACAATCCATTTTCATAAAAGTAGCTAGAAGGTGAAGCCATATAAATATATGTTGTATTTAAACATTAAAAAAAATATATCATCTATCCAGGAACTTGCAC
Source organism: Hypanus sabinus (assembly GCF_030144855.1). NCBI lineage: Eukaryota > Metazoa > Chordata > Chondrichthyes > Myliobatiformes > Dasyatidae > Hypanus > Hypanus sabinus. The sequence goes on from NC_082718.1 coordinate 91,546,494, forward strand.
TGAAACATTCTTGCATCTGGTATTAAAACAGATAACCCCCTTTTAGCCCCCATTGTTAATAATTGATGGAGTACAGCTGTATAAATTGAGTCCTGTGTGACTTATTTAGTGTTTCCAGGATTTTATCTGCATATTGTTCAGTTCACTGCAGTCCTCATGGCAAAGAATTCCCTGAACCCAACAACAGAAGACTTGAGGAATACACTGCATTTACCAACACTCCCAGACTTACCCCGCCAACCTCAAGTAGGTGGATGCCCACTCAGTGGGTCGGGGAGTGACGCAGTTAAGTCAAGCCAACATTTGATCAGAATCAGGTTTATTATCACTGGCATGTGATGTGAAATTTGTTATTCCAATTAATATTAGCATGACATTAGTTATTGTTAATATACAATCCTTAGGCAAACAGTTCATTGTGGTTTAACCCATTTCATCTGCCTACTACACATTGGCATGAGATTTTAAACACTAGTCCTTATCCATAAAGCCTTTGCAGTGTTTGCATCCAAGTTCAGCGTGTCCCAGATCAGAAGACATCTTTCATTAAGTGCTCCAGCAGTCATTGATCCCTAGATTTTTCTCAATGGCAATAAGTGTATATGGCACAGAGTTCTGTGTTAAACAGTTGCATGGACAGATTTTCCAGATCTTCTTGCAAAGTCATTCTAGAAGAGGTGGACAAAGGTTTTCTTAATTGTCTTAAGGTTTTCTTGTAATATGGCTGTTAAATGAAAGTTGGCCATTTTCAACATTAGGAAAGCAAAGTCTTGGTACTTGCTTAAAAGGTTTGCTGATGACGCGTTCTGTCAAATGAATCGAATGTCCATTTTATGATTGTGTGTGACTGGTGAAGTTTAAAGCGATGATTCACTCCTGCCCCGCTGTCATTATATAGCGGTGGTAGTAGTGAAAAAGCCACGTGGGGTTGAATGTAATGCGCCCTGTTAATGCATGTTATATTACTGCGGTTCAGTGATGACGGAAATTAATTAAGGTAGCAGGAAAGTTGCCCATTTGGGATATTCCACGAAGAAAACCACTTGTTTCCTCACGTCTCCAGTTATGAAGAAGAGTCATTCTCTACGCACGCCGAGTTTTTCCACCACTTTTGTGTATTTATTTTAGATTTCTGCCGTTTGTTTAAAACGAATCAATCACTTTAATTGCTAACTGTTGTTTATCCGGTTTCTTTTACTGTATCTCAAAATCAGATTTAACATCACCGGCATATGTCATGAAATTTGTTAACTTTGCGGCAGCAGTACGAAGCAATATATTACACATATAAAAACTGAGTTACTGTAAAAAAAATATATAATGTATATTAAATAGTTGTTAAAATAAGTAGTACATACCAAGAACAGAAATAAAAAAAAGTAGTGAGATGGCGTTCATGGGTTCAATGTCCATTCAGAAATCTGATAACAGAGGGGAAGAAGCTGTTCCTGAATCACTGAGTGTGTGCCTTCAGGCTCTGTACCTCCTCCCTGATGGGTAACAGTGAGAATAGGGCATGTCCCGGGTGATGAAGGTCCTTATTGATGGACACCGCCTTCCTGAGGCACCGCTCCTTGACGATGTGTTGGGTACTATGAAGGCCAGTACCCATGATGGAGCTAACTTTCCAACTTTCTGTAGCTCCTTACGATCCTGTGCAGTAGTTTCCACCCCCCCCCCCCCATACCAGACGGTGATGCAGCCTGTCAGAATGCTCTCCACAGTACATCTGTAGAGGTTTTTTTTAGTGTTTTAGGTGACAAATTGAATCTCCTCATACTCCTAGTGAAATATAGCCACTGTCTTGCCTTCTTTATAGCTGCATCGTGACGTTGCGACCGGGTTAAGTGCGCAGAGATCCTGACACCAGGGAACTTGAAATGGCTCACCTTGCCGAATTTGTAAGGATATCTGACTTTAACCATCACTGGAACAATGCAGACCAACTGTGTGTTTAGTCCAATCAGCTACATTGATATTATGAAGCTGCTCTTCGACTGGCCTCTGGCAACCAGTTCGTTGTTACCTGTATCCTAGCAACAGCGGCGAGCCTTGAAACTGACTGAGATTAGAAACAGCTTGCTCCTCCGCTGCCAAAATTAAAAAAAAAAGCCTTATTTTTTGGGGGTGAACCACAGAAGTTTTGGGTAAGTAACGTTTATTCTAACGCGGGAAACGGTTGGCAGTATTATTGAAAACAGTTCTTCTGATATCGAGATGTGAAGCAAAAACGTGGCGAGCTGAAGGATGGAGGGGAGACCATCAGAGTACCCAGGGACAGAGCTGGCTGGGGGCTGGAGACTTCCTCCCCCGGCTCTACTCGCTGTGCCACCATGAATACGACCAGGCGGGAAATGATAAGGTGTCCTCGACCTGTTGTGTTTCTCTTTTCACAGATGCAGTCTGGCATGCTTCCCCCCACACCCCCTACCGTTTCTATTTCGGATCCCCAGGGTTCGGCAGATTCTTTTAAAAAAATATTTTTATGTGCTGTATTTATTGCTGTATTTTTATGTGCTGTATTTTCTTTTAAAAAAATATTTTTATGTGCTGTATTTATTGCTGTATTTTTATGTGCTGTATTTATTGCTGTATTTTTATGTGCTGTATTTATTGCAATTCGAACAACTCAGGAAAATCCACGTCACCCAGGATAAAGCTGGCCTCTCGGCTTGCAGCTTAACTCTCACTAACTTAAAGTTCACCCCCTTGAGACTGACGACAGTTTGTTGCGGCTGCATTAAACTACCAAAGGTTGTTTACCACTTCTACCAGCTGAGGGGTATATGGGAACTCCTCCAAAGTTTGCCACCAATCCCATGATATTGGACATCCTTTACTTTTCCTTTGCCACTGGGACAAATTCTCGAAACTGGGTGGCGTTAATCGTTTCTGCGTGTAGACAATTAGTACGGGGGGGGGGGTACTCTCATTACCACAAAACGACCACGTTCTGTACGTGATTTTTAAAATAATCGTCAGCATTGTAATCTCAAAATGATCAAAAAAATTGGTTACCTTTTTCATGGCTATTCCGTTTGAGAAACATTTTTTCTCAACCTATATATAGTAAATTCCCAAATGGATTTTAATTAGGAATTACAAATGCGGAAAATAATCAGCTTTAAATGTGAATGCCCAGTAAAGCTTTGGTCTACATTGTTTAGCGATTTGACGATAGTCTGATGAAGGCCAAGAGATAGCGTACTGTGTATTTCCCTTCTTGGTTAATGGATTCCCTTGAACATGGTACCCTTTACCTTCAGTTTAATCAAGGCTGCTCAATGTTACACTTGGTCAAGAGCAGTAACTCTCCCCTCATCTCCAGAATTCATCTTGGTTCGTGTTCGTTCATGTTCAGTTCTGGTCACCTCACTGCAGGAAGGATGTGGAGATTATAGAAAGGGTGCAGAGGAGATTCACAAGGATGTTTCCTGGATTGGAGAGCACGCTTTCACGTTTGTAGCCCGGCGGCGGCGGTTGGTGCAGTGTGGACAGGACAAGACAATAGGTGGAGCGACGGAGGATGAGAGGTGACCATAAGATGATGAGAGGCATTGATCGTATGGAAAGTCAGAGGCTTTTTCTCAAGGCTGAAATGGTTGCCACAAGAGGGCACAGGTTTAAGGTGCTTGGAAGTAGGTGCAGAGGAGATTCCGGGGTAAGTTTTTTTACTCAGAGTGGTGAGTGCATGGAATGGGCTGCCGGCAACGGTTGTGGAGGCGGGTACGATAGGGTCTTCTAAGAGACTCCTGGATAGGTACATTGAGCTTAGAAAAATAGAGGGCTATGGGTACCCCGAGGTAATTTCTAAAGTAAGTACATGTTCGGCACAGCATTGTGGGCCGAAGAGCCTGTATTGTGCTGTAGGTTTTCTATGTTCTACGGAGGTCTTGCGAAATGCAAACAGTATTAGTGAGCAGATTATTGGCGATTTTGAGTGTTACTTCATAGTACTTTTGATAACACTTTTCATCACTTTGCTGATGATTGACAACCAACAGTTTGAGTCGTAATTTGTTTTTTTAACAGAGTAATTCTCCACATTGTTCGGTAGATGTCAGTGTTGTAACTGTCAGTATTGGAACAAATTGGGAGCGCCTGGTCTGCTTTGTGCCGTTGGTACAACAGCTAGGGTGCCGATGACGCAATAATCTTTGCTGTATTCTGTGTCCTCGGTCACTTCTTGGTATCTCTTGGCATATCTAGTTAGTTGAAGAATGGATTTAGTGGTGGTTTGGATCTCAGGAAGTAATCATTTTGGAATATCTGGTTGGCGCTGGTGAACATGGTTGTAAATGTTTCAGCCTTGTCTTTAGCATTCACGTGCTGGGCTTCACTATTGCTGTAGACCTAGATTTTCAGGGGCCTTCTTCCATCTTCTTCCGCCTGCCACCGATTCTAATTGCTAGATTAATTGGGATCTGATGTCAGAATTACTTCTTACAGTTCCTGCAAATCATTAACACCTCACATTGAATCAGGGACGATCCTTTCGCTTAATTATTCATAGCCTAATAAATAGGAGTTGTGGTAGACCATTCAGCCCCTTGTTCCTGCTGCACCATTCAATAAGATCCATTGTTCATCTTTTATATCTGTGCCACATCTCTGGATCTCCTTAATATCTAAATACCTGTATCTTGATTTCTGTTTTAATTGTGCTGAGTTACTGAGCCCCTATGATCTATTAGGGGCTCTAAAGATTGGCTATCATTTGTATCTAGAAATTTCTTCTCTGTCCTGAATGGCTGACTACTTACCTTGGGATTTCCATCTGAACATAGCAAGCAGGAGAAACATCAGCTCCATATCTACCCTCTCAAACCCTGTAAGTGTTTCCTTAGGTCACCTCCCATTCTTCAAAACCCAAGACAGGATCTGCATTATTTCTCCCCATTTGACAAACCCATCATCCCTGGAATCAATCTTGTAAATTGGGAGAGTGGAGTTCATATACTTTTAACTTAATGGGATACAGTACACATAACTTGTGAACAATATATTATTTAAATCTTAGTTATTGTGTGTTTACTGTCACAACTCGTGCAGTTTTCTAATCAGCCATAGCCATCTCACACATCATGCCATTACTTTCTTCTTCATTAAAATGGTTTGTTAGGAATTAAAATGGTTGGCCTCTGGGAAATTCTGCTTTAGGCGGCTGGAGCGGAGGTGCTTGACAAATCGGTCCCCCAACTTACATGGGAATTACCAGCGTAGAGGAGACTGGTTTGGGAGCACTGTATGCCATGAACAACCCCAACAGATTCACAGGTGAAGTGTTGCCTCACTTTGGTTTTGTTGCTGTTTGGGGCCCTGAATGAAGGTGATGGAGGAGGCACTTTGTCGAGCATCTCTACCCCATCGACCAAAAGCAGAATTTCCCAATGGCCAAACATTTTAATTTCAGTTCTTATTCCTGTCCCAACATTTTGGACCATGGCCTCTTTTTGTGGCACGATAAGGCTACTTTCAGTGTGGAGGAGAACACCTTATATTCCGTCAAGTTATCCTCCAACCTGATGGCATTAACATCAATTTCTCTTTTTTTTTCCCCTTCCATAGAACACTACAGCACAGAAACAGGCCTTTTGGCCCTTCTTGGCTGTGCTGAACCATTTTTCTGCCTAGTCCCACTGACCTGCACCTGGACCATATCCCTCCATACCCCTCTCATCCATGTACCTGTCCAAGTTTTTCTTAAATGTTAAAAGTGAGCCTGCATTCACTTTTGTTGAGTTTTGTTCAGTCTTGTTGAGGACTTTTCCTCCTCCACCTAAAGAGCTTTATTTTTATGTCTGATCCCAAAGAATTTCAATTCCATGCTCACTTGAAATCACACATCTACTCTTCGCTAAAGGAGTCAACAGCCAGCAAACAAGATTTGGTTTCTGATGCACCATCAATAACTCTCGGAGATGGGAGGCGAACAATAGGCTTTTATTAGCAGCAAGAGACCACGACACAACATCCTGGAGACTGAGGGGGGGAAGCAGTGCCTCCAGTCGCCATTATACAGGGGTCTGTGGGAGGAGCCATAGGAGCAGTCAGCAGAGGGGTGTGTCCAGACAGGTATACATAGTTTACCACAGTTTCTATATTCAAATAACATATTATTAGATGTATAGGATTTTCCTAGCAAGTTGAGCTACAACTGTCTCCCTATTTTAGACCAGAAATCCAAGCTAATGCTTTCTGATAGGTATAAATTGATACCATGCCAAGTAGTGCAGCTACCCTTTAAATAATGAGACCATAAGAATTAGGCCATTTGACCCTGCTCCGCCATTTCAATATGGCTGATACATTTTCACTCTCAGCCCCGATCTCGTGGATTCTCACCATATCTCTTCATGCCCTGACTAATCAAAAATCTATCAATCTCTGCCTTAAATATACCCTTCCTCCTTCCCTTTTCTTCTATTCCTCACTCTGGCCTGTTACCTCTTCTCCTCACCTGTCTATCACTACCCCTGGTGCCCCTTCATCTTCCCTTTCTCCTGTGGTCCACTCTCATCTCCTAGCAGATTCCTAGTTCTCCAGCCCTTTTACTTTTCCCAACCACTTGGCTTCATCTATCACTTTCTAGCTAGTCCAGCTTCCTGTCCCCCACCTTTTTATTCTGGTGTTTTCCCCTTCCTTTCCAGTCCTAAAGACCTGTCTTGACCTGAAACATTGATTGTTTATTAATTTCCATAGATGCTGTCTGACCTGCCAAGTTCCTCCAGTGTTTTGTGTGTGCTACTCTGCTAAATATATCTACCACTTCTTGTTTATAACTTCTAATTTTATAATTCCTTCCTTCAAGCATGGTGAGCTTGACTGTTACGTCCTTGTAATATTATTCAATGAGGCCTGGAGATGTAGGGAAGGAATTCAATGTACTGGGAACATAGTGGTCCAAGGATCAAATCAACCAATGAAACACAGGAGGAATTGTACCCACTTAATTTAATTGGTTACTCCATAGTGCTTTAAAAAAACAGTCCTTGTTTCACTCCTAGTTCTGGAAAATCACCAATATACATTTAAATGAAAGTCAAATAAATGCAAATTGTGTGTGTTATCATACGTTTTATTAACTTTCTCCCAATTAATTAAGATTTGTTCATAATTATTTAGCTTAATCATGGAAGTTACAGAGTAAAGCCAATCAGTTGTTTCATTCTTATTCACAGTTAATGTAAGAAATGTGATTCTGTTGGTGTGAAACTCTTCCAAAATGCTGAATGTTCCGCCTTTATAATGTCATAATGAAAACATATTTGCCTCTTATCATTCTCATTTCACACTACCTTTTCATTTTCTTGCATTCCATTATTTCCTAATTGTGTTCAAGCTTTGTAACTTCTAGTTAGTAATCCCTGTTGTCCTCCCTTTGTTTTGAAATGTTCTCAATAGAAATATTTTCCTTCCCCATCCTTGCTTTACCCCATTCTCTTGATAGCTAGACAAGTGGCTTGGCCTTGTAACCATGTATACAAACCATCCGCCATTTTCCCTGTCATTTCTTTCTGCCTTGTATCTCAAGTCAGCTGCAGATGACGAAAGAGATCTGCTATATGGGGAACTATAATTTATGACATTTTCTTTTAGTGATTAAATATGGATGAAAGTGAGCAAGATCCAGCCACAAATGCATCAGAAGAAGTAAACATAATCTCTGAAGAAACCCAAGAACTAATGAAGAATGTTGAAGGACATTTGGACCAGGAAGAACCGATGAAGCCAGAGAGTTTAACTCAACTTTCCTCTGAAACTGCCAATGCTCTGGAGAGTGAAAGTAATTCAACTCCTGAAGGGACAGGGCAGCTCGGTAGTGATGACGTGAATGGAAATGAAAACACTGTAAAAGCAAATGACAGTACTGATCAGCAGAATGAAATGGTCTCTGAAGATGTAGCTGATGAACAACACTCACCTTCTCCAAAACCAGGCACTGAAACATATTCAGCTGAATATCAGGAAAATGCACAAGGCATTGAACTTGGAGAGCAGATAAAGAATGATGATCAATCTGATGTTAACCCAGAAAACCAAGGTCCAGCTCCAACCCCAGTAGCTGATCAACCTCAAGCTTTTCCTGACAATCTTCCAGAGACAGAGGGAGGTACAATTCACGTGAACACAGAGCAGGTAGATGCAGGGATTGTAATCTCATGTTTACTGCAGGGTTGGCTTGTTGGGAGCTCAGAGGAAAGGAAAATGTATGGGTGAGGAGAGAAAATGGTTGAAGAGGATCATGAATGGGCAAGGGAGATCAGCAAAAAAGATAGAAAGGGAATTAAAGATTACAAAGAGGATCACTTGCTGGGTGAAAGAGGATTGAATAAGGGGTAAGAAGATTGACAGAAGATTAAAAAGCTCAAAGGTTCATTTTGTTATCAAAGTACGTTTGCAGAATACATCCCTGAGATTAATCTTCTCCAGATAGCCAGGAAACAAAGAAAAACCATGGAAGTCATTGAAAGAAATCAAACCTCCCCCACCCCTGCACAAAAAAAGAAAAAGAAGCAAAAACTCACAGACCCCAAACCCCCAACCTCCTCCCTTGCACAAAAAACTAACACCTCACCCACATGAAAAATGGCAGCTAGAACATCAAACCCCAAATCCCCAACCACTTTCCTCGCACAAAAAACTAATGTATCACCAACTGGAAAATGGCAACGAGACATCAAACCCCAACCACCACTCCCAACATGCCAATTGGCAACTAGATCAAAAACACAGAAAACTGAAGGAGATCCATATAAACTACAGTCCACACAAATAATCACAGAAATCTCAGAATTCTAATAACATCCTCCATCAGTGTCGAGGAGATGGCTAAAAGTACTTGGGAGAAGAGTATTGCAGGAGGATGGTATCATGAAAGAGCACCATGGTGGATAGTACAGTGGGGAAGGTGATCAGGATGGTATGAGAGGGATCAGAATGAGGTTCATAAAGGAGCCAAGATAACTAGAAAAGGGAATTGCAGAGGAATGAAAGTGAATGGGAGAAAAACATCATGAGGGAATTTTGATGGGGGCATCCTCGAGTGGAGCATTGTGGAAACTCCCTAATGAATGCCAATGTTGGGTGGAGTGCTGGGGGAGTTCAGGCATAGAGAACATAAATCATAACAACTCTTTTAAAATTTGCATTCAAGTGGTGGATAAATATGATGCAGATTGAGATTTTCATCATTGCACAAGTCCTGTTCATACAGTGAGAATGATTTTATTATGTCCTTAGTTGATGCATTATGTTCACTGAGAGTCTTAGAACACTACAGCACAGAAACCAGCCCTTCAGCCCATCTACTCTGTGCCAAACCTTTAATCTGCCTAGTCCCGTTGATAAATTGTTAAATAACCATATAACCATATAACAATCACAGCACGGAAGCAGGCCATCTCGGCCCTCCTAATCCATGCCGAACTCTTAATCTCACCTAGTCCCACCTACCCACACTCAGCCCACAACCCTCCACTCCTTTCCTGTCCATATACCTATCCAATTTTACCTTAAATGACACAACTGAACTGGCCTCTACTACTACTACAGGAAGCTCATTTCACACAGCTATCACTCTCTGAGTAAAGAAATACCCCCTCGTGTTTCCCTTAAACTTCTGCCCCCTAACTCTCAAATCATGTCCTCTCATTTGAATCTCCCCTACTCTCAATGGAAACAGCCTATTCACGTCAACTCTATCTATTCCTCTCAAAATTTTAAATACCTCGATCAAATCCCCCCTCAACCTTCTACGCTCCAATGAATAGAGACCTAACTTGTTCAACCTTTCTCTGTAATTTAAGTGCTGAAACCCAGGTAACATCCTAGTAAATCGTCTCTGCACTCTCTCTAATTTATTGAGATCCTATAATTCGGTGACCAGAACTGTACACAATATTCCAAATTTGGCCTTACCAATGCCTTGTACAATTTTAACATTACATCCCAACTTCTGTACTCAATGCTCTGATTTATAAAGGCCAGCGTTCCAAAAGCCTTCTTCACCACCGTATCTACACGAGACTCCACCTTCAGGGAACTATGCACTGTTATTCCTAGATCTCTCTGTTCCACTGCATTCCTCAATGCCCTATCATTTACCCTGTATGTTCTATTTTGATTATTCCTGCCAAAATGTAGAACCTCACACTTCTCAGCATTGAACTCCATCTGCCAAAGTTCAACCCATTCTTCTAACCAGCATAAATCTCCCTGCAAGCTTTGAAAACCCACCTCATTATCCACAACACCTCCTACCTTAGTATCATCGGCATATTTACTAATCCAATTTACCACCCCATCATCCAGATCATTGCAAACTAGTCAAAAATAATTTCAGATATGATTTTGATGACAATTATTTTTAATATTGTGGTAAATCAAATTGAAGATAATGTGTCCATTATGAACCAATGTTTCTCAATGGTTTATAACACCAGTTACTCTGCAGAAAAAATGGATGGTTGGGACAGATTGAAATTATCTGTACACATTTGGAATTCAGATCAATAATTTTAATTTTATTTTGCAGTTAACAAAGGATGATTTAGGATTGTTTAGTCTTACAACAGAGGGACAAAGGCGGATTGTTCCAGCTTCTCCAAGACCAGCTTCTGATATATTTTGCCAAGATGAAGCAATACACAAGGATATATGCTGCCATGCAGTGGCAGTTGGAGCAGATAGTACTATGGCAATATGTCCACCAGAGTCCTCTTTGGTTGATACTGCAGTTTGTGACTCTGTGTTTGAAGAACACTCCTACATTAAACAAAATTCTTTGGTAAGCACTGCCTTTGAAATTGATCTGATCATTTAAAAAAAAATTATTTCTTCCATCCTTCACTGATTTAATTCTTTTCCCTCTTTTAAACTCTCCCTCCCATGCTATGCCATATCTCCTTCAAGAAAGCAAACAAATCTTAATAATACTTTATTGATGCAGCTTTTTAAGATGTCATTGGGGGATGTAGTATTTGAGGTAATTGTAGATGAATGCCCTCATGACCATAACTGGATAAGATAACAAACTTGTTGAACAAGCAAGTCATGTTAGAAAAGTTGATATTCCAATACACTGCACCAGCCACAACCACCTTCTAACATTTTTACCTTGTTTCTTTAGTGTGATTAATTATTAATTACATCTTAAAAATAATTCAGCCTCATTTTTCTTTTGGTAAATCTGTTCTTGATAAGTACTTCACAGAGAAAAAATCAATTGAAAAATGTTTACATGCAGTTCACGCAAACACAGGCAACATTTATTTACTTGCAGTTAATGTGTGTCCATATTATAGTGACACCGAGAACAATATCTGTTGAATTATCACACCCAACACATTATATTAGATATCATTGTGTGCAAAGGAGATTGGCAGGTTTGCGTTACCAAGGAGCCATCTCACAAAGATCCTTTATATAGGTTCTACCTCTGAGTGACCGCACAGAACATTCTCCTGAAATTGACGTGTGCTACTCCGCAACACTCAGACCTGGATGATTCCATCCACAGGGATGTAGTAGATTTTAATACAGAAGCTTTTCCCGTGGTTGATGGTCTAACATAGTACAACCACAAATCTGGAATGGTTGGGAGCTGTGCAGTGCTGGGTTAGTGATTTTGCAGATTCATAGGTGGTTAGGTTAGGAGTAAATAAATAAACACCTCTAACCCATTTGATGATCACCTCACCCTAGCCTTAAAGTGCCCTGTAAATAGTCCAAGTTGGATAATAAAGAAAAAAAGAAACGACAAGTGGAAAACAAGTGACTTTTATTGAAGTACAGGACAGGCATCTGTATTTACTTACATTAGGCTGCTTATTGCCACTTTCAAAGTGAAGAGTTGGATTGTACAACCGAGCAGAATTACATGTCTGAAAGTGGGGGGAGTCATCAGGATTGTCTTGTGTTATGAACACAAGATGATTGAACCTCCATGACCTGCCACTGGCGATGAAGTTGCTGGCGATGCATTTGGAGTATGAACCTATACACTATACCTTCAAAATTATATTATATTGCAGAATAGTTTAATATCTGGAAGGAATGGCAACTGAAAGACAGAACAAATTTATTTTCTTTTAACAGAATTTAATATGGTCATTTGGAATTAATTCCAATACTCCAGTGCATGCTCTGCATATTGACAACAGGAGGCTAATACTTTATGCTTCTTCACATACTGCAGTTATGAATAACTTTTCGATTACCAGGCAACATCTCTTGCAGGCAAGTAACTTTAGATATAATTTTGTGTCTTTAGTCCATAGAATCATAGGATAACACAGCATGGATATTGACCCTTCAACCCAACTCATCCATGTCAAGCTAGTCCCATTTGCCATACCCTTCTTATCCTTTCCTCTCCATGTACCTGTCCTTGTGTCTTGTAAATGTTATTGTACCTGCCTCAGCCATTTCCTCTGGCAACTTGTTTGATATACAACCCCACCCTCTACAAGAAGAAGTTGCCCCTCAGGTTCCTTTTAAATCTTGCTTCTCTCATCTTAAATCTATGCTCTCTGTTTTTGATTCCTCTTCACTGGGAAAAAGACTGTTTATACCCCTCATGATTTTACAGTCGTCTATTAAGCACCCCCCCCCCCCAACCCCCAGTCTCCTACGTGTCAACGAATAAAGTCCCGGCTGCCCAGTATTTTCTTATAACCAGGCCTTCAAATCCTGGCAACATTCCCACAAATGTTTTTGCACTCTCCAGCTTAATGATGTCTGTCTTAAGGCAGGATAATCAAAATTGTTCATAATACACCAGGTGTGATTTCACCAGGGTTTTGTACAAGTTCAACATAATGTCCCAACTCCCATACTCAGTACCTTGTCTGACGAAGGCTAGCATGCCAGACACTTACCTTACCACCCTATCTACGTGTGATGGCACTTTCGGGGGAACTATGTACTTATCCCTCTGTTCTACAACGCTCCCTGGGGCACTACTAATCCCTGTGAAAGATGTACTTTGGTTTCATCTCTCACTTATTTGAGTCATGTGACATTTACCATTCTTCAAACTACTAACCTAGCTGATCAAGATACCCGTGTTTTATTGATAACCTTATTCATTGTCTATGATACCGTCTATTTTAGCGCCATCTCCATACTTGTTAACCATTTAATAATACAAATGATCATCGACTCAAACTTACCCTGAGAAAGTGTTTCACACAATGACTGAACTTTCTAGGTGTAGCTCCCCATCTCCTGCATTCTCAACCAAATTGTTTATATAAATGATAGACAATAATAGGACCAGCGCCGACCCCTGTGGAACACCACAAGTTACAGACTTCCAGATGAAAAAAATATCCACTGTCACCCTCTGGATTACACTATGATCAGGGTAATTATGGAACAATTTTGCTAGCTCTCACTGGAACCTTTGCGATCCAACCTTAAGTTCTTAAAACAAAAGTTTGTGATATCTCTGCTATTTTTGCTCACATTTTTTCAACAGACAAGATGTAAATTTAATGAAGGAAATGACTTAACTATCTTAAAGTGCTGCTAACAATTTCATTAAGAGCTCTTTCTAAAGGCATTTCATTTGCTTCTCCTCAAGTTGCCCCATATTTTCAATCAACATATTGCAAAAGTCCATACACAATTTACTTAATGTGGATACCCTTTCTATTTAATGTATTTAGATTTTTTTTGTATTCTTGAGTGATCCTACTACCTTCTATTTCAAAATCTTTTAAAATGCATAGTTAAGCAAGGGACTTTCCATTGAATATTCGAGTAACTTCAACTACAGGTTTGCTAATAATAAGTAGTAATGAGTTGGTTAGTAAGTCTAAAATGCTTTGTTCTGTGTATCAGCTCCAGTTTTTGTCTCATTGTACTACTTGTAATTTGTTCCCCAGGGTCATTCTAAACCCATTATGTGCATAGCTGTGTGTGGCAACAGGAGATGGGTAGCGACAGCAGACAAAAGCCCAGAGAGTTTAGTCATTGTATGGGATACTTTCTCAGGGTAAGTTTGAGTATTATTAAATGAACTCTGTCTCCATTCTACTGTACATCTAACTTGCTGCTCTAAATTGTTTTATTTACATATTTCAAATAACTTGGATTTTCATCCTTTCCTATTTTACTTGGCTTCCACATTGTTTCTGTAGAATAGTAGAAGTCCTTGCCAGACTGTTAGATAACTGGGCTGTTAGATAATGTAAGAGAGTCCTTTTGGTAGTGCTATTTTCATCCTATCCACTATGGGGATTCTCACGGTCTTCATTTTGCTGCTATTGCCTGTTTAAAAAGAATGTACTCCATCACCTTGTAGTATGACTCACTGAGGGTTTGGACGCTAAAAGGCTTCTATTTAGGAGAAAGCAAAAAATAATGCTGATCTTGAAAATATATTAAGACCATAAAATATAGGAGCAGAATGAGGCCAATTGGCCCATTGAATCTATTCTGCCATTTCATCATGACTGATCCATTTTCTCTCTTGGTCCCAATCTCCTGCCTTCTCTCCATATCCCTTCATGCTCTGACTAATCACATTTGGAACAATCCTTCTGGTAATAAAAGTTGTACGAATTAGAAATGTGAACTGACTTTATTAGACCAAACAATTTCGAAGTCAAATTGCTATTTTGTAGTCTTAGCAGCATTTACAAAATGTATTGTCCATTAGACGAGAACGTTACATTGTTGTTGATTACTTGCTTGGTTTCTACATTAATTACTTGTTTACCTTTTCCAAAGCTTCAGTGCAGTCTTCAAACTAGGTTAATGTATAGTGTACGTGTGTGTGTGTGCCCTTAACTCCTGGTGGATTCGTTGGGGTGCCATCATGACAAGCTTTTTGCACAGATCTTTTTGGTGTGCTCATCATATGGCGTGTCTTGGGCATCTGAAACCTGGCGGAGTCCATCCCTTTCCAGTTAATGTATAGTAGTTTCATCCAAAGAATATAGGGCAATAATAAAGATAGTCTTTTCCTGAGATCCTCCTATCATAAAAGCCAGGCTTCAGCCAATTCTATTCACTTCACGTTATATTGATGAATTGGTAAATTGATCTATTATTGTCACATGAACCAAGGTAAAGGGGTGGCACGATGGCGTAGTGGTTAGGACAACACTTTTATAGTACCAGCGACCCAGGTTCCATTCCTGTTGCTGCCTGTAAAGGAGCTTGTATGTTGTCCCCATGACTGCATGGGTTTCCTCTGGGTGCTCTAGTTTCCTCCCACAGTCCAAAGACCTACTGGTTGGTAGGTTAATTGGTCATTGTAAATTGTCCCATGTTTAGACTTGGATTAAACAGGAGGATCACTGGATGGCGCAGCTTAAAGGGCTGGAAGGGCCTACTCCACGCTGTATGTCAATAAATAAATAAATAGATAAAGTGAAAAACTTCGTTTTGCATGCCATTCACACATTATGACATCATTTCTTTATAACAAATTATTTCATTATAACAGTGCATTGAGAAAGCAATAACAGGATGCAGGATTAGGTGTTACATTTACATGCAGCCTCCTTGAGGATGTTCTCTGAAGGGGAGGATTGTGCCCAGGACAGAACTTGCTGACTCTGCAACCTGCTGCAGCCCCTTGCAATCCTGTGCATTGGAGGCTTCATGCCAGCTGGTGATGCCACCAAGTCAGAATGCTCTCCATTGCAAATTTACAAGGCTCTTTGGTGACACACCAAATCACCTCACACTCCCAATGAAGTTGAGATGCTGGAGTTTGAGATTGTTTGAGATTGCATCCATGTGATAGATGTTGACACCCAGAAACTTAAAGCTCCTCTCTCTTTCTACTGCTGACTCCTCAATGAGGAAGAGTGTGTGTTCTCCCTTCCCAAAGTCCACAATCAATTCCTGGGTCCTGCTGACAATGAGCCCAAGGTTACTGTTGCGACATCACTCAAACAGCCAATATATCTCACTCCCGTATGCCTCCTCATCGCCATCTGAGTGATGGCATCTGCAAAGTTGTAAATAACATTTAAGCTGTGCCTAGCCATGCAGTCATGAGTGTAGAGAGTAGAGCAGTGGGCTAAGCAAGCATCCTTGAAGTGCACCTGTGTTGGTTGTCAGTGAGGAGGAGATATTATCACTGATCCGTACTGACTGTGTCAAAGTTGGCATTGCAGTCGGGGGGGAGGGGGAGGGAGAGACACACTCAGGCTTAGAAACTTGGTCACTGATGAGGAGATGGTAGTATTAAACTCTGAGCAGCAATTAATAACAACGGCCCTGATTAAGCTCCCATATCTTATGGCCTAAAACATACATTAGACCATTAAGCCCATTGAGACTGCTCTGTCATTCAATCATGGCTGATTTATTTTCCCTCTCGACACCATTCTCCTGCCTTCTCGCTGTAACCTTTGACGCCCTGACTAACCAAAAACCTATCAACTTCCACTTTAAATATACATACTGACTTGGCCTCCACAGCCATCTGTGGCAATGAATTCCACAGATCCAGCAGCCTCTGGTTAAAGACTTTACTTCTCATGCCTAAACCACACAGTTATTTGCCAAACCACATTGTACCTTTTTACCTAACACAGGAGTTCTCTGGGGCAGGGGCATTTCTACAGAAAATAGCGCCTATGGCAAGCACTGAAATTGTGACCCTGTCCAAACATCTAATACCCATCTTTTAGATAACTTTACCATAATATCAGCTCAAAAATACATTGCAATTTGCCTATCACCACAATAGGTCAATGGCAGACGCAATCTCAATGGCTCTCCACATGGCTTTAGTCCACATGGACAACACAAACACCTATGTCAGGATGCTGTTCATCGACTATAGCTCAGCATTAAATACCATCATTCCCACAATCCTAATTGAGAAGTTGCAGAACCTGGGCCTCTGTACCTCCCTCTGCAATTGGATCCTTGACTTCCTAACTGGAAGAACACAATCTATGTGGTTTGGTGATAACATCACCTCCTTGCTGACGATCAACACTGGTGCACCTCAGGGGTGTGTGCTTAGCCCACTGCTCTTCTCTCTCTATACCTATGACTGTGTGGCTAGGCATAGCTCAAATACCATCTATAAATTTGTTGATGATAAAACCATTGTTGGTAGAATCTCAGGTGGTGAGGAGAGGGCGTACAGGAGTGAGATATGCCAACTAGTGGAGTGGTGCTGCAGCAACAACCTGACACTCAATTTCAGTAAGACAAAAAAGCTGATTGTGGACTTCAGGAAGGCTAAGATGAAGGAACACATACCGATCCTCATAGAGGGATCAGAAGTGGAGAGAATGAGCAGTTTCAAGTTCCTAGGTGTCAAGATCTCTGAGGATCTAACCTGGTTCCAACATATCGATGCAGTTATAATGAAGACAAGACAGTGGCTATACTTTATTAGAAGTTTGAAGAGATTTGGTACGTCAACAAATACACTCAAAAAATCTTCTATAGTAGATGTACAGTGGAGAGCATTCTGAGCGGCTACATCACTGTCTGGTATGGGGGGACTACTGCACAGGACCAAAAGAAGCTGCAGAGGGTTGTAAATTTAGTCAGCTCCATCTTGGGTACTAGCCTACAAAGTACCCAGGACATCTTCAAGAAGCGATGTCTCAGAAAAGCAGTGTCCATTATTAAGGACCTCCAGAACCCAGGGCTTGTCCTTTTCTCACTGTTACCATCAAGTAGGAGATACAGAAGCCTGAAGGCACACACTCAGCGATTCAGGAACAGCTTCTTCCCCTCAGTCATCTGATTCCTAAATGGACATTGAACCCTTGGACACTACCTCACTTTTTAAAACATGTAGTATTTCTGTTTGTATACTATTTGTATCATATTTCTGTTTTTTGCATGACTTTTAATCTATTCAATATATGTATACTGTATGCTGAATAAGATTTATTTATTTAATACTATTATTATTATTTTTTCTGTATTATGTATTGCATTGAACTGCTGTTACTAAGTTACGTCACATGCCGGTGATAGTAAACCAGATTCTGATTCTGATTCTGATCTCCCTCCAGTTGTAATGTGCAAATTAAACAGCAGGAAAACTACTTGCTCCTGGACTGTATCATCCTTTGGAGCATTTCACACAACAGGAAGCTAAATGGAATGCCTTTCAAGCAGCAGACATTTTAAAACAAAAACATGCTCCCTGCCCATAGCGTGCAAACTTACAGTGTTCCAGCTTGGAAATCCTGTCTCAACAGTTTTCAACAACATATCACACCCAGTACCAGTACTACCACTCTGGTATTTTTCTTTCTTTCTTTATCCAACTCTGTTTTTGTGGATAGTCTTTTACATTATACCAGTAAAATTCTGATAATCCAACACACCTGTGACTTTGGAGGTAGAAAATCTGCAGGTTTTTTTGGACAGTTGTATGTTATTTTTATTAGTATCCAAACAATATTTTAAATGTTGTACTGTAATAAATTTTGCAGTCAGCCTTTAAAGAGTGCATAGGAATCTGCCCCCTGTAAACTTAAAGGAAGTGTGGGAAGAGGGCTGTTCTGCTGTTGTCTTGGTGCTGCAAAGCAGAGCAGAGTGCCAGTAAGACTGTGAGCGCAGCAGAGCTGTTGTGGTGGGAGTGGTATTGCAGTGGTTCCAGGTCCCTGTTCAAGCAGGAGGTAATTCTAGCTATAAGCAATCTCTCAAAGCACTGTATTACAGCAGGTGTGAGTGCTATTGGATGATAGTCATTGAGGCAGCTAACCATGTTTTTTGGGCGCTGGTATAATTACTGTCCTTTTAAAGCAGGTGGGAAGCTCAGACCACAGCGGCAGTGATAGGGAGAAGATCTCCTTTCACACTACTGCTGGTTGATTGGCACAGGTTTTCAGTTTCCAGCCTGGTACACTGTTGGGGCCTGATACCTTGTGAGAGTTGGCCCTCAAAGGATCATCTGCCATTGGCCTCCAAAAGGATGTCCTTTTACAACCAAGATGCAGAGAAATTACTTTAGTCAGAGGGTGGTAAATCTGTGGAATTTGTTGCCATGAGCGGCTGTGGAGGCCAAGTCATTGGGTGCATTTAAGGCAGAGATAGATAGATTCTTAATTAGCCAGGGCATCAAAGGGTATTGGGAGAAAGCAGGGGAGTGGAGATGATTGGATGAAGTGGATCACTCATGATTGAAGGGCGGAGCAGTCTCGATGGGCTGAATGGCCTACTTCTGCTCCTATATCTTATGGTCTAATGGTCTTATGATTGATGGTGTGCTTAGTTATCTCTGTTATCTTAGCCAATATTTATCCTTCAGGCAACCTCATGAAAACTATAAAATCCTTACTATAGTTCTGTTTGGGTGAGTTTGCTGTACACAGATCGGCAGTCGTACTTCCTACATTATAACAACAACTAAAATTCAGTAGAACTTAATTTGGTTTTTAACATGGTGGGTCTGGGGGGCATGACAAGTGCTTTGTCGGTTCAAATTTCTTTTCTCAGTAAGAGAATCTGAAAAACAGCTTTCGTGTGAGAATTAGGGAAAGTGGATATGACTGGCATCAATATCTATTGCTTCTAAAGTATATATTTTTGCATCTTCAAAAAGATGGACTTTTCCTTTCAAGTAACTTGCGGTAACTCAATTTTCAACGTTAACTGTTCTTTTGTAGTTTATAACCACTAAATATTTACTTCTTGGCTTGCAGTATACCTGTACAAACACTCTTTGACTGTCACCCAGAGGGTGGAATTGAAGCTTTAGCTATGTCTGACGATGCCAAGTACCTTGCAACAGTTGGGACAGGCTCAGTTCAGGTGCATAACTAATAATTATTTTTCAATTTGTTTTATCTCCTTTGAATATTTTTTAAAATATAATAATTTTAACATAATATATAAGGGAATATTTTAACCTGGTAAGTACAGATTTTTTTTGGTGAAGAACTCATCTTTAATTACTTTGTTAATGTTCCCCAATATTGTCATAGTTTTCAAGGCGTCAAGTAAGCTATAAAATTACGCCAAATAATAACTGAAATCATGTACTCCAGTAGAATCTCATACTTTAAGCAGGGAAAACACAATGTCATGAGCCACTGAGAGAAATGATAGTTCAGCTAATGTTTGTTATCTTGCAATCTCTGCCAGAAAGTACAAGCACTGAGTGTTTGGATGAATACTGCTTGCACCTGGATTATTGCTGAGCTTGACTAGTCAGTTAATCCTTGATGATTAGCCACATTTAACAAGATTTGTCTGTATAGATATGTGGTTGCTGATACGTAGACCTGGAGCCCAAAGCTACTCAAAACCTTCAGGAAAACAATGTAGAGTGGACAATTAAAGATTCCAAGTACGTTTATTATCAAAGTACGTACACAGAATACAATTCTGAGATTCATCCTCCCCCAGTTAGCCATGAAACAAAGAAACACAACAGAACCTGTTCAAGAAAACATCAAGCACCCAACGCGTGGAAAAAAAAGAACAAGTAGTGCGAATGGCAAAAAGCGAGTGAACAGTGCATAGAATATCAAACATCAAACCAGGAGTGTTCAGTTTAGTTCAGTTCAGTGCCACGCTGCTAGCCCGCTGCAGGCTGAAGGGCCTTTCTTCGCTGAAACGCCCCCAGTCCACATTGATCAAATCGCTCAAAAGCTGGAAAAAAAAGAGTAACCAGGTTCCAGAAACACATGCAGTAAGAACCTCAAAGCCCCCAAAACAAGTCCACAGCCTCTCCGATCAATCGTTGCAATGTGAATCCCAAGATTCCTGCACTTTCCTCCACTAGAAGCTAGCGAGAGGGAGAGTAAGACTGGTCAAATGCAGGCAGACGGTGCCAAACCCTCGCCGGTCCCCAGCTCTTGTCCTTATCGACTTCACCCTTTCTTGACTCCTCAGTCAGAGAGAAGCCATGGAATTGATCAAGCAATTCCTGGCTTCCAGACCTCACCGAACTCTCCCGGAGATAGCAAAGAGCAAGATTGCTCTATTGGCCCTAAAACATATCATCAAAATGCAAATCACAGGTTCTAATCGCTTAGTTGTAGAATCATATTTGAAAGAAGTAGTTGTTTTGTGAACTGTCTGCAGGGCATCACCATTGGTCATGTTTTTTGCTGGTGCAATCTTGTTCTGAATTAAAAGACAAAGAATAGAATAAGTGGGCTCTTATTCTGCCTCATCTCTGTTCAACATTAGAGAGATAGATAGATACTTTTTTGATCCCAAAGGAAATGACAGTGTCACAGTAGCCTTACAATTGCACAGATATACAAATGTTAGAAGAGAAGTACGAAAGAA
Source organism: Hypanus sabinus (assembly GCF_030144855.1). NCBI lineage: Eukaryota > Metazoa > Chordata > Chondrichthyes > Myliobatiformes > Dasyatidae > Hypanus > Hypanus sabinus. The sequence goes on from NC_082718.1 coordinate 91,567,740, forward strand.
TAAAAAATAAAGTTACTTCAAAGTATAACAGGGCAAGGGGGGTCATCACTTCCCCAACTATAGGTTGACACATTATAGATCCTAATGGCTGAGGGTAGGAATGACCTCATATAGCGCTCTTTGGAACAGCGCAGTTGCCTTAGTCTATTACTAAAAGTGCTCCTCTGTTCAGCCAGGGCGGCATGCAGAGGGTGAGAAACATTGTCCAGAATTGCCAGGATTTACTGTAGAGTCCTTTGTTCTACCCCAGCCTCCAATGTGACCAGTTCGACTCCTATGACAGAGCCAGCCTTTCTAATCAGTTTATTAAGCCTGTTGGCATCACCCGTACTGATGCCATTGCCCCAGCACACCACTGCAAAGAAGTTTGTACTGGCGACAACAGACTGGTAGAACATGTAAGGAAAGGCCTGCATACTCCAAAGAACCTCAGTCTCCCTCCTCAGCAAGTAGAAACATCTCTGGCCCTTCTTGTACACAGCCTCTGTGTTGGTGCTCCACTCAAGTCTGTCACCCAGGTACACCCCCAGGTGCTTGTATTAGCCAGAAGATAGGTACTCTCACAGCATTTTTGATACTTAGGCAAATTTTTAAATAGCATCTGGATGAGCACCTATGCGCTATTGACCACGTGCTGGTAATCGTGATTTGTATAGATTGATACTTTAGCATGGACATGCAGCGCCGAAAAGCCTTTGATGTGCTGTGTGATTCTATGACTATATTCAGTATCTCCCAGGAATTGCTTGGTCTACAGGTGACTACAGTATGTAGGAGGGTTTCAGTGGCAGATAAACCAAGATGAGGATGGAAATGGTTGATGCTACACATGTGAAAAGAAGGAGAGTTTGTGCTGAGGTTTTGAGGATGAGGTAATTTGTCAGGGTTCATGTCAGTCTCAGTTTGATGCAGAGTCAGGTTAGAAGGATGAAATTGCAGATGAGGATCTGCAGTTTGTAGCAATTGATTTAATCTTTCCCATATTAAGCTGCAGGAAACTGCAACTGATCCAAGACTAAATCCTGGCAAACTCACAAATGATATAGGTAGTGGCAGAGGTGAATATAATATTGGGAGGCAGTGGTGGTTTTCATGGTTCTGTGTGGCTCCATGACTTTGTGCAATGTTGCCAAAGGGCAGCTTGTGTATAATTAAGGGGACAGGAAAGAAAAGTCATTTTGAGTTGAAAAGCTAAAGTCAAAAGGATGAGTAAAGAACTCATTGCTGGGGATGCACTCACAATGATTTTATTTAATGAGTAGAATCGAACGCAAATTATCCACCAAACTGGATAACATGGTTAAGCATATATTGAGTTAAGAGAAGGTGAGAAAGTATAAAGCACTCTTTGTAGAACCTTATGCACTGTTAGCATTATGCACCATAGACACAATCGCAACCAGGGGCGTATCTATGGAAAATAGCACCTATGGCAAGCACTGAGATTGTGCCCCTGTCCAAACACCTGACATACATCTTTTAGATAACTTTACCATAATATCAGCTCAAAAATACAAGTCAAGCTTGTTAATCTTTTAATTAACAAATTATGGCACTACATGAAAATTATAACTGCACCTTCCTTGCTTTCACTGATGCAAATTGGTCTATGACGTGATCAAAGTCAGTTTTTTCAGTTTCTTCTTTTTCTACACTTAGCAGAGCAAGATCACAGAGTCTGCCTTGACCCATGGACGCTCTCAAATACAAAAGTATTAGTTTTAACTCGCTGAATGATCTCTCACAGCTGGCAATAGAAACTGCGATGGTTAGCATTATCTGAATAACAATGCGAAGATTAGGGAAGACGCTCTCATCTCTATACTGAACACTAAATTCAAGAAGCTCTTCAGGTCTTGATATTTTCATGTTGACCTGCCTTGATATCAACGTTCTGCAATCCAAAATTTCTTCATACAGCTGCTGTCCATCAACATCAGAGCTGTACAATTCGCCCAAATTTTTGCGCTTCTTCTTTAGGTCGTTACTGTCAGCGCCGTAACACAGTCCCTTAACATTGAGAAGGAACCCAAACTTAGCGTCAGTGTTGTACAAACGAGCGAACCTTTTGTCTTGTTCTCTGTGAAGATGGTCGAGTGTTCCCTTCATGACTCTTTCCATTTCCTCCTTAGCTGTTAACCCAGCGTCTCTTGAGTTCTCATCAGCCATTCGTTTCTTTCGTCTCTGACATCTTTCAACTTCAATAATCCATTCTTGACAGGGACTGACTCCTTCTTCGAGTGACTCTCTGACCAACACTTCTCTTTCATCATAAAAATGATCTCAGAGGGCTTTCAAATCCAGGGCAGCATCGTGGAAGTTCATCCTAGGATCCTGCAGCCTCTTTTGAATATGGTCAATGTGAATGAGTATTTTGTTCCAAAATTGTAGCAAAATCAGAAAATCGTAACTCAACATGTGGTTGTACAGCTGCCTTGCGTCACCTCTTGTTTCACTGGTCTCGTTTTCATTGTCTATCATGTCCTGGAGAACATGAAGTATCTCCTCAAGTTACTTGTTGACGGGCTTCACTGCTTCTGTCTTTGCACTCCACCTGGTTTCGGACTCCGACTTAACAACCACAGGCATGGCATTTTTGAGTTTTTCCCAGCGCTGTGTTGAACGAGAGAAAAACACATAGAGAGCTTCGATAGATCCAAAAAATGTGACCATCATTGTATCCTGCTTGGCTGCATGTACACCCACCAAGTTGAGTGAGTGATTGTCACAATTCACAAACACTGCCAGGTTGTTTTTTTCACTTATTCTTTGATGAACATCATTTCTGTGTCCAGCCATCATAGCAGCATTGTCTTAGCAGTGTGACTGACAATCTTGTAGCTCCATTTCGTCCTTCTCTAGCTGTTTCAAGATGTCTTCAACCAAGCTCTCAGCATCCTTCTAGATTATCTGGATAAAACCAAGGAAGGACTCTCTAACATGGACTGTTTTCCTCTCAAAATCGACTTCCACATACCTCACTACTTCTGACATCTGCTCACGGTGTGCCTGATCAGGAGTCGAGTCGAACATGAAATCATTTTTACTTGGCTTTATGAAAGCTCCTCAGTAAACTCTGGCAAATAGTGGATGCCTTCACCTGGATGAATTCGTTCTGGACACCCGGTGAAAGATAAGATGTGGATCCAGGATGACTTTCCAAATGAGTGAGGTGTTCTTTTATGACAGGGTCAAAAATAGCCAGTAGTTTCAGTAAGCCAAGGAAATTTCCCACATTGGAGTCATCGTCTAGCTCAGGGGTCAGCAACCTTTACCACTGAAAGAGCCACTTGGACCCGTTTCCCACAGAAAAGAAAACACTGGGAGCCGCAAAACCCGTTTGACATTTAAAATGAAATAACACTGCATACAACGTTTTTTTTGCCTTTATGCTATGTATAAACAAACTATAATGTGTTGCATTTATGAAATTGATGAACTCCTGCAGAGAAAACGAAATTACATTTCTGCATGCAACAAAAACATTTTGAACTCTGAAAAAAAGACGTTGGGTTGAAGGTTACTTTTAAGTAAAATACTCAACGTCTATTTGAGTCCTTCTTGTATTTATGAAAAACGCCAAACTTAAATTTGCCGCCAGCAGCAAACCAAAAATAACATCAGCCAGCTGTCAGCCTGAAAAATAAAAGGACTATTTCACTGAACAATGAAAAAATATGAATATACATAACATAATAGGCAATTAAAATATTTATCATACTTGGTTAATGGGATTTCTGCTCCTGGACCTCAGCGCACAGCGTCTGCACATCAGGGCTGTATGACGTCACCTTCATCTTTACACAGGATCGCAAGCTGTCATCTGTGAAGTGTGCGCGATGTTTGTTTTTAATAAAGTTCATGTTGGAGAACACCTGCTCACATACATATGTGGATCGAAAGATCGACAGGACTCCAAGCGCATACTTTTTCATGTTTACATAAATGTCGGGCATAGCATTCCATGTTTCGAACACAAGTTTGTCCGGTTTTGGAAGGTTTTCAATATCACTCCATTTGTGATTCTGAGCAAGAACGGCCTTCTGACGGGCAACATCTTCAAGGTCTGCTGTCAAGCGTCTAAACTTGGATACCCATATGTCTTTGTCGGCTATGTCGGCCAGTTCCATCTCAAGATCAGGTTGACTCACACCTGCCAATGCAGTCGTATTCAGTAGGGAAGGATCGATGCTTAAGGGAGTGACCGGGAAGGATAATGTGTTTTTTTCCTCTCTGAACTCACAGAAGCGTTTCCCAAACGATGTTTGCATTGCGATGATTGCAGAATGTAAATACTCCGAAATTATCATGTCGTGACCTTGTTTGAACTCTCTCAAATTGGGGAAGTGAGACAAAGTGCCTTTCTGTAAATCTCTGGCAAGCACTGTCAACTTGCGCTCGAATGCCAAAACATCCTCCAACATGTGCAGGGCTGTGCGTCCTTTCCCCTGAAGAGCTGTGTTCAGCGTGTTCAGGTGCGCTGTCATGTCTACCATGAAGTGTAGCTTTTCCAGCCACTCTGGCTGTTCCAGCTCAGGAAAGGTGAGCCCTTTGCTGCCTAGGAAAGTTTTCACTTCTTCCAGACACGCGACAAAGCGTTTCAGCACCTCCCCTTTGGACAGCCACCGGACTTTGTTGTGCAGCAGGAGATCAGAATATGCGCTTTCCATCTCGTCCAGTAACAAACGGAATTGACGGTGATTTAAACTTTTTGCCATTATTTTATTGACAATCTGAATGACAACATCCATTACTTCTGTGCATTCCGGAGGAAATGTTTGAGCGCACAGTGCCTCTTGGTGCAAGATGCAGTGAAAAGTCAGCAGCTTTTTGTCCAGCGACTTCTGCAGTAAAGCCACAAATCCCTTGTGCGTTCCCATCATATTCGGAGCCCCATCAGTAGCTACTGACACCAGATGGGTGGTCTTTATTCCTTTGGCTCTTAAACAATTCAAGACAGCCTCACAGATGTCCTCCCCCCGTGTTTGGTCTTTTAGAGGTATCAACTCAATCAGTTCTTCCTGTGGCCCGGCAGAGTTTACATACCGGCAGAACAACGCTATTTGTTCAATATCACCTTTGTCTTTAGACTCGTCACAGGCAATCGAGTAGGCCACAGCTGAATTGATGTCTTTAATTTGCTGTCTTGTGATGTCTTCTGCCATTTTTATGGTTCTGTCTTTGACAGTCTTTGCAGAGAGGGGCATATCCCTGATTTTCTGCACAATTTCACTCTTGTTTTTAAAGTCCGTGAATAGATGTTCTGAAATCTTAATGAAAGATTCTTTTATATATTCACCATCTGTAAACTGCTTCCCGTGCCTGACGATTTCCTGAGCGGCATTATAACTGGCGTATGTCGTTGATTTTCCAGACGTCATCCATTTCTGGAAATGATTTTTGCTCAGATCAACCTTCCGCATCAGTTCCGAAACGGCTTTTTTTCTCTCATCTCCATCCGGATATTTTTGAGCAAAGGCTGCGTGTTTACTCTGGAAATGCCTTGCGACATTTGACTTTTTGTTGTTTGCTAGTTTCTCATTGCATATTAAGCATACCGGTAAACCAGTCTCGTCAACAGTGAAAGCAAATGAATCTGTCCACGTATCATTAAACGTTCTGTTTTCTTCAGTCACTTTTCTTTTTTTAGAATTCTCCATAGTTGGCTTACCTTGGATCGAAAAATTAAAGAAATCGCGCACTGGCGGGTGTCAGGTATTGGCAGTGGTGACGTATATTAATAGCGATAAAAACACGTTGTAGCGGTGTGCTCACGCAGTCAGTAAACTGCAGTCGAATAACTTTATTCGAACTAAACAGCCTTGCTTTTAAGCCTCCCTCAACCCAGCCCCCATGGACGCAGATGCTGCAAAAGACGCGTACTCACAAACCCCCGTAGGCTATCTCCCTTAGCCGGAATGCTGGCTAATTGTGAGCCGTTTCGGATGTGCCAGGAAATGTGTCGCCACACTTAGATTGTACAAGATCACCATAATCTTCAAATTTAGAATTACATTTCAAAAGCTAACAAACTAACATAAAATACATTTTAATTAAATACTGACCAATTATTTCCCAAAGCCACAGGGAGCCGCAGCACAGAGGTGAAAGAGCCACAAATGGCTCGGGAGCCGCAGGTTGCCGACCCCCGGTCTAGCTGAAGTGACTCCCTGTGTCCATGCAAAGCCAGGGTTCTGAGTCGCAAGGAATTTTATGCAGTGAAGGATTCTTGTCAAGATATCACGCCACTTCTGCTTTTCCTTCTCAATCTGTGACTGAAATACCGCGTCAATAACTCCTCTGTTTCCAGCTAAATTTCTTTCCATTTCTTTCCACTGTGTGAAGCATTCCCGATGATTCTTGGCATTTTCAAGAACACTAATCCTTTCAGGTGCTTTCCACTGGTTGAATCCACTTTCCTGCTCCAATGAGGATTGATGGTCTGACTGGGATTAGAGAAGACAACAGATACAAAATGCAGACTTTTTAGAAGGGGAATAGACCAGCCATGAGCAAGTCACTTCCTCACCATGACCATTTCCCAATTTCCTCGAACCAAGTTTTGTTTATTGGGCGGTTATTTGTTGGTAGGAAAAGCCCCTCACTGTTCTGGAAATACTTCGAATCCAGCTTTATTATTTCTGTTCTCAATGCATCAGGCAGAATTGCTTTTCCAGTATCCTTGTTGCACTTCAGAAGTCCAATGTCATGCTGTTCAATCACTTCTGGTATGACAGTTTGAGGCTCTTTGACACCATCCAGTTCACTAGGTTCAGTGTCGTCAGGTTCAATCTCGTCAGGTAAAATATCGTCAATATACTCAATATCACTACCACCACCATCGTCTTCTCCTCCTGTGACATCCACATTCTCTGTGGCAGCCTCACTCTTAATCTCATCATACTTGGATTTATCTGACTTGACTTCCTCCTTGGCTTGTGACACATTTGTACTTGATCCACCTTCACATTCTAACAAACTTGTAGCAGGTGCAGGCAACTCCATGGAACGTGTGGAACTACTTGATCTGGGCTTTTCAAAGAAGGGCATGAAGAACTTATTCGACTTCTTGGCTTCCTCCACCTCCAACTTTCATCTCTTCTGTCCTTCAGCCCTACTTTCCTTCATGAAGAAATGTTTCATACATCTGAAGAAAATACTTTTTTCACTATCCGAGGATGGCTTGTCTGACTTTAATAGAAACTTCAAGTGGCGCCCAGGGCACGTGCCATACCTGCCATACCTTAGATACGCCACTGATTGCAAGTAATCATTTGCACACACAGTAGATTTATAATTTGTGACTTTGGTTTGCGATGTTTTAATGCTTGGAGAGGGGTCTGAACAGGGAAATAGAAATTATAAATTCAGAGCTGTGAAATTCGTTAGAAATATTTGCATCTTCTTCAGTGCTTCTTTCATTGTGATTAAAGCCATGTGACTTATGCTTTTCTTTTAAGCGAGTATCTATATGGGATTGGAGTTCAGAAAGTAAAGAACCACTTTGTTCTGTGGACCTGAGTCCTGCCTTTGGCCCTCAGGTATGCTTTACGTTATACATTACAATGTTTTTGCATCAGTTCATACAGTCACAGAGTTCTTCAGCATAAAAACAGGTCATGATGACCACGATGTCCATAATAGTGTTCTACACCAATCCTTTTTCTCCCCATAAGATCCATATCCTTTAACACCTTGCCTAACCTCTTAAATCTGATTCACCACCTTCTCTTGTAAAAAGTTCCAGACAAAGGCCATCCTTTGTGTAACAACAAAGTTCCATAAAATCCCCTTTAAAACTCCTTCCTCTGACATTAAACCTACACCAGAAACCTTCTACCATTAGAAAAATTATTTGAATATCCACCTTATCTAAGCCTCTAATAATTTTGCAAACCGCTGTCAGGTTATTCTCTCCCCCCCACCCCCCAACCTTAGCCTTCTGCACTCCAAGCAAAATAAGCTCACCCTATCCAACCAATCATCATAACTAAAGTCCACCAGTCCAGACAACATCCCGGTTAATCTCTTATGCACTGTCTCAAGCTCAATCTTATCCATCCTATGGTGTGTCAAACCTGAACTGCACATAATACTCCTAGTATGACCTAACTAGTGTTTTGTAAAATTGCAACATAATATCTCAACTTTTAAACTTTGTGCCCAAACTATGAAGGCAAGAATGCCTTATGCCGCCTTCAACACCCTGTCTTCTTATGTTGCTGATTTCAGGAAACAATCAACTCGAAGGTCAAGGTCCCTTATAAGTTAGAGTCATAGAACACTTCAGCACAAAAGCAGGCCACTCGGCCCATCTAGCCAGTGCTGAACCACTAATCTGCCTAATCCCTTCATCCTGCACCCAGATCATAGTTCTCCATCCCCCTCTCATCCAAATTTCTCTTAAAGGCTGAAATCAAACCCACATCTGTCACTTCCATTGGCAGCTCATTCAATACTCTCATGACCCTCGTAGTGAAGAATGTTTTAATTAAACATTTCACCTTTCAACCTTAACCCATGACCTTTGGTTGTAGTCTCACCCAACCTCAGTGGGAAAAAAATGGGCTTTCATTTACCCTATCTATACCCCTCATAATTTTGTATACCTCTGACAAATCTCAAGTCAAGTCAAGTCAACTTTTATTGTCATTTCAACCATAACTGCTGGTACAGTACATAGTAAAAATGAGGCAACGCTTTTCAGAACCGTGTTGTTACATGACACAGTACAAAAAACTAGTCTGAACTACGTAATTAAAAAAAACAGAGAGAAAGCTACACTAGACTACAGACCTACACTGGACTGCACAAAATGCACAAAAACAGTGCAGGCATTACAATAAATAATAAACAGGACAATAGGGCAATGTGTCAGTCCAGGCTTCGGGTATTGAGGAGTCTGATAGCTTGGGGGAAGAAACTGTTACATAGTCTGGTCGTGAGAGCCCAAATGCTTCAGAGCCTTTTCCCAGACGGCAGGAGGGAGAAGAGATTGTATGAGGGGTGCATGGGGTCCTTCATGATGCTGTTTCCTTTGCGGATGCAGTGTGTAGTGTAAATGTCCGTGATGGCGGGAAGAGAGACCCCGATGATCTTCTCAGCTGACCTCACTATCCGCAGCAGGGTCCTTCAATCCGAGGTGGTGCAATTTCCAAACCAGGCAGTGATGCAGCTGCTCAGGATGCTCTCAATACAACCCCCGTAGAATGTGATGAGGGTGGGGGGGGGGGTGGGAGATGGACTTTCCTCAGTCTTCCCTCAATCTTCTATATTCTAGGGAATAAAGTCCTAAACTATTCAACCTTTCCCTATAACTCAGGTCCTCAAGTCCCATCAATAACTTTGTAATTTTTCTCTGTACCATTTCAATCTTATTTACATCCTTCCTGTAGGTGCACAATACTCCAAATTAGGCCTCACCAATGTCTTATACAATTTCAATATAACATCCCAACTCCTGTACCCAGTACATTTATTTATGAAAGCCAATGTGCCAAAAGCTTTCTTTATGACTTTATATAGCTGTGATGCTACTTTCAAGGAATTATGGATCTGTATTCCCAGATCCCTCTGTCCTACTGCACTCCTCAGTGCCCTGAGGCCCCATGTGCCACCTAGGCACTAAGGTGTCAAATGACGACAATGATTCCCAGATCCCTCTGTTCTACTTCACTCCTCAGTGCCCTACCACTCATTGTCTTAGACCTCCCCTAGAACTGAAGTGCAACACCTCACACTTGTCTGCATTAAATTCCATCTGCCGGTTTTCAGCTCATTTTTCCAGCTGGTCCAGATTTCACTGCAATCCCTGAGAGTCCTTTTTGCTGTCCACTACACTCCCAAACTTGGTGTCATCCACAAATTTGCTGATCCAGTTTCCCACATTATCATGCAGATTGTTGATTATAGATGCCATACAACAAATGACCCAGCACCAATCTCTGCATCACACCACTAGTCATGGGCCTCCAGTCAGAGAGGCAACTATCTACTACCACTCTCTGGCTTCTTCTGCAAAGCCAATATCTAAAATAATTTACCACCTCATCTTGAATGCCCAGCAACTGGACCTTCTTGACTAACCGCCCATGGTGTATCTTGTGAAAAGCTTTGCTAAAGTCCATGTAGACAACATCTTCTGCCTTGCCTTCTTCAACTTTTCTGGTAACTCTCTTGAGAAACTCTGTCAGATTGGTTGGACATGACTTACCATGCATAAAACGATGTTAACTATCCTTAACATCCAAATAATTATATATCTGGTTCTTTAGAATACCTTCCAGTAATTCTCCCATTACTGATGTCAGACTCACCAGCTTATAATTTCCTGGTTTACTCTTAGAGCATGTCCAAGTGGTGAAGGCGTTGGTCTAGTGATCTGAAGGTCACTATTTCGAGCCTCAGCTAAGGTAACATGTTGTGTCCTTGAGCAAGGCGCTTAACCACACATTGCTCTGCAATGGCACTGGTGCCAAGCTCTATCAGTCCTTGCCCTTCCCTTGGACAGCATTGGCGGTGTGGAGAGGGGAGACTTGCAGCATGGGCAACTGCTGGTCTCCCATACAACCCTGCCCAGGCCTGCGCCCTGGAAACTTTCCAAGGCGCAAATCCATAGTCTTGTGAGACTAACGGGTGCCTATTATTATTCTTAGAACCCTTCTTAAACAGCAGAACAACATTAGCTATCCTCCTACACTCCAGCACCTCACCTGTGGCTAAGGATGTTTTAAGTACCACTGTTTGGGTCCCTGCAGTTTCTGCACTAATCTCCCACTGTGTCGGAGGGAACACCTTGTCAGGCCCTGGGGATTTATCCACCGTAATTTGCCTCAAGATGGCAAACACCTCCTGCTCTTGTAATCTGTATTGGGTCTATGACCTCACAGCTGCATTTCCTCACATCTATTGGCCCTGTGTCCATTACACATGCAAAAAATCCACTTAAGATGTCCCCCACCCTTTTCAGCTCCACATGTACATTACCACTCTGATCTTCCAGAGGACCAATTTTGTCCATTGATAATCTTTTTGTTCTTAATATATCTGTAAAGGTCCTTAGAATTCTCTTTCATCTTGTCTGTTAGAGCAATCTCATGTCTTCCTTTAACCCTCCTGATTTTCTTAAATGTACTCTTGCATTTCTTATACTCCTCAAGCATTCTTGCCTGCTATGTGCCTTCTTCCTTTTTCTTAACCAGGGCCTCAATAGTTCTCAACAATTAAGGTTCCCTAAACCTGTTATCCTTGCCTTTTATCCCGATGGGGATATATAAACTCTGTACTCTCAAAATTTCTCTTTTGAAGGCTCCCACTTACCAAGTAGATCTTTGCCAGAGAACAATCCACACTTACCAGATTCTTTCTGATACCATCAAAATTGGCCTTACTTCAATTTAGAATCTCAACCCGAGGACCAGACCTATCCATTTCCGTAATTGCCTTGGAACTTTTGGCATTATGATCACTAGATGCAAAATGTTCCCCAACGCAAAGCTTTGTCATCTGCCCTGTCTAATTCCCTAATAGGATGTCATGTTTTGTAACTCCAAAACATAAAACTAATGAAAGCAAAAAGACAGGAACCTAGGAAAACTTCTCTTAATTTCATTTTTACTTTAAGCAAGGCACGCACGTATCACATGATGGCATAATGAGGTATGCTATTTACACATGGTCCTTTTACATACAACCACAAAGCATTATGTAAACAACAGAGTGCTCAATAAAATAAAATAAATGTAATATTACTCAAATATTACTGAAATATTAAATACACAACAAGGGGGTCTAGTATTGTACTCTATCTTGTTGGGACTTCTATGTATTGATTAAGGAAACTTTCCTGAACATATTTGACAAATTCTTACCCATTCAGCCCTCTTATGGTATGGGAGTCCCACCCAGTCAATATATAGAAAGTTAAAATCACCTATTATCGCAACCTTATGTTTCTTGCAACTGTCTGCAATCTCTCCACAAATTTGCTACTCTAAATGCTGTTGGGTGGTCTATAATATAATCTCCTTAACAGGGTCGTAACTTTCTTATTCTTCAGGTCTACCTACAAAGCTTCACTAGATGAGCTCTACCATGACATTTACCCTGATTTGAAATGCCAACCCTCCCCCTTTAATCCCTCCCACATCTAAAACAACAGGACACTGAGCTGCCAGGCCTGCCCCTCCTGCAACCAAGTCTCACTAATGACCACAATGTCATAATTTCACATGTTGATCCATGCCCTCAGCTTGTCCACCTTTCCTACAATACTCCTTGCATTAAAATATATGAAGAACAGAATGTTAGTCCCACCTTTTGATTTCTGACCTTCTATGTAGGCTTAACATCTTTCTCCACAACCATGCCACTCTCTGTTCTGGTGCTGTGGTTCCCATACCCCATAACTCTAGTTTAACATCCCCCCCCCCGCCCATGTAGCACTAGCAAACCTTCCCACTGTGATATTAGTCCCCCTCCAGTTCAGGTGCAGATCATCCCTTATGTACAGGTCCCATCTTCTCTGGAAGAGAGCCCAATGATCCAATAATCTGAAGCCCTCCTTCCTGCACCAACTCCTTAGCCATGTGTTAAACTGTATGATCTTCTTATTTCTGGCCTCACAGGTAGCAATCCTGAGATCACAAACCTGGAGGTCCTGTCCTTTAACTTAATACCTAATTCTTACAACTCGCTTTTGAAACCAACATGGACCATGGATTCTGGCTGCTCACTCCCCCACTTAAGAATGCTGTGGACTCAATCCAAATGTCCCTAACCCTGGCACCTGGGGGGCAACAAGCCATCCAGGAATCTTGTTCTCATCCACAGGATCTCCTTGCTGTTCCCCTAACCAACAAATACTCTATCACCACAGTTTGCCTCTTCTGTCCTCTTCCCTTCTGAGCCACAGTGCCAGACTCAGTGCCAGAGATCAGCTCACTGTGGCTTCCCCCTGGAAGGATGTTCCCCTCCCCCCACCACCCCAGCAGTATCCAGAATGGAATACTTATTATTGAGGGGAACACCACTGGCTGCCTATTCCTTTTCCTATTCCCTTTCCTGACAGTCACCCAGGTACCTACCTCCTGCAACTTGGGGGTGACTACCTCCCTGTAGCTCCTATCTATCACCTGTTTGTTCTCCTGTATGAGCTGAAGGTCATTGAGCTGCAGGCTCCATTTCCTTAACACAATCCCTAAGGAGCTGCAGCCCAGTGCATTTCGTGCAGATGTAGTTATCAGGGAGACTGGAGGTCTCCCAAAGTTCCCACAACTTGCACAAGGAACATACTGTACCACTCTGGACCCATTCTCAGTGCACTAGTTATGTATTAACAAAATAAAACTTACTGGAAACCTCCTTAGCTCCTGTGTCTATGCTTGTCCAAGCCTATTAAGCCAAAGCCAGATCACTCTAAAACTGGCCCACTCCAACAATGGCTGCTTCAACAATGGTCGAACAACACATACAAAATGCTGGTGGAACACAGCTGGCCAGGCAGCATCGATAGGGAGAAGCGCTGTTGATGTTTCGGGCCGAGACCCTTCGTCAGGACTAACTGAAAGGAAAGATAGTAAGAGATTTGAAAGTAGTGGGGGTAGGGGGAAATGTGAAATGATAGGAGAAGACCGGAGGGGGTGGGATGAAGCTGAGAGCTGGAAAGGTGATTGGTGAAAGTGATACAGAGCTGGAGAAGGGAAAGGATCATGGGACGGGAGGCCTCAGGAGAAAGAAAGGGGGAGGGGGGAAGCACCAGAGGGAAACAGAGTTGGAGAAGGGAAAGGATCATGGGACGGGACCCCCTTTCTTTTTTGTGTGTGTTGTTGTTTGAATTTCCAGCATCAGCAGATTTCCTCGTGTTCGCTCCAACAATGGTCGCTCCACTTACACTTCCTTTTTTCTATTGGTTCAAACAATGACTAACTCTGGACAGGACTTGCAGTTTCAAATGTCTCCTGCCCTGCTATTCATCAATAGGCCTTTGTCACTTGCCCTATCATTTACTGGAAGAGTCCTACCTCTACTTGACTTCCCAAAGTGCATCACTTTTTGGTGGTTGGGATTAAATCCCAACTGCTCAACTTTCCATCTGACCTGAGTCTTGCTGCAGTGTTTGACAACCTTCTCTCCATCTGCAACATCACCAATGACCATGTCATCCACAAGCTAATAATATAAACCAGATCACTGTCTGTACAATACAGAATGCATGATGTTCTCAAGCCACAATTTTTGGCCAGTTTCTACCAGCCCACTACTACCATTACATAAGAAATCAGATATCTTCCAAAAAGTTTTACTTTTAGGTGTGATATCTATTCTAAATGATTAGAAATATTTACATTTCTATTGTATCTTTCATGGCTTCAGGACAACCTAAAGCACTTGACATCCAATTAAGTACTGAGAAAGTTTTGTTATTTTGGTCATGTAATATATAACAGCCAAATTGTGCAAAAGCTCTCTCATAAACATTTATAGTAAATAATACGTATTTTGTTTTTGTGGTATTTTTTGAAGGAAATTGTTGTCATAGGACTCTAGGGAAAACCTTTTTTCCATTGATGATTATCACATATATCTTTGTCCTATATTTACATTTCTGTATCTTAGCTATACTTTTGATTATTCTAAGGTTTATTTCCCTTGAATTAAAAATCATTCCAATGCTACGTTTAAAATATACTTCATTTATCATGAGTAAGAGGCCAGTTGGTCATAGGTTATTTATATTTTTTATTCCTATGTTAATTTTCTTTATGTTGTCTATTTTCACATCTAAAATCACTGAAAGGGATTGTTTTTGAAACTGCAAAATCTTGCTTGATCGTGCAACCATGTTTATCTTTTGTAATTGTTCCTTGGAAAGCAATTATATAACAGCACAATCTAAACATGCCTCTAAGAGGACCACACCTTGTTGTGGGGTTCAGAGGCTTGTGTGCCTCAGTGACCCTGAGTCAGGCCTCGTGCTTTGGCTCTTGGTAGGGTCACCCATGCCGAGCAGGTCAAAGGGTAGAGGCCAGACTAAGAGCGGCCCACCGGCCCTCCTCGTTCGGAGGTTCAGCTCGGGGCTGACAACCCTGACTGGCCAATAAAAAATTGTTACAGAAACAGCAATGATGATTCCTTCTATGTGGCCAAGGGCAGACAGAAGTGGAGGACCTTAACTGCTGCCCTACACATCAGCACCGTAATGGGCAATTATGTAACAATAATCTAAACATGACAAAAACTAATTTACATTTGAAGTTGTTCAGTTATAGGGAACGAATCCACATTGGAATTGGATTTAGGGTTTTAAATTCATTTTAGTTTAAATCACATGGACTTGACTTGTACAAAACTAAAAATTAGCACAATGGCATTTTTAAAGTTACTGTTTTGTTCTTTCTAGACGTTTATAATATTTAATCCTGAAGATAGTACTGAGTTGCTCAGCAATAATAAAACTGAAGTTGTATTCTATCGTTGGGTGAGTATTATAGAATATTAGTGGTGCATGATCTGTCTAGTTTCTTCAAGTATTTTTATTTTGTTTGATGTACAGCAGGCCACACTCAGGTTGGAGGAGTCTGGGTAGCCTCTAGCCCAGGGGTGGGCAAACTTTTTGACTTGAGGGCCACAAAGAGTTCTAAAATTTGACAGGGGGGCCGGACCAGGAGCAGATGGATGGAGTGTTTTGGTAATACACCTCATAAGAGAAAATAAAATATCATGGGATATGTAGAAAACATGTGCTTTAATTTCAATTGAAAATGAACAAATGCATTACAATAAAATATCTGTCTTTGAAGTCCCATGGTATTTAGCTATTTATTGAAATGACTTTTAAAACACTGAAAATTAAATGAATAAAATACAGCTTTTTTTAATAGTAACAGTTTTTATTTTAAAGCACTGAAAATTCTGTTATCCTTCAAGATATTATCATCATCACTCTCCTCCTGACCGTCTTTATTTCAAAAATGGTAGGAGATGCAGGTCTACTTGTCCTGCTCCTTCTTATTCAATTGTCCCCTGTGCCAAAACTCAACAACGACCCGCACAATGACAGAACAGTGAGAGCGCGCCAGTATGCGGAGCTCTGTGCTCGCAAATCCCCGCAGGCTATCTCCCTCAGCCGGAACGCTGGCTAATTGTGAGCCGGTTCGGATGTGCCAGGAAATGGGTCGCCACAAGGTCACAAAGTAAAGCGCAAATGTGGAGTAATACACTGCAGCTCAACAAAGGTCAATGTATATAAAGTGCGTCATCTATTGGGAAAACGCCAGAATTGCGGGGAAAAAACGTTAACAAGGTTTATTAATATAACTTCATCAAGTTCTGCGGGCCGGATTAAAAAGCTTAACAGGCCGCATATGGCCCGCGGGCCGTAGTTTGCCCATGCCTGCTCTAGCCTGACAGCATGATCATTAACTTCTTGAACTTCTGGTATTTGCAACCCCCCCCCCTCACCATTCTCCATTCCCGTTTCCCTCTCTCACCTTATCTCCTTACTGCCCAACACCTCCCTCTGGTGCTCCTCCCCCTTCCCTTTCTAATATGGTCTTCTACCCTCTCCTATCAGATTCCCCATTCTCCAGCCCTTTATCTCTTTCACCAATCAAATTCCCAGCTCTTTGCTTCACCTCCACCCACTCCCCTCACCTACTACCTGGTACTTCTACCTCCCCTCTCTCCACCTCCCTACTCTGACTCCTCATCTTGATGAAAGATCTTGGCCAGAATCGTCGACTGTTCACTCTTTTCCATAGATGCTGCCTGGCCTGTTGAGTGTGTGTTTCATGGTTAATCTGCCGGCTACTTTATACGGTAAAACACAGTATAATAATTTAAATTATTCTAAAGTTTATTTCTTTATTAAAAGTTTTACCTTAGACATCTCTCTATTTGTATTTGTAGGTTGACTTTATTTTATATATTCAAATTCATAGAATCCTACCAATGTACAACAGAGAAATTGACCTTTATGGTCCATTTCATTCATGCTGACCGAGATGCTTATCTATGCTAATCCCATTTGCTGGCATTGGGCCCTTGTCTCTCTTCTCCTTTCCTGTCTAGGTACAAGTCCTCTCCAGTTTACAGTTGTTAGACATATATACATCCCATACATGTGAACATTTGGGAGACTAGTGGTATGCTTTTGGAGCTGCAGCAGGGCTGTGGGCATAGTCTGCTGTGTGGGAACTCAGTGTTGCAGCCTCGATTCTGGCTTGTGGACTGTTCACAGGAATGGAAGCCCCGCTGTAACTTGGGAAAGATCTACCAGTCCAAATGCCTCTCAAGCACTGTGACGGTATCTGCTTGCTCTGCTTCCTTTGGCAGCTTGTTCCACATTTTCACCACTCTCTGTTGAAAAACAGACCCCTCAGTTCTATTTTAAAATTGATCTCTTCTCACATTAATCCTGAGCCTCCTAGCTTTAGGCTCCCCTGTCCTGAGAGAAAACTTGTGATGGTTTATCTCTGCCCCTCTTAATTTTGTAAACCTCAGTAAGATTTCCAGTCCAGTGAGAATAAACCCAGTCTTTTCAATCTCTGCTTACAATTGCAGCCCCAGGGAACATCCTGGGGAATCTCTTTCTGCATTCTATCTATTGCTACCACTCCATTCCTTTATTAATACCACAAATGATCTTATTTGTAATTGCTTACACGTAATCAGATGCATGGTGCAAATGTGCCTTTAATATCGCTGCATTTTTGAGATCAAGCTTTTCCCATGGGCCAAAGCTCTAAATTGGAAGATCCAGATTACTCTAGCCACTCAATTTTTCTTGAGGCCAAAAGAGACATCTGTAACCTTTTATAAATTCTATCTCCAGTTCGCATACTAACGTCCTGGGCGGTGCGGTAGCATGGTTAGCATGCTTTACGATTGTAAACTGTACTGGGTTCAATTCCCGGTAAGCAGTTTGCATCTTCTCCCCATGACCATGTGGCTTTCAGACAGACAGACAAACATACTTTATTGATCCCGAGGGAAATTGGGTTTCGTTACAGTCACACCAACCAAGAATAGTGTATAAATATAGCAATATAAAACCATAAATAATTAAATAATAATAAGTTAATCATGCCAAGTGGAAATAAGTCCAGGACCAGCCTATTGGCTCAGGGTGTCTGACACTCCGAGGGAGGAGTTGTAAAGTTTGATGGCCACAGGCAGGAATGACTTCCTATGACGCTCAGTGTTGCATCTCGGTGGAATGAGTCTCTGGCTGAATGTACTCATTGTGGTGAAGGGCTGGAAGGGCCTATTCTACACTGTATACAAAAAATCCTGATGTTTATTACTGTTGAAAGTAAGAGATAAATGGAACATAACTTAGTCTCCATTTAAAGGCATCCATTCTGTCCATAGCATATGCTCTATGTTAATGTTTAAAATAGTGTTAATGTGCCTAACCAGTACATTATGGAGTGGATGGGAGTCATTGTCCAAAATGGCATGCAACTTGGACAGCATCCTCTTTTCAGACACCACCGTCAGAGTCCAGTTCCACCCCCACAACATCACTGGCCTTACGAATGAGTTTGATGATTCTGTTGGTGTCTGCTATCCTCAGCCTGCTGCCCCAGCACACAACAGCAAACGTGATAGCACTGGCCACTACAGACTTGTAGAACATCCTCAGCATCGTCCGGCAGATGTTAAAGGACCTCAGTCTCCTCAGGAAATAGAGATGGCTCTGACCCTTCTTGTAGACAGCCTCAGTGTTCTTTGACCAGTCCAGTTTATTGTCAATTCGTATCCCCGGGTATTTGTAATCCTCCACCATGTCTACACTGACCCCTTGGATGGAACCAGGGGTCACCGGTGCCGTAGCTCTCCTCAGGTCCACCACCAGCTCCTTAGTTTTTTTCACATTAAGTTGCAGATGATTCTGCTCACACCATGTGACAAAGTTTCCCACTGTAGCCCTGTGCTCAGCCTCATCTCCCTCGCTGATGCATCCAACTATGGCAGAGTGATCAGAAAACTTCTGAAGATGGCAAGACTCTGTGCAGTAGTTGAAGTCCGAGTTTCCTCCGGGTGCTCTGGTTTCCTCCCACAGTCCAAAGACCTACTGGTTGGTAGGTTAATTGGTCATTGGAAATTGTCCTGTGATTAGGCTAGGGTTAAATTGGGGGATTGTTGGGTGGGGTGGTAAAGGGCTGGAAGGGCCTATTCTACACTGTATACAAAAAAACCTGGTTTATTACTGTTGAAAGTAAGAGATAAATGGAACATAACTTAGTCTCCATTTAAAGGCATCCATTCTGTCCATAGCATATGCTCTATGTTAATGTTTAAAATAGTATCTGTATTTTGTACAAACAACCCCCCTCTTGGGAAGATAAAAACTGTAAGGAGAAAGATATACTCGTAGCCCTGATTGAAAGACTCTCTTACTAAACTCTATAATAAACAGCAATCAAAGACTGATCATTGGCACCAAGAGAATTGCATAAGGAAACCGATTTAGTTGTCACATTTTTTGCTGGTTATTTATACATATTTGAAAGTGTAACTTGCATTTTTAAAATATCAACATTTTATTAATCTATGTCTGCGTTGAATGACTTTAGAAAAAGAACCAGCTGGAATTTGCATCCCCAGTTCTTACAGATGAAGTAAGTATTGATAATATTTAAAATATCAATATTTTATTAATCTATGTCTGCATTGAATGACTTTAGAAAAAGAACCAGCTGGAATTTGCATCCCCAGTTCTTACAGATGAAGTAAGTATTGATAATATTTTGGAACAAACTGTACATAAGCAAGATATGTCAAAAATGAACCCAGGCTAGAATTACTAAAAAGAATACTCCCTGTACTTTCAGTATTTTTAGTTTCTGTTCTCTTTCAAAAATGTTCTGAATTTTAAAATGAACATACTTCAAATGAAACAAGAGTTTAAGAGATTTTGGTTGGTGCAGGAATGTGATAATGAGCTAAAATATCTATCATTTTATTGGATGGCAGAGTAGGCACGAGAGGCTGAAGGTCTCCTTAAGCTTCTATTTCCAATGTTCTATTCTAACTGCTCAGAACTGAGCAAAATCTTTCAATGATGTGTCAGTTAACTCACTTACGGCCCACATTGTAAGTTGGTGCAGAGGTGCTGAATGTCAGTAAATGACCGTGATTTGGTGGGAACAGGGATAGGTTTGCATCTTGCTTTGATCGGTTTCTGATCTGAGAAAATTAGAAGACAAAGAGTCTGACCTTTCCTTGAAATGGAAATGAGAGTCAAAAGAGACAGCCAACAAGTGGTCTCTAATGCGCCCTGAGAAGCTGCTGAAGCTGCTTTGTGCAAGGCATTCAGCCAAAAGATAAGGGTTTTGTGTATATAAAACAAACATAATGTAAGCTACATGAATTACTATTAATCAGTGATACTGACATTTTGCACAGTAATGTACCAATGACTTGCTGAGAATAAATGATGCCTGTTCAGTTCCCACGATTAGAGGAAGGATAGCATTTTCCTGTTTGTATTCATTTGTTAACTTTCCAAACTTTACCACTGTGACCTTTTTATTCACAGACATTTGACAAGGTTGTGGGACTCTACAGTCAGTCAGTTTTCCATCTTGTCCCTTCACAAGTACTCACTGCTACTTCAGCAGGGAATTTAGTTATCTGGGCCACTGTGGGTGCAACTCAATTTGATACTGTGAAATCATACAAAAAGAGACCTTTTAAACTGATGAATCTACAGAACGATAGTATTACAGTGGTCACTGTAACTGACAGGTAAGGAAGAAAGGGGTGAATTTCTTAGAGAATGCAGAAGTGCACTTAACTTTTATTGTGTTACGTACCCCGTAACTGGGTCACTTACCAGCAAAGATAGAGAGGTCTGTTGAAGTCTGATGGTACTATTTTTAACAGTATTTATTGATAAAAATACACAAAAATAATATCAATGCAAACATACAGATAATATACGTCGTCAATTCTAAATCTAAAAGCGCAGATATAATAATAATCAATAAGAAATAGCTCTATCGTTGTCTAGGGGATAATGTATTGTTCGATGGAAGTATAAAAGTCACTTTAGTCCATTCAAGCTGCAGCTTCTGGTTGCAGAGAGAGACAGAGGTTTAGAACTTGCCCGTTTTCCATTTTATGATGTCAATCCTTCGAAATGGCGTCGGTGGTGATCTCTTCCTTAGCTAAGCCGCCTTCTGTGGTAGGGCCTCAATCCTGGGGCAACGGGAAAGGACACACGTGGGCCCTCCACCAGCTGTCGCTATTAAACGCTGTCACGGGACTTCTAGCGTTTCTACTGGTGTGTGTCCAGGGGCCGTTCCCCAGACCCTCTTTTATTCCCACTCAGATGTCAATCAGGGTGGAATGATGCCATCCCCCAACCAGCCCACGTTGCCTGAGGGCTTCCACGAAGCACAGTACTCAATACACAATTCCGTCTCCAAGAGACAATAGCCTTTTCCGTGGCTTTGTATCGCTGAGGGCCAGGACATTCCAAACGTCTCTCTCTCATTTCCTGGGTCTACTGACCTGAATTAGTAACGATCTTGCGATTCTCAAAAAGGAGGGGGCCACTCTGCACCCCTCGGCCCCTCAGAGTTGGGTACAGGCGTAACATTTGTAATCACACAAAATTGCATTCATAAATAGTAAAATAGTTTGTTTGCTTACTGTTCTCACACGCAAATTTTGAGAAAACACATATTTTGGGGCTGAACAATCCAAATATTTTTATAGTGTTATTAGTGGTGGAGAGCAGCCAATACTTCCCTTTTTTTACTATTTTGGATTGTAATAATGAACTTTATTCCTTGTAGGAGCCCTAATGTATTATGGAATCTCTGATCCGAATTTTTAAAAATCAACAATATGTTTAGAATTTTGCTTCAGTAAACCAGAGAATGATGTACCTGTATATTTTTTTCAGGGTTTATGTCAAAGACAAAATATAATTATTGTATATGTATTCCTGGAATGTCAATTTTTCTGGACACGTTTGAAAATAAAGTGAACTGCAGTAACGATGATTCCACATTCTGTTATGAGACTGTTCGGAAATTCCAATGGATCAAAGTTCAAAGTAAAAATTATTTTCAGAGTACATACCTGACACTAAATACAACCCTGAGATTCCTTTTCTGCGGGCATACTTAGCAAGTCTATAGAAAGTGTAAACAGACTGTGTGAATGCAGATTATAAATTAAAATAAATAATGAGCATGAAATAACAAGATAACAGAGTCCTTAAATGAGTGTAGTTATTTCCTTTTGTTCAAGAGCCTGATGGTTTAGGGTTAGTAACTGTTCTTGAAGCTGGTGGTGCGAGTTCTGAGGCACTTGTACATTCTACCTAATGACAGCAGTGAGAAAAGAGCACGGCCTGGGTGGTGAGGATCTTTGATGATGGATGCTGCTTTTCTACAGCAACGTTTCATGTAGATGTGCTGAATGGTTGGCCCCATGATCTACTGAGCCGAATCCACTACCTTTTGTAGCATTTTCTGCTCAAAGGCATTGGTATTCTCATACTTAGCCTCACAGGTGTAAAGCGAATAGTGCAGGGGGCTATGTGCACATACCTGCGGTTCTCCTGTGCTGATGGAGATTGTGGAAGAGATGTTCTTGCCAATCTAAACTTTTACCAATTCTACCAATTACTGATCCATTGGGATTCCCAAACAATCTCATAACAGATTGTGGAATTATTGTTACTGCAATCCACTTTATTTTCAAACATGCCTAAAAAATTGTACCAGAGCTGAAGTTCACAAGCCCCCTAAAATATACTGGAACTCTATATCCCGCGATCTCTTTAACACATTGGAATCCCATTTTCCTTCTCCACCCCCCCACCCCGCCCTTGGCCTTCATCAGAGCTCTGTTTGAAACTTGATCAGTTTTATTCCCTTCCCTCCCTTTAAACTTTCTTCACTGGAATAACAAAAAGAAAAAAATTAAAAGTGTGTTAGGTTATTAATTTCGAATATCATCTATATGTCTGGGTAAGTGTTTACAGCTGCACATTAAAGACTATAATTATGTCAATTTACAAGATTATTGCAAAATATTTTCTAAGAAAATATGATTAAGATTCAGACTAATGAATAACAGAGACATTCTCCAGATGAGAAACTGAGATGTCATCATGAAGCATAACTCAATGTGCTAGAAACATAAAACCATTCACTGGTATCTGACACTGTTTTGTCGTGTACAATGTCTGAAACTCTGAACTTCCCATGTTGTTCTAGATTAGTTCTTTACTGGCAAAGTTTACATCAGCTGTTCAAAAGTACCACAAGTAGTAGCATACATTTCATCATACTTACCACTGTGACAATTATTGGATAACTTAACCAGTTTCCAAATTTCATGTTATTTTTAGATTTCTGGTTTACCAAAGGAAGTTGCAAAATTATCCTAAGTATCATAACATTTTTGTCGATGTAGTTCTATAAGAGGAATTTGAAGAACAATTCAGCTCTGCCAATTACACCTTAGAGGAATTGACACCAAATTTATTCATTGCTGGTAACCTGTGCACAAGGTTTCAGGGAATTAAAAATGACAGGGTAAAATGGGCCAATGTTCTTGACCTAGGATTATGTCAGAAATTTTAATTTCAGCATATTTTTATGACATCAAAGTACTGCGAACACCAGTTTCCTGTGGTATGAGGAATTTCAGGACAAGTAAGGCAGTTAACCTTGTTTTTAACCTCTGACTCAGGCTCTGTCACTGCTGCAAGTGAAATATATGAGAATAAATTTTGCCCAATGAGAGAGCAATTCATGAACATTAATTCTAGCCACCATCTTCAATTGAATTAGAGGACTCTTCTTTTGGAAGGAGGCTGTGGAAGGAATGATATCTCTCCCTCCCTTGTTAGTGAGAGAGTTAGTGAGGGTGCCTGAGGGATGTCAAACTGTTGGGAGGATGATGGGCTCTCTTTGGGCCTTTGCTGTTGCTTGCATGGTGGTTGGTGGGTGGGTGGGGGGAGAGCTGATGCTGTTTGCTGCCATTTATGCGTGAGAGGGTGGCAGGAGAGCTTTGGGGTTTTTCTTCTGTTATGAGGATGTCTGTGGAGAGTAAGAGTTTCAGATTGTATATTGAATACATTCTCTGATATTAAATGGAACTGCTGTGCATACAGATTGAATGCACAATGACTTAGCGGCTCTTTTGCCTGAAGGTTGAAATGACATGGTGCAATTGTTCATGGTTTTACATTTGTTATTGGGTTGTTTTTAACTATTACTTAAGGCAAATCTAAGCTAGTGATGATACTATATAAATTGTTTATGGACAGTAATTGTATCTTTTAATGCTTATTACAGGTACATAGTGACCTGTGATGTCAAAGGTTGCATCAGATTTTATGATGAACATCTTTGCTTACTTAATTGGTATAGCAACTTTAACCTGGGACCCATCCATTCAATTTCCTTCTCCAGTCAACCAGCTCCCAAAATCAGTGAGAAAACATCTTACCCATCAGAGTCTACCATCAATGCTCAACAATTTGTTGTCAGGTTGGTAATGGTAATATTTTATTTAGTTGCTATCTGCTTTAACAATATGACTTAGAATTCCCTGTGTAATAATTACTTAATTATAGGATCCATTGCAAATTTCTAATGCATGGTAATATTTTGCATAAAACATATTAGTTTGTTTGGATGGCAGGGTGGAGATAAATCTCCACTGTAGGAGGCGCCTCTTCCCTCTGCTAGCATGCAGGTCGCCCTTGGGCAAGGTGTAGCACCTGCTTAGCCCCCCCCACTCCACCCCCGATCAGAATCACATGAAGCCATGAGAGCTGGTGGTAGATGGTTGTATGAGCAGCTGCTGCATATCTCAAATCCTGGTTATGTGACCACAGATGCCAGGCAGACAATCTCTGAAGGGTATTGATAACGACTGTGGTCACCCATCTGGTCAAGACACTGCCCAGAAGAAGGTAATGGCAAACCACTTCAGTAGAAAAACTTGCCAAGAGCAATCGTGGTCGTGGAAAGTCCATGACTGCCCACGTCATATGACTAGGCACATAACGAATGAACAAATAGTTACTAGGTTAATAAAGGTGAAGTCCAGCCTATAATGTAAATTGGTTTATTCTCAATCATCACATGTACTGAGCTACGGTGAAAAACACTATCCATACAGATCACCTCATTACAATAGTGTATTGAATTAGTACAAGGAAAAGCAATAACAGAATAAAGTGTTACACTTATGGAGTAAATGCAGTACAAGCCATTAATAAGATGCAAGCCCAAAATGAGTTGGATTATGAAGTCAATGGTCCATCTTGTTGTACAAAAAGAAATCATTCAATAGATATCAATTGGATCGAAGCTGGCCTTGAGTCTGGTGGTATGTGCTTTCAGGGTTTTGTACATTCTGCCTGATGAGGAGATGAGAACATATCTAGGAGAGGAGTGTTTGATACGTTGGCTGAGGTGGCAAGAAGTGCAGACAGAGTCCAAAGAAGGGAGGCTAGTTTATGTGATGTGCTGAGCTGTGTTCATAACTCTCTGCTGTTTCTTGCAGCCTCAGGAAGAGCAGTTGCTGTACCAAGCTGTGATGCATGTTACAGAGATACAAGGATTTTTTTTTATTTTTTAAGGTTTCAGGACTGTTTTTTTTTCCCTTTTTCTGCCTCTTTGTCCTCTGCCTTCTATCCTGTCCTGAAGGTGATGCTTTCCTTTTTCACATGGTCCATCTGTAGTTTCTTGGCACTAGTGTCCACCAAAATCATACCCTAGTGACTATTCTTATTCTCATCTAAAACAAGAGGTTCCCTTGCCATCACTGGCAAACGCGTGGTGGCATCTAATAAAGAGTTTGTAAAATTATAAGATACGTTGCTTGAACTAGCTGATGAAAGATGTGGAATGTGTCATGAACTCTCCAACCTTCAAACTAAACCCTTTGTGGTCATTAGCAAAATTACTTGTAAAAAAAAAAATCACGGCTTTTCAGTGGCCTCTCAATAATACAAGATGAATTGGAAAGTCAACTAAAGTAATGCAGATGGGTAAGCCAATTGAAAATGGAATATTTACAAGGCTTCTTATTGATACAGTGTGGAAATAAAGTAAAAGCAACAGTTTTAAACGTATCTTCTCAATCCTTTGCTTGTTCCCTTGGCTTCAGCTATGCATCAAAGTTAGTATTTAGGACTCCAGGAGGCAGAGTTTCTTTGACTGATCTATACCCTGTTGTATCTGTAGACAACCTTCCTCGCCATCTGCAATTATACCAATTTTATGCCATCTGCAGACTTGCTAATCATCTCTCTGCATGCACATCCAAGTCATTAATAAGCTGCACTGAGGCCTGTGATACACTAGCTGTCACAGACTACCAATCAGATCTACCACATTCTGTCATTATTTTCTAGGTACTGTATATTTTCATACAGGCAATGCAATTTTATAACAAAAGAAAAATTGCTATGAATAAATGAATAATCACAAGAACTATTATTGAAAACTAATACATTCACTTTGAAATTTAAAAATCCAACCATTCCAAGATAAGAGAAGATACTTTTTTTACTTGTAATTATCTAGCTTCTCCAAACATTTTGCATTTTGCCAGAGCCGAACATACTACAGGGTTCCTTGACTTACAAAAGGGTTGTGTTAAAACTGTTTCCCAAAGCAAAAATGTGTAAATCAAAACTTCCAGGCAAAAGACATGATTGGAATTTTGGTGCAGTTTATTTTTATGCACAGGGAGACACACTATTTATCTTGGTGAAAAATAGTTTTTCTAACTTGAGGGCATACACCCTAAATATAATTATGGTGCAATTTTGTAAATTGAATGTTTGTAAATTGAGCAATCCCTTTATTATAGTAATAGCATAAAAGACTGGTTTAGAAGGTTCATTATCTCTTCCTTGCACTCAGTGCCCCTATTTATAAAGCCCGGGAACATGACTGCTTTTTTAAAAAAAATCCATTTTTCAATCCATCTTATCCCTTTCAACTTCTGGGTTTTGCATGGACAGCTTCTATTGCTATTTCCTAGAGTTCCAAATTTATCATGTAAACTGAGAGATGATCATTGCTGCAAGAGGTTTAAAGAAGTTTCCAAACTTTTGATCTCCACAAGTTTACTGTTTACATGTTTGCCGTTTGCATTTAAACAGCAGAATTTCATCTGATTGCGAAAGTATTAAAGTATGTTTTTATGTCTCTTTATTCTGTGAAGAAACTTTGTCATAGCTACAATTGATGGTACAGTGGCTCATGTAACTGGAGATGGGTGCAAGCTTGACATGTTACTGCAGGAGCACTGTGCAGCAGTAAAAGCCATAGCATGTCATCCCTCTCAGCCTCTCATCTGTATAGGAAGCTATTGTGGACTTCTGAAGGTCTGGGACTATGAGAAGAAGAAACCTATTTGCAGCAGGCTGTTTGGAACTGGGAACCATATTCAGTGCGCAACATATAATAAGACGGGTATGAACATTCATTTTAAAATATAGATATTTTAATTTTTATGATTTCAAACTTCCACAGTTAGCATCAAACTCTTTGATGTCACCTAGAGGCATAAAAGCAATGCAGTTGCATAGTTTAAATTGGCATCACGGTTGGCACAGACGTTGTGGACTGAAGGAATTGTTCCTTAGTGCTTTACTAGTCCACATTCTGAACACTTAAATGAGAAGGTTTTCTCTAAAGCAGGGTCTCCCGATCTTTATTATACCATTGGATCCCTAGGACCCCAGGCTGGGAACTCCTGCTCTACAGAGAGCTTTAGGATCAGTGTTCTGTCAGAGAACCTGCTCTCTCTCAGAGCATTCTGCTGCCATTCAGGATGATGCTAACAGAAGCTTGGCCCTTAGAACTTGCACCAGATAATCCTGGGCCTGAGATGACTGTGAGCGGCAATAGTGAGTGTTAGACTGATTCTGGTAAGGTCCAGCTTCTGTCAGTTGTACCTTGTCAAATAGTTTTACACTTTACAGAGTTGGACAGAGTAGATGTGGAAAGGCTGTTTCCCTTGGTGGGTGAGTCCAGGTCAAGAGGTCACAGTCTTAGAATTAGAGGGTACCCATTTAAAACAGAGATGAGGAGAAATTTTTTTAGCCAGAGGGTCATGAATTTATGGAATTCGTTGCCACATACAGCTGTGGAGGCTCAGTCATTGAGGGTTTTTAAGGAGGAGATTGACAGGTATCTAATTAGGGTATCAAGGGATATGGGAAAAAAGCCGGAAATTGGAACTAGACAGGAGAATAGTTTAGCTCATGGTGGAGTGGTGGAGCGGACTCGATGGGCCAAATGGCCTGCTTCTGCTTCTTTGTCTTGTGATCTTGTGATCTTTACCCTATTTCCTTTCCACACCCTTAAAAATAAATGAATCTTTAAATGAGAATGAAAATCAGTTTTTTATTTTCATTCCAGACTTTTTTCATTTGCTAAATATTCTTCCTTGTTTCCAAAGGTTCACTACTAGGAGTTGGACTTACTGATGGATGCCTTTACATTCTCGATGCACTTACTCTGATTGATGAGCTTTCAGAACCTTTCCACTATGCCAAAGATGCTATTTCTGACATCGCCTTCTCGCACAACTCAAATTACCTAGCAACAATTGTGAGTTGGAAAATCCATTGAAGTAGTGGATGCTACCTCTAAATTTTATTAATCATGTTAGATATAAGATAGGCTTTCTACAATTAAATAAATATTTTAGACTATTTAGTTTTATTTTTCTCTTTCAAATAGCTTGATAAAGAAACAGGTAATATTTCTGAGCTCGCTCCCCAGGAAGTGATTTATTCCAATATCTTTTGTGCCGCTGATATAAAGAAGGGTGTGATTGGTATTGAAGTCCACGACCATCTCAAAGGCTCAAAGGTCCAGTTTAGTGTCAGAGAAATGTATATAGTGTACATCCTGAAATGCTTTTTCTTTGCAACCATCCACAAAAACAGAGAAGTGCCCCAAAGAATGAACGACAGATGTTAAAACCCCGAAGTCCCCCCCAGCTCCCCTCCCTCCTGTGCTTAAGTGGCACCAAGCAACACTCCTCCCTTACCCCACTGGTAAAAAAAACAATGGTACTGCTGCCAAATGCTCAGGTGTGAGCAAAGTAACAGCAAAGAGACAGACTTGCAGTTACCCCAAAGACTTTGCGTTTCACCCGATATACAACATACCACAGGCTCTCTCTCTCTCTCCCTTCCTTATAAGGAGAAGGAGGTGTCTCTGTTTTCCCGGTGAGTGGGAGACATAACAAATAACTCGCTGGTTTACAATGTTAAAAGTCCATTTACTTCACTTTTTTCAAGCTCTGTGCCAGAAGAGCTCAAAGATCTCGGGTCTTTGGGCACACAACAAGCAGATATCGTGACACACGGGTCTCCTGCCGTGACACTGAGCCTCCATCCACCCGTCTCCAGAGCCCTGAGATCCTAGGCTTCCAAACCCAAGCCAGACTCTCGGGCCGAGCCCTTGGTGTGCTGAACAACAACGGTCGGTTATGAAACCCTGAGAGCGGGTCCCATTCCTTCAAAGTGTGTAGCTCCAGGTCAGGGTCTTCAAAATAACCCTGAAAGGGAAAAATAAAGAAATTGAAGATGGCAATAGAGCTGTTTCTGAAGATACAAGCAAAGGAGTTGTGGTTTAGTGCCATCATTACTCCACTCCACCTCTTTTGTCTTGGTGGCATTGAGGAAATGTGTTGTTTTGTGGCAGCACTACAGTGTAATACATAAAAATTATATAAATTACAATAAGAAATATATATAAAATTAAATTAAAAGTAGTGGAAAAAGAGAGCAAAAATGTTGAAGTAGTGCCCATGGTTAGTTCATTGTATGATGCCGGAGGGGAGGAAGCAGTTTGTAAAGCTCGGAGTATGTGCCTTCAGTCTCTTGTTCCTTTTCTGTGATGGTAGTAGTAAGAAGAGAGCATGTTCTGGGTGCTGGGTGTCCTTAATGATGGAGCCACCTTTCTGAGGCATTGTCTTTTGAAGATGTCCTCATTGCTCAGGAGGTGGGTGCCCGTGATGGAGGTGGCTGAGCTTGCAATCCTCTGCAGCTTTACTGATCTTGTGCACGGGCCCCTCCATACCAGAGAGTGATGCAACCACTTAGAATGCTCTGCACAGTACATCTACAGAAATTTGTTAGCGTTTTTGGTGACGTATCAAATCTTCTCAAACTCCTAATGAAATATAACTGCTGATGTGCTCTCTTCAGTTATGATAGATCTTCAGAGATGAGGACAACCAGGAACTTGAAACTGCTCACTTTTTCTACTGTTCCTCCCTCAATGGGACTGGTGTGTGTTCCCTCGGCCTATCCTCCTAAAGTCCACAATCAGTACCTGGGCCTCAACTGACTTTGAGTGCAAGGCTGCTGTTGCAACGCCACTTAACCAGCCAACTTATCTCACTCCTGTACGTCTTCTCATCACCATCTGAGATTCTGCCACAATAGTTGTGTGATCAGCAAATATTTAGATAATGTGTAGAGAGAGTAAAGCAGCAGGCTAAGAATTCATTGTTGAGAAGTAATGTTGATTGTCAGTGACGAGGAGATGCCGTTTCTAATGGGGAAGTCAAGGATGCATTTGCACAATCTGGCATTATAAAGGCAAATTGCGTCACCTTTCTTGTAACTAAAATATTGGAGAAGAGCAAATCTACTATTTGAAGATTTTCAGTGAGACACCACAAGTTGTGCTTAACAGGGGAACAGCAAATTTGAAGTTGTTGCATAGACTAGTTGATGAAAGTAAGATAACTAGTTGGGAGAAGTTATAGTTTAACATGGTTAACCTTTTAAGTAAAGGGCATTGTTGAGATGACTATTGGCAGCTTTACCTGATAACAGTATTAATGTTTAATTTCCAATCTCCGATACTGCTATATTCAAAGATTTCAAGATAAATTGACTAATAATTTATTTTGTCCAATGACCAATTAATTCCCGATAAATAAAAAATCTTGGATAACTCAACAGCTCTTGTGTTTTTGTTGCAGGATAGTAAAACCACAGTGACAGTGTTTCATTTCGTCAAGAATTCATGGATGTATCTAGGAAGGCAAAATGCACACTTTAAACCAATCAAATCTCTCATGTTTGGGATATATTTGGATAGTAACCAATCCAGACTATTATCTCTTGGAGAGGACAGAGTACTGGTAGGTGAATAGTTAATGCTTGAACTTGGATAGAATCTTTTATGAGTTTAAATAAAAGCACACACTTTTAGATATAATCCAGAATGTTAAAGGAAATGCTAATGAGTGCAATAAAACTGTAAATATCACTTGGCTGGGAATAATTGTCTCTTGATGGCTAGCAAGTTAGAAACCAAGTAAGAAATATACAGTCCTGCTGCAAGGGTCATAAATCTGGTAGTCTGGATCCCTATTTAATGAAATTAGCTTGTTTAGGCTATTTAAGCAAAATATAAAAATAAGCAGAGAAAAGATCTTTGTAAATGTTTCATCTTTTTAAAAATGTTGTTGATGGTGATATATGTCCACTATCAATTCAGTTAGTATAGTGGTCGCCAACCTGTCGATTGCGATCGACTGGTCGATCTTTGAGACTTTGCCAGTAGATCCCAAAAAAAAGAAAAATAAATGCACAAATACTGTTGAGAGATTGTTTCAGGGTTGCGGGGTTTTAGTTCCGTTCTTTCTGCCCAGTGCGTATGCGTGTAGCTCCTTTGCACTACACAGTATAATTCAGTGGTCCCCAACCACTGGGCCGCGAGGAAATGATAGGAGTCAGCTGCACCTTTCCTCAGTCCCTGTCACGGCCGCTGTTGAACTTGAATGTACGCGAGATCATTGGTCGCCAAAATGCAGTGACACCCTTACGCCAGGGATCACTGGTTGGCCTCAGGTAGCTGGCTGGCAGGAAGTGCAGTTGCTACTGGCCTGGAGTGCGGACAGATGGGCACCGCCTCTAAACCTGTTCACCACACCGAATGTTTGTGGGGAACCTGGTGCTAAAATATTCGCAGATGACCTAATTCGGGCTCAGCATTTCGTAAGTAGCAGAGCAGCTAACGTGCTGCAATCTACTGAAACAAACTTCTTTTGGCCGCTAGATCCTATCGGGGGGGGGGGGGGTGGGCGCATGTCCTGTTGCATTCCTCACTCGGTTGGTTGGTCTGTCGCTCACTCCGGACCGCGGCCCCGGCACGGGGACCTCTGGCCCTGACCTTGTCCTCTCATCCCGCCCATGACCAGCCGCACCTGGCCAAGGCGGCTGGCGGAAGGCTGCAGTTCGTGCCCGGAGGCTGTCTAATGAGGCAATGAAGCCCTCAAAACTGCTTCGGTACCTTGAATCCAAGCACCCCACACTGAAAGACAAACCCGTTGAGTTTTGGAAATGGAAAAAAATGTGAGCAAGCGGGACAGAAGCTAAGTGCTGAGAGCCGCGAAAACTAAATTGCGGAATAGACTGGACATAAGGAACCCGCTTCGAGTATCGCTGTATTCCCGTTGTGTTTAACACCCCCCCCCCCAACCCCCGTTGGCCGGTCCGCAAGAATATTGTCAATATTAAACCGGTCCGCATTGCGAAAAAGAGTGGGTACCCCTGGTGTTTATACATTATTTCTACTTCCGGGTTGTAAGGTTTTCCTTCTGGCCGTTTCTGCCCTGGTGCGCATGCGTGTAACTAATCGATCTGGGGTCGATCTCACCTTTCACTAAGGCCGAGGGAGGGGATCTTGGGCTTAAAAAGGTTGGTGACCAGTAATTTAGTAGATAATGCACATCTGGATTCTTCTCAGAATTAATGTAATCCTGAGCACTGCCCAAAGATTTCATAATTAATAGCATGGATCTAACAATTTCTTATGCAACTATTCAGTTTCCAAAACTTTTAATTATCCTTAGTCATGTTTTCTACTCTGTTCTTGATAGTTCACTTTGTACTTGTTGTTACCATTCTATGTCATTCATTTTTTGTTTTATGTTTACTGTTAGTTTTGTTTCTGCCATAATTTTTAAGATAAAAACACAGTGATACAAATAGTAGCTGTAGACCTCATACAATAAATTCTGTATTTTGACTCCTCAGGTAGAGTATGATCTGGCTAATAGTACTGAGGATGATCTGCGGATCTTGTGTAGTGACAGAATAGAACAGAGTGCTATACCTACATGCATGGCCTGGTATCCGCCCATTGATAAAGAGAGCTTCATTATCACCGCCAACAACCAATATAAACTAAAACTCTACAATTCCACTACCAAAATGTGCAGGTTTGTTAAACCCATTTATTCAGATGTGGCAGAATGAATCCTTTACTTAAACATGGATCCTTCCAAGGTTACTGTCCTAACAACTGGATTTTGCTGATGGTTCACTTCCAAATAACCAACAAAAGAAAGATAACGTTTTGATTCAAAAGCTTTTGGAATTCTCAACTGCAGCAGTCGTTCAAGGCTGAGGTCATTTTTTTGAATTGAGAAACAAGGAATGTAAGAGTTGGGTGGAAAATGGATTTGAGGCACTGGAAAGCTGATTATTATTTTGAATGACAAAGGAAACTCAAGGAGCATTTAGCTTACTGCTACTACTTCCTCTGTTCTTAATGTTATTTTATTTTACACTTTTTGTTTTGACATGTTAATTTCACCTAAAAAGAATCAATGCCCATTCATATATAATTTCAATTAGGCTTCATTTCCTTTGTTCTTGCACTTTACGAAGAAGCCAAATTTTATCTTCCTTTGTGAGTTATCTGTTAATCAATATAAATTCCCACTTATTTGCTATGAGGTTAAATAAAACCGGATGACATTTTTTTACACTTAAACACACAATACACATTGGCATCTTGCAGTTCATTTATCGTAATACGTTTAAGTTGTTTCTTTCTCCACAGGAAGACAGTACTGAGTCCAATCTATGGATCTCCTTTGAGGAAGATGGAAATCCTCCCTTTCTCAAGCAGCAGCGAACCCAACGTTGGTTACTTAGCCTACATCACAGATGACAAGGTATACATTTACCCACTATAATAACTGCCTCCTGTGATGCAATTCTCAGTTTTCACTTCAAGAGATAATATTTATAATATTATTTTTAGGTAACCGCAAGGTTTTGAAAATAATTCTTCATGAACATTATAGTTCAATGCCTAATTACGTTCATTTGAAGTGCAGTCGTTAGATCACATTCCAGATTTTTTTTGTTGTTAATTGTGCTGAGTGAACTTCAGTGCAGCAAAACTATTAATCACTAGACAGGGGAGCTGCTAACAACAATAACAGAAGCCTCTCTGACCTTTGACCACTTCTCCTTACCTGCCTATCACTTCCCCGGTGCCTCTCCTCCTTCTCTTTATCCCATGTTCCGCTCTCCTATTGGATTCCTACTTCTTCAGTCCTTTAACTTTTCCACCTATCACCTGCCAGCTTCTTACTTCATCTGCCCCCACCCCCCACCCACCTGCCACCGACCTGGCTTCACCTATCATCTCCTCCCCCACCCCCAGCTTTTTATTGTGACATCTTCCTGCTCCCGTTTGAGTCCTGATGAAGGGCCATGGAGCAAGATGTCGACTGTTTTTTCACTTACAGAGATACTGCCTGGCCTGCTGAGTTCCTCCAGTATTTTGTGTGTGTTGCAACAA
Source organism: Hypanus sabinus (assembly GCF_030144855.1). Classification (NCBI taxonomy): domain Eukaryota; kingdom Metazoa; phylum Chordata; class Chondrichthyes; order Myliobatiformes; family Dasyatidae; genus Hypanus; species Hypanus sabinus. Next base: position 91,602,371 of record NC_082718.1, read on the forward strand.
CAATTCCCCTCCTTGTTATCATACTAGGTGACTTCTCCCAAGCAAATCTGCTTTAAAAACTTGTAGGGAAATAAACCTACTAATGAAAAGCTGTTGTAAGCAAAATAATTGAAATTATTTATAATTTAGCTTATGTATTTAATTAAAATATTAATGAATCCATTCCTTTAGACTTGGATGTATTGGCATTGTTTGACAATGACAGGTATGGCTAATTTAATAATTTTACTATTAAAAAAAGCTACCAGATATTTCTATTTAGCTTTTCTAGTGAAAATCACTTGATAAAAGACTGAAGCATCATCCATTTACTCTAGTCTCAGTGTTTTCAGAGCTTTGATTTTGATTCATAAGTGATATTGTCAAAGCCAGGATTTATTGCCGCCTTTAAGATGATAGCAATCACTGGAGAACACCATGGGAAACTTGGGGAATAAATGTTTTCATTTGGAGAACGATTGAGGGGTTTATTTTGAGAACCTAAGCTCTTGGAGGAGATGACATACCAGTGTATTGATCTGCTGATTGGTAATATAAAGATATACATTCCAAAGCCATAAGGGTTAGGGTTGGTAAGTTGTAGGCATGCTATATTGGGCACTGGAAGTATGGCAACCTGTGGGCTGCCCAGTGTAATCTCCATGAATATATTTGACGGAAATGATGCATCTCAGTGTATATACTGATGTACAGTATATATGACAAATAAGCTAATATTTTATCTTTTAAAAATATACATATGAGATCTGAAGTTGTATTTTCTTGCCTTGTGTTATCTAGGTGGGTTTACAAACCCTACCACTGGACGGAAATCCCCACAAATCCTGTGCTCTCATTTGTCACGGAAATATGGTGTCCAATGTTGCTTGCTCCTATGATGGTTGTTATATTTTCACAGCAGGAGGAGATGATTGTACTGTACATATGTGGAAAGTTGACCTGGCGTAAGTACATTAGTACACTGGTCCTAAGGAAAATTGTTCTTGACTATAGCGTCGCAGTTTCATCGCGGTTTGTGCGATGCCATTTCAGCTCGGGGAGTTCCAGAGTTCAGAGTTTCAATTCTGGTGCTATCTGTAAGGATTTTGTTCATCTTTCCCATGAATCCCACCTGCATTTTCTCCAGGTGCTCCAGTTTCCTCCCACAGTCCAAAGACCTACTGTTAGACTATAAGACATAATAAGAATTCAGCCATTTCAACCAAGTCTGCTCTACCATTCCATCATGGCTTACTTATTATCTCTCTCGATCCTGTTCTCCTGCCTTCTCCCCATAACCTTTGACATCCTGTCTCATCAAGAACCTATCAACCTCCGCTTTTAATATACTCAGAAACTTGGCCTCCACAGCCATCTGTGGCAATGAATTCCACAGATTAACTATCCTCTAGCCACAGAAATTCCTTCTTATCTCTGTTCTAAGCGGACATCCCTCTATTCTGAGACTGTACCCTCTGGTCCTTGATTCACTTACTGTAGGAAACATCCTCTCAATCTAGGCTTTTCAATATTCTATAGGTTTCAATGCAATTTTCCCTCATTCTTCTAAACTCCAATGAGTACAGGCCCAGAGCCATCAAACGCTCCTCATATGATGACATTTCCATTCCCAGAATCATTCTTGTGAATCTCCTCTAATGCCAGCAAATCTTTTCTTGGGTAAGGGGACCAAAACAGCTCGCAATAAATCAAAGTGCAGTATGACCAATGCCTTATAAAGGCTCAGCATGACATCCTTGCTCTTATATATAATCCTCTCAAAATGAATGCTAACAGTGCATATGCCTTCCTTACCACCAACTCAACCTGCAAGTTAACCTTTAGGGAATTCTGCACATGGGCTCCCAAGTGCCTTTGCATCTCTGATTTCTGAAATTTTGCTCCATTTAGAAAACAGTCTACATGTTTATTCCTGGTACCGAAGTGCATGACCATTCACTTCCATGCACTATCTGTCCATCTGTCACTTCTTTGCCCATTCTCCTGATCTGTCTACATCCTTCTGCAGTCTCTCTGCTTCCTTAACTCCACCAGCCCCTCCACCTATCTTCGTATCTTCTCCAAGTTTGGCCACAAAGCTATTAATTCCATCATACAAGACCTTGACATATAATGTGAAAAGCAGTGGTCTCAACATCAATACCTGCGGAACACCACTTGTCACCAGCAACCAACCAGAAGAGACCCCTTTATTCCCTCCTGCCAGTCAGCCAATCTTCTATCCATGCTAGTATCTTTCCTGTAATACCATGGACTCTTATCTTCTTAAGCAGCTTCATGTATGGCACCTTATCAAAGGCCTTCTGCAAATCTCGGTAAATAATATCCGCAGACTCTCTTCTGTCTATCCTGCCTGTTATTTCCTCAAAGAATTCCAACAGGTTTGTCAAACAAGATTTCCCCTTAAGGAAACCATGCTAACTTTGGTCTATTTTATCATGTGTCTCTTAGTACCCCAAAACCTTATCCTTAATAATATACACCAACATCTTTTCAACCACTGAAGTCAGGTTAACAGGCCTATAATTTCCTTTCTTCTGCCCCCCTCCCTTCTTAAAGAATGGAGTGACATTTGCAATTTTCCAATCCTCCTGAACCATTCCTGAATCTAGTGATTCTTGAAAGATCACTACTAATGGATCCACAATCTCTTCAGCTACATATTTCAGAACCCTAGAGTGTGGTCTATCTGGTCCAGGTGACATATCCACCTTTAGACCTTTCAGCTTCTCAAGAGCCTTCTCATTAGTAATAGTGACTACACTCACTTCTACCCTCTGACACTGTTTCACACAGTTAGTGTCTTCTACAGCGAAGAATGATGCAAGATGCTTATTAAGTTCATCTGCCATTTATTTGTCCCCCATTGATATTCTCCAACCTCATTTTCCAGTGGACTGATATCCACCCTCGCCTCTCTTTTACACTTTATATCTGAAAAGACTTTTGGCATCCTCTTTAACTTTGTTGGCTAGTTTTCCTTCCTATTTCATCTTTTCACTCCTTGTGACTTTTTTTAGTTGCCTTATGTTGGTTTTTAAAAGCTTCCCAATCCTCTAACTTCCCACCAATTTTTGCTATATTGTATGCCCTTTCTTTAGCTTTTATACTGGCTTTGACTTCCCTTGTCAGCCATGGCTGCCTCATTGTCCCTTTAGATTACTTCTTCATCTTTGGGATGTATCTATTCTATGCCCTCTAAATAGCCTCCAGAAACTCCAGGCAATGTTGTTCTGCTGTCATCCCTGATAGTATCCACTTCCAATCAATTTTAGCCAATTCCTCTCTCATGCTTCTGGAATTCCCTTTACTCCACTGTAATACTGATACATCTGACTTTATCTTCTCCTTCTCCAATTGCAGGGTGAATTTTATCATATTATGATCATGGTTTCTTTACCTTAAACTCTCTAATTTGCTTGCATCATATACTGTCTTCAGTTACGTGATGAGGTAACCGTAGACTTTGGCCAGGAACAGGTGTTGTCAGGTGGTGCCCAACCTTCATAATGTTTCGACCCTTAACCACAACACTCTCCAGTTGGTGGGGAAGCAGTGGTGGCCAAGTCACTGCCCACCTGTTCCTGACTTCCAGCTCAACTCCTCTCACCTGCTCCAAATCCAGCAGGAGACTCTTTCTGCTCCCTCCCCCAATCTGGTTCAGCACCCTGTCCAGAATTCTCCTTCTCCTTGTTGGGCTCAACCACAAGCAGATCTAAAAGGTGATCTCATAGATATAGATATGGATAGATATACTTGCAAATGGAGAATCCTTTTTTGAGATCAAGAAGTTGTGTTGGTTACTGTGGTTCTCTCAGCCCTTGTTTCTGACCCAGTCTGACAGCTGTGCCCTGCAGGGTTTGGCCAGCTGCATTAGTTATGGTCTCTTAGAACCATCCTTAGAAATAGATCTTGAAGTTTCCCAACCAAGAGCATAAACTGTACTCCTTTATTGATCTCTTGAAAAAATAATCTGTACAGACCATGAGGTGGTAATGAACAGGTTCCCTTGCTTGTCTCTACGCTAAAGTCTTGAGGTTTGGCAAGGTTAGGCTCAATGCCAAGGATTCCCAGGGACACATTCTGACCATGTAGTGTTGTGGCAATATCATTCATGTCCAGGGATGGAAGAATTTGGATGTTGGCTACAGTGTGAGCTGACAATGTATGTCAAACCATTTGACTGCGTTGTGGGACAGCTCCTTGTACTTGTGAGGAGATGTTTATCTATGAGTGTACCTTCATGGAAGTCATAGGAAATTTCTGGCGTAGGGTGCCATTTGGCCTGTTTTGCATGTGCTAGTTGAAAATGAGCTACTTGTCTAATACCACCTTTAAACACTAGGTTCATAGCCCTAAACAACATAGCTCCGCAGATACTCCACAGGAACTACTTTTTCAAATGTAATATGGGTTTCTGCCTCAACCCTTTCAGGTTGTGAGTTTGAACTGTGAATTTTTATTTGCCTTCTCTCTTTTAATCTTTCTACCAATTACTTTCTGTCTGTACTCCTGGTATTTGGCTCCCCTACTGAGACGAATAATGCTTCCTCTTTATTCCATCTTGGTCACTCATAGTTTTATTCTCAATTAATTTTCCCCTCCACCTCCCTTGTTCCATCAAATTTCCCAGGTTATTCAATCTTTCCACATTGTTGCTTTATTTTGCATTTTGGCACAAATCCTTGTTATTCTCCTCTGCATCCTCTTCATTGCAATCACATTTTCCCCGAGTTATGCTCAGTGTTCATTGTGTGGCCTAACTAGCATTGTACTGTACAGTATTCTTTGTCTGGGCTGATAAGGGAAAGAATCCCTTAAGCTTATTGTCCCTATTTAGGATCTGTGGCTGTACAGTTTAAGGTCTTTTTATTCCTTTATTTCACTCATAGTTTCCACTCCTGTTTGCTAGTCAATATCCCATGTTAGATTGTATGTGAACAGTGGTCTAGGTCCAACAGTACCATCCGCCCCGACCTCCTTTTGCTCAACTCTCTCCGTGACAGATGTGATACATGTCTCAATAATTCATGAGAAATTTACTTTCCCTTTAAGGAAATAAAAGATCTTAGAAATATTTTAAGTCAGCAGTTACCTTTATTATAACTACATGCCTTCTGTCTAATCAGAAGAATAAAGGTAGAATCAACTAAGAATACCTCCTGTTTACTTAAAGGGCTCATGAAGCAGTTACTGCACTTGGAGGTGAGGATTTGATACCATTTTATAGCTTATTGGAAGGCGGAAGAGATGGAGAATTGTTCAGGGTAATTACTTTTTTGGATTTTCCTTGTTTTTTTTTGTCAGTTGAATTTTTAAATAACAATGAAAGTGACAGGAAGAATTATATAATCTACCCATCACTTTTATTGTTACATCAAATAAGAATTATGCAGTTTGTTGTAATAACTCAATGCTGTATTCTGAAAAGTAATTTGCATTATTCATCTTCTGCATAAATGTTCATGTTTAAATGTATGCACACAAAGATGCTGGAAATCCAGAGTTACACACACAAAACTTACCAGTAAAAAATTCAACTCATGAGTCCTGCTGAAGCAGTGACTCTTTATTCCTTTCCATAGATGCTGCCTGACCTGCATTTCCAATTTTGTGCATTTTGTGTGTGCTACTCCGTAACTGTGGAAATTATTGTTTTATCCTTTTTTAATTATATCGTTCTAAAAACCTAGTCCTTCTTTAACAAGATCTGTCAATGTAGTTCTGTACTGCTGTGTTTTTTAGATATATAATTCATTAAATGTGTTTGGAACTTAATGGCTATTTCCAAAGATCTGTCTTCATAACTGCTGATCATTTCTGCCTCTTTCATCGCATGCTTACAAGTGAACATGAAAACTGGTCACTTCACTAATACCATCCATTTGGAATTAATCCAGTGGCTTATTGCTTACAGAACATTGCACTGATTGAAATAGAAATGATACCAAGTTAGAAACCGTGTCAAAGTTAGTGTATTTCACCACTCATTGCCCCTCTGTAGAACCCCTTTCCAGACCAAAAAAAAGAACATTTTAACTGGGTTCAGGGAAGTACATCTTGTATTCAAACACTTATTGCAGTATCCCTAAGTCATGTGAAAATGCAGTTGGGAATATTTTTGTGAATTCAGCTTCACTAGTTTCTGTATTGATTGTATTTTTCATTTATTAGGAATTTTTTAAGAATAGCCATAGAACAGTGGAGCATAAAGCTGTGTACTCACTTCTGTAAGATTTTTTTTCTACCTCGACCTATGTCGTACCAATTTTCTTGAGAGGCCAGGGAGATGAACTGGTCACTTAGCCCAGGGAAGGCAGAGAGTGGTTGTAGATGCCGGTCTCTCCGACTGGGAACCTATGGCTAGTGGAATGCCTCAAGGATTGGTGTTGTTCATTTTTATCATCTATATCAGGGGTTCCCGAACTGGGGTCCACAGACCCCCTCAGTTAGTGGTGGGGATCCATGGCACAAAAAAAAGGTTGGGAACCCCTGAATATGAATTATTTAGATAATAATATGGTAAACTAGATCAGCAAGCTTGCAGACGACACCAAGATTGGGGATGTAGCGGACAGTAAGAAAGTCTATCAGAGCTTGTAACATGAGCTGGGCCAACTGGGAAAGTGGACTGAACAGTGGTGAATAAAATTTAATGAAGATAAGTGTGAAGTGCTGCACTTTGGCTGGATAACCAGGGTAAGACTTACATAGTGAATGGCAGGGCACTGACGTGTGGCTATGTGGTAAAACAGGAGGGATCTGTGAATGCAGAATCATAATTCCTTGAAAGTGGCATTACATGTAGAGAACATTGTAAAGAGATATCTTGGCACATTGGCCTTCATATATCACGGCAGTGAGGACAGGAACTGTTGAAGTTGCATAAGACGTTGCTGAGTCCGAATTTGAGACTACTGTGCACAGCTCTGGTTATCTAATCAAGTCAAGTCACTTTTATTGTCATTTCGACCATAACTGCTGGTACAGTGCATAGTAAAAATGAGACAACGTTTTTTCAGGATCATGGTGTTACATGACACAGTACAAAAACTAGACTGAACTACGCAAAAAACAACGCAGCAAAAAAAACTACACTAGACTACAGACCTACCCAGGACTGCATAAAGTGCATGAAACAGTGCAAGCATTACAATAAATAATAAACAGGACAGTAGGGCAGTAAGGTGTCAGTCCAGGCTCTGGGTATTGAGGAGTCTGATAGCTTGGGGGAAGAAACTGTTACATAGTCTGATTGTGAGAGCTCGAATGCTTATCTACCTACAGGGAAGGTTATCTACCTACAGGGAAGATATCAATGAGCTTGAAAGTGTGCAGAGAAAATTTACAAGGACATTGCTGGGACTTAAGGGCCGGAGTTTAAGAGATCGGTTGGAAAGCTACTCGCTGAAACGCAGGAGAATGAGGAGAGATCTTATAGTGTTATGCAAAGTTATGAGGGGTGTACATGGAGTGAATGCATGCAGGCTTTTTCCCCTCAGGTTGGGTGAGACAAGAACTTGAGATCTCGCAACTAGATAGTGGCAGAAGAGCAGACTGGATACAGTGCTTAGGGAATAGGGTTACTGATAGCAACGAATGATGATCGTTTTGCTCTACCTGATACAGAAAATTCTTGCTCATCCTCCACTCGATATCTAGCAGTGTAAACACTTGAGAGGTCTTGGAGGTAGAGATGAGCTTCAGCTGCATAGATATGCAAAACTAATGCTGGGTTTTTGAATGATATTGCCGCTGATACCCTGTGCTCTTACACTGTAGATCGGCCTACTGTAATATTGCACTTGCAGAATATGTTGGTTTTAGAACTGTAAATGCAGAAAATGATTATAGAAACCTTTGATCTAAGTAGCAGAATCGCTAAATATAAAAGAAAATACTTTTAAAGCCCAGTTTAAATGTTGGCACAGGAACAAATTTCTGCACCCAGCTCCGCAGCGCTGTAGGTTCAATGAACAATGACCACCTCCCAGTTGAGAATCTGAAGACTGTAACATCTACAGCATGCATCGTAACAATAATAAGGGATGTAAGCAGGTTTGGAACATTGAGAACGGGAAAGAAAACGTCCGAACAACAACACACACAAAATGCTGGTGGAACACAGCAGGTCAGGCAGCATCTATAAATGTCAACAGCGCTTCTCCCTATAGATGCTGCCTGGCCTGCTGGTTTCCACCAGCATTTTGTGTGTGTTGTTGTTTGAATCTCCAGCACCTGCAGATTTCCTCGTGTTGCTCTAAGAAAATGTCTGGTTGGGATGTTGGAAATACAGTTTCTGATGCCAATTGGTTTTGCACTTTTGTCTTCATCATAATGATCGTTTTTGCTAGTTTATCAAAATACACAAGCCACGTAAAATTTTATTCAGCAGTGTGTGATAAAATGCAATTCTACAGTCTTTCAGGTCAACAGGTATAAAACAACTGTCTACATTTAGAGGATTTGGTGTTAATAATATTTCCTTTAATTCTGATCAATTAATATTTTGTGTTTTAATGTTCTATAAAGGAAATGGAGAACTATTTTTATTACTCACAATTGCGTTATCAGCATCTCTCCACAATGGAGACCAGGGTGGTCTCAACTCATATTCCACTGCAGGAAGTTCCATTTGTGATGAGGGCACTGGGATTCTATCCAACGGAGAAAGAGGTACATTATATATGGTCACATGCATAAATATTGCATACAGTTCTAACATGTTCATGTTAAGCTCCTTGACACTGAAGGTTAAATCAAAGACTAGGCTGTCTTTTGTGGCAGCATGTGAATAGGATTAAAGCTGTGAAACTCTTGTGCAAAGAAGTGACGAAAAACAAAATCTGGGTTGGTTCCGCCCTGACGAAGGTTCTCGGCCCAAAACATTGACTGTTTATTCTTTTCCTATGGATGCACCTTGGCCTGCTGAGCTCCCCCAGCATTTGGTATGTGTTGCTTTGGTTCAACAAAGACCACTGATGTTTATGCCAGGGAAAAATAGAGAGTTAGAATGAAGTTAGAAGGGATTCAGCAGGAATGCATGTGATGCTTATAGCTTGTGAATAGAAGTTGAGAGTAAAAGAAAAGGTAGACCAGTTTATGGAAAAAGCAGAGCAGAACTAAGAGAGACAAGAACAGCTGATAAAAGACCTCAACACTCCCAAAGCTGGCATTGTTAAAAATGACCCCTTACTTGGGATATTTCATTCATGAAGGATCCTGACTCCCAGTTATGTTTGGACCAGATCCTGTATCTTTTCAGCAGAGAAACTCCAGCACGTTAATAATAACTTTTATTTTTTTATGTGCAGATAGAGGACATGCTGAATGAGGTGAAGTTCAGTAAATACGTGGATACAGGAAAATATGTTACAGATATTGATTTAGGTGAATTTATTAAACTATATCTAAACCATCGACCAGCTTTTGGTATATCAGCTTCTGAGCTACAGCATACATTGGATGTTCTTGGTTATAAAAATGAGAATGGAGAAAAATCAATTGCCTTAGGAGAATTACTACAGCTTTTGCAAACTAGAGGTGAGCCAAGCCAGAAATACATATTAAAATGTTCTTGAAATTCAAATTAAAATATGTAAATATGGACGTGTACAGAAATAAATCTGTAGAGTACAAGGTAGCATGTAAATCCATATGGTAATGTCATTACTCTCACTTCCCTTCTTACTTGCTTCCAACCTCTTCGAGGCTTAAAGAAAGATTCATTTAGTTGCTTGATAGGAGCCTATAGCTCATCTGAGTAGCCATTTGTTCACATGCATATTTTAAAGGTATGTGTTGGGGGGATATTCACAGAATATACAACTATGCAAAACTTTATAGAGCTGGCTGTTGGTGTACTAGCATCCACACCAGACTTGTGGGTGAGTGGTCCCAGGTTTGAATCCAGCCGGCTCCTTGCACGCTTTCCATCCGTGCTGGGTGGAGCATCGAGCTGGCAACTTAGCTTCATAAAAAAACAGACAGAAATGCTAAAGAAACGGCAAGGTTGCCACCCAATGCGCCACACAGCAAGGAAAGGAACAACGACAACTTCATAGTGGAGTATAATCATGTCCTTACAAAACATCCACCCAATTTTATGGGTAGGAAATTTGCATTGATGCAGATATCAAGCACTGCATCAAACCCAGCTTTAAATTGAGTAATCCTGAAAGTGTGAGGGAATCCATATAGATTCCAAATGTTTTCTCACCAGTAAATTAACAATGATTTGTGTGGATGATTAATGCTAATCCAATAGGTCATGCCGTTTATGAGCATAATGTTTCTTACTGAGGATACAGCAAATTACTTCTTTCTCCATAATGATGGACGGGAAAGAGTTTGCTGGCTTTGTGCAGAACTGACGGAAATGAGAATGGGTGTCTTCACATAAAAAGAGCAAAAATAACTTGCAAAAAAAAGACTAAAATTTTGGCAAAACATAATTATTGTTAGTCTTTGTTTAGGTGTGTAATGTAAGCAATTGTCTCTTACGTTACGAGTTTTATAGATTCAGCTCATTTGTAAATGCTTGACACTAAGAAAATGAGTAGAAATGATCTAATTCTTTAAAAGTCAACAATAATTATAATAGTCAAGGACCCCGCAAATGAATGGAATCCTAATTCCTCAAATTAACAGTTTAATTTGTTCAAAGAGCAGAGGTGGAAATTTTCTTGCTTTGACTTGCTCTGCTTCTGGCAAAAAAATAATATATCCAACCCGAGAATAAAATTTGATTGGATAAAGGAAGGAACTTATTTCTGGCACCAGAGTATGTGGGCAAGATACTAGTCAAATACTTTGCATTGGTTTTCACCAAGGAGAAGTGTGTGGAGTATAGTGAGGTCAGTGTGGGCTCTGCTAATAATCTGGGACTCATCGAGATCAACAAGAAGCTGGTGTTTGTTAGGTTTCTTGAAGAACATTTTGGTTTATAAATCTTCAGGCCGACTCTGAGTTATTCCAGATGAAACAGAGCAGATTGTTGGGCCTTGACAAGATCTTTCCAGTCACAGCCAGCATCCCAGAGGACTGGAGAGGAACCAGTGTTGTTCCTTTCTTTCCAGGAAATTATAGGCTAGTGAGCCTCACATCAATCAGATGACGCAGTTGGAAAGGGTTCAAAATTTGTTTTGCTATAGAAGACAGAGGGAACGGTGGACAGGTATAGTCCTGGCTGGAGGTTCGTGACAAGTGGTGTTCCACTGGGTCTGCTGTTTATGATATAAATAAACGACTTGGACAGGAATATAGATGGGCTGATTAGTAAGTTTGCAAGTGACACAGAAATTGTAGACAGTGAAGAAGGCTGTCAAAGATTATTTTGCAGATGTGGGTGGAGAAACGGCAGATGGAGTTTAATCATGAGGCATTGCACTTTGAGAGGTCAAACATGAGGGGAAAGTTTACATATAAACGGCCGGACCCTTAGGAACATTGATGTATGGAGCTGTCTTGAGATCCAGCTCCATAGGTCCCTGAAAGTAGAAAGGCAGGTAGGTAGGGTAGTAGAGGAGGCCAATGGTCTTCAAGGCATTGAGCAGAAGAGTCAGGGAGCCATAATGTAGTTGTCTAAAGTATGCAGTTCCTGTTGCCCCAGTATAGGAAGGAGAACAGGTTCACCCCACATACTGTCTGGATTGGAGTATTAACTATGAGGAGAGTTTGGATTAACTTGGATTGTTTTCTCTGGAGTTTCAGAGTCCAAGGGAAGACTTAAGTAAAGTTTATAAGTTTATGAGAGGCATAAATAGGGTAGACAGTCAGAATCTTTTTCTCAGGCCAGAAATGTCAAATACTAGGAGATTGCTTTAAGATAAAAGGGGTAATGTTTGAAGGGGATGGTTTTTTTTACACAGGGTGTGTGGGTTTCTTGAAATTTCTGCCAGGGATGAAGATGGAAGAAGACACATTCAAGGCACTCCAACTGGAGTGGAGAGATCTGGATCATGCGCCAGCAGATGGCTTAGTTTAGTATGGCATTAAGATCAGCACAGGCATGGTGGGCTGAAGGGCCTGATTCTGTCTTGTACTGTTTTAGGTTCTATAGTGAGTCTGGGTGTTTTTTTCCCTTGCTTTCTAGGTGAATGCATGTCTGAGTATGAAATTGCAGAAACTCTCTCCATACTATTAGGTTTGAATCCAGAGGGAGGAAGTTCTGAATTCGAAGACTTTGATGCCAGAGGTACCAATTGTTTACATTTTTTTACATTTCTTTTCCCTAAATTCCCCAAATTGAAGTTCAAAGTTCAAAGGTTCATATGCAAGTTTACTGTCAAAGTACATATATGACTCCAAACACCACCCTGAGGTTCATTTTCTTGCTGACATTCACAGTAAATACAAAAAATCACAATGGAATCAATGAAGAACCACACATGACGGCGATGACAAGCAACCAGTGTGCAAAAGTCAACAGGCTGTGCAAATACAAAAAGCAGGAAACAAAAGCAATAATAAATAGATAAGCAATAAATATCAAGTTGTAGAGTCTTTAAAAGTGAGTTCATTAATCAGTTCAGTGCAGGGGTGAGTGAGATTATTCCCTCTGGTTCAAGATCCTGATGGCTGAGAGATAATAATTGTTCCTGAACCTGGTGATACAGGACATGGGGCTCCTGTACCTCTTTCCTGATAGCAGCAATGAGAAGAGAGCATGACCTGGATGGTGGGGGTCTGTGGGGGTCTTTGATGATCTGATTTTGAGCCACAACACTTTTTGTAAATGTGCTTAACTTTTGTCATTTTCCTTGTAAATTAGAAGCTGCTGCAAAACAACCGATTTACCAATTTTGTATATTCTAAGACAATAATGATAAATCCATTTCTGATTCTAGTTGAGAGAAGTCAGTTCCAATGTGCTGTGGATTTTTAATTCAATAAAATTTTAAATAGTAATGCACTGAATGTTATCAGACAAGGAACTTAAAACGGAAAATAAATTGTTTGAAGAACTCAGTGAATGAGGGAGCCTCCATTTCAGGTTGAGACCCTGCATCAGGTCTGATTGAAAACGTCAGCCATCCCCTTTCTTCATAGACACTACTTGACCACTGAGATTCTGCTGCAGTTAATTTTTGTTTCATATTCCACAATCTGCAGGCTTTTGTATCTCTCAAGAACTTAAGATGTTTCAATTCCTAATCCAGATACCATGAATCCTGATTCTATGACCTTTCAAAGACTCTTTACAATTCATGTTCTTAATAGTATTTTTTTTTGCACAGTTTGTCTTCTTTTGCATGGTTGTTTGTCAACCTTCGTCTGTTTATGTGCAGCTTTTTGTAAAATTATTTTAATTAACTTTAATTAGTTTTTACAATGCAACAAAACAAAAAAACAAATAAAAGAGGTTTATACAGTGCAAAACAAACATATCAAAGTACAATTCATAACAATTAAGCAAAGCACCCATAGTAGAATCATGCAAAGTTAGTTACCACCCCACCCTCCCACTACCCAATTCCAAGCCAACCTTACGATATATAAAAGAGTTAATCAGAACTATATCACCACAGGGCTGTATTTATAAAAAGAAGGTATATATATATATAGCCTACTACCTAAACTATAATATGTTTACACATAAAAAAACCATAAATCTTAACCATAAGAAGCTGGAAGTAAGGGATTTAAATGCAAACGAAACAAAGGGAGGGATGCACCCTTAATCTAAACGGGAATTATGAAAATATTCAAGAAAAGGTCCCCACATCTTTTAGAACTTTATATCTGAATTAAGAAGTGAATAATGAATCTTTTCAAGGTCTAAGCAGGACGTAATATCTCTGAGCCATTGAGCATGAGTGGGTGGGGCAGCATCTCTCCACCTAAGAAGTACTGCACGTCTGTCCAAAAGAGAGGCGAAAGACAATGTACGATGCTTATTTGAAGTTAAATGCATGTTGGCTTCTCCTGAAGCATCTTGTACCGAAAAGAGCAATCAAGGGGTTGCTTTTAGTAAAATTCTATTGTATTTCTTTTCCCCCTGTAAATGCCCACACAAAAATGAATGTCAAACTAGTACACTGCCTTGAAAACATATTCAGACCCCACCTCTTTGTTCACATAAATGAGTATTACAACCAGGGATTTTGATCAATTTAACCGAGAATTTGTATTTGTGAATCACATGCTCCTTTTCTCACAGCAGAGTCCCCCAAAAAATTAAAAACACAAAAAGCATTAAAAACTAAAAAAATTCAAAAACTGAAATGTCAGTGGTTCAAAAGTATTCATCGCCCTTTGCTCAGCAGCTATTACAGTCAGTAGTTTTTTTTAGATAAGTCTCTATTTGCTTTGCAGAATGTGATGGAGCCTCTTTGTCCATTCCTCGTAAAGTTATTCAAGCTATGCCAGATTAGTTGGGCAGTAGTGGCGGACAGCTGTCTTGCCAGAGGTGTTCGATCAGGTTAAGGTCAGGAGTCGGACATCAATTTTCTTCATTTGAAGCCACCCTCTGGTTGCTCCGGCAGTGTTCTTTGGGTCATCGCCCTGTTGAAAGATAAACTTCCTCCTCAGTTTAAGTTTTCAGATAGAGGCAAGCAGGTTTTTATCTAGGATCTCTCTGTATTTAGCAGCATTCATCTTCCCATCAGTCCTGATCAGACTTCCAGTGCCTGTTGCTGGAAAGAATCCCCATAGCATGATGGCGCCTCCACCATACTTGACAGTAGGGATGGTGTTACCTGGCTGACTTGCAATGTTAGCTTTGTGCCACATGTACCATTAATGTTGAGGCCAAAAAGTTCCACTTTAGTCTCATCTGACCACAAGACCTTCTTCCGTATCCTTACAGTATCTTCTGTGATGCTTTGCAAAGTCTTTACGGGCAAGGATATGCTTTTTTTAGACAGGGCTTCTTCTTTGCCACTCTTACCTAAATATTCTTTCTGTGCAAGGCCTTAGAGATTGTGGAGCCATGAACTTCATCTCCAGTTGCAGCCAATGGCTTCTGCAGCTCCCTCAGAGTGACTGTTGGCGTCACAGCATCCTCTGTTACAAGTGTTATTCTTCTCCAATGACTAAGGTTAGAGGAGTGGCCTGACCTAGGCAGTGCGGCTGTAGTTTCATAAGTTTTCCACTTTATCATGATGAACTACATTGAGTTCCAAGGTATGTTCAGTGCCTTTGAGGTGGACTTGTACCCTTCCCCAGATTTGACCTTCTCTATTATCATTTCCTGACTTGTCTTGAATGTTCTTTTGTCTTCATTTTGGTTTGGTCAGTTGAAAATCTACCATACAGTTGGACCTTGTAGAGAGAGGAGCTATTTACAGTATTCTTATGAATTCATTGAAAATTGGTGATCCTCTATTTTTCTACATCAACAAATTGAGAGGGTGAGTTGGTAGGGTAATATATTGCTGCTGAGGAAAGTTAGTTCAGTAATTACAAAGGGAATGAATATACTTTCAGCCTTACAATTTTGGTTCTTAAATTTTAGTAAATCTTTGACAGGTTTTTGAATTTTTCTTTTGATTTGACGTGATGCATAATGTTTGTAGATTAGTTCAAAATCCCACTTCAATATAATTTAAATTTAGAAAATGAGACAGTAGAATGTGAAAGTAGTTGTGGGGGCTGAATATCTTTCAAGGCTCTGTAAATAGATTTTTAAGGAGCTTTATCGAATTAGTTAAATTCATTTTTCTTCTATTTGTTTGGATTTGACAGATACATCAAAATTACTTGAACAGCAACTTCCCCAAGAGATCACAAGTGAGCTTTTTATATATGATATGCTAGGGTTTCCCCACAATTCATCTCCATCCCCTTGTGATGACATGATAACCACACCAGAGCCTCCATTAATGTAAATACAGAATGAAATATGGAAAGAAAAATACAGTTAACATTTTCCTCTGTCAGAAGCATTCCCAATATTTTGTTTTTACTTCAGATTTTTAACATCTGCAGTTTTCTAATGTTCCCCAAGTGATATTTATTGTCTTTATGTTTAAAATAATTTTGTATTTCTTCTTTCATTTTAACTTTCAAGTATTTTAAAAAATGTTAATTAACTCCAGAGCTTGTTTGGGTATTTGTTAATCTACTGCTTCAGTCTATGCAAATATATCAGATAGTTTTATAGACATATATACTTCTTGGGCCTTGTAATTTTTTTGCATGTCAAGATTTTAGAAGTGAGATTATCTAAAAACTCTGAATATGAAGTGGTGAAGAAGACCCAAATGAATGACTGTCAAAGTACATAGGTTACCAATCTCATTGGTGTCTCCTTAAATAAATAATATAATACTTTGTAACTGCCTTATTTCTGAAAAATGTTGTTTTTCTTGTTTTATATAAAGGCGGTTTGGCTTGAGAAAAAGAGAATAAATCTTTGAATACTTATCTTATGAAAACTTGCATTCTAATTAATTATTTGTTCACTTAAAACTTGGAAATTGCACAAAACTATTTTCAACACTGTTATAATTATAAATGCTTGAGGCTGAATTCCATCATCCACTACATCAGCTGAAAACTAGGGTCATGATTTAGAATGATCATTCATGTGAAAGGTTAACTGCTTCTCTCTCCACAGGTACTGCCCGACTTCCTGAGCACCTCCATCATTTCATGCTTTTACTTTACCTTTCTAGTATCGAAGACGTTCTGCTTTTATACTTCAGTGGAGCCAATGCTCTTTCATTATAACTTGTCTTGAAACAGCAGTCAGCAGGACATAAGTACGTAGAACACATTACACCTGACTTCTATGCACAAACAGCATCTGAAAGCCAGTTCAGACACGACTTCAAGCAGTAGCATCCATTAACGTTGGAAATAGTGCCCAGACGCTTCCAAGTTATAGTCACTTTAATGTGACAAATGTTTTCCTATCGATGTGTGAGATCTCCATTTCCAAATGTAATGGTATAATTTGGGTCCTTTGGCTGTCGCTCATTACTTTTGCTTTTCATTCACAGTGCCTTATATCTTTGTTTGGGCTTTAAAGGGCCATCAATGATAAAGAGACGTCCAACAAGTCTCCTCAATATGCAATTCAGCTTCCCTATACAATCACTCACCTAGCACTGGTCCTCACTCACCTGAGCATTTTCATTTGATTGTGTACTGTCTGTATGGTATTTACACACTCTCCTTGTGACCATGTGGGTTTCTTCCAGGCACTCTGCTCTCCTCCCACAATCCAAAGGCATGTGAATTAATTGTCTGATGTAAATTGCTTCCAGTTTGCTGGGGGTGGGGGGCAGAGTTAACGGGGAGAGTAAAATGGGATTGGAATTAGTGTAAATTGCTGTAAGGTGGCTGGCAATGACCCGATGCCCCAAAGCATCCTTTCCCATTACTCTATAACTATACAGAATCGGAATCTCTAATTTAAGGGGCATATGGGCACATTGCAGACAGCTTCCTTATAGCCAGTCCTGTGCCATTAATCCCTGCCTCAGAGTCAGCTGTGCAGAGTCAGGAATAACATGACATGGAATGAAATTACCTTCCACAAGTGCAATTAATGCCAGAACAGTAGCGTGTGTACACACTTAGAGTCCTACGGACAAGGTCACAATCTTCGGGGAGAAGGGAAGGAGGTAGGTGTCATACAAATGAAGAATAGCCTGGAGCTACATTCACAAGGCATGTAATATAGTATCAAGCTCTCTGACTGAGGCATAGTAGACGCCTTTGACGTGATGATTCAGTAGATTCAAGATCATTTAATATAATTTCTAGTCCATAATGGAGACAAATAATTATTACTCTGGATCCAGTGTAATACACAAAACACAATAAGATAAAGAACACAATTATAAAAAAACAATAAATATATAAGATAACTTATTTACATTGATTATATGTATCTAAAGTGACACCTCTACAGGAGTACCTCTACCTGGTTCCTTAAGATTGTTATAGCTGGAGGTGGTAATAGGGACAAGCTCCCACTACCTATTAAATGCTCGCAATGGTGTGCATCTCAAATGGCCTCTGACAGCCAAATCCCACTCCTGGCCTTCACATATGGCTTAGCTGCTAAGCCCAGTGGAATCATTTCTACTAACAGAAGGAGCAAAAGAGGACTACTGGTGTCCATAGGCGTAGAGCAGAATTAGGCCATTAAGCCCATCGAGTCTGCTCCACCATTTCATCATGGCTGATCCCGGATCCCACTCAATCATATACACCTGACTTATCCTTTGAGGCCCTGACCAATCAAGAAACTATCAAATTCTTCTTTAAATATACTCATGGAATTGGTCTCCACTGCAATCTGAGGCAGAGCATTCCACAGATTCACTTCTCTCTGACTAAAAAAATTCCTCCTTACCTCTGTTCTAAAAGGTTGCCCTCAATTTTGAGGCTGTGCCCTCTAGTTCTGGATACCCCGACCATCCTTTTCATATCCAGCTTATCTAGTTCTTTCAACATTCGGTAGGTTTCAATGAGAATCCCCTGCATTCTTCTAAATTCCAGTGAGTACAGGACCAAAGCTACCAAACGCTCCTCATATGTTAACCCGTTCATTCCCAGAATCATCCTTGTGAACCTCCTCTGGACTCTCTCCAATGACAACACATCTTTTCTGAGATATGGGGCCCAAAAATGTTGACAGTACTCCAAGTGCAGCCTGACTAGTGTCTATTATCTCCGTGCTTTTATATTGGGGCAGATGGGACTCATCAGCCATGGTTGGCAGCTCATCTAGGAGAAGGAAAACTCTGATCTCAAACCTCTGCTGCCTTGCAGCTATACTCACTCATAGGGAAGGATTCATGAGTAAACCCCGAGGAAAAGTCTGGAGCTGGAGTCCCTCAAGCAGTGTTATGTTGAATTCATCACTGACTGGCAACTCCTGCAATACCACTGGTACCAACTGTATCGGTCTTTGTTGTTCCTTTGGATTCATCAGCTGCATGGCCAATGGCTTGCCCTCCATATCATACTACCTTGCCTTGCATATTACCCAGGCAGCTAGGATGCAACATCCATGATCGCCCCCGACAAATGGAAGAGCCTCAAGGTACAGGAGTGTCCATACATAAGGTGAGTCCGACAGGAAGTGGTAAAGTAGTAGTGGTGGGTTAGTGGATGGAGGTGTTGATCAGCCTCACTGCTTGGGGAAAGTACCTGTTCTTGTGTCTGGTGGTCCTGCCATGGATGCTACATAGCCTCCTCCTTGACAGGAGTGGGACAAACAGTCGACGAGCAGATTGGCAGGATCCTTCATCATATTGCTGTCTTTTTTTCTCCGGCACCTTTCTGCATATACAGTGACTTGAAAAAGTATTCAACCCCCACGGCTATTTTCACATTTTACTCTCTCATTTTCTAAATTTAAAATACATTGAAGCAGGATTTTTTGAGCTAATCTACAGACTATTGTGCATCACTGTCAAATCAAAAGAAGAATTCTGAGACCTGTTAACAATTTACTAAAAATTAAAAAACAAATTTGTGAGGCCGATAAAGTATTCATCCCCTTTGTAATTACTATGCTAACTTTCCTCATGTGAGTTACAGTTTATTACCTTATCAACTCACTCAATTTGTTGATATAGAAAACTGGATGATCATCTATTTTCAACTAATTCAATAGAATAAATACCACTTCTCTCTGTAAGGACCAACAGTATGGTAGATCTTTAACAGAACAAACCAAATGAGGTCAAAAGAGCATTCGGGAGAAGTCAGGGAAATGATAATAGAGAAGCACAAATCTGGGGAAGGGTAGAAAATCCTCTCAAAGGCATTGGACTTACCTCGGAAGTCAGTGCAGCCTGTTGTGAAAAAGTGGAAAAAATATGAAACCACAGCCACACTGCCAAGGTCAGACCATCCCTCTAAATTTTGTCACCTGAGAAGAGTGGCACTTGCTAAGAGAGGCTACGGAGATGCCAACAGAAGTCAGTGGCTGCAATTGGGGATGAAATTCGTGGCTCCACAACCTCTAATGCCTTGCACAAAAAGCAGTATTGATTGAAAAGTGGCAAGGAGGAACTGAACCCCTGGCTTTGCAAAGCATCACTTAGAAGGTACTGCAAAGATGCGGAAGAAGGTCTTGTGGTCGGATGAGACTAAAGTGGAACATTTTGGCCTCATTAAGAATTAAAAATACACGTGGACTAAGATGTTAACTGTCCTGTGCTATCTCCAGTGGGATCATCAGTTGATCTGCCACCTGTCTTCAGGAGTTTCGGCCCGCTTATGATCAAGACTCCCTCGAGGTGGTGGGCCAGCAGTACTAAAGCGCCACCTCCCACTGGTGAGCTTAACAACTTGGCATCTGCCTCTTTCAGAGTTATTGGTCGCTTCCATCCAACAGATAGTCTACTCTTCAGGTATCTATGCAGCTACTGAAGGGTTTGCAAAAGATGGATATACTGTCCGACTATCTGCCCCTCTGAATGTACTTAATCCACACCCATGATGATCCTGTCTCTGCTGCCTCAGCTACAGCCCTGCTGGTTGACTTGACCTCTTTTCTGGTGAAGCCAAGGTCACGCAGCCCCTTATGGAAAGTGAACATAATAAAGCCACGGCACCCTACTTCGAATGGATAGCATGAGACCTTTCACCTCTGTCTCTGCACTCTGATCTTAATTCTGCATACTTGGTTAATTTGTGCTTATGGGCTTCATCGATGTGGTCTTCCCAGGGGACCGTGAGTTCACTAATAACCACTTCTGTACTGGTGTCAGACCTGACGATTATATCTGGACACAATGTGATGAAAACTATTTGCTCCGGGAAACTGCCTTTCCGATCCAGGTCGGCCTTGACACACCAACCATTGGCTGAAGGAAGTTTGCTTGATCGTGGGCCTGCGCTGTACACCCTTGACTTAGAGCCTTTTTTCACAAATGATATGCGATGTTCTGTGCAGCATGGGGCATGAGATAAGTTGTGCTGCAGTACCCTCTGCTCAACCGCTTCCGTTACAACTTTGAGAACATTGTTGTATCTCCAAGTGTACATGCCGCTGGAAAGATTGACTCTGCACGCACTCAAAATATGCTGAAGTGTTCCCTTCTCACCACAAGCAGCACACCTGTCTGTCTTATCTTCATACCAGCTGCTGAGGGTGGCAGGTGTTGGGAGCAGGTCGTACGCTGCTCTGCATAGAATAGAAATGCGGAGCGGTTCCATCTGCCACAGAACATTCCAAGATAGATGTCGTTGTTCAACACTTTCCCACCAGGTCCAAGCCCCTTGTTTGGTCAGGCCAGCTGCTTTAGCTAACTTCTTCTCCACTTCTCCCTCTCATATTTCTTGTGTTAGAAGCTCACGATGCTCCTTACCTGTAGAAGGTGACCACCACTTGTGGGTTGTTCATCCAAGTCCTGGGCGGCCTCGCTGGGTAGCCCCAACCGTCTCCTTGTGCTTCAATCTAGACTCTGCCTCATGAACTGCTACACAGGCTGACCACTTTCTGCCTGATCTCAAATCCAGCTGGGTTTTATTGATGACAGTGTCTTTTGATCTTTTGTATCCATCTTTTGCAAACCCTTCAGTAGCTGCATAGATACCTGAAGAGTAGACTATCTGATGGATGGAAGCGACCAACAACTCTGATAGAGGCAGATGCCAAGTTGTTAAGCTCACCAGTGGGAGGTGGTGCTTTAGCACTGCTGGCCCACCACCTCGAGGGGGTCTTGATCATAAGCGGGCCGAAACTCCTGAAGGCAGGTGGCAGATCAACTGATGATCCCACTAAGCGGTAAGTTTGCAGTAAATCTAAAACTGCATATCAGCAGGTTACACCATCCCTACTATGAAGCATGGGGGAGGTAGCAACATACTATGGGGATGTTCTTCAGCAGCAAGTTTGATGGGAAGATAAAAACTACTAAATACAGAGAGATCCTGGATAAAAACCCAGCTAGCCTCTGCCAGAAAGCTTAAACATCAGCTGGACAACTGCCCAGAACACACCTCTAGAGCAACTATGGTGTGGCTTGAAATGAAGAAAATTGATGTATTTTAGTGGCTCAGTCAGAGCTCTGGCCTTAAGCTGATTGAACATCTCTGGCAAAATGTCAAGATTGTTGTCCACTGTTGCTCTCAAACTAACCTGGCACAGTATGAGCACTTTAACAAGGAAGAATGGGCAAATCTTGCCCCATCATGCTGTGCGAAGCTAATAGAGACTTATCCAAAAAGACTACAGGTTGTAATAGCTGTGTGAGGTGGTTCAATTAAGTACTGAGCAAAGGGGAATGAATACCTTTGAACTGCTGGCATTTCAGTTTTTGAATTTGTAGTTTATTATGCTTTAAAATTTGCACAGTGGTGTACTCAGACTGAGGAGTAGGGGTTTGGTCACCCAGAATAGTGTTGAATGCTGAAATGAAGTCCAGAAACAGCACTCTAATCCCCTGTCTGTGTTTTCTAGCTGTGTCAGGGCCAGGTGCATGGCAGATGCTGTGACATCTGTCGTTGAGCGGTTCTGTTGGTAAGCATAATGGTGAGTGTCTAGTGTGGCAGGACTGAAGTTTTGATGTGTGCCATTACCAACCGTTCAAAGTACCTCATGACGATTGGCATCAGTGCCATCAGACGAAAGATCTTTAGTTCAGAAGGTGTATGGTTCTTTGGTACCGGGATGATGGTGACTGATTTGAAGCATGCGGAGACGGCAACCTGGATGAGTGAAGTGTTGATGATGCCCGTGGTTAGTGTGCAACACCCTGAGTACTTGGGGAAGTGAAAGTGCCAAGATGCTTTCAGTTACTTCCGCGCAATCAGAGATTAGTCTACCGTACACAGCAGGATGCAATTAAATTCCTTAGTCAGGAAGCTCAGACTGTAAGCATGTATATGGCAACAATAAATATAACAAAAAGTACTGTAATGAGCACAGTGGCTAAAGGTTATAGTGCAGTCTGAGGTAGTGCAGAAACAAGTGCCAAAGTGGCAGGAATGGAATTAACGATGGAGATGGAATTAAGAACCTGAGAATGTGACGGCACCATTGGGAAGAGGATGTGAAAGAGGTAGAGATACAAGAGAGGACAGCTGTTGGAAACTAGAAGAATAAACAACCTGCTGGAAGAACTCGGCAGGTCAAGCAACATCTGTGGGAGGAAAAGAGCTTTCATTGTTTCAGGGCCCAAGTGATTTCTCAGCTTATTTCTTACTCACCAAGGGAGTCTCTCTCTCTCTCTCTCTCAAACCCTCTCTCCCTCCCCCTCTCTTTCTCCCCTCCCTCTCTCCCCCTCCCTGTGCCCCCTCCCCTCCCCCTCCCTCTGCCCCCTCCCCTCCTCTTCCCCTCCCCTTCTCTTCCCCTCCCCATTCTCTCTCCTCTCCCCATCCCCCCTCCCTCCCCCTCTCCCTCTCCTCTCCTCCCCCCCTCTCTCTCTCCCTCCCACCCTCCTGCTCACTTCTTGCATTCGAGTGATCTCTCTCTCCCTCTACTGTTGGAGGATGGTGCAGGAGCAAGGTTTAATTTGACACCGTTTGTAGATTTGAACTCAAATTCATGTTTCTGGTGTGTTCAAGTTAAAACACAAAATCAAAAGGCATATTTCATTTGAGCTCAGTGCTTGTTATCGGCAGGCTGCCCTGATTGAGATATTGCCCAAAAGCTGTGACCAGGTGTTTTATATTCTGTGTGTTTCGCTTGTTTTTTTTTTGTCACCGTTTGGGTGTTTTTTTGCATTGGGGGGTTGATATTTTTCTTTGAACGGGTTGGTTCAATGGTGCTTTGTTTCATGTCTATACAGTATCCAGGGAAGACATTTTTCAAGGTTGTGTGCTTCATACGTATTTAGATAATAAATATACTTTGAATCTACAAATCTTTGGAGGAGGTGCCACATATGGAGGTTGCCTCTCGTGTGGTAAGTCATTTTTAATGATTAGGATATGTTGTGAGTGAGGTATAAAAGTTACTGGCAATTATTTTTGAGTCAGGTAATGTTGAAATGTACTTTAAATATTGAAATTCTTATTTACTATCTACACCATATATTGAAATTTTCATTTTGGTTATTGGAATCATTGATGTGAGTTCTTGTGCTCCATCTGGTAACTGTTACATGTTGCAATACAGCTATATGCTGCAGATTTTTATATTGAACAAGATGTATATGTTAATGTTGGATGAGCAAAATAATTTGTAATAATTGCCTGTCACACCATTAGGTTACCATTTTGTAGTAGTGTAATTCTTTATGTACATTATAGACAAAGGCTTTAATGTTGTCATTGTTAGGGAAGTATAAGCATTAGCTTTGTTTCACTTACCACAGATATTGCAAGATCTGCTCAGTAGTTCCAGCATTTTCTTAACATTTCAGGTCGTAAAGAAGTGAAGGAAGACAGGAGACTTGCCAGAAATGAATAATTCGGGACTCACTGTAATACAAAGGAATATTAAAAAAAACTTGAAGTTGGAAATCTGAAATAAAAACAGAAAATGCTGATAAAATGCAGATCAAATAATGCCTATGGAGTAAATGTTTTGGCTGAAGCAACTGGAAACATGGCTTGATGGAAGAGGAGAAGATGGACAGGAAATGGCTAGGATAAAGTAAACTCCAAAAGGGTGAAGCTACAGCGGTCATGTGATAAAATGTTGATGAGGCCATCTGCCAACATATTGATCAGAGAAGTCAAAAGAGCGGAAACAACAAACATAAATGCTGTGAAATACAGATCAGGGAAAGGTGCAGCAGATGAGGCAATATTACACGAAAGACCAGAATAACCCACATCAGAACCAGCCCTTCCGGTAATAAATAAGAGAAAGTGAGATACCCAAAATTCTCGAATTTGCTGTTGAATCTGAAAGTCTGCAATGTGCCCAGCCAGAACACATCACTACAGCCTCACCCTTCTGCAGATATTCTCTTTGCCACTGTAAACTAACTTGCTTGCTTGCTTTTCCAGTTCAAAAGAAAGGTCTTCGACCTGAGGAAGAGAAACCGTTTCTCTTTTCACAGATGCTGCCTAAACTACTGTGTGATTTTAGCACTTTCTGTTTTATCTCATTGTCATGCAGTGATGATCTGGTCAATGAAGTGCGGGTAGCTAGTATATTGTCTCATGGGATGCAGAGACAAGGTGCGGGCTATGTCAAATAAATAACAAAGGCTTCCTTATATTGTCTGTTTGCCGCTTGATGCTCGTCGATTTTCTGGTTGTGCAGGAAGAACTAGTTATCCTCTGAAAATTAAATGCCCTCCAATTGACCCTGCAAGCTCTAAAAGCGTTTGTGCTGATTGTGAGAGCTCAAGGCTGTTAATTAGTTTCTATTAACATATTTTAAAATCTTAACTTTATTCGGATTTATATTTAATTAATTTCTCAACGCACGTTACTCCTTAGCAAATTCAATTACTTCGATTGATCTGCGCTTAGCATACGTGAGCCACGCCGTGGATTAATTGTTTAAATCTGCAGGCGTAGGAAACATCTTTTTAAGGATGACGAGTCCGCGCTCAGAACAGTGTGCAACTATCAACCGCACAAAGTAAAAGTTTCAAAATAAAGTTTCTTCTCCCCCCCCCCCCCCCACCTCCCTGAGCAAGACGGGGCTTCGGAAACCCGATATCGCGATAGGTGCTGCCTTTGTTCACGCGGGTCTCCTTCCTCGAGCGCTGACAAAGAGGGCAGTGCGCAGGCGCGTTGCGCTCTGGAGCGGGGAGAGGTTCGTTCGCTCGCTGCTTTGTGCCGGCGCCTCTTTGCAATTCAGCATGTCTGGCAGGTCGGTGCGGGCCGAGACGAGGAGTAGGGCGAAGGATGACATCAAACGGGTCATGGCAGCTATCGAAAAAGTACGGAAATGGTAAGGGGGAAACAACAAAAAAAATGGATTTAAAAGGCTGGCGTGTCCCTTGATGTCTCCGTGTCGGCGGAGAAGGATGGGGGGGGGGGGGGAGGGAGATGTGAGAATGGCCGGGGTTGGGAGCGCAGTCCGGTTTTAAAGGGGCAATCTTCCAGCCCGCGTCCCGGCTTCGCGGCTCTCGGCGCGCCCGCAACCGGACGGCGGCTCTGCCGAGTTGGAATTAATGGGCGAAAAGGACTTTAAAGCGCCCACGGCTGTGGCGAGCGGCTGAACCCAGAATCCATTTCGCTGCAGTCACATGAAGCCGCTCTCGCTGCTTTGTGTGTGTGTGCGAGTCGGTGCCGGCTGCGGGCGGACAGCCGCCTTTGTATGGCTGGCCGGCCCCGAGTCGCCGCTTTAATCGACCGACGGCGCTCTAGAGTCCTCTTATTGCTCTATTATTATTATTGTTGCTGTCAGGGTTTTCAAATTTAGCGCTTTGGAGCGCACTTCAGTGGCGGGCGAGGGCAGGAAAGTAGGAGGAAGTGTGGGGGATGGCGATTGCAGCCAGATTGCAATCTTCCGAATGCAAAACCAAATATATTTTGCAATTTTAGGAATGACTAGAAAATCATATACTTATTTAATATCTTGGGTTCCATGATCTGAAGATTACAAATAATTGTATTAACTGGGAAATATATTTTAATGGATTGAAAAATCACGAATAAAAATGTTTTTTCTTGTATAACTTTGTCCTGTGTATTCTTTTCTTTTAACTTTGAGCAAAATTAGACATGACACAGACGTGATAAATTTAATATTTAAAACCCCTTACGGACTCTGAATGCAGATAATTCGTTGTAGTATTTCAGTAACTTGTAAATAATAAACATAAATTCACGTGTTCCACTCACATTGCTAGTCTTAGTGTCCTGAAGTGACCTCTTACACAGATTTAATCCACTTCATTGTTCAGTTTGTCCGTCTCCCTTAATTTTGATAGGCATTTAATACTTTTTTTTACTTAGTTAATTCCAGAAATGTTTGACAGTTTTAAGAGACAGATGCTTGTGCAATAAAGATTTCATTTGTTTATTCCTTTCAAAAAGCTAAAATATATATTAAGTATTATAAGTATTTCTGATACAGCTACTGTGGAATTGCAGCAGCCAATTTGCCTTTAACAGACTCCACACCGACGGCAACATTATAGTACATTTTAAAGATAATTAGTTTCATAAATATTAGGCCGAATTCTTGGGATAACTTCCATCTTTAAAATAGTTCTATGGAAACTGTCTACCCAGGGCTAGATTTCCTTCCCTGTTATGATTGAGACATCTAAAGTGTAGCAACTGAGCTAAGGTTGACACAGCATAGAGTTCTATCTTAAATATTCCCATAATCTAATTTGATATGACATTTTAAAAAGCCTTAAATTATCTTTCAAAATACCCCTCGATTTTATTCAAGGTATTGTTTAATAATTGTTTAAAAGTAAACTCCGTGTTGTCGGTGTATTCGTGTAAGAAATACGTAATGCAGAGTATGATACTACCCAGCATATTTCCATCATGCTTTTTTTTAGTACAGTATTGGATACTGAATGGCCTTTGCCAATGGTTAGTAGTTGATCTTTTTATCCTTTCCCTGGGTGGACCAAGCAGCTAATCCCTGTCTGAGATTAGACAGTACACAGACTAAATGTGATGTTTCAGGTCTGTGGTTCAGTGGCATTTTTGGTCAATGGATTGATCCATTGTAGTATTTTCCTATTTAACTTGAAAAACTGTGCAACTTGAAATAGATTTTTAATACCAACTAGGATTGCAGCTAACTTCAGTGCAAAATTGCAGTGAAAAGAACAATGTGCCTTCAGCCGGTAACATTTTTGTTTAGTGTCAAAAGCAAACACCATGTTGATTAAACTCTTTAGGAGGTGCAATGGTGTGTGGGTCCATCTCTCGATTTGTTTGTAGTGTTCATTTTCTTGAAGTTAGTGATTTATGAGTCTATAGCATTTGAGTTCCAAAAAGCTCATGTTAGATACCTTTTTGTAAGGGAGTTTCTTGATTCTTTGATTCCAGTGAAGGCTAATATTGTAATTTAGTCTTTCAGTGCAGTATGTTTCCGTTTAAGATTTTTTACTTTTACAAATGTTATTAACTTAGTGATTATGTTCTGCTGACAATTTTCTGTCAGAGGCAATGCAGTGTCATCTTGGTTTTGCATTTCCTTTACAGCTAAAGAGCACCTATGTTGCAAACAATTATTGTAATTTGGTTGTACTTGAGTTGGAATACAATGCAAATTAATTTGCATGCTTTTTGTAAATCAATAAACCTGCAGTTTCTGGGTTAACATATTCTTTCCTTTCACTTCACTTCATTGCTGCACCTTCACCTATGATGGTAGTGGAGATAAATCTACAGAATTTTCAGAAGTCAAAAGATTTTTCACATTTAAAAAAAATCATGCAAACAAGCTTGGCTTTTTAAACGTTCCTGCATTAATTTAACTACTATTAACATAATATGAATTCTATATTAGTCCTAAAGTGAGCTCCATTAAGTCATTATATGGACTGAATGCTTTTAGGAACATTATGCCTTGTTCTCAAGTTTATTCAACCCCCTTTCTGACTGACTTCAGTAAGCTGACCACCCAAAATTAATGTCATCATAAAAGTTTAATTTCTGTTGTTTCATGCCACTGCAGTGTGGTTTTCATTGTTTTTCTTTCTTTCATTCCTGGGACCTCAAACCTAGAAACTGCTTATGATTATTCTTATAAATATTTTTGGATTTTAGAACCTAGTGATGTCCTTTTTCCTTTACGTTGTATGGTTTAAAGTCCACTTTGGCCCTTCTATACTATGCTAGCTTATCAGCAGTATACAATTTAAAATGGCTTGAGTATCAGCTGTAGTCTTGAGCAAATAGAATTATTTACAATTTTGAAGTAATATCTTATATACAAGAAATGTGAATAGTGGTATCCCATATAAACTCTTGTATCAGCTCTGCTATTAAGTAAGATCACAGCTAATCTAATCTTGGCCTCGACTCCACTTTTCTGCCAATTATCCATAACCTTTTTCTTCCTCAGTAGCCCAAAAATACGTCTCTGAGCCTTGAATCTAGTCAGTGATTTAGCCTCCATAGCTTTATGTGCTAGAGAATTCTAAATAATTGCAACCCTTCTGAGAGAATATATTCCTCCTTGGTCTTGAATGACTGATTCTACTTACTCTGAAACTATGCCCCTTGGCGCTATGATTAACTCACAAAGGAAAATATGATGGAGGAATGTTAATATTCTTAGATAAACATTAGGCAGACTAGGCTCTGTTCTGTTTTCCTCCCTGGAACATCTGCAACCTAACCAGACAGTTCCTCTCATCTTAGTATTGTATTTGACACTGAGATATGGCTGCATTTCTACACAGTTACTAAGACTATCTCTTGTTATTTCCCTGTCTTCCTCCATTTGTATGTGGTGAAACCTTCATGTCTTTTTGGCTTCTACTTTTAGATGATTTCAAGGTATATCTAGGCTATGTTCCTTCTGCCATCTGAGATCTGTCATTCAGAACTGTTGCATGTGTGTATGTGCAAAGCCTTTTAAGGGAAACTGGCATGAGCTTGTCTTTGAGTTCCTCCATAAGTTTACCACCTCCTCATTGTTTCAATCAGTCTATGCACCTTTTAATTTTCAGTCTGAGCTCGCTTTTCCATTTAATTGCTTTTCATTTGGCTGTTGTTAGTTCCTTCTAGAGTATCAAAGTGCACTTAGGGTACACTTCCTAGTCTATTGCATCAAATTTGTGAAATAAGTGATGAATTCCTTGAAGCTCTTAACTTTTCAAGTTTACTAATCTTGCCTAACATGGTTTCATTTTCTGTAGTCACACTGCATTTGTGATTGATTATAGTGAAAGTTTAAGAACAGTATTAAATTCATTTCAGTTACTATTTCTAAACTATTTCTCTTGAGCTCAAACTGGCATTTTTTAAGGATTGGGGAAAAAACATCTAAATGTTGAACTGATGATCCTTAATTACAAGGCTAACTGGATACATAATTTGATTTTTTTTCAGCTAAGAAGTGGTTAATGTTCTTTGATGTGTTGTGACCTTTTGTCCAAGCAGAGATGCATTAAGAATTGTTTGGTTGTTGCTGGCTGGCATTTTGGTGCCAGAAGGCAGCAGTACTGAATCTGAAATCAGGGTAAGTTGCCAGATATGAGTAGCACAGAGTAGGAAAATGGCAAAATTAAGCAAGTAGATGTAACATTTTCAAAATGTAAGTTTGTGTATTCTGGATGGTATTTGCATTCTCTTTGGCCCAAAAAGTACCAATGTTTCCCAGATTTCCCTGCGTTGTTGTCATTATATACACCTTCATAGGCTACATCAAGATGCTGGTTCAGACAGCATCTCTGGAGGGAAATGGACAGTCGACATTTTGGCTTGAAACTATTTGTGGCTTCCCTGTTTGAAAAGTGCTTAGCTTAATTGATGTGAGGTCACTTGGAGTGAATTTGGGCTTTTTACAAATTAGTAAAAAGCAAATGGACAGGGATCTGCATCTCCCAAGGCTTTGTTAAATTGGTGCCAATTAATAGTAGAAGGGACTATAAGCTTTAATAATAATTTAAGCAACGCACACAAAATACTGGAGTAACTCAACAGGCCAGGCAGCCTCTATGGAAAAATGTAAACGATCAATGTTTCCAGCCGAGACCCTTCATCAGGACTGTTCTAGTGAAGGGTCTCGGCTTGAAATATCAACTGTTAACTCTTCTCCATTAGATGCTACCTGGCCTGCTGAGTTCTCCAGCATAGTATATGTATTGCTTTAATTTACAGCACCTGCAGATTTTCTCTTGTTAATAATTTAATGCCTAACACTTGGCAGTAAGCTGCCTGTTGCATGCACGGGTTCAAATCTGTTTTTGAAGTATTGCTATATGTAGTATAGCATAATAGTATCCTTAAAGTTGTACTTGGAATGAATGTGCTGGTTATTAGGAACATTTGGCAATAGTCCTTTTTGTGTTCGAGGGTCTGTCATGGTGCTGATACATTTAATGCCTTAAAGGCAAAATTATTTGTACATTTAAATCGTATTCAGTGGTTGAGTTTGAATTAATTAATTTTATGTTACCATTGGATTTTGTCTGGTGTATTTATCTGGGTTTTGCTTTTAAATGACATGCATAAACATATTGTTGCAAAAGCTTTAATTTCTGCAGCTTTATTTAGGACTGACACAGATTTTCAAGGCAAAGGGACAAAGTACATTGACTAAAGTAATATGGGACAAGGGAACAGACATAAAGCGCCCATGTACTATGGGATGTTTGAAAATGAAATTGCCATGACAAGTGATAATAAAGCTAAATGTGTGTGACAGATTTTTAGTCAGAATTTGAGGACAATGGAAGGTTATTCAAGGTTTTGAATATATTAAGAAAATTCTGGAATGGCAAATTTATCTGTATGGAAAGGTTGAGCAGAGTGCTTTGTTCTTGCATAGAAGAATGAGAGTAATCTTATTGATGCACAATTTTTTTTAGTGGCTTGATTAGATTAACAGAAGGATAAGTCCTGATGAAGGGTCTCAGCGCAAAACGTCGACTGTCTATTTCCTTCCTTAGATGCTGCCTGACCTGCTGAGTTCCTCCAGCATTTTATGTTGTTCAAGATTCCCAGCATCTGCAGAATCTCTTGTCTGATTCCTTTGGTTGATGTCTAAACCAGGATTGTCCTAAAAAAAATATAGGGGACAGATTTGAGAAGACCCCCAAAGGTTAGTGGATCTTTGGAACTCTATCCAAGGGGGCTGAGAGGCTTGGTCATTGATCTTATTGAATAATCGTGCAGGCGAAACGGTCTGAATGCTCTATTTTTTTTGTGTTATTATATGGAGTTGAGAAAAATGTACTGGTCTTTAAGTAAAACAATGATCCAAAGATAAAAATAAATGATATGTAGTTAGATGTTAAAAATAAAATGCGGAGAATATTTAGCAGATTAGGTGTCCTGTATCATTAAAGAGCAACTGTTAATGTTTACAGTTATTGTCTCTTCCTCAGAACTGAGAAAATGCCATAATTCTCTCACAAGGAGAGATCATGAGAACTAAAAGAATGGAAACACTGTCCACAAGATGTCATTGCTCTTTGCACAGTCTGAGATGCAAGTTAATCATAACTAGTATGCCTTGAATTTAAAGAAAAATGAAGGATGACAGTTGGAGAAAGAAAATGCTGGAACTGAGATGCAAGGCATAGCTGTTGCAGAAGATCTTCTGCCAAAGAGAATGCTTGTAATATTTGGTGGATCGGCTGACATCTTTGTAGAGTCAAACTTAGCATTTATAGGTGAATCACCTTGAATTAGAACCGGCCATTGTTGCCAAGCAGTTCTGTTCGCTTTTTGTCCTCATTGCTAGTTGAGCAGTATTTCCAATTGCAGCTGCTATAGTAAAAAGAAAGTAGCAAGATAGTCACTTCTAAATTGACTTCTAAATGTAAAAGTTTTTATTTTAGAAGAGATTTAAACCAGTTTTACCTTGGACAGTCTGGAATGCTTTGAAACTGTTCAGACATTTGAAATTATAGTCACTGTTTTTTCTTTCTATCTTTTTCAATCTTTTTATTAAATTTCATATATATATAAGAAAAAACATAGCATGATAATGAATAGATTATAAATTCAATAGACTTGAAATTACATTAGTAATAGGATAATAGTATCCTATTAAACATCAATCAACAAAAGGTACATTAATCAATCAAGTCTATATAAATATATATGAAAAAAAACAAAAATAATCATCAAAAGAGAAAAAAAATTGAAAATATATATTGAAAAAAAATACTAAACTAAACTAACATGGGCAATAACAACAGTTTATAAGTATGTGATAGTGTCAAGAAAAAAACTCCGGAACTTCATACCGGAACAAGAATAAGTAGAGAAAGGATCTGAAGAAGGCCAAATTAATTCATATGAAAATGTCGAATGAACGGTCCCCAGGTTTCTTCAAATTTAATTGATGAGTCAAAAATAGTGCTTCTAATTTTTTCCAAACTCAGATAAGAAATAGTTTGAGAAAACCACTGAGATGTGGTAGGAGGATTTACTTCTTTCCAGTTTTGTAATATAGACCTTCTGGCAATTAATGTTACAAAAGCAATCATTCGTCTGATTGAAGGGGAAAACTGATTACCATCTTCATTTGGCATACCGAAAATTGCAGTAATAAAATGAGGTTGTAAATCGATATTCCATACTGAGGAAATTACATCAAAAATGTCCTTCCAATAGTTATGTAAAGTGGGACAAGACCAAAACATGTGGGTCAATGAAGCCACTTCTAAGTGACATCTGTCACATTGAGGATTGATATGAGAGTAGAATCGAGCAAGCTTATCTTTAGGCATATAAGCTCTATGTACAATTTTAAATTGTATTAAAGCATGTTGAGCACATATAGAAGAGGAATTAACCATTTGCAAAATTTTTTCCCATTTATCTGTTGATATATTATATCGAAGTTCTTTTTCCCATTCTTGTTTAATTCTATCTGATATTTCTGGTTGTATCTTCATAATCATGTTATAAATAAAAGCTACTAATCCCTTCTGGCAGGGATTAAAGGTGAAAATCAAATCTGAAAAATCCAATGGAGTTGAATTGGGAAAAGATGGAAGAATTTTGTGTAAGAAATTTCTAATTTGTAAGTATCTAAAAAAATTAGATTTAGGTAATTTAAATTTGTTAGAAAGTTGATCAAAAGACATCAAAGTACCTTCAAAAAAAAGATCACGAAAACATTTTATACCTTTCCTTTTCCATATGCTAAAAGCTTGATCTGTCAATGAAGGTTTGAAAAAAAAATTAAATAAAATAGGGCTGTCAAGAACAAAGTTTTTCAGATTAAAAAATTTACGAAATTGAAACCAAATTCGTAGTGTATGTTTGACAACAGGATTAGATATCTGTTTATTAAATTTAACTAAATCAACAGGAAGAAAAGAACCAAGAACGGAGAATATAGAATATCCCTTTACCTCACTACATTCCAAATTTACCCACTGTGGACACAATGGTGAGTCCAAATCTAGTTTCCAATATGTTAGGTTACGAATATTATTTGCCCAATAATAAAATCTAAAGTTAGGTAAAGCTAGACCACCATCTTTTTTAGATTTTTGTAATTGCCTTTTGCTTAACCTGGGGTTTTTATTTTGCACACAAATGAGGAAATTTTTGAATCAATGTTGTCAAAAAAAGATTTAGGAATAAAAATTGGTAAGGCTTGAAATAAATATAAAAATTTCGGTAAAATCATCATTTTAATAGCATTAATCCGACCAACTAATGATAAAAATGAGGGAGACCATCTTGTAGTAAGTTGTTGAATTTGATGAAGCATAGGTAAAAAATTCAGTCCAAATAAATCTTTATATTTCTTGGTGATTTTTATACCTAAATAGATAAAGTTATCAGTAACAACTTTAAATGGCATCCTGTCATTCAATAAGGTTTGCGCGTTTAAGGGGAATAATTCACTCTTATCTAAGTTTAATTTATAACCAGAAAAACTACCAAATTGAGCCAACAAGGATAAAATAGCGGGAATAGACCTATTAGGATCAGAAATATATAACAGCAAGTCATCAGCATAAAGTGATAATTTGTATAACTTCTCATTACGGATGATACCAAAAATATTAGGAGAAGTCACTGTTTTTTAATAGGTAACTTTCAAACCAGACGATGACTGTTCATCAAATGTCAATGAGATGGCCAACGTGTCATTTGGATTGGTTTTATCTGTTTTTAATGGGTTGGATAAGGACCACATTGCTGATGTGCCTTAATTTGAAGTCTAATATAAAATTTTCTGGATTCTTTCATTGTTTTTGATTCTGTTAATCTTCCTTGAAGTTTAAAGCATCTGTTGCATTAGGACTTCTGTATATATTATCAAAACTATTTTCATTTTTAAAGGCAACTTAGATTGAATAGCTGCAGCTCTTATAATTCTGTAAAATCAGTACGAAAATGGAAATGTTTCCTATTTGTATTTTCAATCTGTTACTTTCCTGAAACAGGGAGAAGAAGTGGGTGACTGTTGGGGACACATCGCTACGGATCTACAAATGGGTACCCGTAACAGAACCCAAAGTTGACGATGTAAGTTGACATCTAAGACAAAGGCATTGGAGAATAGAGAAGCATTTAATTTAAAATAGTTGTTAATAAATTGAATTGCCATGACAGCTTTTTATGTCTATTCACAATGGTGCTGCTTTGTGTAACAGTAGTTGAAAATGTAATTCTGATATAAGAATGTTCATATATATGATGAGGAAGAATCTAGAAAATTTGGGAAAATGCATTTTGTCATTAAGATTTATGGAACTCCTGGGTAACAATGTTAGCATGTTATAATAATTTTCAGTATTCCCACCCATGTGCTAAAACAAAATTAAGAATTTTGTGAATGGGGGAAGGTTAAGTTTTGTAATGAAATCTGAAATGTTCAGAACATATTTTGAGCAAAATGTATGAATCTTATACAAGACTGACATTAGACATGTGTTTGTTCCTGCCAAATCCCACTTAGAAATTTGGATACTTGTACTGTGGGGTTCTTGAGGAAAGAATAATCTGTGAGATGTTCAGAAAAGAAGCGAGGGTATATTCAAAATTATTGTCTATAGTTTAATGAATTTGATGTATCGATTAACTAGTTGGTAAAGTCTCATGAGTGGAAGTTGACAGGAAGGAAAGCCATCAAAGTGAAATTGGGATGGAGAGTTTGAGAGTCCAGCCATCGAATGTGTATGTGATAAAGATGATAAATTGTAAATTGTAGCTCAGGTTGCAAATGAATATGGGAGATTTGCAGCTTGTCACCTTTAGATTGAAAAACAGCATTGCATTAAATAATAATGGTTGAGTAATGGGAACACTTCCTGGCTAATGAATGTTCTTATCTTCACCTTTTTCAGCACTAAGCGCCATTCATATTTGTGTTTCATAATGTTGATACAAAATCGCTCAAAATTAGAGGAGATTTGTCAGTAGCCAGTGCATTATAATCAAAGTTTAATTTAGAAATGGTATAAAATGAGATACAAAATTCAAAATATTTACTTTGGTCCAGAAAAACAAAAATAAAAAGAAGGGGAAAGATGACAAATGTGGGTCTGAAGTGACGACTCCAGAAAATAGCTCCTCACCAGGCATGATGGATATTCAAGGTATGTATATTTATTATTTTGGTAAACTTAAAATGCTAAAGATGATGACTTGAGAAACAGAAGTATCCATTTGTCCTTTGTATTATTCTGCCATCCAATAAACTTTTGGCTAATCTTTCTTTAGAGCATTTCTGCAGCAGCACCATCTCCCTTGATTCTTTTAATATTCTTTAATTACTTTTTGTACATGAATGATAACTTGCAGTGATTAGTATGAATGGACACCTGGAACTCTCAGAACATCAACATCGTTCATATTTTCATCATTTTGTAATGTCTTGCATTTCCATTTTTATGAATGCCACATTTTCCATATTGTTTCCATCTCCCATGTGCTTTACTATTTACCTGGCCAATGTGCATCAGCCTGAAACTTTTTGCATCCTTGCAGCCCGTTGAGTTGTTATTGCTCAGAGGCACCCCATAGAAATCATTAATATAAACTGTAAACTGCATTGATTCTACAATGTCTCCTAAACTGAAAACTTAATGTTAACTCCTGCTTGAAGAGTCTCAGCCTGAAATGTCGACTGTTTTCTTTTCCATAGATGCTGCTTGGCCTGCTGAGTTCCTTCATTTTTTGTGTGATGCTTGGATTTCCAGCATCTGCAGACTTTCTCTTGTTTGTTTACCCCTAATTTGTTTGTTGGCTGGCCTGAATCTGCATCAGTGTATTATCCAAATTTTAGTGACCTAATAATTCTTTATAACTTACTGAAGGACTTCTGAAAATTCAAAAACATCCATTGGTTTTCTTTTAATCCATTTTGCTGGTTGTCATGTCAAAACAGCAGTATTGTCAAATATGATTTCTCTCTTCCCCCCCACCCCCATTCATGTTGACTCTGCCAAACATACTTATTTTCTAAATATCCTGATATCATTTCTTTAACAATATATTTCAAGTTTTCTGTCTTCTAATCTTGCTTGTTTCCTCTGCCCCCTCATATAATGGGGAAATATTTATTGCCTTGTTATCTGAGAGAGCTGATCTGAAATTTAATGGAATTTTGAATGATGATATGGGCAGCTGCTGCCTCAAAAAAGTGGAATTCAGCTCATCAGATCCAAGGATATATTGACTTTCATTAAAACACCGCATGCATTTCTTTAAACTATTGTTAATTTCTCTGAAGGCCTTATTCTGGATTGTAGTCCTTCCTTCTAATATTCAGCAGGTATTTTTTATGAAGGAAGACAATTTTTTTATCTTCCTGCCATTTGCTTTGTTTTGACTTAAATCTCTGGTTTCATAAAGAAAAAAATATCACTTCCAAACTCTAGGTATCATGCTCCTCAAGGTCGTTTAACCTTTTTTTATTGCTCAAAGTAAGTCGCTGATACAGACATAGAAAATCGCTGGAAACGTAGTGCTGTCCCTTGTTGATTCTTTAACAAACTGTAATAAAATGTCTCTTGTACTCAATTTGTCCTCTTTATTATTACTCACAACTTAGTTTGCCCAGTCTACTTAAAGATCCCTCATATATATTGTTTTGTACTTGTGACTCTAAGCCCTACATTACTGTTTGGAACCTAAATATTTCCCAGGTTTTTCTGCCCATTGCTGTTTCACTTCATTGGATTATCCATTTTTTATTATTAGGCTTCGCCTCATCATTTTGATTTTACTAACTTCTCTTGAATTATTCTGGGATATCCAACTATTTTATTGTAGCCACATCTTTGTTTCCATATCCATGCACTTCTGTTTCTGTTTATGCCATTTAATTCCTCTTTTTATCAATATTATATGCTTTTAGATAATGAGCCTCATTTAGTTGCCTCTTTTTTTGCTACTCTGGTTGTGATTAGAGGTAAACTCTTGTGTTTGTATTCTGTCTCTTCCTACATAATACAGATACAATTACCCATTTCCCCACTTTACACTACAATCCTTTAACTTTTTTCTATATTTCCTCTCATAAGAGCCTGGTTCCTTCCCCACCAGTTAACTAGATCCCTAGTTATTTGACTCATTAAGGCACTAGTTCTGGGTACATTCAAGTTAAGTCCAATTTGGAGGAAAAGTCCCACTTTATCCAGTTGTCTTAGAACACTATGATTTATATAGTTTTCCTACTGATTTTCATCATGGTATGTTTTATTTAGCTAGCATAGCCATTTTATTAAAGTGTGCCATCAAACTGGTGATCTCATAGAATTTTTATTATTTCTGAAAATGATCAGATTCTTGATGTTTCAGGGAAATTATTTGAAACAGCAAGGAGCTATTTCTGAACATTTGCCTGTAATTTAAATGCTTAACAAATTATTCTGATTTTTGCACTGAAGAAAATTGACCCTTCTGCCAATCTAATGCTTTCTCCTATTAGGATAATATTGCTAATCATAAAGAAAAGTCTTCTGCAACCATCCAGTAAATCTTGACCTATAGGAATTATCTGTGAGAGTACTTATTAAATGTATGAAGCAGACATCATAGAATGGGTAATAGCACAGGAAACTCCCATTCTGTTTATCATGTCTCTGTATAAGAAAGTACTTGTAGAAAATAAAAGTCCATGGTGTTAAGGAGTAATATATTGGGGGTAGATAGAAAATTCCCTGGTTAACAGAAAACTGGTGTTTTTCAGTTTGTAAATGAATTGGATAAAGGATTGAAAGGCATACTTGCTGAATATATGAAGTGGACATAATGATGTAAGAGATTTCGATTGAGTGGGCAAAGATCTGGCAAATGAAGTATAATGTAGGAAGTAGTGAAATTGTGCATTTTGGCAGAAGTAATAGAAGCATTTATGGAGACATCTGCCTCTCCTAGTGCATGATTTGCAGGTGCAGAGGCTGAAATGCAGTTGCAGAAAGTAATTAGGAAAGCTAATGATATAATTTATTTCGAGGGAAATGGAATGTGGAAACAGGACGGTTATTCTTAGAAAAAACATGGGAGTAATTGCATGTGTCATAGTGAGTACATTATTGATCTTAAGCTATTCAGAGATTTACAGAAGTAATAATGCTGGAACGTTGATGTTAAGAAAGATGTGTTGGAAATTTTGAAATGCATTAAGATAGAAAAGGTCCTGGGACCAAACAGAATATATCTTGGGTTACTATGGGAAGTGAGGAAAGAGATTGCTCTTCCTTTGGCTAAAATGTTTGTGTCCTCACTGGCCACAGGAATAGTACCTGGAGGATGGCAAATGGCATTGCTTTGTTCAAGAAAGGTAATAGGGATAACCCTGGGAATTTATAGACCAATGAGTCTTATATCACTGGTGGGCAAACTGTTGGTGAGGATTCTTGGAGACAGGATTTAGGAGCATTTGAAGAAGCGTAGTCTGATTAGAGATAGTCAAGCATGGCTTTGTGAGGGACAGGTCATGCCTCCCTTGAGTTAACTAAGGAAGTGGCAGAACAAATTGAAGCCACAGCAGTGGATGGGGTGTATATGATTTTTAGTAAAGCATTTGACAAGGTTCTCCATCAACATCAGACTACTTGGCTGCTTTAGGTTGCCATGGTAGCCTAGTGGTTAGTGCAACATTATTACATCTCGGGGTGTTCTGGAGTATGTACTGTGGTTGAGGGATAATAACTGTTCCTGGTGGTGCAAGTCCTGAGGCTTCTGTATCTCCTTCCTGATGGCAGCAGTGAGAAGAGAGCTTGACCTGGGTGGTGGGGGTCCCTGATAATGGATGCTGCTTTCCTGTGACAACGCTCCATGTAGAAGTGCTCAAAGGTAGGGGTGGGGGGCGCGGGGAGAGAGCCATATCCACTACATTTTGTAGGATTTTCCATTCAAGGGGATTGGTGTATCCATACCAGGCTGTGATGCAGCCAGTCAATATACTCCACCACATGTCTATAGAAGTTTGTCAGAGTTTTAAATGTCATGCTGAATCTCCGCAAACTCATAAGGAAAGTGTAGTTCAGTGTAATTTTTGTACTCGTTCATGTAGCACCATGGTCCTGAAAAACATTGTCTCATTTTTACTGTGTACTGTACCAGCAGTTATGGTCGAAATGATTTAACTTGAAAGGGAGGCACTGTTGTGCTTTTTTTCGGAATTGCACTTGTGTGCTGGACCCAGGATAGGTCCTCTGAAATGATAACACTGCAGAATTTAAAGTTGCTGACCCGCTCCACCTTTAATCCCCTGATGAAGACTGGCTCATGGACCTCTGGTTTCTTCCTCATGAAGTCAGTAATCATCTCCTTGATTTTATTGACATTGAGGAGAAGGTTGTTGTGGCACCACTCAGCCACATTTTCAATCTCCCTCATATGTGCTGATTCATCACCATCTGTAAGAAGTTGTAATTTCTCCCCATGCACTATGTGGGTTTCCTCCAGTTGCTCTGGTTTCCACCCACAGTACAAAGATGTACTTATTAGTAGGTTAATTCACCATTGTAAATTGTCCTATATGATTAGGATAGTGTTAAATGTATGGGTTCAACAAGGTGCAGCTTATTAGGCCGGAAGGGCCTGTTCTATTCTGTATTTCTAAATAAATTAAAATTAACACTCATCCTTTCCAGTGCCACTACCCATATTAGATTTTTCACAGTTCAAAGTAAATTTATCACCATATGTAGCCCCAAGATTCATTTTCTTGCGGACAGCCATTGCGCGAAAGACAACAAATTGTGCAGATACAGAGAAAAAGATGTAATAAGAATGAGCAATAATATCGAGAGCATAAGATGAAGAGTCCTTGAAAGTGGATCCATAGAATGTGGGAACAGTTCAGTGATGGGCGAGTGAAGTTATCCCCTCTGATTCAAGAGCTTGATGGTAGAGGGGTAATAACTGTTGCTGAACCTGCTGGTGAGTTCTGAGCTTCCTGTACCAACTTCCTGATGGTAGCAGTGAGAAAGCATTCCATCCACCAACTCGTCTACCTCTAATTTAACAGGTAGTTACCTGCATTCTCCTCCTAGTTGAGCACTTACTGATGCCAAATAGTCTTGAGTATTCTAACTTAGTTCTTGTATTCATGAGTATGTTTAACCAGGAGTTTGCATTCTGTAAATATACTGGTCTGATTTGAAGTTTCTGGTCAAAGAAAAATCAAAGAAAAAAACAGCGGATGCTGGAAATCCAAAAGAAAACATTAGGATGTTGACTGATCTGAAACAGTAACTGTTTCTCTTTCCACAGAGGCTGCCTGACCAAATGAGTGTTTCCAGTATTTTTTTTATAGTCTGCTAGTTTAGCAGAAAAAATAACTGCTGTTATCATATCCCTTAAAAGAGATTGCTGTAGGAAATTATTAAACAAGATCCATATTGGATGTTACAAATTTAGATTATGTATCACACGTCTCTCATCTTTCTTTCAATTTAATTAATTTGAGTGTTGTATTTTTGTGGGGTTATCCTCTCTGCCAAAATTTCTCTCAACTTTGACTTTTAACATTAAATAAAATACATTGTTTGAATTCCCATTGAGGTGATCAAATAGGTGTTTTGTTATCTCACTGTTGTATTTAGCTTGGATCTGCAGGTTGTTT
Source organism: Hypanus sabinus (assembly GCF_030144855.1). NCBI lineage: Eukaryota > Metazoa > Chordata > Chondrichthyes > Myliobatiformes > Dasyatidae > Hypanus > Hypanus sabinus. The sequence continues at coordinate 91,643,892 of NC_082718.1, forward strand.
AACCAATAACTACACTATTCCTGCCTGTAGGAAGGAACACTGCTGCATAGAATTCTGCTCAGTAGTACATGAAAAATTTGTATTTGACTGCTCATGATATCCAACAAGGCATTGCTGACTTCTGCAGATTTTCCAGCTGTGGGCTTATTTTAGTTTTACTGTGTACCAGATGTGCTTTATTATAATGCCTTGTTTTACTCTTAGCCATACCCAATTGCAAAGACTTTCGTAGTATGGAGACGAAGGTGCTTATCTGTGCTAATGTTAAGTTAATCATGGAAATACGTGGATAGGTGTGGGGAAAGGTCAATTTTAAGAGTGTATCAATATCTAGTAACCTGAAAATACCAGATTATAGAGCATTAATATATGGAAAATAAATTGTTTTTCTGCAGTAACTATTTGCATCTTTACAAAGCCTTCCATGAATTATCTATGTCTATGTTTTATAAATAAATTTGTAATGTGAAGCACTGTCACTTGTACTTCATGCAGACAAAGAAACTATGTATGAGCATACCAAGTACTCATCTCAATGTGCATGTATATTTTGTAATCAAAACTTACACATTTGTTCCAGTGCATGACCTTTGATTACACATCTGAAAAATGTGAAGCTGTTGTCCTTTGATAAATGATCAGAATTTCATATTATTTGAATGTGCCTGTTCAGACCGTTGGTGTTTCAGCAAAGTGATAAAGACTTAATCTTTTACAAACACCATATTAGCCCAGCCTTTCTTTCCCTGCATTCTTTTTTAGACTCTATTAAATAGTTTTGGAGCATGCGATTTGCAATAAGTGGATTCTGTTTATTCAGGCCATCAGTTAATGGGGGTTTACTGCTTATATTGGCCAACTCTTAGAACAAAATCTAATTGAGAAAATTGGCAGGATTCCCTTTTTTTATTTGGGACATTATGCAGCTTAATTGGGACAGGGGACTGTGGCTGAATAATTTCTAACTAGTGGCTGATGTGTGTATTTGTGTGGCAGTCAGATTCTGCACCATGCTTGTAGTGAAGTTTTTAAATGGTTTTAGTTGCATGTGCTTGTGTTCAAAAAGCTATAAATTTTGTCATGATATTTGGTGAGGAATTGCAGTAAGACAATTTAGAACAGTCTTGCTCACTGTGGTTTCAAGCATTCAGATTTGGAGATGCCAGAAATGGCCAGGGGTGACAATGAAACAATTTCCCTACTTCAAGTTAGAAACTATGAAGAATCTGAAGGTATTGGCAATTATCTTCAAAGTTACAATGAAAGTGAAGGTTAGGAGGATATAACCTTCATTAGCACCAAAAGGCAGTATATTATATATATTCTAAGTATCTTCTGATTTTGTTCTTTTACAGCCAATCAAAAGTGTACACTGAATTCTGCTGTGAATAATTTTACAAACTAATACTTAGTTTTATAGTAGTTATTGGTGTTCTAATTTGTTCTGTATTTAAATCATTATTTGTTACTCAATTAAACAGCAGTATGTGGTTTTTTATTATACCTTTTTAACTATTTCCATGAAACTTTGGCTAATTGGGCGCAAATGTACTGGTCCCAATTAACCAGAATCCACTGTATATAGATCCACAAGCTAGCAAAATAAATGTAACAATAGTTGTAGCACTAAAAGATAATTGAATTTATTTTTGGTATTCATCAACAAACTTCTGTATAAATCTAAGTAATTTTTCTGAATCTAGAAACAAATGTAAACTTTTAAACCCACAACTGCACTTTGCCTGCAACTGATTTCCTTCTCTTCTCCCTCTTTCAATTTTCAGTAATTTGCCAGTTATGTAAAATAGTTGATTTGATTTTTTTTTAATAATTAGATGAGAACAGTAATCAGAGTTCCATAGCAGATGCCTCTCCAATGAAGCAAGAGAATAGCAGCAACCCAAGTCCTGCACCAGAGCAGATCTTAGTAACTCAAGCAGATGGCTCTGACACCCGGACGGAGGAAATTCATCCCCCAGTCAAAGAACAACCCAGCTCTGATGGTAAGCCTGCAGTAAGATTGGTGGATGGGTCTAGACCTCCAGTAACAATCACATACATTTGAAATATTTCATCTACGGTGGAATAAGTGCTCATAATTGTTGACTGAACCCAATGATGCCTGGGTGGAAAATCAAAATATGTTAATAATATAAACTTCTGTGTATGACATCTTGCTCAGTCTTGTTTATAAGGTAATGGATTGCATTGTTTTTTATAAATTTATCTTAGAGTGGAAGGTTTACAAAATTACATTCTACTAAAAAGTTATAGATTTGGGAAGTGATGATAAATTTAAGTTGGGTTGGGATTTTTGGGGGAAAAAAAAGTAAATGGTCTAATGTAAATGTAGTTAAATAACTGTTGATAAGATGAATTTGCAACAGAGTTTTACAATGCAGCTTGTCAAGACTGGAGGCTAGTAAAGAGTTACACATTTTGGGTCCTTGTAAAATATTTACTTCAGAACCACTTAGTTGCATGATTCTAGTATTGTTCTATTTAAGCAATATGGAGGAGCATTTGGTAAATCATCCATCCAAAATATTTAACTAGATCATTGTTACTACATTGTTGTTTGACATCTATAACATGTATAGCACCCTTCAACCTTGGTATGGATTTTATATATGAATTAGACAACAGTAATCAGGCATTTTTATACTGATTTATCCTTCAAATTTTTTCCCTTTTGAAATGACTGACAATTGCTGTTTACTTGCATGTGAATTGGCAACTCCTTAGTTCTCCACTCTCTTTGTGTTGTGAAGTGGCTACGTTGTGGAAATGTGGGTAATGATTAAGCTCTGGACATTGCCACCAGGCTCACCTGTTAGTCATATACATTTTCACCCACTGGATTCACAAGCAGGAACACTCATTTGCATTCTGGTTTTCTAACATGCTGAATCTAATTGCAGCAATGTTGCTGCTCAGTGAAAATGTTAATTTAAAACTAATGGGCATTGAACCTGGAATTTTGGCTTATTGGAACATTAAAAGTTTTTGAGAATATTCTTTTGACTTAAATTGAGTACCAAAACTAGATGTGGGACAATTACTTCCCAAGAGAAATTACCAGTTAGTGAATTTGGGAACTGCTTGGGAAACTCATATCCAGTAATGTGTACTTGGACAATTAATTATTTACACAGCAGGTGTTGGGACACATGCTTGTGTGTCTATTGTTTTGCTGATATGTGGTGTTCCACTGGAAGATAAACAGTTGTAAAACAAGTTTATTAAACTGTAGTCTGGATGGTCAAATTGAAACAGTGTTTAACTAGAAGCAAGTAATAATGCATATGTAAAAGTTAAGATCAAAGGAGTGAGTAAAGAAAACCTTTCCTCTGTTTACCTTTAGAAGTCTTTGTTATTACTGCTGCTGGAGATCTTTTTATGTCCCTTTTGTACAGTTCATTTCCTGTCTTGTCAGTGGAGTGATCTCTAGAAGGCGATCAGGATGGATTTTGAATTGATAATACACAAAAGGAACCCAGGTGACCTGTTCTCTGGGGAGGTCAGCAGTCTACTCTCTAATTGGCAGTAATGAAGTTTGCAAAGTGACCTCTCTGGGAAAAGTCCAAACCTCAATCTCACTTTCACGTGGCCTTGCAGGTGATCATTCTTCTTTTCAACTATTCAGCCTTGCATTAAACTATTATGCTGCTCTCCTGACTTTTATTTCTTTTAACCCCATTACTGAGGCTCAAACTAAAACTAACCTGCCTCTAGTATTAATTGCCACATAATTTGGTGTATAATTTGGTCCCTCTTAGTACTGTACCTCTAATAGGCAGAGTGCAAGGGAATAAAAAGGGTATTTATTCTGCTGGTTAGACTTGTAATGCTATCACAACCTTATGAGTGACATAAAATGTACTTGAATTGACTTAACTCAGCAGTTTCTAACTAGTCTGTGTAGACGTTTTGTAATTTCCACGGTTACTCTGTTAACTTTGCTTTTTCAGAGTTTGTACAGTGGGATGAAAAGATATTGTCTTCCAAATTAATTTCTTTTATTTGAAACACTCAGATGACTATTTAATGCAAATCGGTGGAAATGTTTAGACCCAGAACTGCCATTTACTGCTGTAGGGTGTTACTTCAAAAAAAAGTAAAGTCCTGTCTGCTCATGGGTCATGTCTAGCTTGCCTTCGTAGGCTCTTGGTTATAGTTTTTGCCCTGAGGTAGATCACTTGAGTGGAGGTTGGGGAGGGGGTGGGAAGCAGAATTTGCACACCTTTCAGTGGATGGCATTCTCATTTTATTTAAATTTTGATTTGAATTCTTTAAGCCATGACCAACAGAAATTTGTGTATTAATTTAAACTAGATAGGTGAACATAACTTTCTCCTGTAATTGTTTTAATTTGAAATCTCCTTTTCTATGCCTTCCTGCCTCCAAGCTGTCCTTCATCTGGGAGGACGGGACCGTCTGGGTAGCAGACTTCTTCAGAGGCACCATGGAAGCTCCTCCATGTCTACCAATAAGAGGTGTGCTTTGTGGGATGGGATAGGTTTCTGTGTATGTATGTGTACATGTATGTGTACTTGTGTGTTTCTTTACCACAAAGGCTATCTAACTGCAAAGCTGAGAATCGGAAAAACTCAACTTTAGCAGTATTGGTATGTTATTTTAAACTAATTTCCTTTGTTTAACCCACATGAAAGTGGCAAGACACCTTTTGGGATTAGCTTTGAAAGTCTTATTTTTAAAAATAGCCCTTAATTTCTGGGATTATGGAAGGAATCACTCTAATTTTAATTTTGGTACCTTTCCAAAAGTTCAGCAGTATGGTTTTTGTTTGGTATGGCTCTAGCTACTTCAATATTTTACCATGCTGTCAATTAAAAATGAAGGCAGCAATTGGAGTTTTTTGATTTGCCATACTTGAGAATGTTGATTAGAGTTGAATGATTTACTTTTCATCAATCTTCTCTCCTTTCTGCCTCTTAAGGAAGCATTCCTGTGCTGTTGTACAGTCAGTAATTCAAATGTTCATTACTCAAATGTGAACTTAGTCTGTGTGAGCAAATAATAGAGTAGTGTTATAGGTTTGCCTTTCCTTAGACATGGAAGCCATGACGAGCTTTCCTCACACTTGGGGTTGCTATTGAAAAATGTACAGTTGCAAGAAAAAGTTGTGAACATGTTGCCATAACCTGGTTTTCTACACTGATTCCTCAAAATGTGCTCTGATCTTCATCTGAGTCACAATAAGACAAACACAATCCGCCTAAACTAATAACGCAACCAATTGTACTTTTCATGACTTTATTGAACACATTTTTAATCATTCACAGTCCAGGCTGGAAAAAGTATGTGATCCCTTGTATTTAATTGGTAATATTTCCTTTAGCAGCATAACCTTCACCAAAAGCATCAGGCTTGCACAATGGCGAGGAGGAATTTTAGACCATTCCTCCATATAAAACTGCTTCAGTTCATTGATATTTCTGGGATACCTTGCATGAACAGCCCTCTTCAGATCATGTCACAGCATCGCAATTGGGATTAAGGTCTGGACTCTGACTTGGCCATTCCAAAACACATTTTCTTCTTTTTAAACTATTCCATTGTTCATTTACTCTTGTGTTTTGGATCTTTGTCTTGTTGCATTATCCAACTGTTACACTTCAGGTGACACTGCTGCTCTGACATTCTCCTGTAAAACGCCTTGATACAATTTTGAATTGATTGTCGATTATAAGCTGTCCGGGCCCTGAGGCAGCAAGACAGCCCCAAACCATGATGTACCTTCCACCATGCTTCACAGTTGGGATGACATTTTGGTGTTGGTGTGCAGTGCCCTTTTCCTTCCAAACATAGCAATGTGCATTTCTGCCAAAAAGTTCAACTTTTGTCTCATCTGTCCACAGGACATTGTCCCAGAAGCAATGTGGAACATCCAGGTGGTCTTTTGCAAATATACAATGTGTCACAATGATTTTTTTTGGAGAGCAGCAGTTTCCTTCACGGTGTACTTGTGTTGGCACGTGGCCAAGTGGTGAAGGCATTTGTCTAGTGATCTGAAGGTGGCTAGTTCAAGCCTTGGCTGAGGCTGCATGTGTGTCCTTGAGCAAGGCACTTAACCACACATTGCTCTGCGATGACACCAGTGCCAACATTGGACAATATCAGTTGCGTGGAGAGGGGAGACTTGCAGTTTGGGCAACTGCCAGTCTTCCATTTAAAAAAAAACCTTGCCCAGGCTTGTGCCCTGGAAACTTTCCAAGACACAACTCCATGGTCTATCGAGACTAATGGAGGCCTACCTACTTCCATGAACACCATTCTTATTTGGTGTTTTTGTTAGAGTGGACACATGAACAGAGATTTTCAGCAAGTTCTGGAGATTTTTGATCTTTTTCCTGTTACCCTTGTGTTCCTTTTCACCTTCAGTATTGCACATTATTCACTTGGTGTGATCTTTGCAGTACGCCCACTCCTAGGGAGAACAACAACAGTACTGAATTTCCTCAGTTTGTAGACAATTTCTCTTACTGTGGACTGTTGAATGCTCAGGTCTTTAGAAATGCATTTGTGGCCTTTTTCAGCTTCATGCATCTCTACAATTCTTTTAAGGTCCCTTTAAAGTAGTTTTGATCGATGCATGAGGCACGTAAACAGATCTTTCTTGAGAAGGGCAGGTTCTGTCACTAACCTGACTGTGTCTGCATTTTCTATTAGGTAGGGCACGTCTACAACCCATATCTCCAATCTCATCTCATTGATTGGAATACCTGACTCCGAATGGCTTTTGTAGAATGCATGACCCCAGAGGTTCACATACATATTTGAGCCCAGACTGATTGTTTAAATTGTGTACTCGGTATTGATAAGTAATACAATTGTTTGTGCGTTATTAGTTCAGGCAGATTGTGTTTCTTTATTATTGTGAGTTAGATTAAAATCAGACCACATTTTATGAGTAATTAATGCTGAAAACCTGCAAAGGGTTCACAAACCTTTTTTGGCAACTGCAATTCTGGAGCAGTAAATGCGAGTGAAGCAGGGATTAAATTGGTTTATTCTGACCTCCATAATTCATTAACTTTTAGGGAGAGTTCAACTGGTTTCTTTAATAGCTGTTTAAAAGCACAGTATAAACCCTGCCCTGAAGAGCTTAAAATCAAATTTTCCTAAAATCGTTTGAAACCTACATGCCAACAATTCCTATTTTGTGCTTCAATAATGTTGTTCATTTTGTTTTGCAATTAGTTTAGAGTTGGTAATTGCATTCTTTACAGGATGTCAAAAACAATTAAGTTTAATTTTTCATAAAAAGGTAATATTTTCCACTTTGTTTTGTAATCTGCACTCGATATTGTACAAGTTAATTTCTTACTCTTGGCAGATTTGTTATATTAATCCATCCTGTTTTGTGGATTGGAAAGTGTAGAAAGATCTCTTTAAAAACTGTTCCCGGAAGCCAAATTCCACTGCAAAACTTTAATAAAAATGAAATTTTCATTACATTGGCAAATGTAGGAATTAGTTTGTGTTGCTGTTTAAGGGTGAATCTTCAAATATATTAAAGTGATCTGTTACGATCTTGTCCATTCAATATCCTTTTGGTGCTATTTTCGTAAAGCTATACATCAAATGAGTCTTGCAACAGGCACTTGTTAGTATTGCAGTAGGATTTTCTAAATTCTAATTGGTTCCAGTCTTTTGTAGCAATATTGATTTCATTTTCAGAGTTTTATAATACTGAAATTACAATAATATATCCAATTTGCTAATTCTTTTATATGCAGTAGTTGGATATTTTTGATGGATGAATTTCATATTTATGATTTTAGCATGTTTTGAACATCAGTTGTACTATATAAACTATCCATAGTTATAATTTAAAGAATCTTTTTCTTCACTGAAGCATTTGTTCTTGAATGGTTAATTTTTGATGTATTTTGAATAGTGTCTTGGTCAGTGTTTGGATTAATTAATAAGCTAATTGGAAATAGTTTCATTCTGTAACATGATCTTTTGATCTTTATCAGTTTAAGGTGGTAGTATTGCATTTAGTTTTGTAATCACATTCTGGATTTCCTTAAGGTTGCCTTTATATGCAAGATAACTTTGATATTAGTTATTGTACAACAAAAGATGATAACTCGTGCATTGGTTTTGTTGGTGCTATACCAGTGGTTTCAATCTTGTAATAAATTGACGTATGAGAAACAATTGGTTCAGTAAAATGTCTAATACTCCATTTTCAGTGCAGCCTCATTTTAAATTCACCAAAATGTGCAATACTCTACAAGATGGGCCCAACTGATTTAATTCTAATGTTTAAAATATATTTTAATTAAAGCTTGATTCTTCTATAACTTAAGAATTTATGAACCTGTGGTTTAGTCAGATTGATAAAAATATTTTGTGTCTCTAAAAGTTTGGTTTCAGCTAATATTGGTAAGCATTTTTTTAAAGTTACTGACTAGTCTCAACTTGCATTGTCCCAGAATTTCCTGGAGTTAAGTCTGTAATTTAAAAATGTTAAATGAAATTATAAATGTAGTCAAACACTAATTTTCTATTTTCATTGCTTAACCAGCCAGTCAAAACAATTCTGTAAGGCAAAACGTTAAATACTTGTGCACTTCATTTTGCAGATTTCAGATTTGGAAAGGATGGAAAAGATGAAAGGAAAATGATGTAATTATAGGAAATGTAATTCTGTACCTAATTGGTATAAGTACCTTGTTTACTTTTTATATAAAGGTGTATATATACTGGGTTCCAGTTAGAACATCGGTGCCACTTGATTGGGATAGAATTCAGTCAGCCATGTGCACTTGTGTGGCCATTAGAGTAAACAGTTGCGTCAGTTGTGTGTGTGCTTGTGTTAATGTTGTCTATTTGGGCTGGTGGATGCTGAATCAAAATGCAGTGATTTTTGATAATTTTATTATACTTATTTTGACTTTAAAATATTTTTGATAACCCTTACCAAGATGGCATGAAAAGATTTGATACTAGCCTAAAAAAGTTACCCTACTGTACCAAATAAAAAGCCATCTGCCTAATACCACTTATCGTCAGCTGGCAGAGATAACTGGAGAGCTGAAATCTACAATTGCACGCTTGACACATCAAGATAAACTGTGAGAAGGATGGGCATTACATGAGAGACAACAGGGAACATCCCAAAAATGAAAATGTGAAGGTAAGGATCCAGATGTGGAAGAAGCCCTCAATCAATAGTTTTCCGTTGTAATTGGACGAGATGTGCGTGTCAGTGAACCAGTGTTTAAAAACAAGTCAGAGGAGCTGGCTAAGAAATTTGGTCATGACTGGTTGATTTTCTCAATGGCAATGTAGGCACCACATTAAATTCAAGAAACTACACTGTAAGAAAGGTAGTGCTGATGCTGTAAGTGCAGAAACATGGAAATCTACAGAACTTCCCAACTTGATTCAAAACTTTTGTGTAGAAGGTGTATACAATGCCAGTGAAACGGGCTTTTTATTATGGTGCAATGCTGGATGGTTCCCTTTGTCACTATCAGGTTCAAAGAAAGCAGAGGATATGGCATAATTGTGTTGTGCAATATGTCAGGATCTGATTAAAAAGAAATCAAACATCGATGCTTTAAGGAGCTAAGAATGGTTAGTTTTACCAAAAGCACATATCAAAGTTGTATAATTTATATATTTTTAGATAATAAACACACATGGAGTACGATGCTAATAAGAATGTATGGATGATTTCTGAAAATTTTAAGAAATAATGAGGGGATATGGAGCTACAGTGGAAATCGAGCAAAGTTCTTCCGTTTGTTTTCAATTGTGCAACATGCCCTATTGTAGAATGTTTGAGAAACATCCGCTGCAATTTCTGCCTGTCAGTACAATACAACATCCTTGGTGCAGCCAATGGATATGGGTATCGTAAAAAAAAAATTAAAAGACCTTTTACAGGAAGTTGGTCAACCACATTCTCGAAGCAATTGAAGAAAATCTGTTGACGTCTCCTCCAACAGCTAAGCAAGTGAGTTCAAGGGTTAACCTTTTACAGTTTGTCATTGATAGTTGGCATGAAATAAGCAACAAGACAGTTCAGAACTGCGGTTTCAAGCATTCAGGCTTGAAGTTACCAGAAACGGCCAGGAGTGAAAATGAAGCTATTTCACTACATCAACAAGTTAGGAACTACTAAGAATTTGAAGGTGTTGACTATCATCTTGAATGTTAAAATGAAAATGAAGATTTGGAAAATGTAATTGTTTAAAATTATATGAATGCAATCCATTATCCGCACTGTGCCTGTACTGATTTTGTTCATTTTCAGTCAACCAAAGGAACACAGCAGTGTACTCCAGCTGAATTCCTCCTTTAAACTAATACAGCTTTATAGTATTGTAGTAATATTGGTAGTGTTCTAATTTGTTTGGTATTTCATTTAAGTACATAGTTACTCAAACAGTAGTTTGTCTTTTTTAATACCCTTTTAACCTATTTCCATGAAATTTCAGCTAATTGATGTATCTCATTTAACTGGAATCCACTATTTCATTTTCACTCATATTCCCAACCTTCCCCCAAGGATAATGTTGCATTCCTTTATTAAAGTTAAGTGTGGACTGCATTGAAAATATTGTTGGATTCCATTACTGCATTTATAAATGCTGACCTTTTCAAAATTTTTCGAAGTAGTTTCAGATTTATCGTGTTGTCAAATTTGACAGAGCTCTTGTTCTGGATTGCTTACAATTATCTCAACTTTGAATACTATCATGCTGAATTGGATAAAGAGTCAAGATAACAAAAGGAAGAATAGAAAATATATTAAATTTAATTGTTTTTTGGAAGAGATCAAGAATGCACTAAATTTTCAAAAGTTCAGTACATAAAATCATGAACTTTGTATTTTACCCTTGCAAAAAAATCAGCAGCAATAATTTTCCATGCTGTAGGTTTAGCTTACTAAGAGATTTCACTAGAATGTGAAGATGTTAATCGTTATTTAAACTCTGTCTCTACTTTTAGGTCATCTTTATTTCATTTAACAGCAGAGAAGACAAGCAAACATGCTGGGTACCTATTTATCTGCACTTTGTAAATCCTTCCTAGGATGTGCGTGTGTGACTTATTCCACTGGTTAAGAGCATCTGAAATCATGAATGTAATCATGTTACTGCCAAACTATGGCATGCAATGACTGGAAGGGTTATTGAGGAGGGTAACACGTTCTCTCTAGTCTTTGGTTCTATTTGCAGATTGATAGCATTATAACTTATTTCAAGAAATTTATTTTTGAAACTTTCCAAATTGTATCTAACTCCAAACTGTATCCATTGAGACCAATTTATGCATTTGCTGGTAACATTTTGAAGTACCAAATTTCCAGAAAAGATGTATAACTAGTTTTTTTTTTGTAGAGGGAATGATTCAGCTGTGTTCTCTTGTGCCAGGTTTCTAGCAAGCTTGAGAGTTTTATTAAATTGTTGGTTATTTACCACTTTTTACAGAATTAAGTATTTCATTAAGAAATCTGTTTCTCCGTACATACTAGTAATAGTGTTATCTAGGTAAAAAGAAAATGGATCAAATAATTTCATTATTCTTTTTTTTAATATTGTAGACACATCACCACCAGCAGAGCCAAATTCCCAAACTCCTCCAGAATCATCCCTAACTGAAGTAGAGAAATCAGATGAGCAACCATCAGGAGTGAAAGAGAGCATGGAGACAACCAAAGATACTCAGGTGCATATTATAATATAATAAATGCACAAAATCTAAATAATTAATCATTAGTATTCCACAGTGAAGAGCTAAAATATCTTAATATACTAATTTCAGTCAGATTTTTTTTGACTACTCAACAGACTTTTTAAGTGCACTTGAATTTGCGATCCTTATTGAGAAAAATAACTAATAAAAATCATTTGAGTGGTTAATGGATTTGCAAATGTTTTCTCTCTCAATTGGGCTCCAAGGGCCAACTAATCATATGAAATGTTGAAAAATGGCCATTGAAGACTTGATGCACCATCAATAATTCTCGGAGACGTGAGGCGAGATATAGGCTTTTATTGGCTGGAAGAAAGAACAAGCAGCAAGTGACCACCACACTACATCCTGGAGACTGAGGCCGGGGCTGTGTCTCCAATCGCCTTTATACCGGGGTCCGTGGGAGGAGCCACGGTCTGTAGGAGGAGCCACAGGAGCAGTCAGCAGGGGGGGCGTGTCCAGGCAGGTATATGTAGTTCACCACAAGACTGTTCTGGTTCAGTTACTTATGATGGTAAAGTAGGCCAAATTGAGTACAACAGAGGATTTAGAGGATTCATGGAGAATATGGACCATACAAATGTGTAGGAAAGGATAGGACAGATTAAATCTAATTGGGAAATTAATGTTGGAGTGCTTCTATTTTAAATAACAATTGGCATGTGCAGCAAAGATTCATTAGACTGAGATTAGATTAAGTATACTGGGAGGGTGTTTGTGTTTCAGGTTCATTGTCACTTGCACAGGGTATAAATACCATGAAAATTGGCTTTTTATAGCTGAATAAATAGTACATTATAAACATGATCAATGTAAATGAATATAAATTATACAAACTGTCAACAAAATTGACATAACAATACTTAAACAAACTTAGAAAAAGAAATGTAGTCTTGAGTTAGTTCTGTTCAAGAGCATGGTGGCAGTGGGGAAGATGCCTTTGTTGAATCTTAACGTGTGGATCTTTCAGCCTTTTCATCTCCCACCTGAAGACTGCACGTAGAAGAGGGCATGGCCCAGATGGTGGGTGTCACTGATGATGGATTCTACCTCCCTGAGATATTGTCTCTTGTAAATGCCCTTTATAGTGGGGAGACCTGTACCATGATGGAACTGACTGACTCCGCTACTCTGTGTAAGCTTTTGCGTTTCTGTGCATTGGAGTTCCGACAACAGGCCTTGGTGCAACCAGAGTTCTGTTAATTGGGCACAGTATTACAGCACAGAAACAGCCCCCCCCCCCCCCACCCCAGCCCAACTTGACTCTGCTGACTGGCTCAATGAGTTAGCCTCATCTACCCCCATTTTGCCCATAACTGTGTACTTATCTAGACAGCTTTTAAATGTTGCTTATGTTTCCACCTTAACTACCACTTCTGGCAACTCATTCAAAATTCACAACACCCTTTGTGTGAGGAAGCTGTTTCTGATGTTCCTTATAAACCTGTCGCCTCTGATCTTAAACCTTCTTCCTCCTGTGAAGAGGACTATGTGCTTTACCCACCCTGTGCTCCTCATGATGTTGTATACCACTATCAGGTCATCTCTCAATTTCCTATGTTCCAGGGAATGAAGTACATGCATCTTCTTGTAACTTAGGTCCCCAAGTCCAAGCAGCTTTGTGGATGGTGCCAGAGCTATGCTTAGCTACATAGTTGTAGAGAGACTCGAACAAGCAGTGCAGCTCTGAAGTGCTCTGTGTTGGTGAGGGGAGGAAATTTTCCAATGATGACCTCTAGTTTCAGAGAGAAGTCGAGGCCCAGGCCTTTGAGCTAGACAGTGTTTTGGGGAATGATGGTGTTGAATGCCAACCTATAGTCAGTGATGTATGTGTTCCATTTGTCCAGGTGGTTCAGAGCAGAGTTGAGAGCTAATGAGTTGATGTAGATGCTATGTATTATTCTGTGCTTTAGAGATGGAGAAGCAGTCTACCAAAACTACAAAATTATCGGATTTGACAGGCTAGATACAGGAATGGTTTCCCCTTTCTGGACAGTCTAGGATCAACTGCCACAGATTCAAAATAAGGACAGACTGAAAGAGGTTAGAAATTTCTTCATTCCAAGGGAGGTGAGCTTTTAGAGTTCTCTATCCTTGAGAGCTGTGGAAGCTGAGAGATGTAGGAATTTAGTATGGAGAATTATTGATTTCTAGGCATTAAGAGAATAAAGGAATAGTGTTCAAAATGGTACTTTAGTATAAGTCAGCTGTGATGATTTGTGTTTAAAATGTTGGAAGACCGAATTTTTCATGTTGCTTATATGGCACTTGTGATGATGAAAGCTTAAGAATCGTTTATTTTGAATTCAAAGCAGAATATTTACAATGTACCTGGTGCTGTGTGCTAATGATTTTGTGCAATCAATTTTTATGCCTCACTTGAAGTAAAGTTAGTCCTTTCTGTGTTGATTTTGTGATCTTGATTGAACTTGGTGCAACTTTTTAATTAAAATTCCACTGTGAGTCTTGGTAACAAAAACCGAGGTCAAATTATAATTTAATTTTTGCTTGTAATTTTCCTTACAGGAATCTGAAGATGGGGAGCCTCTTTCAAAAAAGATCAGAACAGAGACCTCTCAGCAGAGTGCTGAGGAGAGTTAGGCTGTTCAGAAAACTGTGGGGTTATCTTCCACATAAAGGTACATCAATGGGCCTCATTTCAGACCAACCTTCTAGAAACTTTCACATATTACTAAACATGGAGGAACCACTGACCACGAAGGAATGTTGAGTCGTAATCCAAGTAAAAATTTGAGAGAAGACTGGACAGATATGAAGCTGACTAATTTTTCTTGTGAAATAACATTCTAGTGATTTATATATTTAAATTACTTTTGCTGTTAAAGTTGGGTGGGGTGGGTGGAAGAAGTGGACTCAGGAGGGTTGACGCACTGGTAGTTTATAAAACTTGTCAAGATCACATGTTTTTGCTGCTGTATTTTCATTCTTATTTATGTTGTGAAATATTTAATGATGGTACAGGTCAGAATTAGTGTACGTATGAAATCCATTATTCATGCCGTTTAATTCCATTTTGTGCCTCAAGAAGTAACCACTATCTTGTAGAAAATGCCCTATGTTTGCATAATGCCTTGAAAGTAGTAAGATTCTATTTGTGATCATGTTAATCAATATAACACAGTCTAAATTGTTTGGTCCATCTCACTTTTAGCTTTGTAATTTAAATGTAGTGCAGGTATCTATCTAAAAATGAGAACTATTTCCTTGAATACATCCATATATAACAGTTGTATTTATTTATCAAGGGATGAACATAAGACTTTCTAGGTGAGCAGTTTAAAGGTATTTTAAAGTAAAAATATCGACAGTAGTAAGTATTTGAATTGATAGGTAAATCAAAAATTTGAACATTATGAGATTTTCAAATAGTGACTTTTATGGAAAATCCACAATTATGGGCAAGTGGTTTGAGCCATGTATCTGATGGCAACTTTGTCCATGATTTGGAATACCTAATGAAAACCTGTACTGTTGTGCACATTCCTTTTGATATTCTGCAGCAAATTTTTGTTCTATAGTGTACATGCAGACCTATCAATTGGATGACCTTTATTGATAATGCATACTGTGAAGAGGCCAGTCAAAGTGAAAGAAAATACTGAACCTTGAATCTTATCTTTCAAGAAATTGACTTATCCAGTTTGTCATTTATCATGTGCTAGCTAATGATAGCTAAATTCCCACTTTAGATACTGTAACTTTATTTCAGCTTCAGTACAGAAGATGCATTGGAAATTATAAACTTTGTCAATGGTAGATGTTCTAAATTTCAGGAAAAAAAAACAAATTTTGCAAGTGGGCATTTTCTTAAATGACATCACCCTGTACAGTGAAGTACATGTGAAATTCCATGGATTAAATCCTTGTAACCTCAATGTAAAGCTAACATTGCAAAATATGGACTTGTGTGAACTATGGAATCCATAAAGCATGATGTCCATAATTAATTTTTAAACATTATTTCATTATAAAATATTGCCACCAGGTGCACTTAATTCTAGTCCTGAAATATTGGTATTCATCCATACCTCAATCATTCCTCTTTAAATGGTAACATATATTTTAAAATGATTACAGTTCCCTGTAAAAAGAATTGTGTATAAGTTTTGGACTAAATAACTAATGAAAATAGTAAAGATGTTACAGCTTTATTTTATTGGAGTCTCTTGATCACTTTGTTTCATTTGAGACCCATTGTTTCAAACACTAACAATTTTTTTAGTGTTGCTCCTCAGATGTTTTGTTCATGATAGACTGGTTGAAGCTGTACACAACTATAATTTCAGACTACTTATAAGATGTAGGAATTTGGAGAAACAAAAAAAATATTTTTTGTTGAATATAATATGTTTAATTGCATAATAATGCTGATGCTTCACAGTAGCTTAACTAAGTTAAAAATGTCAACAATTTTCATCTGTACTCGGTGTCTGAGGCTCCTCAGTTAGGTGTCCAAAAATCAGCCAGCATTGATGGATTCCAGTTGCCCTCATACCATTTCTCCATGACTGCAATGTTCTGGTGAAATTTTTCACCAAGCTTGTCACTGATAGTGCAAAGATTTGCAGGGAAGAAGTCAAAATGGGAATGCAGGAAGTGAATCTTCAGTGACATGTTGTATTTCATGGTTTTGTATGCTTGAAGCATGTTGTCAACCAGCTGCACAGAGTTTGGTGCTCTGTAGTTGCCAAGAAACTGTTCAACGTAATCCTTGAATGCCTTCCATGTGATTTTTTTTTTCTCCAGTCCCACTATAAGTTCTTTGAATTGCCTGTCATTGATGACCTGTTTAATTTGTAGACCAACAAAAATGCCTGCCTTAATGTTGGCTGACTTGAATTATGAATTGAAATACCAAATATAGGTATTTTTAAAATGGTGTGATAGGAAAATTTCATGGTGATTTTCATGATCAGCAGCCCAAAATCCATAATACACCCAGAAGTATTCAGGAAACAAAATCTTTGTTATCCAGTGTCATGGAACTTGCAATTAAATTTGGAATCCAGGCTGTATTCAAGGAAGTAAATTTAGAGTATTTTCCTGCACGGATCACAGTTGCACTATGCATATGTTACAAGTGCTTATGTTTATAAAATAAGAATGCATACAATTCTGGAAATTGTTTTGCTCAAGATTATCACACTTTATTACTGTTATGCCTAATATTCTCTATCTTAGGTGAAGAACTATATGATCACCATGTATAAGAATTTAAGCTCCAATGATTCACCATTGCCATGTATAAATAATCAGATTTCAATAATTCATATCATTTTATTTCTCCAAAATGTTTTAAATTTTATAATTTGTCACCATTTTGCCCAACATTAAATTGATACTAAATCAGATTTTTTTTTATAGTGTTCAGTTATACTTGAACTGCAGTGGTTTCCCACATGATATTTAGCTTGTTTTATTTGGACTTTAGTTTCAATATATAATTTGGGAGATTACTTGTAAATCACACAGTATAGAATTTGGGTACTAACGAGTACATAATTTAATATGCACGCCAGTACCAAAGGCTTTTGGCTCATCCTTCAAGGAAATTATCCTTTAAATTTAAAGCTCTCGAGAAATTTAAGTCATGCTGGAACAAAAATGCTGCTCTTCACACACAGTTAAAATCTATTATGTTCCTAGATTCTTAACCCGTTGGGATGGGAGGTTAATTTTGATGAGGACTGATCTGCCTCATTTACTTTTTGAGTACGAATTATTTTTCTCAATTATTTGGCCCTCACCAAATCATAATAAGTAAATTTGATCTTCAATTGATAATACAATTGGATTCTATTTTTTTGTGTGGGAATTGTTTTTAAATTCATTGCTTGGCTATTTTGGTGTTGCAAGAAATGTAGAAAGGGAATCAACATTGTATGTGGTGATAATATTTGTTATGGAGTAGAACATTCTGTAATGTACTATCTTTGGAGTGATCATTAACTTTCTGCTTTCATTGTCAAAATCAAAAATAATACTGTCAAAATGCATCCAGTGGATTTTTTTTGGAGATCAGCAGTTTTTATAAGAGTCCCAACTGATTTGCAATTCAATTTTCATGAACAGTTGGGTACATTTCACTTTGAAAGGATTTTTTTGTGATGGAAACTTGTCTGTAATTGAAGTGCCTCCTAAAGCAAATGAAACTTGTTTGCATGAATAAGTCAAACAGTGGCTAAGTAGAAAGGGGTAAGGTTTTTAAAAAGTTTCATTCAATTGAACCGCAAATAAATTAACAAGTGACTGGCAGTTCCTTAAAATTGAGTACCACGTGCTTCTTAACTATATGAAAATTCCTGTATGGGGATCGCAAGGATTTTTTTGAGCCATTAGTTTGTTACCTGGTTCAGCATGTTTTTCCCCAACGGTTTCAGCTACCTGTTCCATAAGGGAAGGTCTGTTCATTAAGAAAATCCATGCATAAGTCTCAAAAGTAATTCTATATTGATACAAAACTAATATACCTTTTTAACTAGTCCATTGAATTGGGGTTCAGTTCCAGTTTTTCTGGGAACCTTGTTATAAACTAATAGGGACTGACAAAACTCAAGCTAGGTTCAACAGTGTTAATATTTTACTTGCATTTTGATTTGGTTACATAGACCAAAATATTCTAACAGTGGATTTACTAAATATGTGGTGTATGACACCCCAAATGGAAAAACCAAGTGATTTTTCTGTAGATATTTGTCAGTTTCATGTTGCCGCAGTGAAAGCTAGTTGTATACCTCGTGTCATGAAGGGGCTTAACAGTATAATTTTTAAAACAATTAGCAACACTAATGAATTTTGTAGATGTGGTATGAGTTTTTTTTATATAAAATTGGGTGTAATCTTGCCTTTCCATAATTAAATTTGGCTTTTGCTAATAGAATTTCTGTACAATGTAATTTTGGTACTGTCTGTTTTTCCATTTGAAACTTGTAAACTTGTATGTTCAAGAAAGCTTCTGGCAAAAGGTATATGAAATGATATCCATTCTGTTGTGAAGGCACTATCATAGCTATAGAAAGAAAATCTTGTAATTTTAAAAGCTGGATGGTGCCAGTTTTCCTTTTATACTGAGTAAATAATGGAGCTTCTGTTACACCTTTAAAACTTTTCCTCCATGTAAGGAAGGCTTTTCCTATTACAATTTTGATCTATTAATTCTTTAAACAGATATATTGTTGGACTGCGACATTGCTATGACCAGAATGAGAGCTTAACTTTATAAACTAGAAAAACATCGACTTTTGAATTTGTGTCCTTGCAATCTTTTAAGAAATTGAAGCACCACATTCCAAATTCTTTTTTGTAGAAGTGCTGGCGCTTATTTATTAATAAATTGACAGCAGCTTGTACTGCTGCACTATTAACTGCAGAAAACTATGCGATCCTGTCCAGATATCAACGTAAATTTATCTAATTGTCCATATTTTAACCTATTATATTTAGAGATCACAGCTATCATGAAAAACTTAAGTTTCCAATTGAAATGCAATGTGTTGTACAGCAGTGTTTTCTTTTTTATTTATTCCCTTAAGTATGGTTTGTACCATGTACAATGACTGTTTTCATGAATAAAAAGTTGTATAATATGGAGGCTGTGTTTTACTTAATCTCAGTGTTTTTATTTCTTGTACGTTGATTAAAAGGTTGTAAATGTAGAAGGGCTTTTTATAAAACAATTGTCTCACTCAGTGTATTGGATTACTAGTTACTTAGCTTTAATGTGTCACCGAACAACTTGGTAATGACAAATAAAAAATATAGCAAAATTCATTATAAACCACCGTTTTCCTCTAACCTTGCACTATCTTGAGTGTGCTTTTTAGACTTGTATAAAAGATGTATTTCAGATGCCTCTGTCTCTTCCCATTTTTCCTAACACCAACCCTCCTGAGCCATTGTGGGGGGAATTACATATGCAATAACTTGCCACAAGTGAAAAATGAATAAATGAAAAATCCAACTGGTACAGATTAATAAGCACTTGTGCTGGGGAAATGTGGAGTAGTTAAAAGTGAATTGGTTTATAAACTCCGAACCACTACATTTTTGAGTTAAAACTTTTGAGGCCAATGTACCCATGCCGATTCTCTAGAAAAGCAATTCGTTTTGCCAATGAACCGCAGTTGAGGTGCCAGAGGACTAGTGGATAGCTAACGTTCTGCTGTTTAAGAAAGCCTTTTAATAAATTGGGGAAATTATAGGCCAATGTGCCTGAGCTCAGTTGTGGGTGAGTTATTGGAAGGCATTTTAAAGGACTGGTGATTTAAGAATTTGGTTAGACATGGACTGATTAGGGATAGTCAGTATGGCTCTGTTAATGGTAGTTCATGTCTAATCTTAGTTGCTTTTGAAGAGGTTACCCGGAAAGCTGATGAAGGAAAGGCAGTGGCTGTTGTCTGCATTGACTTTAACAATATCCTGTATGGGAGGTTCAATTGCTTGGCATTCAGGATGTTAAATTGGATTTGATATGGGCTTGGAGAAGCTAGAGTGGTTGTAAATGCTTACCCCTCTGACTGCAGGCCTGTTATTAGAGGTGTGCTTCAGGGATTAGTGCAGGGCCTGTTGTTTGTCATCTACCAACAATCTGGATCAGATGACATCAAGATTGGATGCATAGTAGACAGCGAGGAAGACAAAGCTTTCAGTAATATCTGGACCAGCTGGGAAAATAGGCTGTTAAACAGCAGAGATGGAATTTGATGCATACAAGTATGAGGATTTGCATTTTGGGAGGACAAACTGGCATAACATTTACCCAGTTGACAGTAGGATACTGAGCAGCCTAGTAGAAACAGGTTTTATTCCTTGAAAGTAACATCACAGGTAAATAGGGGTCATAAGAGTTTTTGGCACACTGGCCTTCAAAAATTGAAGTACTGAGTACATGAATTAAGATGTTATGCTTAAGATGCTGATGAAGCTTAATTTGGAGCATTGTATGCATTCTGGTCACCTACCTACAGGAAAGAATAATAAGATTGAAAGAGTACAGAGAAGATTTACAATGATGTTGCCAGGACATGAGAACCTCAGTTATAGGAAAGGATGTTCATTGGAGCAAAGGAGAATGAAGGGAGATTTGATAGAGGTATACAAAATTGAGGGGTGTTGATCTTGTATATGCAAGCAGGCTATTTCCACTGAGGTTGAGTGAGACTAAAACTAATGATTAATGGTTAAGGGAAAGGTGAAACACGAGGGTGAGTGTTTTCACTCAGCTGCCAGCAGATGTGGAGTTGATTTCAACATTTAAGAGGTTTGAATAAGTACAGAGGAGTGAGGGGTATGGAGGGCTATGGTCCAGATGCAGGTCAATGGGACTAAGCAGAATGATAGTGTGACATGGACTAAATGAGTTGAAGGGCCTGTTTCTATGCTGTAGAAATGCTATGACTACTTGCAGTTTTTCCAAGAGGTTGTAGGTGGTCAAGACCAAATAGAAGGGAAAATGAGTAAAAAAATAATAAAACTGAAGGAACTCGAGGATTCAAGACTTCTTTGCTTCAACTGACCGACTTGCTCCAAAATTGATCATTTCTGTAGTCTTGCTTTTGTTTGATAATGCCTTTTAGTGGATATTTTCCATTGAGATTTGGTTTGTGATGGGCTTCAGTTTCTAAAGTATGTGTTTATCCTCAAATGTATTGATATTAAGTATTTAACATTTTTTGGTTATTTCTCAATATGAACTGGGCATTAACAGGGCTCTACTTAGGCCTCTGGAACTTTGCATTAAATTCTAGGCGGGCATCTTTTGTGAAAAATGCTGACTTTTTTTTAAAAAAAAGGACCCCTGAGTGGAATGATGACAAGGACAAAAAATACATATTATTTCAGTTTAACATCTGATAACTTTATCAAACTAAGCTAGTATTCTTGTGATTGTAGAAAATAGATTTTTTTTGACTGTACAAGTGACTAATCTGAATAATTGCTTGTCATTTGTCACATGCCGTTAAGGCCGAGGAGTCTGCATTCCCTCCTCTCCCCAATCTCTTTACCGATTACTGAATTAGATCTGAAATAATGAGGAAAGTAACAGACAATGAGTTGGACCCCTGCTATAAGCGACGAACGATAACTAGAATGCACCTATTAACCCGAAATAGTATCTAAATATGAACTACCATTTGACTAATGGGGTGAGTGATTTCGTACCAATCACGCCAAGCAATTTTGCCATCATGTACAATTAAGTGAATTATGAAATACTCTCCATGTACTTGGAGGAATACAACTTTTTTAAAAAAGTGATCCCTCTTTTTTCTTCCTCCCATCCCTCCCCTCTCGCGGTCTTTCTCCGCTACGCGAAATCATTCCGCATAATGTCTTACTTTCTCCTCACTATTGTTTCAGAGTGTTTGGGATAAACTCGGCATTATAATCATTCTTAATGAATGTGCTATCCATTTATCATTAAGAACGGTACCCGGCATCACCATCTGCACTTCTTATCAAAGTGCCACTCCTACCCGCTGTTCGTTGGTTCTAAAACGTGGAACAACCGAGCCAGCATTGCAGGAGGGTGTAATCCTTGCTAGTATTAAATAATTGTTTTTTAAAAAAAGTCCCCAAATGATGCATGGCTTTACAGCTTCAATGTTTAAAAAATTGGATTGATATTTTGGTCTCTGGCCAACAATATTTCCCAGATAATACATCATTACGGCAATCTCCGCTGTTTATGCACTCTTCTCGAGTGGGCGTTGTCAGCCAGCTAGCCAATTCCGAGCGGCCGTTTGCCAGTTGCCAGGCACCTTTAAGAGATCCTGGATTCTGATTGGCTCGGGGTCGTCCTGCCATGATGTCATCGCGAGCTGCCGAATGAAGGGAACGGGGAATGTGGTTGCAGAGAGAAACTCGCCACTTATTCGCCTCACTTTACAGCAGCGGGCTCCATTAGACCGCCGGGATGGCCAAGGACGAGTTCCTCCTGCGCTCCGCCAGGGCGCCGGTGATCATAAAGCAGGAGCCGGACGACGACTCGGACGCCGACGAGCCGAACCTGAAGAAGTCGGACGAGCTTCAGATCATCCACAGTGGGCACTTCATGGTGTCGTCCCCGCACCGAGAGCACCCTCCCAAGAAAGGGTACGATTTCGACACCGTCAATAAGCAGACATGTCAGACCTACTGCTTCGGACCGTACAGCACGTCGCATCTGTCCATCGACGCCTCGCTCACCAAGTTGTTCGAGTGCATGACTCTGGCGTACAGGTGAGGATCGGCAGGCCCGTGAGTCCGGAGCCTTTGTGTGTGCGCGCTGCTTTCGGATCGGTGGGAGGGGGGAAGGGACCGCCTGAAACTCGATGCCCGCCTTTGTTTTCCTTTCATCGCCCACGGAACGGCCGTCACCAACTATTTTTAGACGCCTTAAAGCAATCGGTTCCTATCCTCGGGCCTGATAAGGCCAGGTTGAAAACAGACCCGCAGGGCAATTTCTTTGTGCCTTTCTCCGAGCGAATCGCGTGTTTCGACTTGACTTTACGTGGGGAAGCCCTCTTTCTAAAAAGTGCAAGGAAGGATCATGCTTTAAACGGAGCTAACAGGCCGGTTTTTCTCTTGGTGGTGGCGGGCCACTTTTAAAGTAATCGGGCGTTAGGGTCTCGTCGGTAGATTCACCTTTCCAGCGTTTGAGAAGACGTTCATAGGAAGTGCAAATCCTACACTGGTAATGTTTTGTCACTTAGAATCGCAACGTTACGAATCTGCCACTGCAGCAGATTTTAAAATCGAGGCAGGTTACATTCGGCCCGTTCCTCCAATACTGACCCTTTAAAAGGGTGAATCACAATGCTTGTCTGCTGCCTTTTTTTTTACTTAAGCGTAACCAGTTACCCGTTGGAATCTAATTAAACAATTTATTTTATAATAAGTTTGATTAACCCAGGAAATTCTGCTGATGCTGGAAATCTCGAGCAACACACTCACAATTGATGAAGGAAACGAGTCTTAAATGTCGACTGTTTATCCCTCTCCATGGATGCTGTTTGTCTTGCTGAGTTCCTCCAGCACTTCTGATGATCATAAATCCTGGGTAGCCGGTTTCTTGAAAAAACAAAAGGCAGCCAATCTGACATTAAAAACAGAAAACACTGGAAACAAGTAAAGTTTATGCAGAGGACTTTTGTAGAGAAAGAACAGTAATTGCACTTTTAGGTCGACGACCTTTCGTCAGAGCTGCTAATATGTACAAAAAAAACCTGGCATGTTTTAAATTGTAGATTTAATTGTAGGGTTCAGGGTGAGGAAAAGGATAGATTGGAGACCAAGAGAAAATAGATGGCACATTAGTGACAGCTGAAAGAGGGTGAAAATAAAATAAATATAAGTCATCACATAATATTTACAGCACATGGGAGGGACCATTTGGCCTACAATGTCTTTCTGACAGTGAAAACATGACTAATTGGTCTTACATTTCTTACACTCTAGTTCTATTTGTGATGAGAATTTCTGCCTCCAGCATGTTTTAGCATTTTGTTTATTTTTACGACCTGTGTCATGGTTTTACAAACTGTGAAAAATGGTTTTCCTTACTTTAATCCTTACCAACAGGCTATTTTAAATCTGTATATCCCCGGTCATTGCGAGGAGTAGGTCTTTCCTATTCACTAAACAAATGAGTGCATAAAGAAAGCAATTAGAGCTTATACTATTTGTTTACTTTAATCTTAAATTTTCCAATTCTGTGAACATGGAATTTTAGAAAAAAGGCTGGCTACAATCCAGACTCTTAGGAGTTCGTGTTGGAGAGGAAGTCACTAAACAAACTTTTATCCATTATAGACAATCAGACACATCTTCTCAATGGCCTACTGAATAAACAGCAGAACACCCTTTTGAACAGGGTCATTCAGCTCTACTGTCACAAGGATTGTTACAGAAAATCTTTCCTACCAAATTCAATAAGTATATACAACAGATTATCTCTGTACGACAAGAACGCACATCATAGTACAATAGTCTCTGTTTTATTATTTCATACACTTATTATTGCACATGGGGAAGTTATTGTGTATTTTATTCTGAACTTTATTAATATGTTTTATTTATTATTGCTAAGTGTGTTTTTAAGTGCAGTAACTGAATAATTTCCCACTGGGGATCAATTAAGTGCTTATTATTAATAATAAAGGCATAGACTATTTTCTAAATGTGGAGCAAATTCAAAAAATTAGAGGTGCAAAGGATCTTGGGAGTCCTAGTGCAGAATTCTCGAAAGTTGAATCTATGGTAAGGAAGGCACATGCAATGCTAGCAATAGAAAAGCAAAGATGCATAGCTGAGACTTAATAAGCCATTGCTCAGACCGCAGCTGAAGTATTGTGAGCAGTTTTGGGCCTGTATGTAATAAGGTATTGGAGTGGGTCCAGAGGACGTTTCTGAGAATGATCTTGGGAATGATGGGGTTAACAGATGAGGAATGTCTGATGACTCTGGGCCTGTATTTGCTGGAGTTTAAAAGATTGAGGGGGGAATCTTATTGAAACCTATTGAATGTTGAAAGACCTAGATAGAATGGACGTGGAGAGGATGTTTCCAATAGGGAGAGAGCCTAGGACCAGGGGCACACTCTCAGGACAGCATGTCCCTTTAGAAAAGGGATGAAGGGGAACTTCGTTAGTCAGGGGGTGGTGATTCTGTGGATTTTGTTGCCAAGGACATCTGTGGAGGCAAGCCACTGCGTATATTTAAAGTGGAGGTTGATAGGTTCTTGCTCCTATGCCTTATAGCTTGCGCCTCCCTCCTCCTCCTTGTCCTGTTGTTTCAAGTAGCTCCAGGTAGATTTAGATTAACTTTTAAATATAAAAGTTATGTAAAAATTTAAATATAGTTATATATTTAAATATAAAAGTATTATTATTTAACTTGAGTGAATCAGCTGTGGGCATAGTAGATCTCAAATTGTTTTACAGCTAATGACGTAGCATTAAACTGTTATAATATTTAGAGAAATAAATTTTCTATTTCAGACTGGATGGCCAGAGTTATGTCAGTCACTTTCCCTTTTTTGGTTTGCGAATCATTGGCATCACTCGTATAACTTTTCCGCGAACTGCATTCTAGAGTTTGAATGTCTGCCTTTATGTGCTTTATCTCTGTACTTTTAAAAGTTTGAGCTGGAATGTTTGGCCTCTGTTTTGCAGCACTATATTCTGTTCAGTTGAAGCTGAGAGTGAGTTACGTACTTGGCTTAGGAAAGAAGATTCAGTTTCCTGTTACTGCCAGGATGAGTTGGTTAAATTACACTTAGTGGGGGAGAAATCTCTTGTCGGCATTCTAATACCTACAGAATAGGTAGATTAGTGTGTGACTCCTAGGGTATTTACTAAGAGTAGTCCATAAGATTTGTCCTCCAGTTATTCCTTAAGGAAAAAAAAACAGAAGTGCAGAGACTGGAAATTTTTAAGTTATATTTGGGTGTAAATAGTTATGAAACTTCTGTATTGTTATAAAACTGTAAATTGTGGTGGGCAGCGTACACTACCTATGCTCAGGGAAAGGCAAGTTGCCGACCAGAATTACTTCAGGTAATGATTGGCCTGAAAATTATTTTATTTTAATCATATACGGTTAGACATTACTTATAGTCATGCAAATCAAGAACAAAGATTAATAATGCAATTTTTTGGATTGAACAGTCCAAAAGTTTGTTCAACTTTTTACCGAACATGATCAAATCCACAATGGATTCCTTATTTAAAATGATGGTAATTTTGGTTTAAAATGTATTTACTGTATAACTTAAATTTGTATCACCTGAATCTGGAGATTCATTAATAGTCTAGGCCTTTGAATCTTTGGTGTTTTGATTCAAGTTTCTTAGTTGATTTTAATGTGTTCACTTCACAAATTAGATTTGATGTTTTGATAATGAAATGTACTTGTTTACATTGTAAAAGTACAAAATTACTATTGTTATTACAATATTCTAGCTTTCCTTAGATTAGGGTCTAATATAGGGGTTCTCAACATTTTTAATGCAATGGACCAATACCATTAAGCAAGGGTTCTATGGACTCCAGTTTGGGAATCCCTGGTCTAATGCCATGTATTACCCTCTACTCTTGTTGAACTCTTCAGCCATTAGTCTCATGGAAAATGTGCAACTGACAGGACACTTGGAACACAATGCTACCAAAGCCTAATCATTAGTAACAGTTTACTTATTGCCCATCCCACAGAAGAACTTGCTGTTGTCTACCTGTGCCTGCTGCCTGCTGCAACTGTTATTTTGTCACTGTTCCTGCTCAGGATACAGGCCTGTATCACTCTGTAAAGCCCCCACTTTGACCTAACTGACCTTTGGGTTTCTGACAATAAGACGATCACTGACTGCTTGAACAAATAAAAGTTTACAGTACAAAACTCATACAGGGTTTGTGGTGTCAGTTGTGGCAAAGCTGTATAAGATATGTAAGAGAAGCAGTTTATCCTTTGCTCAAAGAAGCAGCTCGGAATACTGGGAAATATAACAGAAGAGCAAGGAAGCAAAATATGGGAATGTTTGAGTTTGGAGAGAATGCAACCATCTAAGTTGTAAAACGAGGTTACTGACATTACTTCTACCAACTAGGACATCTTTAGGGAGTGGTGTCTCAGAAAGGCAGTGTCCATTATTAAAGACCTCCAGCACCCAGGGCACGCCCTTTTCTCACTGTTACCATCAGGTAGGAGGTACAGAAGCCTGAAGGCACACACTCAGCGATTCAGGAACAGCTTCTTCCCTTCTGCCATCCGATTCCTAAGTGGACTTTGAAGCTTTGGACACTAACTCACTTCTTTTAATATACAGTATTTCTGTTTTAGCACATTTTTAAATAATCTATTCAATGTATGTCATTGATCTACTTGTAATGATGTTTTATTTCATTTATATTTTTCTCTCTCTGCTAGATTATGTATTGCATTGAACTGCTGCTGCTAAGTTAACAAATTTCAGTTCACGTGCCTGATTCTGGTTCTGATAGAGGAAAGCATTTGGTTACCTGGCCTCGCAGTCATATGGATATTTCTGCGGTGCCTCAGGAAGAGATAGCTAGTGGTCTGGTAGCTTAGGACTCTGTTTTGTGCTGCATGGCTGCAGGATGAGTTTGGTATCAGTGGTGAATTGATCATTTTCAGAGCCCTTTTTAAAAAAAAGCTGAACATTTCAATAATAGGGTGATGAAAAAATTTATTCAGAATTAATATGTTTTCTCATGGGATGTGAGGCGATTAAAACAACTTCCTGTTACATAACACAGCTCAACAAATCATTACAATGTTGGAGTAAGATTAATTGAAGGAACAGAATTAGGCCACTTGGCCCATCGAGTCTGTCTGCCATTCCATCATGGCTGATTTATCATCCCTCTCGATCCCATTCTCCTGTTTTATTTCCGTAACCTTTATTGTCCTGCTTAATCAAGAACTTGGCAACCTCTGCCTTAAGTACACACAGTGCCTTGGCCTGCAGAGCTGCCTATGCCTTTTCCCTGGTCAGCTCATCCACAAGCTGCTCTAAAAAGCCATTCCGTAGGTCTTCCCTCTTGGGATCCAGCACCAGCCAGATTTTCCCAGTCTACCTGCATATTGAAATCCCCTTGATTATCGCAACATTGCTCTTTTTCCGTGCCTTTTCTTTCTCCAGTTATAATTTGTAGCCCACATCCTGGCTACTGTTCTGAGAGCTGTATATAACTCTCACCAGGGTCTTTATACTCTTTTAGTTTCTTATCTCTACCCACAAGGATGCTACATCTTCTGATCCTATGCCACTCCTTTCTAAAGATCTGATTTTATTGTTTTACCAACAGTTGCCCCCCCCTGTCTGCCTACCTGCCTGAGTCCTTTCAATACAATGCGTATCCCTAGACACTAACTCCCAACAGTGATCTTCTTTTAGCCACAACTTGGAGATGCCCACAACATATCTGCCAATCTCGAGCTGCGCTATTGCCACAATTAGAGTATAACAGTATAAATTGATATCTGATAATATAAGTTGTATATTGTGGCGACCCACTTTCTGCGCAGGGGAACCGGCTCACAAATAGCCAGCACGCGGGAGGAGACTTTGATAATGCACCTCTGATGTCATTTCCGCCCGGAGAGGGCGGGCGCTAGGGATTTAAATGCCAGTGCTGCGAAGTTTGAATAAAATAATCTTGAAACGACTTAGCGACTGCATGTCGTTATTTCAGCGCTGTGTGTTGCACATTGCTACATTGGTGACCCTGACGGTCTAAATGGGATTTGGACCAAAGATGACTGACTCTTCATCTGTTCACGCAGTTTCGCTAAAACTGCCGACTTTCTGGACGTTGCGACCACGCGTGTGGTTTAGCCAAGCAGAAGCCCAGTTCCAGATTCGGCAGATATCCTCTGATATCAGGAGGTGGCCGCCCAGGTTGCGGATTTCATACATTCGCCCCCAGAAGAAGGCAAATTTGAAGCATTCAAAGCGCTGCTCATTGGGACCTTTGGCCTTTCACGGCATGAGCGAGGTTCCCGCCTGCTTCACCTGGATGGTTTGGGAGACAGACTGCCGCCAGCATTGATGAACGAGATGCTGTCCCTGGCTGGCAGACACAAGCCCTGCCTCATGTTTGAGCAAGCGTTCCTAGAGCAACTGCCCGAGGACATACATCTGTTGCTGGCCGACACAGATTTCAGCGATCCCCGGAAGGTGGCGGCCCGGGCAGACGTGCTGTGGAAAGCCAAGAGGGAGAGCGTGGCGTCCGTCCGTCAGATTACCAGACCAGGCCCGGCAGGGGGGCACACACAACACAGAGGCAGGAGTGAGGAACAGTACCACCAGTGGTGGGGCACAAAAGCCTGCTGTTGTCTCCCACCCTGCAAGGGCCAGGGCCAGCTGCTGCTAATGACTATGGCGGCTGGCAACCAGGACAGCCTCTTGTACGTCTGGGACAAACAGTCGGGACGCCGCTTCTTGGTCGACACCGGAGCGGAGATCAGCGTCTTGCCCCTGACGGGGTACAACACCCGCAATAGGAAGCCAGGACCCACCCTGAGGGCCGCAAACGGCAGCATGATTCAGACCTATGGCACCCACACAGTGTAGCTGCAGTTCGGTGCCAGCCGGTTCACGTGGGACTTCACACTGGCCGCCACGGCCCAACCACTCCCGGGGGCGGACTTCTTGCAAGCTCACAGCCTGCTGGTCAACTTGCAAGGGAAAAGACTGGTACATGCCGAGACTTTTCAGACATTCTCCCTGGATGAAGCCAAGTTGCCGGCCTCACACCTGGACTCCAACATGCTGTTGGACAACGAATTCACCAGAATCCTGGCGGGCTTTCCATCGATTCTGGCACCGCAGTTCACGGCAGCCATGCCAAGACACGGGGTACAGCACCGCATTCCGACCCAGGAACCACCCCTCCATGCCCGCACACGAAGGCTCCCCCTGGAAAAGCTCCGCCTGGCGAAGGAGGAGTTCAAGAGGATGGAGGAATTGGGGATCGTACGGAGGTCTGACAGCCCATGGGCCTCCCCCCCCCGCACGTGGTGCCCAAAGCAGCCGGGGATTGGAGACCATGCGGCGACTACCGCAGACCGAACGAGGCTACAACTCCAGACCACTACCCCGTGCTGCACAAACCTGCACGGGGCAAGAATCTTTTTCAAAGTAGACCTCGTCCGGCGATACCATCAAATCCTGGTGCACCCTGAAGACATCCCCAAAACAGCACTCATCACTCCGTTCGGCCTGTTCAAGTTCCTGCGAATGCCGTTCGGCCTGAAGAATGCCGCACAGATGTTCCAGCGACTAATGGACGCGGTGGGACGCGACCTGGACTTTGCGTTCATCTATTTGGACGACATCCTTATAGCCAGCAGTTGTTGTCAGGAGCATCTGTCCCACCTCCACCAGCTCTACTCCCACCTGAGTGATTTTGGCCTCACGATCAACCCGGCCAAATGCCAGTTCGGTCTCAATACCATCAACTTCCTGGGCCACAGGATTACCAAAGACAGGGCAACACCTCTGCCCACCAAGGTAGACGCGATCCGCCACTTTGCCTGGCCCAAAGGTCAAAGGCCTGCAGGAGTTCGTTGGTATGGTGAACTTCTACCACCGTTTCCTCCCCTCAGCAGCCTGTATCATGCGCCCTTTGTACACCCTGATGTCGGGTAACGGCAAGGGCATTACTTGGCATTACTTGGGACGAGGAGGCCGCGGCCGCTTTCGTTAAAGCCAAGGAAGCCTTGGCAGATGCTGCGATGCTGGTGCACCCCAGAACGGACGTTCCGACCGCCCTCACGGTGGACGCATCTAACACAGCAGTCGGTGGGGTGCTGGAGCAGCTCATCGAGGGGCGCTGGCAACCCCTGGTGTTCTTCAGCAAGCACCTACGACCACCCGAACTCAAGTACAGTGCTTTTGACTGGGAGCTGTTGGCACTGTATCTGGCAATCCGGCATTTCAGGTACTTCTTGGAAGACAGGCCGTTCACCGCGTTCACGGACCACAAACCGTTGACCTTCGCGTTCACAAAGGTGTCCAATCCCTGGTCGGCTCACCAGCAGTGACATCTGTCCTACATCTCCGAGTACACGACGGACATCCAGCATGTCTCGGGAAAGGACAACGTCGTTGCAGACGCACTCTCCAGACCAGCTGTCCAGGCCCTGTCCCTAGGGGTGGACTATGCAGCACTGGCAGAGGCGCAGCAGGCAGACGACGAGCTGCCCAGCTACAGGACCGCAGTCTCGGGTTTGCAGCTGCAGGACTTTCTCGTAGGCCCAGGTGAGAGAACCCTCCTGTGCGACGTGGCTACCGGCCAACCTCGCCCCATCGTCCCAGCAGCCTGGAGGTGGCGAGTTTGGCACACCCATCTATCAGGACAACCATCCGGCTGGTCTCCAGCAAGTTCGCGTGGCACGGACTTCACAAGCAGTTCAGTGAATGGGCCAGAACGTATATGCAGTGCCAAACAGCCAAGGTGCAGTGGCACACTAAAGCCCCGCCGCAGCAGTTCGAACCCACCCACCGGAGGTTCAGCCACATTCATGTGGATATCATGGGCCCCTTACCAGTGTCCCGAGGAGCACGGTACCTCCTAAACTAGTCTTGAAACGACTTACCGACTGTGTGTCGTTATTTCAGCGCTGTGTGTAGCACATCGCTCCAATATCTTAATAGCTAAATCAGTTAAGAGGAGGGTTTAACTATGATCTGTTACATATTTGTAAAATCTAGGTTTAAGTGTGTCAGTAAATTAAAATGCATCTAAAGAAGGAAATGATATGATATGCCACCAGTTTACAGAAAAGTTACCAATAGAGACATTTGTCATAGGAACAACTGATCTTTGTGCTTCCTTGTCCTGCTTCTCTATTTATTGGTTATGCAGGACAGCCTTGATTGTTCTTGGTTTTATCAATGAGTCAGTATTTATAACCGTTGTAAACTGTGTCCTTTGAGAATGAGATTGAACCAAGATTAGATTGAGTTATTCATGTCATGCATAAAAAAGATAAAACTATAAAGGTTGCATGCACGGTGTCTTTTACAATGTGTATTGTCAATATAAAAAGAAGCTGGACCTGGAGTTCAATGTACACATCTGGTTTCAAATATACAGGTGTGTAAACTGCCTGAAACTCTGCTGATGTTTAGGGCAGCATTGAAGGTCCTCCATCTCAAGCGGTGCTCAGGGCTTCATTCATCATGCAGCTTCCTCTCGGTTTTCATTACTGTCAATCATGCAAGTCCTGGCTATATTCTCAGGAATACCATTGTACTCAGATGTAGAAGGATTCTTCATTGCTGTTTCCATAATAGTTTTGTTTCACCAGTCCGTGTTGTTACCCCTGAGCTGAGCCCCCGAGCCTAGGGGACAAGCGGACAACTCTTAACCTGGCCTCTACCCTTTGACCTGATTGGCATGGGTGACCCTACCTAGAGCCAAAGCATAAAGCCCTGACTCCAGCCAACATAGCTCTCCAGGTCATTGAGACACACAAGCCTTCAGACCACAGCAAGGTTGTGGTCTCCTCGGAGGTTCAAGCATTCAGGATGGTGGATTAATTTTCAGCAACAATTGGAGTATTTTTGCAAAATGAGATAATTAGAATAAATGGAAAGCCCAAAATGAGGTCCTGCTTTAGTTAAAGAGGTTTTGTGTTCACAAATAAAATGGAGTTAATTTGGTGAATGGTTGCATTCTGCATTCTGTCTCTTATTCTTTTACTGCCGAATACTTCAAAGTTCAAACTAAATTGACTATGAAAGTACACATGTCTCCATATACAACCTTAAGGTTAATTTTCTTGCAGGAAATCGCAGTAAATAGAAACACGATGGAAGCAATGAAAGGCTGCACCCAACAGGGTGGACAACAACCATTGTGCAAAAAAAAATCAAAAATTGTGCAAATACAAAAAGAAAAAAAAACAACAAAAAATCAGTCAATAAATATCGAGAATAGTCCCTGAAAGTGAGTCCATAGGTTGTAGGAACAGATCAATTAAGGGGCAAGTAAAATTGAATGAAGTTATCCCTTCTGGTTTGAGAGCCTGATGGTTGAGGGGTAATAGCTGTTCCTGAATTTTGTGGTGTGGGTCCTGAGTCTCCTGTACCTTCTTCCTGATGACAGTAGAGAGAGGAGAGCATGGCCTGGATGGTGTGGCTCCTTGATGGTGTTTCCATATTAGGCTGTGATGCAACCAGTCACATTTATAGAAGATTGTCAAAGTTTTAGATGACATCCTGAATCTTTGCAAGAAAGTTGTGCTTTTTTTTTCATAATGGCACTTATGTGCTAGACCCAGGACAGGTCCTCTGAAATGATAACTGAGGAATTTAAAGTTGCTAACCTTCTGCCCCTCTGATCCCCTGGTGAGGACTGACTCATGGACTTCCTGTTTTCTGCTCCTGAAGTCAATAATCATCTCCCTGGTCCTGCTGACATTGAGTGGGAGGTTGATGTTGTGGTGCCACTCGGCCACATTTTCAGTCTCCCTCCTACATGCTGATTTGTCATCACATTTGATTCACTTGTAGAGTATAATTCCATGAGTGTAGATTGCACTAACCTGTTGGTTGGGATTAGTTAAGTGGGGCATTGCGGAATATGGTGGATCCTGTCTTTTGTTTTAACTTAAAAATGCAGATTACTGTCTAGCTATCAGCAACAGAAACATGATCTGAAATTTCTTATTCCGGGATGCTTATGACTTATTTTGGAACCCCATTCGTCACCTTAACTTAGGAAGTTTGGATTATTAAACTGAAGGCTGTCTGGAATCTTTACTGTTGTGTAGTGTAGCTTTGATCAGCTGAGGAGTTACTTTAAGAATCGCGCCTCTAATTTCTTAAGTCAGGCAATATATTTATCTGACGTTGATGGCTTCATTTCCATTTCTTTGGTGTCTACCCTTATTTTAAGTGTAATTTTGGTGCTTTCAGCTCGGTTCTTTATAAATGAGTTTATCTGGATTTTGCGTGCCTGCATTTTGTCTTGGGTTGGGTTGTTTTTTTAATTCAGATGTTTGCCTGAAGGAATTCTTAAGTGTTGGGAGTAGTTTTTGTAACCACAATATTGATTGCTATTTGATTGGCAATGCTTTCTTTTTGTGTCATGTTCCATGGTATGTTTTTGCCAGAAGTGTTCCTTTGACAGGTTATGAGTTTTGCATTTTGGTTTGGGTGGGGGGAAAGTTTCAGGACATTTTATAAAAGAAAAACTTTCAGTTTTCACTGTTCAGATGTTTTTTTATGAATTCTTAGAAAACAAATTAATGTCTTGCTTGGTTAAGTAAATTGGAGAACTGGAGTAAAGAGAAAAAAGTAAAGATCTGCTCTGACACTGAAGGAGTCAGTGAACTTGCTTGCAGGCTAAGGGACTGAAAGGATAGTTCAACAGAAAGGGAAAGTTCAATGAAAAATGCTTAAATAAATTTAAAATTAATTTTTTTAGGGCTAATAGAAGTGGCAATCTAATGTCATTGATCCAGACTTAATAGGAGAAAATATGCAGATGCTTGAAATCCAAAGAGAGAGAGACAGACAGAGACAGACACGCAAACACACACAATGCTGGAGGAACTCAGAAGGCCAGGCAGCACAGCATCTATAGAAAACAGCAAACAGTTGATGTTTTGGGCTGAGACCTTTCATCAGGACTGGAAAAAAAAGATGGGATGTCAGGCCAAGAAGGTGGGGGGGGGGTGGCGGTGGGGAGCAGGGGAGCAAGAGGTACAAGGTAAAACTGGGAAAGGGGTTGGGGTGAAGTAGAGAGCTGGGAAGTTGTTTGGAGAAAGAGAGACAGGGCTGGAGGAGGGGGAATCTGATAGGAGAGGATAGAAGGCCATGGAAGAAAGGGAAGGGGGAGGAGCACCAGAGGGAGGTGATGGGCAGGTAAGGAGATAACGTGAGAGAGGGAAATGGGAATGGTGAAGGGGGGGGGGGGTCCAATTACTGGAAGTTCGAGAAACAAACATTACCTTATTTTTATCATTCCTTTCCACCCCCACTCAGAGTTTGACCTCAAGCAAAGCCCAGGGAGAATATTTTCACCTGGGGCCTTAGATATTACTCGTTTTACACAGTGAGCCAACAACCGAAATAAACACAGCATTCACGTACACCCTCAAGCACTAGAATTTCTAATCATTTTTTTAAAGAAACTCTCTAATTCCTACAACAAAGTTGCCATCAGAGTGAATTACATCGATTGGAAACGGTACTTTATGTAGATAGGCTAGTTACAATTCTCCCAGTAGAAATTTAGAACTTGTTCCATTACCAGCTAGTGATGTCAATAGATTGTAAATGTATTGCTACATGTTTGTTTCTTGGCAACATTTAAGAATATTTGCACAGACTCTTATCATCAGCATTTAAAATAGCTTTATGACTAAATCCATTTTGAAGTAGAATCCATTTTATAGAGGCAAACTTGACAACGAGTTTACATTAGTGAAGCTTCCTGAACAACATTGAGATAAATGTACAATTTTTGTTTTGTTGACTAAATGTTACTTAGGGCTGGTTAACTCCATTATTTGTCCATTAACTTCAAGGGATTTTCCATGGCTGTTTATGCTCTTATGTAGCATCTTTCGCAACCTCTGGGTGCCCCGAAGTGTTTTTATAGTAGTCCAAGTTGTTGTGAAATATAATCGTGGTTGAAATGTTGGCATTTATTTCTGATGAAGAGGCGGAGCTGAATCAGTGTTCCCTGGCTAGAATATTCACTCTGTTTATCGAGATTATTCTTTATTAGGGAGTGTTTTGGCTTAGAGTACATCCAAGTGTTAGAGAAGATTTCTAGTGCAGATGATTTAGAATTTATTCGGAATTTTATTGTGATGTTTTACAAAAAAGATTGATTTGCATGTGCCAGATTTGTACCTTGATATTAGTGGAATATATTGAGGACAAACAGTTATGAAAAAGCAAAAGAGTTTTGAATATAAACCATGTTTGCCTGTAGTGTAACAGCTGTTTGTGTTAGCTATTTTGGAATGAAAGATGGTGTTCTCTGTCGGCCCGTGTCAGGTAGTGCATGGTTAGCTACTGAAATTTGTCACGTTTAAATATCAACTGGCCTTCTTTAGATCATGTTCATTTGCTATGGGTGATTGTTATGAAAGAAAAAAGTACATTGCTGTGCTGACATTTTGGTTTAGAACATATGAAGATTGTGGCTAAGGACCAAATGTTGATTAGAGTTGGAATGTTATTGGCGAGGTTGGTACAACATTGAGGCTGCATGAGCACACAGTAAAAAATACTTAAAAAGTGAAGTTTTTAATGCCATGCCAAAAGCCAGCATTAGAAATGATAGATGAGCCTGACTTTGTAGCATTAAAGATGTTGGTGATAAGAGTGCTAGACAATGAGATTTTATACTTCAGTGTGCATTCACTAAAATCAGGCCTATTAATCATTATCTAAATAAATTGCCGCACTATTGACAGCCAGCTGACCTGCTAACAGTCTTCAAACAAACCTTGCCATTTTAAAAATGTATCATAACACCTACTTATTTAATCAAATCTTTGGGATCTCCAAATGTGTCTTTGTGTTAAATTTTATTCGACACTCCTGTGAAGTGTCTTTGGGAAGTTTAGCAGTAAAATCAATAGGTGCTGTCGTTGTGGTAGTGAAATGCCATTGTTGTGCATTTGTACTTGATGCTTTTTGGCTCTCCTTTTAAAATCCTTTTGTTTATTATTTCCATTCACTGGCCTGCTCCCTTCTATTTCCCTTTCTTTATATATTTTATCTTAATCTTCATCGTCGCCTCCATTTTAACTTCCTTTTTTGGGCCCTTAGCTCCCAGTAGAGCATAGGCCATTGACCTCCCATCTCCATCATCCTCTGAAGTTGATGGTATGGTTGGAGTTCTTCAGTGTTTCTGTAATCCACTGTACAGGGGATTGACCAGAGTCCTCTTGGCTGGCCTTGCTTGCCAGCACCTCCCACGACAGGGGCATAGGGTCGAACTTCGAGAGGCTTTTGTTTTTTGAATGTGGTGGCTGGATTTTCATGTAGAGTGGCTGCTGCATTTCTTGTTTGCCTGTGAACTTCTCCAGATACAGGAGTTGATTTTTCTGCCTTAAGTAGTGGCCAGGCTCTGAATGGTGACGTGTTCTTGGGTAATGTGCTCAGGCCAGAGCAATCTTGGCCCTTGAAACTGCACTGCAGACCTGTAGAGAGCAAATCTCTGTTCCCAGCTCTGATGAATGTCAAAAAACTGTATTTCTTCAAATGTCTCATTAAAACATTTTAAATTAGCCAATTTATACCCCAAAACACTAAAAATAAACATGAACTCAAGCACAGTTAAATGACAGAAAATGTAACTAACTTTGTTCTTCTTTCTCTTCCAAAGCAAACACACAGTTTCCACTTGAATACAGAGCCTTGTAAATCCTGTGTGAAGCTCCCCAGGGATCCTTGGACAAATTCTCCTATGCTGGTCTTGGGAAATGTCATTAAACTTGTGTTCCTATTGGCTCGTTAGTTCATGATTTTAACTTCTGCACAAGAGTCCTTGAAACTTGCAAGCATACGTGTAGCAAAATGATATGATCTTGGAAGTATTCTTTTGCTAAACTTTCTTCCCTGCAGTTTATGATTTATACAGAAGTTAGAATTCTACAGCACAGTACAGGCCCTTGGGTGCATGATGTTCTGACTTTTTAACCTACACCAAGCCTAATCCTTCCCTCCTGCATAGCCGTCCATTTTCCATCCATGTACCTATCTAAAAGTCTCTTGAATGTCTAATGTATCTGCCTGCACCATCACCCTGGCAGTGTTTCTATGTACTTGCTACTCTGAGTATAAAATAAAAACTCCCTCTACCTCTGACATCTCCTATACTTTCCTCCAATCTCCTTAAAATTATACCCTCTTAGCCATTTCCTCTCTGTGTAAAAGGCACTCTATTTATGCCACACTGTCTATAAATCTCTACCAAGTCACCTCTGAGCCTCTTCACTCCAAAGAGAAAAACCATAGCTAGATCAACCTTTCCTCATAAAGTATGCTCTCTAAGCCAGGCAACATCGTGGTAAATGTCTTCGGCACTCCTTTTAAGGCTTCCACATCCTTCCTATATTGAGGTGACCAGAACTGAACACAATACTTTAAACTGCAGTCTAACCAGAGTTTTATAGAGCTGCAGTATTACCTCAGGGCTCTTGAGCTCAATCCCCTGACTAATGACGACCAATACACCATATTCCTTCTCAGCTGCCCTGTCAGCTAGCACGGCACCTTTGAAATTTATGGATGTGGACTCCCAAGTTCCCTCTGTTCCTCCATACTGCTAAGAGACCTGCCATTAACCCTGCAGTCTGCCTTTAGGTTTGACCTACCAGAGTGAATCACTTCTCACTTCTTCATATAGAACTCCATCTGCCACTTCTGATCACAGCTCTACATCCCAACAATGTCCGATTGTAACCTATGACAATCTTCTACACTATCTACAACTCTGCTAACTTTCCTGTCGTCTACAAAACATGCTAACCCACCCTTCCATTTCCTCATAAAGTTGTTTATGAAAATGACAGAGCAGGGATTCCAAAACAAATCCCTGCTGAGCATACTAGTCACTGACCTCCAGGCAGAATACATTCCATCTACTACCATCCTCTTCATTGGCCAAGCCAATTACAAATCCATGTAGCCAAGATACCAAGCCTCCTGATTTTCTGAATGAGCCTACCTTGGGGAACCTTGAATCCATATACTGTATGTAGCTATAAAATCCATGTACACTACACCACTCTTATCTTCATAAGTTTGTTTTGTCACTTCCTCGAAAAAGTCCATCAGGCCCATGAGGCACGACCTCCCCCTTACAAAGCTAGGCTGACTATCCATAATCAGACTATATTTTTCCAATTGTTCGTAAATCCCATTTCTAACCTCTTCCAATAGTTTGCCCACCACTGAGCTAAGACTTACTGGTCTATAATTTCCAGAATTAACCTTATTAATTTTCTTGAACAAAGGAATAACATTTGCCATCCTCCAATCTTCTGGTACACCTGCTGTGGCCAGTGAGGACACAAAGGTCATTACCAATGGCATAGCAGTCTTTTTCCACAATTCCCGTAGTAACCTATGGTACATTCCGCCCAACACTTTTTCATAAGTACCTGTACATTATGTTACTTAATCTCGATATGTTCCAGAATATTAGCGTGTGTGTGTGTGTGTGTATCACACGTCTCATGTTTGTCAGATTTCTTATCACTTGTAAATCCTGAAGCGATATATTCAGTAAGGACCTTCCCTTCTTCCTCTGACTCCAGGCATGTTTTCTGATGGGTCCTACCTTCACTCTAGTCATGCTTGCCAAGGCCGTCTCACGTCCCCTTCTAGCTCTCCTAAGTCCCTTCTTTAGCTCCTTCCTGGTTACCTTATAACTCTCGAGCTGTGTCTGACCTTAGCTACCTAAATTTTAAGTATGCTTTCTTCTTCCTCTTGATCAGATGTTCCACTTCTCTTGTCAACTATTGTTCCTTCACCCTGCCGTCATTTTTCTGCCTGAATGGGACAAACCTATTCAGAAACCCCTGCCTGTGCTCCCTAAACAACCTCCATATTTCTGTTTTAGAAATTTGTTCCCAATCTCAGGGTTGTATTTTGTGATGTATATATGTACTTATTATCAAAGTGCAAACTTTGCTTGGAACTTTTTGAACTTTGAACTCTATGAGCTTCTAAATTATTGCATGTGTGCACTTCCCTTTTTAGCCTAACAGTCCTTTACCCTGGATTGCTTAAGACAGCGCTTTCGACCATCTCTGGCCATAACTCATTCCGTTTTCAGTTCTCCATTTGTCACAGAGCTTCTGAAGCTGATGATTGCTCACTTCCTGTCTTGCTCTCCTTACCGAGTGGTTGAATTGCGATCAGTGCATGTGTGTCTTGTTCTTGAAAGGTATCTGGGCCATTGCTAGAAGAACAAATGTTTTGCTGCAGAGATTGCTTTTAAATGCTGAATGTTCAAAGCCATTTTATAGTTGATTTATATGAACTAACTTCATTAAACTGTATGTAATTTTATATTGAGGGAGTATGAATAGGATTTGGATTGATTTAATTTGAAAAACAAAGTTTCAGTCTGTCTTGCAGATATGATGAGAATACAATTTTGTAGTGTAGCCATATGATTTGAGACTCTAGTGTAACAAAGAGGCATTTCTCTGTAATGCTTTTTTTGTCTCCACGTTACATCATTGGAGGACTTTTCATCCCTGGTTTTATGCGGACTTCACATAAAGTGATAAGCAGAACTGTCTCTGTCATGCACTGTATGCTCTCAAATTGCATGACTGGGACTCAAAATTATAATTTCATCATATGTACTTTATTTCTTTCCATTTAAAAGCAATCCATCCCAGAAGGTTTCCTGTGAGCCATTACTTAAGGTGAAAACTCTGATGAAAGGTGTGTGGCAAGTACTTTAAAATGGTATGTTGTACCCAATGAGGGCAGATATTTGTGTTTTTCAAAAGCAGTAGTGTAAACGTAGAAAATAGGTGCAGGAGTAGGTCATTCAGCCCTTTGAGCCTGTACTGCCATTCAGTATGATCATGGCTGATCATCCAACTCAGAACCCTGTACCTGCTTTCTCTCCATACCCCCTGATCCCTTTAGCCACAAGGACCAAATCTAACTCCCTCTTAAATATAGCCAATGAACTGGCCTCAACTGTTTCCTGTGGCAGAGAACTGCACAGATTCACCACTCTCTGTGTGAAGAAGTTTCTCCTCATCTCGGTCCTAAAAGGCTTCCCCTTTATCCTTAAACTGTGACCCCTTGTTCTGGACTTCCCCAACATCGGGAACAATCTTCCTGCATCTAGCCTGTCCAATCCCTTTAGAATTTTAGAATTTAACTCTTTGTTTTACAAGTAGTTCAAGTCAACAGTTAACTTTTTTTTTCCTGAAAAAATAAATATGCTGTTGGTAAAGAACTGTTTTATTGGGAACTACATTTTGTTTAACAAACAGTGCTTAAAATGAATATTTTGTTTCTTCAGTCTATATTTTAGTTAGTTTCCTAGATACTGCTGCAAAAGAGTGTATTTCTCTAAAGATTTCAAAAATGTCAAAATCACCTTCCTGAATGTTTTATAAAGCCTTATCTGATACGTGCATTGTGGGTGCAAATGAAAATTATTAACCTCTAATTTTGAGCCTTGCCAGATTTGAATTTACTTTAAATACTTCAATGAGCTAATGTGTTGACAACATGCAGAACCATTGTTTGAGTGAATATAAATTTATTTTATTAAACACACGAACTGATAGTTGCTATTAAAAAGATCTCTTCTGAAATTGGCCTTTGCTGTGCTATTAGACTTGGAATTAATTAATTAATTGACTAAATAACTAAACTTTTATTCAATGTTTTATATGCACTGCATGTATTGTGCAAGGAGGAGTGAATGAATTGTCCAAAAAGACAGTTATGATGTGGGTACAATAGGTCCAGTATTCATTACAATTATTTATTAATGTTTACTTTTCCTGTTCCTTTCCACTAATCTTTTCAGTGTGGCTATTCTGTCAGCACTTAGTGCTCTTATTCATGCCCTAGATATTAACATATTTTCCTCATTTGGTCAGCTGCAGTGTTATGTAGCAGAAGTCAAGGCCAAGTACAGTTTATCTTCCTGTAAGATGGGGGGACGCAGCGGTATCTTGGGGGCCAACCAGAGGTGTTTTTTTCCCCTTTGTCAAATGTGTTTCTTTGTTAAACCATACTGCAGCTTTAAGGCCAGGGCCAACAGGCTCCAGGACAGCTTCCACCAGGCCATCAGACTGATTAATTCAC
This sequence comes from Hypanus sabinus, assembly GCF_030144855.1. Taxonomy (NCBI): domain Eukaryota; kingdom Metazoa; phylum Chordata; class Chondrichthyes; order Myliobatiformes; family Dasyatidae; genus Hypanus; species Hypanus sabinus. The sequence continues at coordinate 91,685,983 of NC_082718.1, forward strand.
GCTGACACAATTGTATTTCTAAGCTATACTGACTATTGTATTGTACATACTATTTATTACAAATTGCTATAAATATTCAGATGGAGACGTAACATAAAGATTTTTACGGCTTACGTATGCGAAGTATGTAAGAAATAAAGTCAGTTTAATTCAATTTTTTATGATTGCAAGACTGTTCTGGACTCCAAGAACTTTGGTTACAGTAGGTCTATTGCATCAGCAAGCTGATCATTGATCGGAAGAGCCGGACTGGGTTCAGAGGAAATGGGTGCAAACCGTGTTGCTGCCTGCTATTCAAAGGCATCAGAGCTGGTGTACAGAGACAGCCTGCAGTGCAGCCATGGGTGATCGTCTTGGACATTTCTCTTGCAATTGCAAGACCCTGTTGGACGTTGATAAGGTCTGTGTCCCTTGTTTGGTGGTGGTGTGGGAGCTGCGTGGCCTCGGTGGTACTGAGATCTTGGCCACAGGCTTGCCCACTGCTGCATCCCAGGTGAGGAGACGTCAGAGGTGGTGTAGCATGGCATCCGTGCTCGGTTAGGGGCTGACCACTGCCTCCCAGTGTTCGATAGGGTGAATAACAGACAGGATTGCGATGAACTGTATCCATTTTGCAGGACATGTCACTCACGTTCTTGGACTATATTGATTTTTTTTTCATGACTTTTTGCTTGTTATTTTCATGTGCTGTGTATGTTTTGCACTTTAGCACCAGCGGAACGCTGTTTGTTTGGTTGTATCCACGTATGGTTGATTTGATTTTGGTCAATATCATGTTTATTGTCACATGCACAATGTCACGTATGCACAAGTGCAGTGGAAAACATAGGCAAGTGGCTTCATATAAGCAACATTCACATGAAGAACGTAAGCTAATGAAATAATTTTTACAAAACACAATTACAACAAAAAATCCATTTGATTGCAGCTGAACTGCAGTGTTAGTTCATCCAAATGGTTGAATTCTTGAACCAGGTGGTGTTGGGACTTTAGGTTCTGTACCTCCTGCCTGGTGGGAGCTATTGAAAGATAGGGCAGCCCGGGTAGCGGGGATGTTTGGTGATGCATATAATGGATGTTGCCTTTTTGAGGCAGCGCCTTCTGTACATACTACCAGTGATGTGGAGGGATGTGCCTATGGTGTATTGAGCAGAGACCACTAGTCTCTGCAACATTTGAATTGCCATACTAGACCATGATGCAACCAGTCAGTTAATGTACGTCTGTAGAAATTTTTGTTAGAGTGTTCAGTGACATGCCAAACCTCCTTAAACTCCTAAGAAAGCAAAGACGCTGGCATCTATGTGCTGGGCCCAAAACAGATCATCTGATACGTTAACACCTGGGGATTAAGCTGCTGCCAGAACCCCAACGTAGGCTGTTTGTTACACGTTTGCACTTCTTCCCCTTCCTGAAGTCAACAGTTTACTGGCGCTGAGTGAGAGATTCTTTTTGTGGCGCCACTAAGCCAGGTGACCTGTCTTGAGTAAGTTAACTCATCTCCAGCTGTGATTCATCAGCTGTGATTCATCCAACAACAGTAGTGTTGTCAGCAATTTTGAAGATGGCATTGGAGCTGCACATAGCTATACAGCCACATAGTATAAAGGAGATATGCCAGGAGATATGGGTGTCCTTTAACCCCTATTTTAAAGGTGCATCTTTTGTTTTCAACTTTATAAGTATCTTCCTTGGCACAGTTGAAATCTTTCATGCACTTGAATCAGAAAGCAATGGGTTTAAGTACCATTCCAGAGATATGATCATGGGAGCTAGGCCAGCACTTGAGCAATACTAGGGAGTAGTTCTGCTTGGAATTGAATTGAATTGACCTTTATTACTTACATCCTTCATATACATGAGTAAAAATCTTTATGTTACATCTCCGTCTAAGTGTGCAATGTGCAATTTATAGTAATTTATAATAAATATGTGCAACAGGACAGTCAGTATAACATAGAAATATAGTTGTGTCAGCATGAATTAATTAGTCTGATGGCCTGGTGGAAGGAGTTAGCCAGTGGTCCTGGCTTTTATACTGCGGTACTGTTTTCCTGGATGGTAGCAGCTGGAACAGTTTGTGGTTAGGGTGACTCAGGCCCCCAATGATCCTTCAGGCCCTTTTTACACACCTGTCTTTGTAAATGTCCTGAATAGTGGGTAGTTCACATCTGCAGATGCGCTGGGCTGTCCGCACCACTCTCTGCAGAGTCCTGCAATTGAAGGAAGTACAGTTCCCATACCAGGCAGTGATGCAGCCAGTCACATCCTCTCATTTGTGCCCCTGTAGAAAGTTCTTAGGATTTTGGGGCCCATACCAAACTTCTTCAACCATCTGAGGTGAAAGAGGCAGTGTACAGATGTGTGAGGTCCTTGGTGATATTTAAGCTGTTCACCCTCTCAACCCCAGATCCATTGATGTCAATAGGGGTTAGCCTGTCTACTTTCCTCCTGTAGTTCTCAACCAGCTCCTTTATATTTGTAATATAGAGGGAGAGGTTGTTTTCTTGAGTATTTGTTACTTGGGCTGTACTTGTTGCCATTTTGAAGAATGAGAAGGGATCTCACTGAACCTGTAGAATATTGCAAGGCCTAGATAGCATGAATGTGGAGTGTGAAGAGGCTGTTTCCTATAGTGGGGAGATCTACGACCAGAGAGCACAATCTTAGAATAGAGGGACATCCACTTAGAACAGAGATGGGGAAGAATTGCTTTAGCAGAGGGTAGTGAGTCTATGGAATTTATTGCCACAAGTGACCTTCGAAGCCAAGTCATTGTGTATATTTAAAGCAGAGGTTGATAGGTTCTTGATTAATCAGAGCATCAAAGGTTATGGAGAGAGGCTAAGAGAAAGATTGGGAGGGATAATAAATCAGCCATGATGGAATGGTGGAACAGTCTTGATGGGCTGAAAGGCCCAATCCTGCTAGTATGTCTTGTGGTATTATGGCCTTTTTTAAATCACTGATTTTTATTGCAACACCAACAAATTACATTCAATACAATCAGCTGCTGATTACATTTTGACTGTTTAACCCAGCCACCCCCCAACCGTCATCCCCACCCCGCTCCCCTCCACCAGCCAACTGAATAGCAGTGCATACACAGACAAAGCATTCCTATTTTAACAGAAGATCTTTTAAGCTAGATATCAGATTTGTCCACATTAAGATTGTGGTTGTTGTGGATCATTTACTCTTGCTGATGATAGTTCCAGGTAAGAAATGTCCAAAAAGCTCCGAAGCCCATGAGTACTTGAAATATCATGAGGAGGTTTCCAACACTGGACTACAATCTTCTTAGCTGCAGTCAGGCCTGCCAGCCAGACTGTGCGTGTTTTTTCCATAAGGGGAAGGTGGGAGTCATCATTTAGAAGATGTACAATGGGGTCCCGTTAGTTCTGTAAGAGTACTGATAACCTTCCCCCACAAACCAAAAACCCCTGGACATTCCTGTACAACATGTATAAAAGAGCCAACAGTTCCGTGGGGGCAAAATGAGCAATATGGGTCAGGAGCCAGTCCCATTTGATGTCTAATTCTCGGTGTTAGATATGCTCTATGACAAAATTTCAAGTGTATATACTGAAAATTTGGGTTTTTCGAAGCACCGGCAGTATTATCCCAAATCGCATCCCAGTCTAAGACTTGTCCCAATTCAGGTATGTCCCTATCCCAGGCTTTCATTCCTGATGTGGGCATATATTTCTGGGAGTTTCATTTATCATAGATATATGACACTATCTGAATTATGGCCTTTTTAATTGTTGATGTAAATTGAGCCTCAGTAAATCTTCAGCAATTATATTTATCAACTCTGTTAAAATAAAACAGCAGCTGGAAAATGTTTCATTTTCTTTTGTTAATGATCTTTGGCCTTGTAGCTATCATACCAGCTGGAGTTGAAGCATCTGGTGTGTTTATGAAAAACATGGCTACAGCATTGGTTTTCTTAGTCTTTTTTAAACTTGATTTTGCATACCAGTTGGAGGCAGTGTAATTTACCAAAGTGAATACCGTTTCAAGTTGGTATATTTAAAAACGGCTCCTCATTGTTGTGTCAGCAGTGACTCTGTTAGTAACAAGCTCCTCTGAGTCTCAAGATTGTGGGTTTGAGTCACAGTTTTGACACTTGAGTGCAAATATCTACCCTGAATATATAGAATTAAGTAATTAAAAATATCCCTTGCAAATTAAAATCTATAAGGATGAGGCAGTAAAACAAGTCTCAGGGAATTTGAATAGTATTCCAGAACTAAACAGAACCAGAGGACAAATGAACTTAAATAGGACCTTACCTGGCACTGTTTGAATATGTTGCAAATTATATCTGAGTGATGACAGTGTTTATGGGAGTATCTAAATGTTCAGAACATTGCATTCCGTTGTAAACTATTACTATCTTAGCCCTTTTTCCTGATTTAATTTTGTCCTTTTTCTTTTTGGGTTAGTAGGCCCTTTATGTGGCAAACTACTCAATCAAAAAGAACAGTCTGCCACATAAACATAAACTGTCTATAAATTGAGCCTAACTGTGAGGTTTAGAATTTCCTGTTTCTTCCCACAGGGAAATCAAAATAACTGATACTGGTAGAAATATTGTCGAACTTTTAGTTTGTACTGAAACTCTGTATATTTTGAGCTGAAGAAATGACCAAGCAATATTAAAAGCCATTAACGAGCCATTTGTTAATAAGAATAAATTTCATTGCTCCTAGCTATGTTTTGTATTCATTAAAACTGTTTCCTTTCAAATGAGATTTCTTATGCCTCTTTTAATGTGTTTTGAGGGCACGCACTTGGAGATAAGTTGCAGTGTTTATGGCTGAATTCTATCCTCTGAAATGTACAGGGAAGAATTCCAGTCTCACTTTCTAATTTAAACCTTTTAATCTTACTGATCTTGAAGGGCTGATGGTAAAATATAAAGTGACCCTGGACAATTGACAGAACCAGAAAAATGGCTGTGTTCCTAGTAGAATCAACTGTGTAATGCAGCTTGTGAAGTTGAAAATAAACTCACATTAATCCAGCTGCTGAAATGTCAGAAGGAGCTGAGGAATTAAGTTATCTTTTTTAATTCTAGAAATGTGAAAGATTTGATTTTTGCTTACTGTTTTTACCAGTCCTATTCATCGAGAACTTCAAATTTACTATGTCATACAGTGTAGAAGTAGGCTCTTCAGCCCATCATGCCCATGCTAACAAGTACCCAGTCTGGTCTGAAGACAATTACTTATTTTCCTTTCTATTGGATTCCATTATCATAATTGCATCATGAATATAATTTGCTATGGATTTTTGTAAACAACTATGCAGATTCTTCTGTGCAAAAGTAGCTGGCCTGCAAACAGTCGCAAAAGCTACCCATGAATGTCTGGAGTGTAATTTGATGTTACACTTGGAAAATCCTTTTCAATTGTGCAAAAATTAGGGATCAAAAGAGATACATTTGTAAGCAATGCCACTTTTAGTTTGGCACTTTATATAATCTTTAAGTGTTGAAGCAGAAATAAATTCCAAGTTCAAATTACGCTTTAGTTTATAAAATATCCCATTCAGATCGATGTTAATTGACTTTCTAAGCTTCAGTTGTGAGGATATTTACAAAGTCAGCTCAATAAATTCTTATCTAGAAGCACAATCGTTGCTTTAACCTGCCTCAACATTTAATTTTGTAAGTTGTTGGGGATGAGGCAAAAATTTATGCTTGATATCAGCAGTTTCTAGAGTACATCTACTTAATAGTTAATGTTATTATATCTGGTCTGTTTAACACGAAAGCCCTTGTATGTATGAGTCAGACTTTTAGGAAAAAAAAGTATCATCGGTTCAGTTCTTCCACACTGCTTTTAAGTTATTTCCCACATCAGTCAACCAGAGTAATTCTGCTTATCTACCGTTTTCACTGAAAGACTTGTATTCACTTTGAAAAGAACTTGCACTCTCCTATGCAATGACTCAAGATGGGAACTCCAAATCCTGCATGTGTGAACAACTTTCCCACTTTACCTTTAATAACCTTGGTCATCACTCTGATGACCTGGAGTAGTACTTCCAGTTGATGGTAATCTGTTTGCTCTCTCCAGTATTACTGATGTCCCCACTATTGTCGCACAGCTTTCTAGCAGATAAATAGTAAGCATTAACCAGGGAAGTAATATGTGTAATGAATAAAAAATGTACTTGTAGACTTGATATCTTACCACTTTACATACAGTTAACATATGCATGCAGGCATTGTGATTGACTAGCCCTTAATCATCTTCTTCCGTCTTCATTGTCCAATGTCGATGGTATGGGTGGAGTTCATCAATATTTCTATAATCTGTTGTATCCACTGTACAGGGGATTGGCTCACGAGAGCCCTGTTGGCTGGCCTTGCCTGTTTGTTCACAATGGGGATGTAGGGTTGGACTTTGAGAGGCTAACCCTTTAGTTTGTATTGATTAAAAAAGCAGTTATCCATTTCTAGAGTCCCAGACAGCAACACGTGGCTAGTGTCTGACGAACTGGATGGAGCATTGTGGCTGATTTACGCAATACTTAAGTTGCATTTACAACTCCTAGAATGGCATTGTTCTGGTTCAACTATCTTAAGTGGTGTTAATTACTCTGTTATATTTATTGCCTGATCACTTGAGTCACTTTAATGTTCTGATAGATATTGTCCTGCATGTTCAATTATACAAATAGCAGCTGCTTCTATATGTTGTTTGTTATGGTTCCCTTTCTGTTTTGTTACTGTTATCTGTTATTTGCTGGTATCTAATTTACTCTCTCTCAAGTAATTTCTCTATAATTCCTTAATTTAATCCAATCAGTAGTGGATTTTTATCTGCTAGTAATCTGATCACTTCATCACTAAGCCTCCAAGTCAAGCTATCCCTGAGCCTCCATTACGTTGTGAGGGATGATCTGGTACTGAAAGGTACGGAATACCAATAATATTTACAGATCTGCCCTCTGTCAAATTATGCAGAATTTCCCTGTGTCAATCCGCTCAGGAGACTTGATCTCCTGCCCCCTTTCTAAACCGAATATCTTTTTGGATGTACTGTTTTGCTCTGCTGCTTTTTACATCAGCAATAGTCGTTCTGTGCATCTTGACTGCATCCTCTGGCTGACTGAGTGAAAATGACAGATCACTAAATCTATGAAAGTTGGATTCTGGGTCTCAGGAGGATATGTGCTTTGTATTGAATTGACTGCTGTCAGCATTGTTTGATTATGATTGACGTTATTCTCAAATATAAAATTATATTCAGGACAATACACGAAAAAGGGTCCACACACCACGATGATTGCTGAGAGTTTTTTTGTGTTGAAGTCGTTTTCCAATAAAGCTGCAGCAGGTGAAAGCTGTTTGCATATTAAAGCAATTCTGGAGTCAAAATCAGGTTTAATATTACTGACGTACATTGTGAAATTTGTTGTTTTGTGGCAGCAGTAACGAGCATGATTAGAAATTACATTGTAAAAAAAACAGACAAATAATGAAATAATGGACGTTCTGAAATCTGATGGCAGAGGGGAAGAAGCTATTCCTAAAACGCAGAATGTGGGTCTTCATGCATACCTTCCCCTGACCATTAGAATTTAAAGAAGAATAGGGCAGACTTACAGAGTCCTTGGGCTGGGTTCATTAAGCATGTGAAATAGAGGGCTGTTCAGATGAAATTGCAGATTCCATACTACTTCCAAATTTACCGCATACTTGCCCATACAATTTGAAAACTGGGGACAATTGTAATGGGGAGAAAAATAGGGAAGAATTATAATCATTGCTCATAATGTTTATGTAAAGGTGTTTGGATATGCAGAGGTGGTGTTGTCAGTTGAGGTATACACCCATTCTAGATTCCTGGAAACACATGTCTGCACCCCATATCACTGAAGAGAACTATACAGGTTGTAACACCTGAAATTGTATTTGATTGCCTGCTTTTTTTTTGCGCTTAAAAAGTATAAAAACTTGATGCACTTTGATTTCAGTGAGATTCTTCGGCGTATCACAATAGCGTAGTGGTTAGCACAACACTTTACAGTCCCAGTGGCCTGGGTTCAATTCCCACTGCTGCCAGTAAAGGAGTTTTCTACCTTCTCTCCGTGACTGTTGGTCTTTGCTATTTGTGATTGGGCTAGGGTTGGTGCAGGAATTGCTGGGCTATGCGACTCAAAGGGCTAGAGGGGCCTAATCCATGCTCTGTTTCAGTAAAATAAAATAAAATTCTTCTTGCAGGTTGTCCCAGATTCCAGAAACTCTCTTCAGTTTCTATGTGTGCTGAGTTTACATCTACATCTCCAGACTATGTTTAGCTCACACCCTGATTTCCTAAATTAAAAATAGTGTTTGATCTTGATTCATTATTATATAATGGTAGAAGTAAAGAGTGAGCATTGCTTTGCATCATCTTGACTTCAGTCAGGCTCTCCTCCTTTTCTTGCTTGCTTTCTTTGCTTAGCCAGGGAGTTTATTTTTAGATAGGCTCCTTTGATTTCTGATGCTTGGTGAAATCTGAAGTATCTACTCATTAGTGCTTCTGTTGGTATTTATTTAACTGATGTTGTACAGAAAAATGTTTTTGTTACTGGATTCCTAAATCTTAGAACTACTTAATGTATGGAAGCAGTAAAAGTATAATCAATACTTTTTTTTCCAGTGGAAAATTAGTTTCACCTAAATGGAAAAATTTTAAAGGACTGAAACTTTTATGGAGAGACAAGATTCGACTGAACAATGCAATTTGGAGAGCATGGTATATGCAATGTAAGTAAAGTTTTTTTCTTTATTAGAAATATAGTTATTGATAGGCTACACTTGCATGTTGGTTAATCTCCTCATCTGATGATGTAGCTTTGTAAAGGTCTTCCTATTTTACTTGTTGAATAAAATCTCCTGGCAGTTCAGATTATGACTAGAAATTGAAGGTTAAAATTATCTTTATTACCTACCAAATTGATAGCTATTAAATATTATTCTTTTGCAAATGATAGTTATTAAATATTCTTTTGAAAATAACAACACACACAAAATGCTGGTAGAACACAGCACTAGGCAGCATCTATAGGGAGAAGCGCTATAGTCGACATTTTGGGCCGAGGCCCTTCGTCATCCCTGTAGATGCTGCCTAGCCTGCTGTGTTCTACCAGCATTTTGTGTGTGTTGTTGTTTGAATTTCCAGCATCTGCAGATTTCCTCATGTTTGTTCTTTTGAAAATGTTAGTTATTAAATATTATTCTTTTGAAAATGTTAGTTGTAACTAAAGATAGATTAATTTAACATTCCAAGAACTGGAATATTCTAAACCTTGTAGGCTTAATTTTTTAAAAAGTTATTGAAATGGTTTGTACTCCCCTAATATGTCTGCTGTTTTGGTGATCCTTAACTACAAATCAAAAATGTAGCTAGCAGTTATTAATAAGTATAGTATTTTTGTAAAATAATCAGTAGTACATATGGTATCCCAAGCATTTCATGTCAGTTAATGACAAAGTTTGTTGTCACTCATTGCTTATAAGCTCTCAAGGACAATACAGGTCATTAACTTTTCGATATCTAATCTCCTGCTCCAGTTCCCAGCACAGTTGGATGAATTATAAATGTGTTTAGTCAAGAAGACAGGAGATTATTTCCTCCCGTGCTTCTGCAAATGACGTGTGGAATGGCTGAAACTGACTGTTACTCATTTTCCTCATACAACATTACATCTCCCTCTAACTGTCGTGGCTTATATTAAATGTTCCTGAATTGGACTCTTGCCTTATCATCCACCAGAGCACTTTGTTTTGAATCCTGACATTCCATAGCCTCTTGCTCCTTAACCAAACCAACCATATTCCTGTGACTTAAAGTGAAAGAATATTTCAAAACTCCATGAGGTCACAATATTACTGATTTTAAAACCAGTATTCACAGATTCTTGGAGAATATGGAAAATTGTATAGTGATGCAAATAGAAAATCACCAGTATAGTAAATACTTCAGCTACAAATACTAGCTTTGCCGCTTGAAGTTCCAATAGATTGCCAATAGTCTAATGTCCTGATGTTCCATATTTGTAGTATAATTTATGTAATATATTTGTCTCTATTTGCATGGTTTATTTTCTCAGTTTTACCTTTCCTATTGAAAGAATTGATTTTTTTACACTATTTGTGACCTAATTGTCATTGATGCTGTGACAATGTAAATAGCAGTATGTCTGCTGTGGCGTTATAGTGTTCTTGCTGAAACCCATATGCCCGTTTCCAGCTGAAATTATTCAAGAGAACATTGGCCACTTTCTCTTTCTGTTGACTTTGACTGTGGTGGGTGTGAGAAAGGCTTCTTCTTTTGTGTGCTGGCAGTACTGTAAAATGTTCATCATCTTATTTTCTCTTAGATGTAGAAAAGCGAGAAAACCCAGTCTGTCATTTTGTTACCCCATTAGATGGCACTCTTGAGTTTGAAGAACCGCGAAAACCTGAAGTAAGTGATTGTATAACTCCCATATAACTTGGCTGAGACAAATTATTTTTAGTTTTATAGGAAGGGGTTTTGTTACTGCTTGTTTGCGCTGCTGGCGTTTTGGGCAGCAATGAAGGTCCTCCATCTCTGGCGGTGTTCAGGGTTTCCTTCATCGTGTCAGTACCTTCCTCTTGGTTATTACTACTGTCAGTCATGCAAGTCCCGGGTGGAGACTCAGGAATACCGTTGCACTCAGATGTAGAAGGATTCTTAATAATTGTTTCTGTGAGCTGAACCCTTGAATTTGGAGGCCCGGTGACCACTCTTAGTCTGGCTCCTCCCTTTGACCTGTTTGGCATGGGTGACCCTACCAAGAGTCAAAGCATAAAGCCCTGACTCCAGCCAACATAGCCCTCCAGGTCATTGAGGCACACAGCCTCTTAAACCCAACGACAAGGTTGTGGTCCTCCTAGAGGCTAGGAAGAGTCAGATACTCGGTATTCTGATATCCAGTTTGTTTTATTTTGTGCTTCCTTGTACACTCCTTCATAACTGTTTTCACATTATGTACTTCACCTTGGATTCCACTCACCCCTGTGATTAAGGGGAGCTATTTTATGTTGCCAAGTTTTCATTTTCTGATAACATCATCATACTGGTTTTGATTAAATGTTAATAGATACTCTACGAGGTTTTGTGATTTGAAATGAACTTTCTTTTCTTAGGCAGCTACTGAAGGAAAATTTTGGAAAAGGAGAATTGAGATAGTAATAAGGGAATATCACAAATGGCGCACGTACTTCAAGAAAAGGGTATGCAATTTCAATTCTAATTTTCACATGTTGTATATTTCTGCCTTTCTTAAGTTACCCTGTGCCCTGAAAGTGTGTTGAATTCTTAGGAAACATTTAAAATAGCAGAACTGCTGTTACCTGCTCAGAATGATGAGGTTTTCAGCTTTCTGCAGTCCATGTTTTGCTGTGCCATTTACTTCTTTAACGTGTCTTGCATTGTTCCCCTCTCCTAGTTGCAAAAGCACAAAGATGAGGACCTTTCAAGTCTGATTAAAGTAAGTTTTTAAAGGAAAAACGAACATAGTCATCAAGTTCAACCCTTAAAATATTTCACCTGATTATATTTACAGTGTCAACACTGATTGGGTAGGTGGTGGACATTTCTCAAATGGGGCGATTGTAACAAATGATTATGTCTTTTTGAGGCTGCCTGTAGGATAAACATGCATTATGTATCTTAATATTTAGTGCTATAATATGCCACTGGATCTTGAAATCAGAATAGTTAAACCATGGAAGGAGGACATTTAGCACGTAGTCTATATGAGATCTTTGACCGCTCAGCTGGACCTCTCCCCCTTCTTTGTAACCCTGCCTGTTCTTACTTCCTACCAAATGCTCCCTAATGAGTTGATGCATTTGAATCCACATCCAAGATTTTCCTGGCTGTGCTTGCTTTTAGTCAGTGCTCCCCAACCCAACGGGCCGCAAAGCATGTGCTACTGGGCCACGAGGAAACGATATGATTTGGCGGTATGAGTCAGCTGCACCATTCCTCATTCCCTGTCATGCCCACTGTTGAACTTGAACGCACGTGAGGTCATCAGTCGCCTAAACGCAGTGATACCCTAGCACCAGGGATCACTGGTTGGCCTCAGGTAACCGGCCACTATGTGTGGCTGGCGAGAAGTGCCGTTGCTACTGGCCTGGAGCGCGGACAGGTGGGCGCCTTCTCTAAGTGTGTTCAGCACACTGAATGTTCGTGGGGAACCTGGTGCTAAAATATTCGCAGAGGACCTAATTCGGGCTCAGGGTTTCGTAAGTAGCAGAGCAGCTACCTCGCTGCGATCTACTGAAAGTCATCCCTCGAGCCAAACTTTTGTCGGCCGATAGATCCTACCTACCTACCTACGGGGGGGGGGGGGGGGCGGGGACGCACCCTGTCGCACTCCTCGCTTGGTTGGTCGCTCCCTCCAGACTGCGACCGCCGCAGCCCCGGCACGGGGACCTACGGCCCTTCCTTTGTCCTCTCGCCCCACCCATGACAGGCAGGCGGAGACTGGAGTTTGGGCTCAGAGGCTGTCTAATGAGGCAATGAAGCCCTTACAACTGCTTTGGCACCATGAGTCCAAGCACCCTGCACTTAAAGACAAACCTGTTGAGTTTTTTGAGTGGAAAAAATGTGAGCAAGTGGGACAGAAGCGAGACACACGAAAACTAAATTGTGGAATAGACTGGACATAAGGAACCCCTTCAAGTATCGCTGTCTCCCATCACCCCTCGATGGGACTGTCTTGTTGCAGGGAAACAAGGCCAGGGCTCCTACTGATTCAGCGATATTGGTGTGTTGCAATGATTTTATATGCTCATATGAGGAAAATATGCACTGTGTGTTTAATACCCAAATGTTACTTAAAATATTATGATGCTATTGACTTATAAGTGACTTATCACTATATTCATGGGAGGAAAATATGCGCTGTATGTTTAATATTAAATTTGTTAGATAAACCCTTTTAGAAATGAATTTGAGTGTATTAGCCACTTGTAAGTGACTTATAGTTGACTTATCACCTATATTCCAGTCGTGATTAACACCCCCCCCCCCCCCAACTCCGTCAGCCAGAATATTGTCAATATTAAACTGGTCCAAGATGCAAAAAAGGTTGGTGACCCCTGCTTTTAGTCACTTCTGCCAATCTGTGGTCGCTGTGCCAATATGGAAGATTTCCCTCTATCTGTATCCTTCATGATCAAGGCCAATGACCTTTCATGAAAATAATCATATTTCTCATTTTGCCTTTCCAAAGCTTGCTCTCCCAAAATGCCTCTGGGTTTGCTGTTAAAGAGTTAAACGATGAAAGGTTTGTTGCCATTTTTAACAACACTGCCATCTGCTGGATTTTAAATTGATTTTTAATTTAAAGAAACTGTAGCGGTGTGCTACATGCAGCGCTAAAATAATGACACGGAGTTGGTAAACTGCAATTAAAGATGATTTTATTCGAACTTCACAGCCTTGCTTTAAAGCCTCCCTCATCCCGCCCTCCCCGGGCACGGATGCTGTAAGGGACACGTACACACAAACCCCCGCAGGCTTTTTCCCTTTGTTGCGGACCTGGCCTTTGTGCCGGCGCGCTGGCTATTTGTGAGCCGGTTCGAGTGCACTAGGAAGTGGGTCACCACAAAATCCCATTTAGTTACTACTTTGGTTTCTTACAGAACATCATTGATGAATTCTACTACAGGTTTCCCCCGCAATCTGAAGGTAGAGCGTTCCTATGAAACAGTTTGTAATCCAAAATGTCGTAAAGCGAAGAAGTAATTACCATTAATTTATATGGGAAAAATTTTTGAGTGTTCCCAGACCCAAAAAAACCTACCAAATCAAAGCAAATAACACATAAAACCTAAAATAACACTAACGTATAGTAAAAGCAGGAATGATATGATAAATTTACACCCTATATAAAGTAGAAATATTGTAGGTACCGTGTAGTTTCACTTATCAAACTCGGGAAGGCAACGAGCCAAAATCGATTTGGAGGAAAAAAATCGGCACATACACACACGTGCACACATACACGCATATGCACGTACATGCATGTGCAAACAACTGCCCGCACAAGGCTTCACAGTCGTTATAGTCTTTCTTGGAGTAAACACATGTATAAAGCGGGTGTCTTTTTCTCGTAAAAGCTAAAATCCTCTTTGGTTAGCTTTTGTAACAGCGAGTTGTCGTAAAGCAAACATTCAAAAAGCGGGGGCCACCTGTAAATGTAACTGTGAGGATTTTAATGGCACTTTAATCAGAGAAACCATTGGCTCATGCCTATTTTGCAGTGTTAATCCACCCATTGTGTCTCATTGACATGGTGTTTCTTAAGTAGTGGTGGGAATCAGCCTACCATCTTTTCTAAGACTGAACTAATTTATTTTGTGTTGCTTCACTGAATAGCAATGGCACATTGTTGGCCCAGGAAACTCCTGATTTGGATATATTTTAACAGTTATCTGGAATACATTCTGACATCTCATTTCTTTACCTGGAATCCTCCTTTCCCCTCCTCTCAGCGCTATGCTGCCATTATTATCGGATTCCTAGGAAACTGCTTCCAGTCTAATTTAAATGAAGTCCTACCCTAAATGAACATCTTAATCTTTCAACAGTACTGATATTCCATTGATCAACATACCTGCTTTCCACTCCACTGTGTCTGCTTCATATTTAATTTTATAATCTGTCTGTGTGTGACTTTTGTCATCTTTTTAACATTATTACTTGTTGTTTTTAATTGAAACTTTAACTCTAATTCCTTTACTGTAACCTCATTATGGTTCTCTCTATAGTTCTGGTTCCTACATGAAACCACAAAAATCTCCCTATATGTAAAGAGAAGCATGTGTGTACGTGCCGATTTTTTTTTTCCTCTCCAAATCGATTTTGGCTCACTGCCTTCCCGAGTTTGATAAGTGAAACTACACCGTACCTACAATATCTCTGCTTTATATAGGGTGTAAATTTGTCATATCATTCCTGCTTTTACTATATCTAAGGAGAAGGCAAACACTGAATCACATTTAATAGGGTAGTATTTATCCCATTGCCTATAGATTACCCTACAATTTTTAAAAATCAAACCTGTTTGCTTATATTTCAGTAATGTTAATAAATCATGTTTTCCTATCCCATTTACTGATGTGCAGCTTTCTGGATTTGATGATGGATGCCCAGAAACCTGCTGTATTTCATTTCAAGACGATGACTTGGCATTATGGCGTGCAAAAAGAAAAGGAAGCGACACACCAGTCCCCATGGAGGAGGACAAGCTCTTGGACATGGACATGTTAATGTCTGAATTCTCTGACACACTTTTTTCAACATTGTCTTCGCATCACGCAGTGGCGTGGCCCAACCCAAGAGAGATTGGTTAGTGGCATTCCCTGAAACGTCTAGTTTTAAACTTTTCCTGAAGAATTTATTAAAATTGACGCATCTACTTAACCACCATTGATGTCAAGGCACTTGGATTATTGTGTGTATTTCTGAGCATCCAGTTCAGGAAGCCTGTCATCAAGCTGAAAAGTTTCACTAGGCTGTGACTGGATTGGAGGGTTGAGTGATAAGCAGATGGACTTTTTCCTTGGATGTAGGAGACGGATCATGAGGGGCATAGAGGAGTTAGATAGTCACAGTAAATTTCCCGAGGTAAGGGTGTCTAAGGCTACGTGCACTCTACGCCGGATAAATCCATAACCAAAGCTTTTTCTCTTCGTTTTTACCCTCCGTCCAAACTAAAACAGTGTTTTCGTCCCCCAAAATGCAGAATTTCAGAAATGTTCTCCAGAGTGTGTAATTTTGAAAACGCCGGGTTGGCCAGAGCAGTGTGAACGGAGTAACCAGGGAACTCTAAAAACGCTGTCATGACATGTTGGAGCAGATAGTGACGGCAGTGTGTTATTTTATTGTTTTCTCGAACACAGTCTAACAATTTCAGAACAGACAGCAATGAGACTGAATCCAGAAGAGTTAGAAATGTACTCATCAAATACTTTGACCCATAACTTACTGAATAAATAAGTATCACACGAGGAAATCTGCAGATGCTGGAAATTCAAGCAACACACACAAAATGCTGATGGAACACAGCAGGCCAGGCAGCATCTATAGGGAGAAGCACTGTTGACGTTTCGGGCCGAGACCCTTCGTCAGGACTTCGTGAGATGTCATCTCATAAGATGTTACAACTTTGAATTTTGAAGGAATCTTACATTATCTGAAATAAATAAATTATCATTCTTGGGATCTTCTCTACAAGATTATAAAAATGTTAAAATGCTGGGAAAGCAAGCTTTTCATGTTAAGGTATTCAGCTGGAAAATGATGAAACCCAAAGTTGAGTGCAGAAATTGAACAGTACTTGCACATTAGTCAACTCGCGACAGTCTACTAAACATTTCTCATGAGGAACCAGTGCTGAGAAACTTGCCAACGCATGAAGTCCAAATCATCATGTGTTATAAAATGCACCTTAGGTAAAGAAAAGCTTGAGGAAGGGAATCTGGTTGGCCAGAGCCAAGAATTATATGGTTACAAGTCTCTACTTTAAGTGTGGAGCAGGAAAGGGGTTGGTTGCTGGGAGCACTGGTGAGGTGGGTTGAAGTGGATGATGATTGGTGGGTGGGATTGGCAAAGGAAAAAGAAAGAACAAGGTAGGTTAAGGATGCTTACCTGATTTGGGAACTAGCACTTAACTAGAAACTGATCAGTCAAGTCCCAGTGTTAAGCAATGATGAAGCGAGTGTGCTAGGCACTGTGGTGATCTTCAAACGGTGTGAGCCATTTGGTCATCAGTGAAGATTATAGATCTGAGCCTTGATATTATTGGATGCCTCACTTTTTGAGTGTCCAAGTTCTTCATATGGTACATGTCAACCATATAGAAAATTTGGGGGGGGGGGGGAAGTATCAGAGACTTTACAATCCATGCAGTCATACTTGAGAGAAATTGTCACTCAAAAATGTGCTAAAACGAAGTTCAAATTCTGGGGACTATGATTGAACTGTTGTATTTTGAAACACTCCCTTTGCTTCAACAGCACACGCAGGAAATGCAGATATGATTCAACCTGGATTGATCCCTCTTCAGCCCAATTTAGATTTTATGGACACGTTTGAACCTTTCCAAGGTAAGATTACTACAAGTACTTTAATATTTTTTTAAATGGCAACTTATGTGCAATATTAAGAAAGTGAGAATTTGTTACACAAAAATAACTTGTTTGTTCAAATTGATCATGATTAAAACATCACAGGAATGCAGTTTCTTGTTATTTTTTATGTTTTGATTCTCATATTCACACTCTTGCATAATAATTTCCATATAAATAGCATCTATAATGTAGTAACTTTTTTTCAAGGTACTAATTAGGAATGTTATCAAACAGTTAAATAACTTGCTGGACTTTTAGATACAGTTGCAAGAAAATGTTTGTGAACACTTTGCAATTACTGGGTTTTCTGTATTAATAATATGTGGTCTGATGTTCACCTAAGTCACAATAATAGTCAAACTCAATCTATCTAAGCTAATAAGACACAAACAATTGTACTTCTCATCAATACTGAATACACCATTTAAAGAATTACAGTCTAAGTTAAAAAAGTATGTGAACCTCTGGGGTAATACCTTCTACAAAAGCTATTTGGAATCGGGTGTTCCAATCAATGAGATGAGATTGGAAGTGTGGGTTGGAGAGGTACTCTGCCCTATATATAAAAAAAAGACACACAAAGTCAGGTTACTGACAGAGCCTGCTCTTCTTAAGAAAGATCTGTTTATGTGTACCATGCCACAACTTTCAGGGGACCCTAGAAGAATAACTGTAGAGCTGCATGAAGCTGGAAAGGCTGCAAAAGCATTTCTAAAGAACTGAGTGTTCATCAGTCCATAGTAAGAGAAATTGTCTACAAATGGAGGAAGTTCAGTGCTGTCGCTATTCTCCTTAGGAGTGGGCGTCCCGCAAAGATCACATGAAGAGCAGAACGTGCAGGGCTGAAGGAGGTGAAAAAGAACCCAAGGGTAACAGCAAAAGACTTGCTGAAGTCTCTGTTCATGTGCCCACTATATTTAAAAAAAAGCACTGAACAAGAGTTATGTTTGTGAAAGAACACCCTGGAGGAAACCAATGCTCTCCCAAAAAAAACATTGCTTTACATCTCAACTTTGCAAAAGGCCACCTGGATGTTCCACAACACTTCTGGGACAATGTTCTGTGGACAGATGAGACAAAAGTTGAACCTTTTGGCAGAAATGCAAATTGCTATGTTCGGAGGGAAAAGGGCACTGCACACCGACACCAAAACTTCATCCCAATTGTGAAGCATGGCGGAAGGAGCATCATGGTTTGGGGCTGCTTTGCTGCCTCGGGGCTTGAACAACTTGCAATCATTCAGAGAACAGTGAATTCAAAATTGTATCAGGACATTTTACAGGGGAATGTCAGGGTAGAGGTTCATCACCTGAAACTTAATAGAAGTTGGATGATGCTACAAGACAGTAATCTGAAACACAAGAGTAAATCAATAACAGAAGGCTTTAAAAAGAAGAAAATGTGTTTTGGAGTGGCCAAGTCAGAGTCCAGACCTTAATACAATTAAGATGCTATGACACGACTTGAAGAGGGCTGTTCATGCAAGGTATCCCAGAAATATTGATGAACCAAAACGGTTTTGTGTAGAGGAATGGTCTGAAATTGTCCTCACCATTGTGCAAGTCTGACCAGCAGCTACAGGAAACGTTTGGTAGAGGATATTGCTGCAAAAGGAGGTCCTACCAGTTGTTAAAAACAAGGGTTCACATGCTTTTTCCATCTTGGACTGTGCATGATTAAAAATTGTGTTCAATAAAGAAATGAAAAGTACAATTGTTGTTACTAGTTTAGGCAGATAATGTTTATTATTGTGACTTAGATGAAGATCGGACCACATTTTATGAGTAATTAATGCTGAAAGCCAGGTAATTGAAAAGGGTACACCAATTTTTTCTTGCAACTGTATATTAATTTTGTGCAAAACTGTGCATTGATATCCTTACTTGTCTTTCTGTTCCAGAATTTAAAGGTGCGACCATACAGTTGTACCAAGCCAGTGTTTCTTCCATTTTTTTAGATTTGTGTTAGCTTTCAATACAGTATTTCATGTGAAAATGTGGCTCTGTAAGATGCCCTTTTCTCTTTCCTTTTTTTCTTCCCTTCTCAATGCAGATATTTGCCTAGAAATTAGTTTGCATAACAATGTTTAAAAACAGTGCCACGTAGTTTAAAAAATGGACTTAATTAAATGGAGCATTAATGTACTTATTTCTAGGCACTTAAGGCCCGGCACAAAATACAATCCCAGTCTCTCTGGAGATATTTTCATCATTGCTAGAAACATATTTTAGATAAAAAGTTTTCCAAAAGACGTCAACAATAGTGTAGTTCCAGAAATCATGATTTTCAAGTTCTTCAGGAGAAACTAGTTGTTATTTATTCCTTAACAAGTACTGATTCCATACACAAACTAATCTTTGTGTGAAAGACTTGCCCCTTAGATCCCATTTATGCCTCCTCCCTCTCACAAATCTGTGAATCTAGCTTTAGACACCCCTACCACGGGAAGTACATACCCTATCTGTGCTTCTTATAATTTTATATACCACTCCATTATCACTTTGCTCTAGGAAAAGCAGATCTAGCCAATCCAATCTCTCCTGATAACCCGTGTCTCCAGTACAGGCAACATTCTGTTGCATCTTATCCCTGTAAGTGGAATTGCTGCATCTGCCCATACACCTCCTCGCTCACCTCCATTCAAGGTCTCAAACAGTCCTTCCAAGTGTGGCAATGCTTTACCTGCGATTCTTTTTTGTGGCCTCCTCTGTATTGGTGAGACCCAAAGTAGATTGGGGGACCACTGTCAATCCACAAAAAGTATGATTCCTGGTGGCCAATCATTTTAATTCCAATCCCCATTCCCATTTTGACATGTCGGTCCTTGGCCTGCTCTACTGCCACAATGAGGCCACTCTCAGATTGGAGGAGCAACACTTCATATTCCATCTGGGTAGCCTCCAACCTGATGCCATGAATATCCATTTCTCTTAACTTGTAATTTTTCCTTTCCGCTTCCCTCTTCCATTCTCCACTCTAGTTCCCTTCTAACTTCTCTTCTCCTCACCTGCCTATCACCCCCTCCTTCACTTCCTCCCTTCATTCACTCTCCTTTCCCATGAGATTCCTCTTATTTCTCCACTTGTCATCTCCCAGCTTCTCACTTCATTCTGCCTCCCCCACCCACCTGGCTTCACCTATCACCTTCTAGCTTGTAGCCTTTCCTTTCCCCCCCCCATGTTCTTATTCTGCCTCCTTCCCCCTTCTTTTCCAATCCCGATGAAATGTCGACTGTTTTCATTTCCATAGGTGCTGCTTGACCTGCTGAGTTCCTCCAGCATTTTGCATGTGTTATTATGTTAAATTTTCCTACACCCTCTTTAGCTTAACCATGACCAAAGGTGCACACAGTACTCCAAATGCAGCCTAACCCATGCCAAGAGTACAACATGATTTGGATCAACTGAGAAAGTGACAAGCAGACAAGTGCAAAGTGACACATTTTGATGCATCAGGACAGGACATATGCAGTGAGTGGCAACACTCTAGGGAATGTTGTTGAACAATGCTCAGTATAACTGCAACGTGACTTGCTCAAGTTGTAGCTGATACATTGGTCTATCTGTGTTTCCGTTGTCAGGGGACAAAGTACTTACCCTAGTGTCTCTCCGTTCAGTTCCACTTGCCACCCTCCCAATTGATCTATATCCCAGTTCAACCGTACATACATGAATGCAGCCAAATGAAACTCCTTGACCAAGATGCAAAATAGTCATACACAGCACAAGGCACATAATACATATAAGATAGCAGTAAGATACAGTCACAAAAAATATATCTTGTATCTTTGACAACTTTCTTTTCTGTCCACTCATTTTTCACATCATCTGCAATCTTACTAATCATGTCACCTTCATTCTCATTCAAATCATCATTAAACTGCGATCATAGAAAAAACAGACCTAGCCAATCTAATCCCTCCTGATAACTCAAGCCTTCCAATCCAGACCATATCACCATGAGTATTTTCTGCACCCTCTCCAATGTGAAAAATCACCCTCCACTGCCTCTTTCTGTCTTCTAGAACCCAACCTGTGTTGTAGCAAATTTGCTAACTCACCCTGGATTCCATTTGTTCTAACCTTCCAGGCCAGCCTTGCATGCGCATGTCACCCTGCCTTAGTTCAGTCATCTTAGCTACCTGTTCAAAAAACATCTCGATCAAATTCATGAGATGCATTTAGTGGTAGGAAAACTATTGGAAGGGATTCTGAAAACAGGATTTATTTGCATTAGGAAAGGCAAGGACTGATTAAGAACAGTATAGATGTGTGCATGGGAAATTGCATCTCACAAATGTGATTGAGATATTTTTTGAACAGGCAGCTAAGATGCCTATAGCTGACATGTGCCTTCTTATTTCCTGTCTGGACTTTTAATTTTGCTTGTCAGCCAAGGTTTGCTTGCCTTGCCCCTCACTCTAACAGGAATATGCTGGCCACAAACTCTTCCTGTCTCACTTTTGAAAGCCTTCAACTGCAGAGATTCCTTTACTTGTCAACAGTCTCTTCCAATCAACTGCGAGTTCCTGTCTGATACCCTTGAAATGAGCCTTTCGATACCTAGAGGTTTTGACTGGAGGACCAATCCTATCCTTTTATATAACTATATTGAATCTTAAAATTCTGATCACTGGCCCCAAAACGCTCCCTCATAGATACATCAATCACTTGCCCAGCCTCATTCCGCAAGAGGAGATTGAGTGTAGCACCTTTTCTATTAAGGTCATCTACATACTGCTTCAAAGACTTTGCTGCACGCTTTCGACACATTCTGCCCTATTAAATCCCTTAGCACGAAGGCAGTCCCAGCCAATATTAGGAAGGTTAAGATCACCTATTACTATTGCTGACAGTTGGAGGATTCTAAAGTGTAATCCCTTACAAGTGATCACCCCCTTTAAGTTGTACCCATAGGACTTTACTGGATGTTCCCCCCGTGATATCCTTTCCAACTACTCCCACTATAGTCTCCATTACAATCAACTTCTTAAAAGTGGATCACTGCAACCAGTCAGATTTACTACTTACTACTGTACAGGAGGTCCACTAAGCTTCAGAATGAACAAGAACATGACTTAATCTACTTTTGCTTCAGCTCAGGGAAACTGGCAGAGCAGGCACATGTTTACCACCATTGCAGCCTTCCCTGAATGCAGGCATTGGTAGACTGAATTAATATAGCATTACTCCTGATAATACAGCCCTGGAGAGTCTATTTGGGATATCTTTCTTGCAAAACTACTTACATTGAGCTCATGTGCACTGATGTTGCATATACATAATTAGGGGCTGACACCTGTGCAATGCTGTAGTAAAAACAGCACATTGTTACACTTAAAATACATTTTTAAATGTGCAGTAGAATATTTTTGCTCTTTGTGGGTGCAAGATATTGAAATCTTAGAGTCAGAAAAATCTAATGAGAAAGTTTCTAGGCCATTGCCTCCAGTTTATGCATAACATTTCAGAGTTGCAGTTTTTTACCTGGCCTGGTTGAAACATTTTACAACTATTATGTATAGACACATAGCTCCTAAATTGTATGGAAAAAGTTTCAAAGCTAGTCTTTTCAAGTTTCTGTCATTGTAGGAAATGATCAATATTAAAAATGTACTGTTTAATTTTAGATTTGTTTCCAACAACCCGATTTCCGTCTTTGGCTGGCAGCCTCTTCTCATCTCCTGTTCCTCCAGCCCCTTCTGTTGCTCCCCTAGGTGGCAGTAGCTCACCATCACAGGTATGATTTTAGTTTAGTCCCTGCAGAAGCTTTATATAAAATTTATTTTGCTTTTTCATGGTCCTCTTTTGCATACACCTTCAGATGACCAGAACAGCTACAATAGCAATAGTAATATAACAGTGTGTAAATCAGTAGTGCGATTAAGCTGCATTTCATTATGTTTTATGCTATTCAAATGCAAAATGGGATTGTATTATAGATGATAAATTTCCAACTTGTAATGTTGCCCAGACTGATGAAAGTTGCAGCTTGGTGTACTACCTCTTCATACTCAAGTGGGTCAACGGTTTTCACAACCAGGCTGCATTCGTTAACTAAAATATGCAAAGTTTACATCCTCTTGTGACTGATGAAATTACAATAAGACAATGTCACAGGATGTCCATTGCACCGTAATCGTTTGGAATAGCTGAGGGTATGGCAGGAAATACTAAAACTTATCATGTAGGTATCATACAGGTAAATCTTACCATTCTGGATGAAATTTGCTAGCAAAGTAGTACATAGTTTGGGTTGAGCAGATATAACATTGAGGCTTCTCTGGGTGCTTGTTTATAGCAGTACCAATAGCTTGCAGTGTTGGCATATTAGGTAACATGTTCAAGAGTCTCATCAGTTACAGGTGAGCTGTAATATATGTTGCATTAGGACCGCACTCTCTTTTATTCATAAAGCTGCAATTCATTACCAAATGAGCAATCTCTTAATCAACATTTTTGTATCAAAGCAAACTTTCTGAGAATTCTGTTTGCTTTTGGGTGTTAGGTTTAGAAGGTACATTACAAAGTTACAGAAAGGCAGCAGCAAGATGTCAAGAGAAATGACATTGTGAAGTTGAGAATCATATTAACAATTTTAAGGAAATTTATGGATGTCTCTGGGTCATTAACCTCTAGACTAGTCATTAACTTTTTGGGGAAGGTTTTGCTGCTTTATGCCATTATTAGCGTGCATCCCAGTCCATCACAGGTAAAGCCCTCCCAACCATTGAGCACATCTACAAGGGGCTCTGTCACAGGAAAGCAGAATCCATCATCAAGGAGCCTCGCCCTCCAGGCCATGCTCTCTTCTCGCTGCTGCCATCAGCAAGGAGGTGCAGGAGCCTCAAGACCCACACCACCAGGTTCAGGAACCTTTAGTGCCACTTGATCATCAGGCTGCTGCTGAGCCAGAGTGGGTAACTTTACTCACCCCAACACTAAACTGATTCAACAACCTGTGGACTCACTTCAAGGACTCATGTTCTCAATATTTATTACTTATCTATTATTAATTTTTTGTATTTGCATAATTTGTCTTTTGCATGTTGGTTGTTTGTCTTTGTGTGCAGTTTCATTGATTCTATTGTGTTTTTTTGTATTTAATATGAATGCCTGCAATAAAATTAATCTCAGGATTGTATAGTACAATGTAAAATTATTCAGCCCCCAGCCCTTTGTTCACATAAAAGAGTATTGCAACCAGGGATTATGATCAATTTAACTGACAATTTTTATTTGTGAATCACATGCTCCTTTTTATTTAGAGTAGAGCCCCCAAAACAAGGAAAATTGTAAAGCATAGAAAACTAAAAATTCAAAAACTGTAATGTCAGTCGTTCCAAAGTATTCATCTCCCCCCGCCCCCCACCCTCAAGCTCAGTACTTATTTGAATCTCCTCTTTCAGCTATTACATCCAGTTGTCTTCCTGCTGAAGGGTCTTGGGCCGAAACGTCAATGGTATTCTTTCCATAGATGCTGCCTGGCCTGCTGAGTTCCTCCAGCATTTTGTGTGTTTTGCTTGGATTTCCAGCATTTGCAGAATTTCTCTTGTTTTTTGGCAACCAGTAGGCTTTCTGGATAAGCCTCTATTACCTTTACACCCAATGGCGCAAGATTTGCCTATTCCTCCTTACAAAATTGCTCAAGCTGTGCCAGGTTAGTTGGGGAGCAGTGGTAGACAGCAGTCTTGATGTTTTGCCAGAGATGTTCCATTGGATTAAGGTTAGGACTTTGGGCCACTGACGGACGTCAATTTTGAAGCCTATCCACGTTTTGCTCCGGCAGTGTGTTTTTGATCATTGTCCTGCTGAAAGACAAACTTCCTCCCTGGTTTAAGCTTTCTGACAGAGGCTAGCAGGTTTTTGCCCAGGATCTCCCTATGTTTAAGCAGCATTAATCTTCTCCCCCCCCCCCCCCAATCAATCTTGTCCAGATTTCTAGTACTTGCTGTTGAATAGCATCTCCATAGCGTCATGCTACCTCCACCATACTTTATGGTAGGGATGGGAATATCTGGCTGGTGCACAATATTAGATTTACACCACACATATCGCTTAATATAAAAAAGCATATCCTTGACCATAAATACTTTGCAAATGGTCACTCATAAGATAATGTAAAGATGTGGAAGAAGTTCTTGTGGTCAAATGAGACTTAAAATCGGACTTTTTGGCCTCAACACTAAGTGGAAGTTTGTTTATCATGTTGTACAAAGTTGATAGAGACTTATCCAAAATGATTACTGGCTGTAATATCTGTGAGAAGTGAGTCAACTTAGTACAGAGCAAAGGGGGTGAATACTTTAGAACTGTTGACATTTCAGTTTTAACACTTTTAGTTTTTTATGCTTTACAATTTCCCCTAATTTTCAGTCTCTACTGTGGAAAAAGGAGCATGTGGTTCACAAATAAAAATTCTCAGTTAAATTGATCAAAATCCCCGGTTGTAACGCTCATTCATGTGAACAGAGTTCGGGGTTGAATACTTCTTCAGGGCACGATATGGTGTCTTGTATGTACTTTGATAATAAATTTACTTTGAACTTTGAATTATTTTAACATCAAATTGACAGCAGTCCAACATCTAAAATTCCTCTGGTGGTTTGATAGTTTGCAGTTGGCTTAGTTAGCCAGACTTGCAGGGAATACTGGACAATTGTACCTAAGAGGTTTAACAAGGATACATCGTATAGTCCTCTGTTGTGAGGCCAGCCACATTATCAGGATAAAGGTGGTCCTTATGATTGCCATGTGACAGCCAACCCTCATTACTAGCAAGAGAATGTCAACTTCGTACATGATAATACAGCACTTCCCTCCAATATCACTCATACTGCACAAAGGAGTAAGGCCTTCTCTGGGATGTCCCTAACTGGGTAAGATTGTAGTATGCCCTCTCCTGGTTGGACAGGGAATGACTGACAAATGCAGACTTATCTGCGTTCTGGAGTTAGCCCTGCCCTTTAGCATTCTATGAGGTCAGGATACACAGATAAAGGAAAGTACTGTGCATCAGCAAGAGAAACTTAGTACCAGTAAAGTATTATCTTGTATTCCAGCTTCTATTTCACTCTGTAATAACCTGTTACAAAGGGTCATGTTCAGTGATTGATCAACTCCACAATCACCTCCATGACAGTGAAGGGCCAGGACCTACTTAGCAGAGTAATGCTGGGGGCGGGAGTGGAATTAAGAAATGAGATCTTCAAAAGGTGATTTCTCAAAAATACATCATCATCATTAAGGACCTTCATCACCCAGGACATGCCCTCTTCTCAATACTACCGTCAGGGAAGTGCCACAGAAGCCTGCGGACACTTAATCAATGTTTTAGGAACAGTTTCTTCCCCTCTGCCACCAGATTTCTGAACAAATTGCATTACTTATGATAATAACCCTGGTTCTGAGAATGAGATGTAAAACCGTCATCACTATAGTAGAATATAATCCTCAAGAGAGACGCCAAAAGCAAACTTCAAAATCAAAGCTGGTAGGAGAGCATGGGGGATTGGGGAGTGAGTGTTAACACAGATGTCCTCCTCCCCCAACATTCGCAGAGTCATTTGAATGACCAGCACACTGGAAGCAGAGAAGGGTGGCTGTGTAATGTATTGTACGCAGGTTGGTTAAATCATAAAAATAGTTGAGGTGAGGAAATGTTAGAGTTCATTGTGAAAGCCCAAGGATCGTCGATAGAGAGTCCAGTAAACATCATGAGACAGCCCAGAGTTGATCAAGCAGCCACTGTTGCCTAGTTATTAACTGAATTGGGTATGTTATTTAATCAAATTAAATACTGTGATTGATGTGTAACAAGCCATTTTGGGCTGAAATAAGTACATGAAAATGTATGAATTAATTTTTCCATTGGAGACATTGCCTGGATGTACAGTGGCTTTCTCCATAATGATATAAAATAATAAACCTTTGATGATCAGAACCAAGCTGGGTGTCAAGTGATTCTCTGATACATTAATTTCACCTTCTATAGCTATAACCTGAATTGGTGTCATATGTGCATTTTGGCAATGTAAAGCTTCTAATCAGATTTGAGCATTACCTGCTTCTTTACATTCAAGTGTAAGGGCATTCACAATGGAGCTGGAAAGCTAATATTAAATCAGCAAAGTTTTGAACTCGATTGTTGCATTTTAGTACTTAGTGTAGTTGTAATATTCTCTTTCAATTCAAAATGATGTTGCGTTTGCATGAAATATTTAAATAATATTGAAAGGTGGATTTAGAAGAGACCCTGTCATTCAGAATGAAATATGCAGTTTAAAATTAACCATTGAATATATAGTTATATATGTAATTTATTGATCTCAAAAAGGCATTATAATACCAGAGAACATTTCAACCAACCATAGGAGATGGGCTGAGCTGAAAGTGGAACCTTAGGTTATTGAATTCTATTTTCACCACTGCCGGCTACTTGTAAGCTTTTCAGGCAAACTTCTCTGCTTAAACTATTGATCTGCTTTTATAGCTGTACTTAACCCTGTACGTAATGAATTGTATTTGAAATGGAAAAGCTCTTAATTTGTGTTTTTGAGTAGAGGAACTGAACCAAGTGATGTCTTCATTCAAAGTACTACTCTAAACAGTCTTCTCAATTTGTTGGATTGTTATACTCATACTTCTAGGACCTCAGTTCTTTATTTAATTTGGAGACAGACAGTTGGATTGTGTTATTGGAGAAATTGTGCTCAATTGAACAAAACTATGTATCCAAACTATTTGTAACCTATTGTTAATTGCTTTTTTAAGGATATCATCCTGTCGACTAGCAATCTATCTGATACAATCTCATCCGTTAATATTGAGGAAGACTTAATTCCATCTCCGGTTCCTTCAGTGATGAACCATATTGATACCCGCAATGACAGTAGTAGTTCAAAATTTGCAGCTTTTGTTGACAGTGAAGAGTTTCAACCTCCAACGGTAATTAGCAACCAGGAGACGTTTTTACCACTTTTTTCATCCGATGTGCCGTCATCTCAGACTCCCCAAATGCAACAGCAAAAAACGTCCAAGTTTGAAGTGCCTCCCAGCATGTCTCTGAATGCCCAGACATTCTTAAGTCCAGGGAATCAGAAGTTTACAATATCTGCTTCGCCACCACCAGCCATTACTCATACTGCCTCTTCTACGTTTACGCAAATACCTGCTGCTACGACGTTCACCCAAAACCAGAATCTTCATCTTGCCACTAAGCAGCAAGGAGTGCCTTGTAATGTTGCTATGCAGCCACCAAAAACTCATACAACTTTTGCTGTACCAAAAGCTGGCCCTCCTGCTGGGCTTGGGAGTAGGACTAAACAGCTGCAGAAATTTGTGCCTGCAAAGTCAGAACTGGTTCCAATAGCGCCTGCTGCTTCACCAAATGCCTTCCTAACACAGTTGTTGGCACCAGGTAAGGTCATTTTGATCTCGCATTTGATGTTTTCTGTGTAACTGTACAGTTTGTTCTTTACGCGGAATAGAGTTTATATTGGATTGAATATTGAATATTGGATTTTATTAGATCTTGTGCCCAAATGAAGTTTAGTTTATTTTTATTTTAGTAGTCGAAGAACTAAACAGATTTTATGTTACTTGGTGTAACATAATTGATTGTGTGATGCCAGGCAGACAATCTCTGAAGAATATTGATAATGGCTGGGGTCACCTATCTTGTAAAGGGACACTGCAATGGCACACCACTTCTGTAGAAGAATTTGCCAAGAACAATCATGGTCATGGAAAGACCACAGTCACCCACGTCATACGACATGGCACATAATGAATGACAAGATGTTAAGAGAAATTAAACTCTTACATTGTTCCTTAAATGAAAGAACACAGTCTTAGTAATTTGGTTAATATGCTATTTGAAATTTAGCTCAGAGTCTTTAATGATGCTGAAATTCTTTACTTCTGGCCAAAGGATCAAGTTTATTTCTAAGAGTCAGGTTTTTAAAATTGCTACCAATAACCAAAATTTCAGGGTTTTTATTTCCTTATTTATTTGAAAGAAATTTGAACTCATCCATTCTTTAATGCTAGTAAGACACCAGACCAGAGGGTTTAGCGCCTCAGGGTCCTCTGACATAATAGACAAATAAGGTTGTATGTTGTCTGCATAGCTGTGGTTATTCACCTTGTCTTTTGAAATAATCTGACCTAATGGGAACACGTAGAACAGGGGTCCCCAACCTGGGGTCCATGGACCCCTCGTTTAATGGTAGGGATAAAAAAGGTTGGGAGCCCCTGACATAGAGTGAGAACAACAACAGGCCAAGAATGGGTGCAGCATAGAAGGAAACTCTTTAACTTATCATTATCTCTTCCATTTCCTTGAAAGGATTATTCCCATGCTCTGTTCCTAGTGCAATTTTTGCTTTTTCATGTGCATATTCCATTCCTTTTTGAAAGTTAGTTACTAATTTTTTTTTTGCAAATCATTGAGACCACACAGTCTAGCTCGTATTGTGTGGTACTGACACTCCCTTTGATTTTTGACTTGTGACTTTAAATCTCTATCCTAAGTTACCAACGAACATAACTGCCTTTGTGTAAGCTGCCAAATCTTCAAAAAATGGTGAACATCTTTACATTTCCCATCAAGCTTCCCTTGGTTAAAGTGGACATCAACAATAAGAGCAGGAGTAGGCCACCTGGCTTTTCAAACTTGCTGTGCCATTCAATATGCTGATGGCTGATCTATGCTGGCCTAAATCTTCTGTGCTAGTTCTCTATAATCATTAATTCCTAGATCTTTCAAATATTTATCTTATCTGCATCTTAAATATTATTCCAGTGATTTGGCAAAAGGTTCCAGAGTTTCACTACCTTTGGAGAAAGCAGATTCCTTAGCACCTCAGATGTAAGCAAACAGTCCTTTGCATGACTCTACCACTCTTAAATCTCTACTGTAATGGCCCCTCCACCATCTGGCTCTTGAACCAAAGGGGATAACTTCACTCAATTTCACTTGCCTCATCTTTGAAATATTCCCACAGCCTATGGGCTCACTTTCAAGGACTCTTCATGTTCTTGATATTTATTGCTTATTTACTTATTATTATTTCCTGTTTTTGTATTTGCAATTTGTTGTCTTTTGCACACCCACGTTGGTGTAGTCTTTCATTGAGTCTATCATGGTTATTCCATTATGGATCTATTGAGTATGCCCGGAAGAAAATGAAGAAAATGAATCACTTTGCTAGCATTCTAGTGAAACTCCTGTGCTTCTTTTATAAGCTCTTGAGATCTATTCTAGTATGGTATTCAGATTTGGCTGAGATATAACCATTGGTCCATAAAAATTGAGCAGAACTTGATTGTTTGAATAATATTCTCGATTTTTGTGAACCTGTTGAACCAGTAATAATTCATTGTTAGATTTGCTCTCCAAATTTGAAAGTTTTGCAGCATTGAATAGTTTTAGCGAATTTTAATCAGTTGCTACCTGTGCTTAAATATTATGATTTAAGACAATAAATTGGCATTTTTCTGTTGATTATTAAGTATAATTTATTAAGTGATTGCAAGGTATTAAAGTTGATACGAACAGTGTGGCTCAACTTAATTTATTCATATATTCTGTCCCTAACATCCATTTAACCACAGTATCCACAATTGTATAAAGCATTCTGGTCTTGGTCTGTGGTACTACATTTGGGAGTGTGTACTGTCAATGGAGAAATATCTCCTCACCGCAGTCTTAAATTTGAAACGATCATGTTTGAAATTGTTGTCCCTTGTCCTGCAGGTTGCAGTTAATTTCAAATTATTTTCTTTTAAATTTAATCTTTCCACACAGTTTATAGCTTTATGAGTGCTTCTGCAATACCTTCTTTGGACTAAATATTCTCCAACCTTATCTAAATTAGGCCATTGGTCTTGGACATCAACAATACTGTCTCCAACAATGACTATTACGATAACCACGCTTTGGGTTGCCTGACCTGAACTAAACGCTGCTTGATGTTGTGTACCGCAGACTTAGATTCTTTGTTCACGTTTTTTGGCTAAGATTGGGATTTTTGAACCACATCCATGACAATAAAAACACTTTCTTGGGATATCTGTCACCTGTACTTCTCTACAATTTTTTTCTTACTGCTTTAATATTAATTTTTTTCAACTGTTATTCCACCCACTTTATTATTTTAACCAGTTTATTTTTATTTGTGGTAGAGCCGCACCGCCCAGCAAACCCCCAATTTAACCCCCCCCCCCCAATCATGGGAGAATTTACAATGACCAATAAACTTGCTAACTGGTATGACTCTGGACTGTGGGAGTAAACCAGAGCACCCACAGGAAACCCATGTGGTCATGGGGAAATCGTGCAAACTGGTTACGGTGGTGGGAATTAGACCTGGGTTGTTGCTACTGTAAAGCATTGTGCTAACCACGATGCTACAGTGACACCCAAATCATGACACATTTTCTGACTGACTGTCCTGATTGCAGTGCCCTTGCTATTCTCTATGTATGTGAGAACTTTACATTGTATTTCCAGAACGAGTCATCATGAAAATAACACAATGATGATGCCAGTCATTGACATTCATTATTTCTCTCCCTTCAGCCCCCTTCATTCCTCCTCTAAGGACATTTACAAGTGATCTCATAGCTGTCAGTTATCTGTAGGTTATCTAGGCACAAGACAGTTTATAATTTATAATAGTAATTTTAAAATATTGGTTTTGGTTCCCCCTTCATTTCTATTAAAAAAATGGTCCCAGAAGCATTTGATGTCTCATTATATAGAATATGTTGTAGTTACAGACTTGATGGGCTGAATGGACAAATTCTATTCCTGTCTCTCATGGTTTTATATGAATTGCATATGCTCTTGGAGTAAAGTTTTGGTCACCCTGTTTTAGGAGAGACATTGCCAATATGGAGAGAGTTCTGAAGAGATTATGAAGATAGTACCTTGACAATAGGACCTGAGTTGTAGGGAGAGGTTCTTTATTTATTCTGTCTCCCTAACCCCTCTCTCCCTCCCTCTCTCCCCCTATTACTTTGATGTTTGCTCAATTTTGTGCTTGTAAATGGAGATAATTACACTCACTTGCCCCATCATTGAAATGTTCCTATAACCAGTGATCTCACTTTAAGGACTCTTTATTTCATTATCACATATTCTTGGAATTTATTTCTATTTATTTATATTTGCAGTTTGTTGTCTTCTGCACTCTCGTTGATCTTTCATAAATCCTGTTATAGTTACTATCCTATAGATTTGCTGAGTATGCCCACAAGAAGACAAATTTCAGGGTTGTATCTGGTGCCATGTATGTACTTTGATAAGAAATTTTCTTTGAACTTTGGCAACACTGGATCTTTAATCAGGAGAATGAAAGGTGACCTCAGATATATGGATAAGGCAGGCAGTCATAATCTTTTCCCCAGGGCTGGGAGTCCAAAGCTAGAAGGCACAGACACAAGGTAAGAGGGGAGAGATTTAAATGAGACCTGAGAGGTGCCAGAGGAGGTGGTCGAGGTGGGTACAGTTGTAACATTTAAAAGGCACATTGGTAGGTTTATGGAAGATAAGGACTTGGAGGGTTATGGGCCAATTGAGAGTAGCTTGTGCGAACATATAACAAGCTGTGGTTCAGTTTGGCTGAAGGCCCTGTCTCAGTGCTGTATTACTCAATGAGCATACCACATGGCTGTTCATTTTCAGGTCAATGCTAGATAAATGACTTTGATTACTCTAGAATAGAAAGTCAGCCTATGCTCAATGGCCACTTTACCAGGTACCTCCTATACCTAGTAAAGTGGCCACTAAGTGTATGTTCATGGTCTTCTGCTGCTGTAGCCCATTTGCTTCAAGGTCTGAGGTGTTGTGTGTTCGGAGATGCCCATCTATGCATCACTGTTATAACAAATGGTTATTTCAGTTACTGTTGTCTTTCTGTCAGCTTGAACCAGCCTGGCCATTCTCCTCTAACCACTCAAATTAACAAGGTGTTTTCACCCACAGAACTGCTGCTCACTGGATGTTTTGTGTTTTCACTCCATTTTCTGTATGAAAATCCCAGGAGATCAGTAATTTCTGAGATACTCAAACCACCCTGTCTGGCACCAACAGTCATTGCACTGTCAGATTCATTTCAGACACATTCCTTCTCCATTCTGATGTTTGGTCTGAACAGCAACTAAAACTCCTGACCATGTCTGCTTGTTTTTATGCATTGAGCTGCTGCCATATGATTGGCTGATTAGATATTTGCATTACTGAGCAGGCATACCTAATAGAATGGCCACTGAGTGTATATTTTAGCCAAGAGTTTAACTGACCAATTGATTTTTGGTATACGTTTATTTGGTGTTGACCCTTGAACACAGTTTTTTAAAGATGTCAAAATTTTCACCAGGAAACTTGCTCAGCTGTTTTATATGAGACATTAATTTTCTCAAGACTGGTAATTTGCCTTCTGCTTCTGTACAGTTGCTGGAGCTTGGAAATATAGGTTAGGAAATGCAGTTAGGACAGATTGGAAGGGAGAGCTGGATGGCAATATCTTTAAATTAATTTGAAACAAACTATTGATTTGCATCAAATGGACCAAATCTAAAGCTAAAATAGATATGTGTGTACAGTTGCAAGAAAAAGTTTGTGAACCCTTTGCAACTAATTACAAATGGTTTATCCCAGTACATATGAATAAGGGAAGCCTTGCCCCCTTTACACTTAATGCAACAGGGACCAATATCAGGATAGAACCGTGATAATTTAGTTTTAGACATATGAGCCCTTTGTACAACCTTGAACTGTAAAAGGCAATGCGAGCACATAGAGAAGTTGAATTAACTGACTTGAGAATTGAATCCCAAACCTCGTCAGACAAAGAAAAATTTAAATCATGCTCCCAGGCAGTTTTAATTTTGTCAAAGGGGGCTCGCCTCAACATCGCTAACATATCTCGAATAGTAGAAATTAAACCTTTACCCAATGGATTCATACGAAAAAACAAATCCACAACATTTTTTAATTGGGTGCCTCAGCAAAGTTTGGTATTAAAGGGTTGATAAAATGTCTACTTTGGAGATATCTAAAGAAATGAGTGTTAGATAGGCTAAACTTTACAGTTGTTCAAAAGTTGCTTATCTATGAAAAGATCTTTAAAGCACCTAATGCCCTTTCTGTGCTGGTCTAGAAATGTTAAATCCTGCATAAAAGGCTGAAAAAGATGAATATGTAGAATAGGACTAGAGAGAGAGAAACCGTTTCTGAACTGAGCCCGTATTCTCAGTGTGTCTGATAACTGGGTTAACAATTGATTTAGGCAGATGGCAAGGAAGTTCAGATCCCAGAAGTGTGGAGATGGAGAGATTCTTGTTACAGTTCAACTCCATTGCCCCCCATATTGGGCAGTCCGACTGATTATAAAAGTAAGACCAAAAGATAAGACAACGTATGTTGGCTGCCCAGTAGTATAAACGAAAGTTGGGCAAGGCCATACCACCTACCCTTTTAGGTTTAGACATGCTCAATGGCTCAGAGTCATCATGTCCTGCTTAGACCTTGAAAAGATTCATTATTCACTTCTTAATTCGGACATAAAATTCCAAAAGGTTTTATTTATAAATACAGCTCTGTGGTGATGAAAGTTCTGATTAGCTTTTTTATATATCGTAAGGTTGGCTTGGAGTTGGGTAGTGGGAGGGTGGGCTGGTAACTAACTTTATACGATTTTACTATGGGTGCTTTTTCTTGCTATGAACTGTACATTTGACATGTTTGTTTTGCACTGTATAAACCTCTTTACTGTTTTGTTGCATTGTAGATGCATTAAATTTTAAAAAATTTGAAATTACTAATGGTTTGTATTACAATGGTTTTCTGCATTAATAACTCGTAAAGTGTGGTCTGGTCCCAATAATAGACCAGCATAATCTGCATAAAGTATAGGCAAACAATTGTACTTTTCTTGTCTATATTGAGCACATTGTTTAGTCATTCATTTTCCAGGCTGGAAAAAGTATGTGTACCCTTGTAGTTAAGGACTAGTAGAACCTTTAATCAAATGTTTCCTACAACTGCTGATCAGACTTGCATAACAGCGAGAAACAATCTTAGACCATTTCTCCATACAAAACTGTTTCAGTTCATCAATATTTCTAGGATACCTTGCATGAACAGCCCTCTTAAGGTCATATAACAGCATCTCAATTGGATTAAGGTCTGGACCTAGCAGTGTCTCCTCTGTGGTGTACTTCCACGAACACCAGGCTTGTTCAGTGTTTTTCTTACAGTGGACATATGTACAGAGACTTCTGCAAAGTTCAAGAGATTTCTGCAGCTCTTTTGCTGTTACCCTTGGGTTCTGTTTCACCTGCTTCAGCACTGCACGTTGTGCTCTTGGTGTGACCTTCGCAGGATGCCTACTCCTAGGGAGAGTAGCAGCAGTACTGAATTTCCTCCATTTGTAGACAATTCCTCTTACTCTGGACTGCTGAACACTCAGGTCTTTAGAAACACTTTTGTAGCTGTTTCCAGTGTTACATACCCCGTAACTGGGTCACTTACCAGCAAAGATAGAGAGGTCCGTTGAAGTCTGATGGTACTATTTTAACAGTATTTATTGATAAAAATACACAAAATAATATCAATGCAAACATACAGATAATATACGTCGTCAATACTAAATCTAAAAGCGCGGGTATAATAATAATCAATAAGAAATAGCTCTATCGTTGTCTAGGGGATAATGTATTGTCCGATGGAAATATAAAAGTCACTGTTAGTTCGTTCAAGCTGCAGCGTTTTGGTTTGAGAGAAAGACGGGTTAAAACTTGCCCAGTCCTTTTATGATGTCAATCCTTCGAGAGTCGTTGGGAGTTGGATTCCCCATTGTTAGCTAAAAGCCGTTCTTCCATGGTAAAGGGCACCGGTTCCGGGGCAAATGGAACCGAACGCACGTGGCCTCCCCACCGGCTTCCACTATTACGGGATCGCTAGCGTTTCTTCTGGTGTGTCTGAGGGGCTGTTCCCACAGACCCTCTTTTATCCTGACTCACAGGGTCTTAGATGTCAATCAGGTTGGGATGATGCAATCCCTCCCTCAACCAGCCCACTTTGCCTGAGGGCTTCCACTTAGCACAGTATTGTAATACACAAGTCCGTCTCCAAGAGACAATGGCCGTTTCCCGTAGCTTTTATATCGCCGGGGGGTGGGGGGGGGGGGGTCAAGACATTCCGCACGTGTCTCTCTCATTTCCTGGGTCTCCTGACCCAAATCAATAGAGATCCTGCGATTCTCAAAAGGGAGGGGGCTGCAGGCATAACACCCCCTTTCTTCAACGCGTTTTCACCAGCGGTGAAAACGAAGTAGTACAGAGTCTTACAGGATTGTAGAATCTAACCCAAAACAAAAGCTTTCCCTTTCACTACAGAGTAATACAGTTATACATTCAATTCAGCATCTAAACAGTTAACGATTACAGTGTCACTTCCTTTAATATCTTAACATCTTGTACCTTACTAAAGTCTTGTAGCATCAGACTTCAATTTAATAACCACCTATTTTTATTTCTTTCCTTCAGCAAACAAAAACTAAGGAGTTGTGATCTGAGCTTACGTGTATACTATAAAAGTTCATGCAAATACTAATCTTTCTGTTGCTTTCAAACTTAACAGGCAGGCTTCCATGGGGTTCTCTTTATTATTCACATGCTTTGTCAAAATCCCGTAAAACCGGCCTTTGCTATTTAAAAATGGCGTCCCCATTAACCCTTGCCTCTTTTCCGGTTAATCCCCACGTGGGGAGCTTGGTTACCCTGGCGAAATAGGCTTTCGCCTGCTTCTTTCATAGGATTTATTTTATCAACACTGTGTCCCAGACTTAGACCATCTTCTGAATTTCCACCCAATTCTTTAATTTTACACAAGTTGCTAGCTTTCCCTTCAGGCTATTAGTTTTCAGTTCGAACTCTTTGTTCAAGCAGCATTTCAAATTCTGCCTTTTCACACCACACTCGGGAATAACAATAGCATGGGGGGCCCCCGTCATCTTACAACTCAACCTGTAGATGATCCGCCGGCTTTAAATTTCCTTCATTCAATTTGGGAACTACATATTTCCCGTTTCCTTCAATAATAATATTCATCTCCCCACTTTTGATCTCTGTATTAACTTTTAACACACTTTCGAGCACAAACACCTGGGAACTCTCACTTCCCACTATTACCAAGGTTAACC
This sequence comes from Hypanus sabinus, assembly GCF_030144855.1. Taxonomy (NCBI): domain Eukaryota; kingdom Metazoa; phylum Chordata; class Chondrichthyes; order Myliobatiformes; family Dasyatidae; genus Hypanus; species Hypanus sabinus. Next base: position 91,723,374 of record NC_082718.1, read on the forward strand.
CTTCCTTCACTGAACCAAGTCTATCTGACCCACAAGGACGGCCGTCCCTTTCAACTGAATCAAATACCTCAGACTTTTTCTGAGCTCCGTTACTAGGTTCAGTACCACGTTCATCCACATCTTGGACACACTCAAACGGGACATTTGCCTCTTTCAGGCTTTCAATACCCGTGCCCGGTCCAAATTCTAAATTCCCCTGATCCTCCCAGCTACTCTCTGGGCAACTCCCTTCCGGAGTAAACTCAACCCAGCAGACTTTTTTGAGGTAAAGGCACCCTTTTCATCTAGGGCTGCCCTCATCTCATTATCAGGAACACCTTTAGAATTTTCAACTTCTTCAAACAGTTCTGCCAAACCAGAGAGATCATCCATGTCCAACCCTGGACCTTTTAACAGCTCTTACCTGTTTCTCATCTTTATCTTCTGCCTCTAGAACTTTTCTCCTCGCTAAGGGTAGGTCTACCTCCGCTCCCTTACCCTTTTTCACTTTACTACTCTTCGTTTTACCACCCTCTAAACCCTCTTGGTACAGGGTCGGTGAAAGCGTCTTGACCAAATCGAAACTGGCTGGATTTAAACTGCTCCCTTTCTCAGCTGCCTTTCTCGACATGCTGCGAGTGATCGCGCATGCGGGAGAGATCTTGGAACCTAAGGGCGGGGCCACAACACTCACTGGCCGGCTTGTCAGCGTCATGGCTGACCAAACCTTCCCACTGGCTAAATCGTTACCAAGAAGGACGTCCGTGTCAGTTCTCGGGAATTCTGATCGCACCTCTATTTCAACTGGTCCAGAGACTAGCTCATAATTCATAATGACCCTATGTAAGGGCACCATTTCTGTCCCTTTGCTTATTCCTTTCACAGCTACCATTCCCGTCTTGCGACCAAAATCTAGTACCTTACTGCTGATCAACGATAGCTCAGCACCCCGTATCTCTCCAGATCCGTACTGGAACTGGTGTGTCTCCCTCCCTCACAGACACGGTTCCGTTTGACATACAAGTCTCAGACCCTTCTCGTACTCTGTCTACCCGGGGCTCTCTTGTCGATTTACTGATTACCACGGCTCATCTGATAGGGACTGCTGCTTTCCCTTTTCCTGTCTCTTTCCTCGGAGCAAAGCACCTAGATGCAATATGCCCCCCCTTTCCACAATTAAAACAGGTCAAGCCCGGAAATCTCTGGCCGTCTGGCCTTACCCCTTCAACCTTACCACTAGCTCCCAGCGGGACCTCTGCCTCAGCCGGCGGGCTTTCTCAATCATTCCCACGGTCTCTCTGGGAACTTTTATTCGAGGAAAACCTTGTCTTGTGGGTTAGGGCATATTCATCTGCGAACCTAGCAAATTCTGAGATGGACTTATTCGGCTTCTCATTCAAATACATCCGGATATCCTCCGAAACACAACCTTTAAATTCCTCAATCAGAATTAAATCCGAGACACCAATAATCCTCCTCCACTATCTCTGCTGTGCACCAACGGTCCAAGAGCACACCCTTCTCATAGGCAAACTCGGTATATGTCTGATTCCACCCTTTCTTTAAAGTTCTGAACTTTTGTCTATATGCTCCAGGTACTAGCTCATAACACCGGAGAATGGCCATCTTTACTTTGTCATAACTCTCCTCCTCTTCCTCCTCCATGGACAACGCCGTATATGCCTGCTGTGCCTTCCCTTTTAACACACTTTGTAACAGCGCCACCCACTGATCTCTGGGCCACTTCTGATTCACTGCCACCTTTTCAAAAAGCAAGAAATAACTATCAACATCCGTCTCCTCAAACGGAGGTACTAACCTCAACTCTTGACTAACATTAAACCGCTCCTCTCGGTCTGACCCTTGATCTCTTCGCCCTTGCCTTAACTTCTCCATCTCCAAGTCATGTTTCCTTTGTTTCTCTGCCTCCCCATACTCTCTCTCCTTCTTGGCTCTCTCTCTCTCTTTCTCTTTCTCAGCTGCTTCCAGGTGTTTTAACTGAATTTCGTGCTCTCTTTGTTTCTCAGCTCTTTCCTGCTCCCGTTTCACCTCTAACTCCTTTAGCTGGAGCGCATGCTCCCTCTCTCTCTTGGCTCTTTAATGCTCCCGTTTCACCTCTAACTCCTTTAGCTGGAGCGCATGCTCTCTCTCTGGGCTCTTTCATTCTCCTTCTCAGCTGCTTCCAGCTGCATTACTTTAATTGCACGTTCCAACCTCAATTTCTCCAACTCTAACTGAGCCGTCCCACTAGCTGGTACCTTTTCAGGAATATTTTCCAATACCTCATCGGTAAACACATTCTTCCCAATATAATACTGAGTTATTGCCCTTTGCACCTCCTGCTTTTTCATTGACAACCTCACCTCTGCGAGGTTTAACCCCTTCGCCAAATTTATCAAGTCTGATTTGTTGGCCGCCCCTAGCGCCTCCAGAGTCGGGTTTTCTATAAATTCACCCACGTCCATCTTTGCTGGTTTCCCGTCTGGCTACCCGCATAACCAGATCCAAGTTTTGGACCTACAAGCCTGATTCATTGGCCCTCCAATTTGGTATCAAATCCCAAGACGAGAATCCCAAGTTGTTACGTATCCCATAACTGGGTCACTTACCAGCAAAGATAGAGAGGTCCAATGAAGTCTGATGGTACTATTTTAACAGTATTTATTGATAAAAATACACAAAATAATGTCAATGCAAACATACAGATAATATACATCGTCAATACTAAATCTAAAAACACGGGTATAATAATAATCAATAAGAAATAGCTCTATCGTTGTCTAGGGGATAATGTATTGTCCGATGGAAATATAAAAGTCACTGTTAGTTCGTTCAAGCTGTAGCGTTTTGGTTTGAGAGAAAAACGGGTTAAAACTTGCCCAGTCCTTTTATGAAGTCAATCCTCCGAGAGTCGTTGGGAGTTGGATTCCCCATTGTTAGCTAAAAGCCGTTCTTCCGTGGTAAAGGGCACTGGTTCCGGGGCAAATGGAACCGAACGCACGTGGCCTCCCCACCAGCTTCCACTATTACGGGATCGCTAGCGTTTCTTCTGGTGTGTCTGAGGGGCTGTTCCCACAGACCCTCTTTTATCCTGACTCACAGGGTCTCAGATGTCAATCAGGTTGGGGTGATGCAATCCCTCCCTCAACCAGCCCACTTTGCCTGAGGGCTTCCACATAGCACAGTATTGTAATACACAAGTCCGTCTCCAAGAGACAATGGCCGTTTCCCGTAGCTTTTATATCGCCGGGGGGGTGGGGGGGTCAAGACATTCCACACGTCTCTCTTTCATTTCCTGGGTCTCCTGACCCAAATCAATAGCGACTCTGCAATTCTCAAAAGGGAGGGGGCTGCAGGCGTAACACCAGCTTCATACATCTCTACAATTCTTCTAAGTTCCTCTGAGAGATGTTTTGATCGAGGCATGCTGCACATAAACAGATCTTTCTTAAGAAGAGCAGACTCTGTCAGTAACCTGGCTTTGTGTGCCTTTTTTTATAGGGCAGGTCACCTCTGCAACCCACACCTGCAATCTCATCTCATTGATTGGAACACCCGACTCCAAATAGCTTTTGTAGGAGACATTATCCCAGAGGTTCCCATACTTTTTAGAACCTAGACTGTGATTATTTAAATGGTGTACTCAGAATTGATGAGAAGACCTACTGTAGTTTCTGTGTGTTAGTAGTTTAGGCAGATTGTGTGACTGAAATGAAGATTAGACTACATTTTATGAGTAATTAATGCAGAAAACCAGGTAACTGCAAAGGGTTCTCAAACTTTTTCTTGCAACGGCAAGTGAATAAGAAAGTATGTCTTTTACTATTCCTCAGAAACGTAAATCTTTTACTTTGAGAATGACTTGTTCTTGTGCAAGCTCACTCTGCATAATGTCTTTATATTCTTGCAACCTATCAATAAGATTATTTTGATTTGCCAACATTTTGAAACTGTTCATCAACTTTCCATAAAGTACTAAGTTGGTATTAATCTGAAAAGCTCTTAGAAGTCAATGATGAAATGCACGGGAAATCAGTTTGACATCTGATCATGTTGACCGCATCCACCTCTGCTGCACTATTGCCAGCTGCCAAAGCTCCTTTAATGGCTGTCTCAAAATAATGATCTTTATTGATTAGAAGGACATTGGAAGCAGGCAGGAAGATATGTTATCATATGTACCATGTACCGCCTGAATTAGAATTTGGTGTCTTTCCTCTCAGTTCTAAGTCAAGCCTTGTTAGTTCAGAAACTACAGGTTTCATCTAAATTCTACGTAACAGTTACAATGGTTTATTTTCCAATGTTTTTTCTTAAAGGTTTATTGGTAGTAGTCACTTCAGTAGTTATAGATCTGAAGGAACATTTTGCAGTAACTGGATATGGAAATATTATTTCTATTTTATAAAAGTTCAGTGAAATCCAGAAAAAGCAACAATCAAAAACATTTCTGAGAAAATAGTTCTCTTTCTGAGTATTCATAACAAAACATTGAACTATATTGTGTGTGTATATGCATGTGTGTGTGTGTGTGTGTGTGTGTATATATAATATATGTAACATTTCATGTACAATTTTCGGTCCCAACTACATTTTGATCTTTTACATTTTCTTTCATGTTTATTAAATGACTTAGGCCTATAGCAGTGTTTTAGCATTTGACAGAAAAGCAAAGAGGAGAAACTTGTTTGAAAAGACTTGCCTGAATTTACAAGCAATCGTGTTAATTTTCAGAAAGTAGTAGGGCCGAAAGTGTTGAACAGATTATTTTCCCACATTGTATAAATTAGGTTTAATGCTATATATTTTTTTTTCTTTTGCAGGCTCCAGTGCAGTTCTTGTAACCCCAACTCATATAAAAGCTGAAGGTGTACTGACGTGTAGAGTTACCCAACCCAGTGTTGTTATCACACCAGCTGCCATTGCCACCGTAAGTTGCCTATGGGATTTTATTTCTTCTGAATTGGATGGCTTAAAACAAGTTTAAGATGGTCCTATTTTAATTCTATAAATAATATTAAAAAACTAATCGAAAATAATTTACTTAGATAAATAATGGAACAAATTGCTCAGCAGAGAGAATTAATTTTGTCAACTCAGTCTGATGTACAGTAAAGCTCCCTCAGCAGTCAAAGCAGTCAATCTCAGATCTGTGCAACTATGTCAAGTCACACGTCTGTGTTTTTGTTAGATCTTTCCTTGAGATTATTATCTGTGGTGCAATGGGTGAATTAATTTTTCAAAATATTTTGACCTTGCCTCTGGTTTCTTTGCTGATTAATCTTAAACCTGTATGCTGATGGTTGTTTAGTTTTACAGTTGGAAATAAGTTGTTATTTTGGCACATTCAGAGAAAGAGACTGCAATGGTAGTGGACAGTGTATCTGTTCCTTGCCTCTATTTATCCCATTGTAGCCATTCAATGGAGTACTTTCACTTGATCCCCACAACTCTCTTCTGCCAGACAGTCTACTTCTCTTGTCTCTCACCAAAGTCCTACTTTTCTTGTGCATTTCACTCAATCTCTTCTAAGCATTTGGTGATGTCTTCCCATCTTTTTTAAATGTAGAATTGAATGCAAAACACCTGGGTGCTAAGCAACACTTTGTGATTTTTGACAACACTTTAAGAACATGCTGTTGCTTATAAAATGTTTGCTCCTTTTTAACACACGAACATACACATCTCTTTAGCCTTGGAACTGGATTTTGGCTATTGTTGGTGAGCTAAGTACGTCCTGCTTTTTGCCCTAACAACAATTCAGGGATAAATAATTTACATTTCTTGCTTTAAAAGATTGCTATGTTGAACATTTCATTTAGGACAATGAAATGCAACCTCCTCCATAACCGGTCCTTTATCTCTCAGTTAAAATGCACTCCCACACTCAGAACGTGGAGTCAGTAAACACAAAATCAGTTTTCCAGTAGCTGCTCTTAAAATCACCTATAGACTCACTTCCTTCTCTTTAAAATTTGAATTTAACACCACTGTTAGGGCCTATTGCAACAGGAAATGGATGGTCTGATTTCCCATTTGGCAGGTTTTCACTGGAGATGAAAGCAAATAGTTCAAAACATGGGTAATATATTTTCATGTGCAGTTTGAATTGAAATAATAGATGCAAATGGTATTTTGTAGCCTAGCTTGTAGGGATCTGTTCCTAACTTTCCTTGAAAGTTGTGCTGGTTGGTTTATATTGCTGTTTAATCCTCAAGAGCCATTTAGCCTATTATGTAATGATTAAAGATTCAGATGATGGAATTGATGGCTTTGTGGCCAAGTGTGTGGATGATATGAAGATACGTGGAGGGGCAGGTAGTTTTGAGGCCACAGAAGGACTCGACAGATTTGGAGAACGGACAAAGAAGTGGAAGATGGAATATATAATGTATGGTTGTATGATAAAAGAAATAAAAGCAAACACTATTTTCTAAAAGGAGAGAATATTCAAAAATCTTGCAGAGTAGGCTTGATGGCCCAAATAGCCTGTTTCTGCTTCTATCTCTTACGGCCTTACATGCTTCTTAGGGAAAATGAAAAATTAAATATTCACAATTCATCCAGGAATTGGCAACCTACAGGTTCTCTCCCTCCTTCGCAAGGGGGAGAGAGGTATTGTAGCGGTGTGCTACACGCAGTGCTAAAATTACGACACGGAGTCGGTAACTGCAGTCGAAGGAAAAAACTTTATTCGAAATCTTCAGCCTCACTTTTAAGCCTCCCTCAACCTGCCCCCATGGCGCAGAGGCTCCAAAGCTCTGTGCTCGCAAACCCCCGTAGGCTATCTAATTGTGAGTCGGTTCGGATGTGCCAGGAAATGGGTCGCCACATAACCCCCCTCCCCCCCCAGAACCGGCGATACACCCCCCAATGTCCACAGTCTGGGCCAGAACCTGCTTGGGAGGTCGGCCTCTGCGCCGAGGTGCCGGAAACTCGGCCGGTTGCGCCAGGTCCACATGGGCCGGTTTGAGGCGGTCCACCGTGAAAACCTCCTCTTTCCCCCCAACGTCCAGCACGAACGTGGACCCGTTGTTCCGGAGCACCATAAACGGCCCCTCGTATGGCCGCTGCAGCGGTGGCCGATGCCCGCCCCTTCGTACAAACACAAACTTACAGTTCTGTAGGTCTTTGGGTACGTAGGTCGGGTGCCGCCCGTGCTGTGAAGTGGGTATGGGGGCCAGGTTACCGAGCTTCTCACGTAGTCTGCCCAGGACTGCTGCGGGATCTTCCTCTTGCCCTCTTGGGGCTGGTAGGAACTCCCCGGGGACGACCAGGGGCGCGCCGTATACCAACTCGGCCGACGAGGCATGCAGGTTGTCCTTGGGCGCTGTGCGGATGCCGAGTAGGACCCAGGGAAGCTCGTCCGCCCAGTTGGCTCCTCGCAGGCGGGCCATGAGGGCCGACTTCAGGTGACGGTGGAAACGCTCCACTAGCCCGTTCGACTGTGGGTGGTAGGCAGTGGTGTGGTGCAGCTGAGTCCCCAAAAGGCTGGCCATAGCTGACCACAGGCTGGAGGTGAACTGGGCGCCTCTGTCGGAGGTAATGTGGGCTGGTACATCAAAGCGAGATATCCAGGTGGCGATCAGGGCTCGGGCGCAAGATTCGGAGGTGGTGTCGGTGAGCGGGACCGCCTCTGGCCATCTTGTGAACTGGTCCACGATAGTCAGGAGGTGCCGCGCTCCGCGCGACACTGGCAGGGGGCCCACGATATCCACATGAATGTGGTCAAAACGCCGGTGGGCAGGATGGAACTGCTGCGGTGGGGCTTTGGTGTGCCGCTGCACCTTGGCCGTCTGGCAGTACAAGCACGTTTTGGCCCATTCACTGACCTGTTTGCGGAGTCCGTGCCAAACGAACCTGCTGGAAACCATCCGGACAGTTGTCCGGATGGAGGGATGCGCCAAGTTATGAATGGAGTCGAAAACGCGGCGCTGCCAGGCTGTCGTGATGACGGGGCAGGGCTGGCCGGTGGCGACGTCACAGAGTAGGGTCCTCTCACCCGGGCCTACGGGGAGGTCCTGGAGCTGCAAACCGGAGACTGCGGTTCTGTAACTCGGAATCTCCTCATCTGCCTGCTGCGCCTCTGCCAGTGCCTCAAAGTCTACCCCTTGGGAAAGGGCATGAACGGTAGGGCGAGAGAGCGCATCCGCCACGACATTGTCCTTACCCGAGACGTGCCGGACATCCGGCGGGACGACCAGGGGTTGGACGCTTTCGTAAACGCAAAGGTAAGCGGTTTGTGGTCCGTGAACGCGGTGAAGGGCCGACCTTCTAGGAAGTACCTGAAATGCTGGATTGCCAGGTAGAGCGCCAACAATTCCCGGTCGAAAGCACTGTATTTCAGCTCGGGTGGTCGTAGGTGTTTGCTGAAAAACGCCAGGGGTTGCCAGCGACCTGCGATGAGTTGCTCCAGCACCCCACCGACTGCCGTGTTTGATGCGTCCACTGTGAGGGCGGTAGGGGCGACCATTCTGGGATGTACTAGCATTGCGGCGTCCGCCAAAGCTTCCTTCGTTTGAACGAAAGCGGCGGCGGACTCCTCGTCCCAGGTAATGTCCTTGCTCGGACCCGACATCAGGGCGAACAGGGGGCGCATGATCCGGGCAGCTGAAGGGAGGAAGCGGCGGTAGAAATTGACCATACCTACGAATTCCTGAAGGCCTTTGATCGTGGTGATCTGGCGAACGTGGAATTGGGCTTCGGCTTGCTGGAACCATAGGTTCGGGCGCTGTGTCCAGAAACCCGGCAGTTTCAACGAAACCGCATGAACAGAGGCGGCGTCGGTCATTTCTGGTCCAAAAATCATTTGGACCGTCGGGGTCACCAATTGTAGCGGTGTGCTACACGCAGCGCTAAAATTACGACACGGAGTCGGTAACCGCAGTCGAAGGAAAAAACTTTATTCGAAAACTTCAGCCTCACTTTTAAGCCTCCCTCAACCTGCCCCCCCATGGCGCAGAGGCTCCAAAGCTCTGTGCTCGCAAACCCCCGTAGGCTATCTAATTGTGAGTCGGTTCGGATGTGCCAGGAAATGGGTCGCCACAGTATCACCATTTTCACAGCGAGCAGGAGACATAACAACACGCTAGTTTACAATGCTAAAAAATCTGTTTCATTGCTTTTTACAAGCTCTGCCTGAAGATTGCAAAGATGCAAGCAAAGGAGTTACCACTTAGCACCATCTTAACTCCAGTTATCTTGAATGGTCTTTTATCTTCATTTTGGTTTGGTCTGTTCAAAATCTGCCATACTGTTGGAACTTGCAGAGAGAGGGGGATTTATTCTTATTGAAAACAGGTGATCCTCCAATTTTCTACAACAAATTGGGTGAGCTGGTAAGGTAATATATTGCACCTGAGGAAAGTTAGCAATGTAATTAGAAAGAGGATGAATAGTGTTTCAGCCTTACAATTTTGGTTTATAATTTTTCTTTCTTTTTCAATATTTTTATTAATATCAACATATTAAGATAACAAAAATTGATACATAATTTGGGATTACAAAATTAAAAGTTAACATAGAAAGATATATAAACAATAGGTACAAAAAATTAAGTCTCCCAAAATCATGCATGATACATATATAATGTGTACAAGACAAGAAAACCAGGTATAACAATATGAAAAAAAAAATTATACCCCAAACAAAACTAAAAAGAAACTACTCTAACAAGCTCACCACTAACTTAAAAAAAAGAGAAAGAAAAGAAACATGGGATGTTTATAATATCTGAGAGAAGAAAAAAAATCATAAGTGTCATCAACTCCGATCCTCTCTACATGTATATAATCAGAAGCAGAAAGAAATAGGTTTGGAAAAAGGTCAAATTACATCATATGAAAATATTGAATAAATGGCCTCCAAGTCTTTTCAAATTTAATAAAAGGATCATATATGACACTTCTAATTTTTTCCAAATTTAAACATAACATAGTTTGAGAAAGCAAATGAAATGTGGTAGGGGGATTAATCTCATTCCAATTCAACAAAATAGATCTTCTAGCCATTAATGTAAGAAATGTAATCATCCGACAAGCTGAAGAAGATAAATGAATGGACTCTATAATCGGTAAACCAAAAGTTGCGGTGATAGGGTGGGGTTGTAACTCAATACTCAATACCGTAGAAATAATATCAAAGATATCTTACCAATATTTTTTCAAAGATGGACATGACCAAAACATATAAGTTAGTGAGGCTAACTCAGAATGACATCTGTCACATATAGGATTTATATGGGCATAAAAACGAGCTTATTTATCCTTGGACATATGAGCCCTGTGCACAACTTTAAACAGTATCAGCGAATGTTTGGAACATATAGAGGATGAATTAGCTAATTGAAGAATTGTTTCCCATTTCTCAATAGGAATAATAAACTTAAGTTCTCTTTCCCAATCATTCTTAATTTTATAAGAAACCTCTGAACATATTTTCATAATTATATTGTAAACATTTGCTATTGCACCTTTCTGAAAAGGATTTAATTCTAAAATTTTCTCCAAAATACCCATAGAATCCAGATTTGGAAGGGTAGGAAGTAGTGTTTAGGAAGTTCCTAATCTGCAAATATCTTTTTTAAAAAAAAAGGGATCTAGGCAAATTATGTTTATTAGATAATTGTTCAAAAGACATGAAACAATTATCCAAAAATATATCGGAAGATCATCGTATACCTTTAGATTTCCAAGCTAAATGGGCTTGGTCCATAATAGAGGGATGAAAAAAGAAATTAGATATAATAGGAATTGAAAACAAATTGATTTAACCCAAAGAATTTCCGAAAATGAAACCATATGCGTAGAGTGTATTTAACTATCGGATTGTCAATTTGTTTATGCAATTTAGAAAGAGCAAAGGGAAGAGAAGTCCCTAAAATAGAACCCAGTGAAAACCCTTGTGCAGGCAACACGAGTGAATCTGCAGATGCTGGAAATAAATAAAAACACAAAATGCTGGCAGAACTCAGCATCTTGTACCCTTGTACAGATTTGGTTTCCAAATTTACCCAATGAGGACTAAGCGCTAAATCCAAATACCATAACCAACATTTCAAATATCAGATATTAATTGCCCAATAATAAAATCTCAAATTCAGCAATGCCAATCCACCTTCCTTTTTAGTCTTATGTAAATATCTTTTACCTAACCTAGGATTTTTATTCTGCCATATACATGAAGACATTTTTGAATCAACATTATCAAAAAAGGATATGGTTTGTAATTTTTAGGAAATTGTTGACAGGTTTTGAAATCTTGTTATTTCACATGATGTTTTGTGGATGGCTCGAAAAAGCCCTACTTTGATATCATTTAAATATAGAAAATAAGACAATAAAATATGAAAATAGTTGTGGGGACCGAATAGTTTTTCAATGCTCTGCAGCTGCAAAGCACTAGTCCTAGAGGCACCTCACTAGTTGTCATACTCTAGAACTGCTGGTTGTAGTTCCCTCTTTTCTCACTGTCTCAATTTTAAATGGTAGGGTTACATTTGCCACTCTCCAAATTACAGGAGCTGTCCCATAGTCTTTAGAATTTCGGAAGATGACAACCAAAGAATAAGCTACTTTCTCTATTACTGGCTTTCAATCCCGTTAATTTCTTCACTGTGATTTTATTTAAACTCCTATTAATCTCTTTTAATTTCTCCTTTTCAATACAGTTTCGATTCCCTAAAATACTGGGAAATTAGTGGTGCCATCTTCCATGAAAGTTCTTACTAGGAAATATTTAAAATCTGTATTGAGAGTTACTGGTGTCTATATATATTTTTTTTAAAAGCTTGTGGTACTCCCCAAGGTATTTTAAAAAAATGTAATAGTTTTTTCCATTCTGCTCCAATCTGTACCAGAGAAAGGTAATTTTTCTGTTTCCTCAAATATGGTTAATTTGAAAAGAACCTGGTTTTATCACAATTTAACCACATAGGTGAAATTATTGCAGCTGCGGATGTATGTCAATCAAATGCTTTTGTGAAACATGTGGTTTCACATCTTTGAAAAGGGAAGATTTAGAATAATTTGGAGGGTAGATTTCCCAAAACATGATGAGGAGGTTAAAACTGTCATGTGTTCCCTGAAATCCAAATCTAAAATACCCTAAAGACTGACCCTTTGGTAATGTTTAGTAGGTGGGGGAATTTGCAACTTTCAGTTTCTACTGAAACCAAAAATAGACTTGAGAGAAAAAAAACTGCAGGTGCAGATTTAACACTTAGCTTAGAGGAAACATTTAGTCTTTTAGATATATTCCTAGCATTTGAGGACATTGACCCCCCTCGAGAATTGTCGCAAAAGACATAGAGGTTACAGTACCACATCTGTAGTAAGTTGGATAGCAGAAGAGTTTAAAGCAGGGGTTCCAAGACTTTTTTAATGCCATGGACCAATATCATTAGGCAAAGAGTTTGTGGACTGCAGGTTGGAACCCCTGGTTTAAAGGCTAAATAGTCCAGTAATGTTTCTTAGTGCTCTGATGCTTAATCTTGTCTTCTCAGCTGGGGTTCCATTCTGCACATGTCTCTGAACGAAAAATCTCATTCAAATTATCCAAAATAAATTATAATAAAAGTGAGATAACTATCCTGCTAGCATGAGTTGCTAGCTTGCATACCACAATGCTCTGATGGACATTACCTATTCGTAGAATAATAGCACTAAATTTCAATATATTGTGTTTATTTTAATGTGTATTTGAATGCCAGTCCCTATTGCCTCTATTTTTATTTACATCCCACATGCCATCTTGAATATTTTACTCTTTTTATGTAATCTTAATCAATTGAATTATACTGTTCAATTTATTACAGTCCTTCTCTTTAAGCAAAGAACAGACATTGCAGCTAAAGAAAATCTCAATAAACAAATGGCCCTGGTAAGTTTTAAGTGAGTGCAAGTTATAGAGCCAAGTAAGTTTTGATGGAGCACAAAGACCAGATAAGTTTAAAGAGAGCATGGGAACTAGAGCCCTGATCAGTGGACGCCCACAAATCAGGAGCCAAGTGTGTAGGAGTACAAGAAGTCAGCATTTGATAAACTAGATGCCAAATGGTCAGAATTTTCATGTAGGAAGATAACAGATTGGCCGGTGGTGTAGTGGCATCAGCTCCAGACTTTGAGGTGAGTAGTCCTGGGTTTGACTCTGACTGGCTCCTTGCACACTTTCCACCTATGCTGGATGGAACATCGAGCTAGCAACTCAGCCTCGTAAAAACCAGGCAACTGCTGAAAGAAACAGCAAGGTTACTGCACAAGGCATGGAGAGAATTAACATAGATAGCAGATTACTGAAGTTTTACGTACATCTATTTTGTGCATCAAAAATGTAGTATTAATGGAAAATAATCATTGATTCCAGGTGCATTATTAATAAGGTAGTGTTGCATAGTTATATGAATATTTATAAACAACCAATACAACAGGATTTTAATTGTTACGATGTCAGAAATCTGTAGAAAATATTGCTTTAACTTGGTCTATTTCAACATCTATTTTTAAGGCAATATTATTGAGTTTTATATATCAGCATCTTTTAATGCCTTGTCTTATAGGCCTCGGGTGTAACGGATTTCCATCACAGTATTTTAGTTGGCCCTGCACAACAGCCAGGAATGATGAACACATCCCGACAGACTCCACAGCATGGGAAGTCAGCCATGCCTCATCTGTTTGCTGCAAGTGTGGTCCCGAGTACAGTTCGATTGCAGCCCAAAACAGAACAAATTACAGCTCCGTCCTCCAACAGGCAGGCACCTTCCCCCACACCTACAAGTAAGCAATTACCTGATTTTGGTTTTGAATGTTGCATTTTTGCAGTGATGTAGTTTAAAGGGAAAGTAAGGGAAGCAGAGGGAATTTAAGAAATTCAATATTTGTCAATGCATTGAACATAGTTACACGTTTATTTGTGTACAGTTTTACATTTTCTGCAAAGTACATATATGTCACCATATACAACCCTGAGATTTATTTCTAATGGGCATACTCAACAAATCTACAACAGAATTAATGAAAGACCATCCAACTAGGCCATTCAGCCAGAGTGCAGAAGACAACAAACTCAGCAAATTCCAAAAGAAAAACAATAATATAAATAAAAAAGCAATAAGTATCAAGAACATGACATGAAGAGTTCTTGAAAGTGAGTCCAAAGTGGGAACGTATCAATAATGTTACAAGTGAAGTTCAGTGAAGTTATTCCCTTTGTACAAGAGTTCAGAAGTAGTAACTGTTCCTGATTCTCCTAATTCTCTGCACACATTTCTTTACATTCCTATATTCACATGCTTTCTTTACTAAAACATGATCATGAACACCCTTATGATGCATTGACCACATTAATTATCCAGAGTAATCATCCCCTCAAAGGTGATCAATAAGCTTCAAGACCTTAACCTCCTTGTGCAATTGGGTCCTTGATTTCCTCACTCGCAGACCCCAGTCAGTTTGAATTGGCAGCAATATCTCCTCCACAATTTCCTTTCAGCACAGATGTTCCACGAGGCTGTGTGCTTAGCTCCCTACACCTTTCACTAAGCCCAGCTCCGGTGCCATATTTAAGTTTGCTGATGACACTGCTGTTGTTGGCTGAACCAAAGGTGGTAGCAAGTCAGCATATAGGAGGGAAATTGAAAATCTGGCTGCGTGTGCCTCAACAACCTCTCACTCAATGTAATCAAGACCAAAGAGCCGATTATTGATTCCAAGAAGAGGAAACCACAGGTCCATGAACCAGTTCTCTTTGGGGATCAGAGGTGGAGAGGGTCAGCAACTTCAACTTCCTTGGTGTTATCATTTCAGAGAATCTGTCCTGGGCCCTGCAAATAAGTGCAATTACGAAGAAAGCACAGCAATATTTCTGCTTCCATGGAGTTTTGCAAAGATTTGGCATGACAGTTAAAATTTTGACTAACTTCTATAGATGTGTGGTAGTGGAGAGTGTATTGACTGGTTGCATCACAGCATGGTATGGAAACACCAATGCCCGTAAATGGAAAATTCTGCAAAAAGTAGTGGATGTGGCCTAATCCATCACATGTTAAGCCCCCCTCCCCCATTATATGGAGTACTATTGCAGGAAAGCTGCATCTGTCACCACTGAAACTATGTACTCTTCTAACTGCTGCCATCAGGAAGAAGGTACAGGAGCCTTAGGACCCATAGCACTAGGTGCCTCATTTCCACAGATGCTGCCCAACCTGCTGAGTTCCTCCAGCTTGTACGTGTTGCACCAGGTTCAGGAACAGTTATTACCCCTCAACCATCAGGCTCTTGAACCAGTGTGGATAACTTCACTCACTTCACTTATCTTCACTTGCCCTATCACTGAACTGGTCCTCCAATCCAGGGACTAACTTTCTAGGATTCTTCATCTCATGTTCTCGATGTTTATGATTATTATTAGTATTACTTTGTTTTTCTTTTGCATTTACACAGTTTGTCCTCTTTTTACACACTGTTTGCCTATCTTGCGTGTGGTCTTTCATTGATTTTGTTGTGTTTCCTGCATTTTCTTGTTCATTATATTTGGCCATTCTGATTGGACTGAATCATGTTGCCACTGCCTAGAGTTCTGAGCTCAGTGCAGACAGCTATTTAAAAGTATTAAAATTTAGTCTATCTTTTAATAGTAATTTGCAAACACAAAATAGTTAATTAAAAATTTAAGTTTATACCATGCTTTGCTTCCTTAAGTCTATGTCCTACAAAGCCCATTAAAATGAATACTTAAGAAAAATCAATGCCAGTTCCGACTTGCTACAGAATGTGAGTGGTTGCTGCCCAGCACAATGCTGCTGAATCCAGTGAGACTGGAGCCCATTGCTGTAGATTCTCATTGAATCAGGCAATGAAGTTTGCAGACCAGTTTGACCCTCCAAATCTATCACTTAGGCTTGGATGCCCAGTTTCACTGATATGCTGCATATGTCTGGAGATGGTCTCAGTTTGAAAAGCTTCACCATAGTGGGTCCATTTTTGAATCAACAGACACAGCATAATTTAGATATTATGGTGCAGCTTCAGTAAGTTACCATTACCCTGAATTATCTATCCCCAGCTTTGGCATCAATTAAATCTGTGTGTCAGGTATCTATTATGTTAATGTACAGGCAGTTCCCGGGTTACGAATGAGTTCTGTTCCTGAGTCCGTCTTTAAGTTGGATTTGTACGTAAGTTGGAACAGGTAAATCTGGTATTATTTAGCGTCAGTCAAACGTTTGTCTTAATATATACGGAAAGCCGTACATTTAAAACACCTTAAAAATATGTATTTCAATAATTAAACCACTGCATTGCTTAGTAATAATTGTAGCTTTCATCCGGGCAGGGTCTTTCACATGCTCCATTATTCTCACTTTATTCTTTAAAATTGTTTCGATCGTCCACCGACTGTAGCCTTGTGCTTTTTCCAGTGACCGATGGCGTTTCAACTCTTTCCAATCGCTTTATTATTTCCACTTTATTTTCAATGGTGATCATTTTCCGTCAACAGAACAGAAACACTGCAGATTCAGCTGCAGTGATCTCCCCCGGGTCTTAAAGTCCACTGCACTGAGACACGTTAAATGGGACAAGTGGGGGTGGTGCTGACTGGAAAGGGGGGGGTGTCAGGGTGAATCTTGCTAAGAAAAATTTAAGCCAAATACAAAGTTACACACTCAACACAGTGTCAAAGGCAACGACTTAAAATGGCAGACGGTGTTCTCCTTTCTCAGTTTGTAAGTACAAGTTGTTTGTAAGTTGGACATTTGTAACTCGGGGACTGTCTCTATTAATAAAAATTGTACTGTTGTTAGATGTTACCATTATTTTTGTTGTGACAGTGTATTAGAACAATATTCACATTCAAATTTAATTTTTTAATCAGATCGGGAGCGCCAGAATTCAGGTCAAGGGTCACCAGCATCATCAGAGAGAATTCCCAGCCCACAGTCTCCCATAAACAATTCTGCAATATCTAAACCAGAGCAGCCAGTTGTAGTGTTTAAGGTAAAAAAAAAATTCCAAATATTTTTTGAGTAGTTTTTTTTTAATTTCAAGTCTGTGCTTTAAGTCTTCCTTCCTCAATTTACATGTACTCGGCCTGATTTTGGGACACTGGCTCGAGGTCAGTCTGAAAGCCTCCAGATGCTGCTGTGTCTAGTTTACTGGATGTGAATCAGAAACTGTTAATTTGTCCATGTCTACGTTCAGGCTTCCTGTCTTCTTGCCACTGCAGGACTATTTTAGGAACATTTGTGTTCAGCAAGTAATCAGCAGGCAGTAATTAAAACTAACTATGAAGTTTAAGCTGGTTTATAAGAATGTCTTTATATTGGTGCACTATAAAGAAAATAAGGTAATTTTCTGATCTTTATTTGGATTTTCTTGCTCCTTTCCGCTCAGACCAGAGACATTGGGAATTAGAGAATAATGTATCTAAAATGAATGTGCTTTTGGCTTCTACTTTGTAGATTCCAATGGGTGGTTGCAGCAGAAAAGTATGTAAATCAGGAAGCATTCCTAAATGAAAGTAGCTAACACACAAAATACTGAAGGTATTGCTTGGTGCATGTCACTGACCCTAAATATCTTAACTGTATCTTGAAAGGAACTGAATCCTGAAATGAAGGAATTCTTTAGTATTTAATTTGCCACAGACTTGAACCCAAGAACGAAGTTCTTCTTCATCATTATCAGGCAGACTGCCATGAATTAGTTACTATCTTAGCTGGTTAACTGGACTGACGGCCCAATCTTTTGATAACCTAACGGTGCCTTGTTATGTAGCATCACTCCTGTGTTACTTGTTATGTTTCTGGAAAGTATTCAACTCCATGGCAAAGCAGTCATTAAGTGTGCTACTCCTTCTGCATTCCTGTAGTCTTCGAGAAGCTTTTCAATAATTTTCCAACTAATTACATTCTGTTTATCTCTTTCTTGAAATACTGATCTAGTTGGCATTCCACTAGTGATCTTTGTCTAATTGCTTTGGTGTTTGGGTGGAGAGTTGCATTGAGAAACTCACTGGCTTGGTTTTAATATAAGTGCAAAAACTAAACAATTAACACCATAATTTGTGAGAGACTTAAATATCTGGAGTAAAATGAACCAATGAGGAAAAATATAGGTCATGGCCAAGATCCCCTTATTGTTTCCTTGTATATCCTGCTTTTTGGAAAACTTTAGATGCCCATGATAAGTTTGCACTTTACATCAGCTTTACCAGATGATTGAATGTCAGGAAGTGGATATACTGTACTGTGCAAAAGGGCTATATATAGCGAGGGTTCTAAGACTTCTGCAAAGTACTACAGTAATTTTATGTATTGCACTGTACGGCTGCCGCAAACAAAACCCCCAAATTTTGTGACGTGAGTGATCATAAACCTGATTCTGATATGGGTCTCTGTTGTGGACTGAGAATGGGAAGGGGCAGGGAGAGGGGAATCATGTTTGGGGAAAGGGGAAGGGGAGGTTAGGGAGTGGGAAGTACCAAGAAGACAATCTAATGATCAATAATAAGGGTTTCGGCCCGAAACGTCAATGGTTTATTCTTTTCCCGTAGATGCTGCCTGACCTACTGAGTTTTGTGTGTTTTGCTTGGATTTCCAGCGCCTGTAGATTTTCTTGTGTTCGTAATCAATAAACCAGTTGTTTGGAATCAAATAACTTTGCCTGGTGTCTCAGTGCACTGCTCTGCAACCTGTCCAAAAAACCCCTGCCCCCCCAAGGGAGCCCCACCCTTTCCTTTCTGAAAATCCTTCACTCTCTCCAGATTTACAAACTCGCTGACCTCTCCACGTTGACCATTAGCTGAGGGGTGTGTGGACCCCAGGTTGGGAACCCCTGCTCTATACCTCGACTGCCCTGCCTGCCATCATAATTTTATGATCTCTGTAAGGTCACCCCTTAGCTTCCTACTTTGTAGTGAAAATAAATAACTTTATAACTACAGTTCTCCATCCCAGGCAACGTCCTAGAATCTCTTCTGCACTCTTTCCCGTCATTTCCACATCCTCCTCATATATGCTGATCAGATATGTACATATACACATTTTGGGTTTGGGAGGTGCTGTAAAGAACCCTTGTCAAATTGCAAGTATGCTTTGAAGAAATCTAGTTTTTCCCTTTGTTTTCACCTATATTGTTTTAGTCTCATGAGCATTAGTTAATATAGTTGTAATAAAATAATATTGCTTTATTTTTACATTAGAGTCGAAGAATGACCCATATTTCTGCAGAACAGAAAAGACGATTTAACATCAAAATGGGTTTTGATACTCTTCATAACCTTGTGACCACTTTAAAATGTCAGTCCAACATAAAGCCGGTAAGCTGGTTGACTATTTCATCTCTTTCTTCAACTGTTTATCAGGGGATAGACAAAAGCAAACAGCCAGCAGTGCTCAGCAAATCAGAGAACTTCTGAGAGTTGTTAAACTGTTAGTATTCAGGTCACTGATCTCTTCTGGCTCAGTGGATGAGAAATATTAAAAGGCAGTTTGCGTCTATTAAAAACTTTATTACTGATTATGTCTGGATCTATTTTTATGGCACAGGAGCAGCAAAATGTAGCAGGTTGATCCCCTTTTGGGGTAACGGCAGTTTGTATTGAATTGAGTTGAATTTCGATTTATTGTCATTTAGAAACCACAACTGCAATGCAGTTTAAAAAATGAAACAACGTTCCTCCAGAAAGATATCACAAAAGCACACGACAAAACAGACTACAGCAGAAAATCCAAATAACGTTTGGCAATCCCCAAATCCAGAGTCTGGAGAGGCTGCTGCGTATTAATATCGCGCTACCATCTTAGCGCGTTCCCCAGAAAGGAGCTCCAAAACCTCCAGATGAAACAAGACACACCAAGTCAGGAGACCAACTCTACCACCCAACAAAGCCAAAACTAAAGCTACAAGACCTACACAAAACCACATAGTTACAACAGTGCAAACAATACCATAATTGTTAAAAAAAAAACAGACCATGGGCACAGTAAAAATAGTCCAAAGATGTTAAAAGACTATAAGTTTGAAAGAAACCACCACACAGTTTCCACAAGTGCTCAGGGTCCTGATAGACTCATCATCCCACGTAGGCAGCAGAAGGGAATACCCGTGCTATGGACTTCCATGGCACCGCCCAACTCAGCCTCGCAGGCACAGCACACAATGAAAGCGCCCTGACTGCAGCGGACTCCGAGTCTGTCCAATCTCCGAGCCTCAGGCACAGCCTCTCTGAGCACCATCCTCTGCCGAGCGCACTACGACGCCCCCGTCACCGGCCACTGGCAACGCCACCCCGAGGACTGGGGGCCTGTTCTTCCCAGCAGAGACCCAGACCTCAAAACAGCAACAGCAACGAAGAAGGCCTTCCTGGAGATTTCCAGATGTTCCTCTGTGCTCCCACGTCTTGTTTTTCATCAGATTAGGATTGTGCATGGCTCCTCGTTTGACAAATAACAGATATCATCTCTGGAGAGGCCGCTGCAAACTGCACCGTGCCACCATCTCTGTACCTTGCAGGCTGGAATGAGAAACAAATGGCTCAACAATTGAATCCACATGTAGGAATCACAAGCACTGAACACTGCTTTCTGTCTTTGTTAATAATTCCAATTCTTTTGCTAGGAATCCAAAATGGGGGACTCAAACTAAACAGTATGGTGAAGACACAGATCCTACTTACTGCTTTACTCTCCCTGGTCTCGTCGAATTGGTTAACATCTCTTTTCTTTTAGTTTACCTGGGTTTATTAAAGGTGGAGGTTCTTTACGTTTCTTTTAACAAATGCATTTTGAGAAACTGCTTGGATTTATAGGTCTTTTGTAAATCAGGAAGCGTCCTTTCTAAGCATATAGTTTGAGAGTTGGATTTAGATCTGAGCAATTGTAAGAACTATACTGGCCAAATTTGGCTCAGAGACAACACATACCCAGTTATGAAAATGTAACTGGATAATTATTAAGAAATGTATGATTGAGGTAAAATCTGTGATGAATAATCAAAATGGCAGATTTTGTGCAGCTCAGATTTTGTTAATTGGGTCTATGATTTCAAACAACGTGAATCACAGAATGCATTATGTTTTTAATCTTTTTTTTCTATATGCACGATGGTCCTATGCAAGAAAGTAGAATGCACATAGATAACATCAATTACAACTATTGGTTGTCTGGCAGAATTGAATTATAGCAATGTAACACTCACAGCAGACTACACTTGCATTATTTATAGGGATTATCAGTTACCTGGAGGTAAGATCTGGATTTAATATCACTTTCGTTTGATAATTGTAATGGAGCCTCCAGCACGTCACAATTAGGGAGAGAGAGTTGAAGGCAAGAAGCACTTACCAGAGGAATTGACAGAAATTTCCAATTTAGAGTGTCTGACCAACTTCCACTCAACTCCCACCACCATATCCCATCTCTGGTTAACATTGCCTGCAAAGGTCTTCTCCAGTTAAGAGCCTCTGGGGGTGAAGTGAATTGAATTGACTTTATTACTTACATCCTTCACAGACAGGAGGAGTAAAAATCTTTACATTACGTCTCTGTCTAAATGTGTAATGTGCAATTTATAGTAATTTATAATAAATAGCATGTACAACAGGACAGTCAATATAGCATAGAAATTCAGTTGTATCAGTGTGAATTAGTCAGTCTGATGGCCTGGTGGAAGGAGCTGTCCCCGGTGCCTTTTGGTCCTGGCTTTAATGTTGTAATGCCATTTCCAGATGGTAGCAGCTGGAACAGTTTGTGGTTGGGGTGACTTAGGTCCCCAGTGATCCTTTGGGACTTTTCTGTATCTGTCTCTGTAAATGTCCTGAATAGTGGGTAGTTCACATCTACAGATGCGCTGGGCTGTCCGCACCACTCTCTGCAGAGTCCTGTGATTGAGGGAAGTACAGTTCCCATACCAGGCATTGTCAGCAAAATATGGGCTTCTCGTGTGTTGTTTTACAATTCTTTATGAATCTGGATCCCTTTATGAACAGCCGTAAGTATGAATGGTGGACTGTCATTCACGGTCAACTAGAAGGAAATCTCACATGGCAAACTTTGTGGAGCTGACTCCCTAAGTTGGACTTGGACTCGGGAAGTGCTTTCCCCTTTATCCTGTATTTTTTTCTGCTTTTCTATTTGTTCCTCATCCTGGAGAGCACATTGCTACGGGGTAACAAGGAACTTACTGCAGAGTGCCATGGTAATTTACCTGCAGTACTCCTGCATAGCTGCCTGCATGCTACCTAATATGGCCAGCGTGGTGGTATGGATTAGCAAGGGGCATTGCCTTGTGTTAGGTGGAAAGACAGGCCCTCTCAGTCCAGGTTGATCGCTGCTTCATTGAAGAATCCTGCTCCAATAGTGTACTTGGATATTTATTTGGAAGTTATCATCAGGCCCTGCTACTCCTAAAAAATTCCAACTGATTAAGTGGAAGTCTCTCTATTTCCCGCCAGTGCTATTGCCTATTATCGTTTGCTTTTGTGCCATCATACAACTCCCCACCAACCCCCACGATACCTTCTTAAATGTCTTGGGAGTCAGCATTGTTCAGGAGTTACATTCTCGTTTGGAAATGTACTGTGCCATTTTCCCTTTGTCTATTCACTGTTTTAGATCGGCTTGCAATTTTCGTTTTTGGTGATCATGATCTGTGCATGACAAGTGGGATATAAAGGGGCTTCAGTACCACCTTCTGTTCCAAATATTGTTATCAAGTTTTGACTTTACAACTGAGCCAGCTCCTTTAAACTCTGAAGAAAAATTACTAACCTAAATTTTTATACTGGCATTGTTCATGTGCTACCACTCCTCTACCACTGATAATCTCGATATGCCCCTTCCATAGAATGCACAAAAGTCAGGACCAAACCAAATCTGCATGGCTAGTAGTGATTAGCATAACGCTATTTAGCACCAGTAACGCCTGCCACTATCTGTAAGGAGTTTGCATATTATGACAGAGTGGGTTTTCCCCAGGTGCTCCAGTCCCCTCCCACATCCGAAAGACTTACCAGTTGGTAGGTTAATTGGTCACATGGGTGTGATTGGGCAGCACAGGCTCGATGGGCAGAAGGGCTTGTTACCATGCTGTGTCGCTAAATACATAGAAATAAACAGCTAATATCACTTTGAGTATTAAGATGATGCACTTGTTGACTAATCGCCTCTGCAGTCCTGTTGTCTTGACTTGGTATTTCAATTCAATACTGTCATGCAGAGAGAGAGAAAACACCTGATTTATGTCACTTGCCTGTGACGAGGATCAACTGCCTTCGATTCCACTAGAGGATCTATTGTAGTCATACTGGTGTACCTTCAAACCCCTGTTGTAACCATCTTTAGCGACTGACAGATTGGGGTGTTCCCTATCAGATACAGGGGTGTCCCCTGTCAGTGATTAGTCAGTGTTACTTCAGCACAGAAACTTGTGCTTCTGTCCAATTCATTCATGCTGGCCAAAGTGTCTTCCTGAGCTAGTCCCATTCACTGATATCTCTTTAAAACTTTACTATCCACTAACTTGCCCAAATATCTTTTAAGAGTTGTAATTGTAACCGCTTCCATTACCTTCTCTGGCAGTTTGTCCCATAGTACTCACCAGCTTCCATGTGGAAAAACTTGGCTCCTCAGGTCTCCTCTAACCTTAAACCAATGTCCTCTACTTACAGACTCCCCTACCATGGGATGAAAACAGTGACCATTATCTTATCTGTGCCCCTCATGGCGCCATGACCTCTCTGAAGATGATCCTCAACTTCCTTTGCTCCAGGGAAAACAGTCTTAGCCTAGCCAGTCTCTCCTTGTGATTCAGGCCCTCCACTCCCTGCAACATCCTCGTGAATATTTTCTGGATCCTTCTCGAGTGTAATCGCTTCCTTCCTACAGTGTGGGAGTTTGATGGATTGCTGCAGACACTGGTCAGATCTGCAAATATTAATTCTGATCTGGGTCCCACATTCCTGTCTTTAGGGATGAGTGCCAGGCTCTGTGTAAAGAGCTAGGTAATAGTTACTTGGCAACACCTACTGAACTTTGGCAAGTCAGACAAATTGCCAGGTGTGTCAATGTTCATTCTCACTAGCCTGAAGTGGATTATTGAAGCCTGGGGCAGTACTGGCTTGTGACTTCACCTTCAACAAAATTGGCACACTAGCTACAATTACAGCTTTCCACACTTGCCTGGCTGCACTTACAGCTGGTTTGTCTACCATTGTCAGCAACACATAGGGATCTCAGAAGGTGTATGATAGAGCAATGTACAATAATGCAAAGTCTTCCTTCCTTGAATCTGCCAGTATGCTTCTTGTTCAGCCCAAGTTGTTTGTCATTTTTCTGGCTTAGTTGGATTTCGTACTTTCTTTAATAATCAGTGTTGGTTAGATTCAGCTGGTAGATGTTTTGCACTTGGGAGCGAACGGTGTGCTCGCAAGTGGTGTGTACACAAAAGGCATACTCTGTATTTGGATGGGCGTGCCTTTCTTAGCATTTGATTGTGAAGAGTTTCCAGCTCTAGTGATTCAAATAAAGGTAGCAAAGATATATTTTTTAATGCAAGCTTTTCTTATTTCCTGCATTCTGCTAAACTGGATAGGAGAACACAGAAAGTAAAAAGAATGGGTTTAAAAAGAGGAAACTCAGAAATTTCCCAGAATTTATATTAATTCATCTTGTATTTTCACTGAAAACATTTGTATTCTTTCTTGTAGATTAGCAATGCGGTCACACTGCAGAAGACAGTGGAATACATTGCAAAGCTGCAGCAGGAGAGGGCGCAGTTGCAAGATGAAGCAAAACGTCTCAGGGAGGAGATTGAAGAGCTTAATATTGCAATCAGGTAGGTAAACGGTGGTGGTTGTTCATTAAAAAAAATCTATTGGTCTAGTACAGCACTCGAGCATGGTTTTAATGACTACTTTCTTGATTACTACTCCATGGAATATAATTACAATATGACATATTGTAGTAGATATCTCACTAACTACTTGCTTTCAAACATCAGGTCAAATGGAGTTTAAACAGAATAAAGTATTCCTGTAATGCCCCCAACCCTATCTATTATTTTAGTCTGGTTCTTTTTCTCTCTCTTTTTTTTCCCCCCTCACTACAATCTCCCCCCAGCCCTACCTTTCTTTCTCTTTTATTTCCCATAATTCTCCACCTTCCCCCAGCCCATTTCCCTCCAGCCTATCATTTCTTAGCTCTCTACTTTATCCCTCCCACCACTTCTTATTCCCCCCCCCCCCGACCATCCCATGTTACTTCACTCCTGATGAAGGGTTTTGGCCTGAAACGTTGTCACTACCTCCCTGCATAGATGCTGTCTGGCCTGCTGAGTTCTGCCAGCATTTTGTGTTTTTATTTATTTCTAGCATCTGCAGTTTCTCTCGTATTCCTGTAATTCCTTTTGTTTGGATTTATTGCTCTGCTCATTTTAATACATCTGTCTAGCTCTGCTGTCATCAGCCAAAACTATTCACTTTTTCATGTCAACTTGAGAACCAAAAAATATTTGCGTCCAACTCTACTTCCAACTCCATTTTATTGAAAACCACCCTTCCCTGTTTATTACAAGGGCAAGGCTTTCATTTATCACCACCCAGTTGACCACACTGGAGCTGTCCCCAGCCCACAGGTCCAAACTTCCATTCCATTTTCATTCCTAGTCCTGAATCCTCTGTTTGGTTAGGACTAATCCTGACCTAGTTCCCACAAAACTGTTCAAGGCCTACTTCCTTTACTACCCCGTGTTGGCTGATACTGTAGCCAAATCTGTCCATTATTATTGTCTCTCCTTGAAATCTTCTGTTATCTCCCTTTCTCTTAAAACAAATCCATTCTATAAATTGCCACTTCAGCTTCAATGTTCCTTTCCTCTCCAAAGACTTTGTGCATGAGCTTCCCTTTGTGTTATAACTTTTCTGATTCTTTTCTAATTGTGTTTTCGTAAGGTTTAGGGTAAAGTGTACAAGATCTGAGGAATTTTTTTCATGCAGAGGATGGTTGGGGTAAGGAATGCACTATGTGATTGGATGTCAATACTTAAGTGCAGACGAGCACTTGAATCGCCAAAGCATAGAAGGCTGTGGGCGAAGGTCTGCTATTTAGGAAGAGTTATAGATAGGTATTCGAGGTCATGTGGACACGTGAGCTGAAAGGCCTGTTTCTGGTGGTAAATGCAAAACAGCAGCTCTGTCTAGCAAACTCCTACTCATTCTCTCTTTATGTGAAGAAACTTAATTGTAAGTGGTGGTAAACTTTAACTCTTGTCCAGAGGTTTGGAAGAAACAGTTACACCTGTTGCATTTAGCTTGCATAATCTAACTTCACTGATACTTTGTGTGTTGATGCCTGTCTGTTCTCTGTCCTGTCATCTTATAACATGTTGGGTTCTTTGGTATTTCTCCAAAGTAAAAATCAAGTTCAGCTGAGGTATTCAGATATACTCCATAGAGCTGATATAATGATAAGGGGGTGGAAACCACATTGAATGATTCATGTATTGAGATTAAGGCTTCCTCTTCATCTCTATCTATGGCTTGGCTGATACTATTCAACTGTACAGATTAAAGATGCATCGTAGGCCTTTCCTGGTTTATGTTGCTTATTTATTTGCTTCATAAACATTCCAAAGAGGGTACCCAGCAGTTTTGACAGTATATGTGTTACAATAGAAATTGGTTAAGGTCGTAATCTTAACCCAATAATTGATAGTAATCTGTAATGTTTTTCAGTATCTGTCAACAGCAGCTTCCTGCTACTGGTGTTCCAGTAACACAGCAACGGTCTGATCACATGCGGGAAATGTTCGATGAGTATGTCAAATCAAGAACACATCAGAACTGGAAGTTCTGGATTGTATCCTTTTTAATGCTGCCAGTTAACAGATTTTTTGTTTCATGGGGTTTCATGGGGTAGAGTTTCCAGTGAGCTGTCAATCAAGCCTTAGGCTGCAGTGTCACCTGTTGGCAGCCACCCGGGGGAGGTGGCGGAGTTGGGCACTCCACCAGAGTGCTGGAGATGGTGTGGTGCAGCCTCCACGCAGGAGTCACTGCTGCCCCCCAGTGTTCATTTGACAGAAGACAAGCTATATTGTGCTTAACAGCAGACTGCTACAACAGTCGTGGACATGGGGGCTTGTAGTATATTTTTGTTTTGTATGACTGTACTTTACTACTATCTCATACAGTGTATGTGCTTGCTGTCTTATATGTGCTTGTACTGTGTGTGACTGTTGATGCTGTTATTTGTACTTTGGCCCCAGAGTGACGCTGTTTTGTTTAGCTGCATTTATGTATGGTTGAATGATAGCTAAACTTGAACTTGATCCAAAATTAGGCAAATCATGATAAAAGAATGAAAATTTTTGAGCATAAGTTTCATCCAAGACAAATGAATTACTATAACTTTTTACAATGGTTTTGCTGGACTTGGAACCAGACATGTAAATAACTTTGCGTCTTTGTCTTTCTGCGTTTCTAGCCGTTAAACAGCTCTTCAAAAGAAGCATTCCTTTTGGGTTCACAACCCTACAGGACACCTTAAAAGTGTTTGAACATTGAAGGGTGTACCTTTCCTCCTTCCAGCTTTCAGCCTCGTGTACATGACTCCCAGTTATAGACAACCTGATGTCATTTCTGATGTGCTCGTTGGCCCACTACCTTATCTTACTCTGTCTCCGCCACCCTGATGTCAGCAGTCAGCTAAGTGCTACAGATTTGCTTGTAGTACTGTATATGGCTGATTGCAAGAACGTTCCAGCTAGTGCAGTTGTATTATAGAAGTAAAGAATTCATTGAATGAAGTTATGAGTTTTTTATTGTTTAGTGACCCTTAACTCACAATTCAGTTCAGCATAATTATTAAGCCTTTGTTTGACTCTTTCAATACCATGGTTACAAGTACAAGTGTAGATGATTTATGCAAGTCGACGCTTTCCTGGGTGGATCAGCATTGCTCTCTACCGGTTCTTCGACCAAGTAAGTCAGCTGCCAGAGTTGAAGAGCTGATTTAAGCTGTGCCGTGATTTTTTTCCTGGTCTGAGAATGGAAGAACTGATTTATAAAGAGTAAGAGCAGCACTAGTATGGCAGACAGCAACGATCTCCGATTAGAGAGCATGAGCCATTTGCCCTTGATGTTCAACAGCATTATTCTTGCTAAATATCCCTCCATGATTATCCTGGGGAGGGAGTAGGTGAAGGGAGGCACCATTCACCAGGTATATAATTTGACTAGTTGTAGAAACCATTAATGTGGCCATAGAAACACATTAATAAGCTAAGCGGAATACACGCAGAATGCTAGTCAGAGATGTGATGGAGCAGTCTGGACTTCAGCAGCAAAGAGATGTGACCATAAACTGGACATAATTTGATTAAATATTTTGGCCTTTAAGATTTATAGAAAATGCAGGGAAATTGAGTAAGGATTATTGCAGTAATACTTATGTAACTGGATTTGTCCTTTGAAAAGATACAGTCAAAACTACAGCAGATTTTTTTTTGTTGATCAAATTGATATACTTGCTCTGTATATGCAGATAGATGTGGATTTGTTGTTTTATTTAAACATTGTCATAAGAATGTGAAAGATCTTTTATCTTTGCTTGTTTCTGCCTACATTGTTCGTGTCTGGGAAGCTTGTCGTTATTTCATTCCTTGCAAAGAAAGTCTTGAATTGACGTTTTGTTAGGCAGTTGAGTGATTGTTACAGGTTTGATAAATCATAAATCTAACGGCAGTTTCCTTTTATTTGATTTAGTGGTTCTGAACACACTTCGTCATCTTAGTACCACCACATCCATTTTGACTGATCCATCACTGATACCTGAACAAGCAATTCAAGCTGTCAGTCAAGTCAGTAAGAGCAGTGGGGAATCATAGCACCTGCTCCTGGTGGCATCCCTGTGAAATGTGGAAGTCTCATGGTTGAAGATGGTCCTTCTGGAACGAGCAGAATGACATGATGTTTTTCATATCCCTCTTCCTCTCTGTGACTTTTGCACTTTAAAGATTTTTAAAGCTGTGATCTGGAAATTTGGGCAACTTAAAGTTAACTACTGGGTCTTAAACACTTGTTCTTCATTAAGCTTTCTGATTTAACAATAATAATTAACCGCTAAAGATAAATTCCATAATCAGTGAACCCAATATTACCTATAAGTGTTGATATCTGCATGCTAGAATTCCTGTTTGATACATTACAGTTTCTTTTATCACAAGCAATATTTAGTCTTTTTTTCCTGCACTTAACAGAAAGTATTGGTGTAATGCAGCAGCCTGTGTCACTTATAGTTCATGGGTAAGGAAGAAGAGAGGAGAAATGTTGAGTACTTTGTGAATAATGTATGCCTGCTACTTCTAGCATTATTGATAGTGAAATTTAAGGATAGGCTTAATTATTATTCTCTCCTTACTTCGTTTGTTTCTAAAATTTTGATTATGAATACTTATTTCAATTTTTAACTTCAAATCTTCCCTTCCTTGCAGTTGATTTTACTTTCCCTTTTATTAAAATGAGCATAGGAATGCATTCTCCTAAAGAAAAACCAGAAGGTTTGTCTGTTGATAATTCAGCATCCCTCTTCTGTCCATTGGTCTCATGATCAAGAAAAAAGTAACACTCAGGTACATATAAACTGCAAATACTATAAATAACAATAAAATGTTGTTTGTAGTAAATTAAAGCTTCAAGTTATAAAATCAGTCAATGTAGGTCTTTGTAAATTGCTCTTCAAATAATTAATGTGTAATTTATTTAAGGGAAATCACCTCAAGGGTGATATTTTTTGCATACTTCCAACAATTTGTTTTGAAACTCCAATGCCTCAGTCCTATCCTTTTGATTTGTTCTTAGCAAGCTTTCTATAAAACATGAAGATTGTACTTTAAAAACCAAAGACAATACTTAGTTGGTGTAAAAGCGGATGTTTTTGCATTCTACCAGTGGACTGGCATGAATAACATTGAATAGGTAATGTGTCATAATGGTCGGTGCATGGATTCTCTTGTGAAAGGATAAGCAAGCACATTTGTTAGAACAGTTACGTTGTTGCCTAAAGAAAAAAGATCTCTGCAGAAAATTAAATTGTTTTGTAATGATGTGACGGACAACTTTAATTCTGTTGTGATTATATGGGGCTACAGAAAATCAAGTGATATTCAATGTAGATTCTGTAAACAATTTGTGCAAAATCTGAAACTTGATTGGTGTACATAATTGTTTTAGGGTTCCAGACCTACCGACAGATTGTTCTATTTAGAACCATGATGTATTAAAGCTTCATTTATATTTTATAAAATAAAATAGAAACCATTTGACCTTTTCATATCCTAGTTTTTCTAAGCTTCTGCACATTCTTTCAAATTGTATCGTCTAGTTTGCATTGCCTCCAAAAAATTTTCCTGCTAAAATGAGCCATGTCATACATTGCTGTGTGAAATTGTATCTGCTCTATATTTCATCAGTATGATCAGGTCCTCCTGAAATCTGTAGTTCTAAATTTTTATCATTGTCATCTGCAAACTCTGTAAATGGAAGAGTACATCAATTGCCTACACTTGTGCACATAACCACAATGATATTTTACAGTAATCCTTCAAATGCCCAGGCACTCATTTCTGTCCAATAGTTTAGCCAAACCAAGTTGAAGTTTTATTCATAAGTGACATTTTTTGGTAAGTGACTCAAAACTATCCTAAAAAACAAGGTGCTTTGTTGGTTCATGATGAAAATTCTACCTGGTTTCATAGTTATTGAAAATAACAATTTAAAGATCATGCTTTAACGCTTTATTCTTGATTTTACTAAACTTGTTTTCAATACTACCTATTTTTAGAATTCTAATGGCAGAAAAGGAAGCCGTTTAGATATTCAGGTTTGTCATAGCTCCTGAAAGAGCAATTCTGTTAGCCTCTTTTCCTGTTCCATTTATACAGCCCAACAACTTGCTCTCTTTCAGTTCCTTGTTGATGGCACTAATTCCATTTCTATATCTTTATGGAGAGTGAATTGAATTAACCCTATCTAAACCAGTCAATTTCTGGTATACCTTTTGAAATTCCTCTTTTTTTACTTGAAGGAAAATAACTGAGAATCTTTTCATTTAACCTTATGGTGTAAATCTGCCTTTTCCCAAGGGCTATTTTAGTAAATGTTTCTGCACCCCTTTAGACAATCAAAATTTGTGCAGTATGTCAGTTCTAATCAAAATTATTACATCTCACTTTTCTGTCCTGTTTTTCTGTGAATCCCAGAGCCCATATGTTTTTCTAATCACTCTCAACACACCTTCTCTTTTTAAAGATCTATGCATGTGCACACACAGTTTGTTTTATGTCTGAACATCCTTTAGAATTACAAGATTTTTGGAGCAGAATTAGGCCCTTTGGCTCATCAAGTCTGCTCCACCATTTCATCTGGGCTGATCCAATTTTCATCGCATCCCCAATCTCCTGTCTTCTCCCCATATCACTTCATGCTCTGACCAAGAATCTATCAACCTCTGCTTTAAATACATACAGGCTTAGCCTCCATTGCTGCCTGTGGCAAAGAATTCCATAGATTCACCACACTCCGGCTAAAGAAGTTCCTTCACATCTCTGTTCTAAAAGGACACCCCTCTATTCTGAGGCTGTGTCCTCTGGTCTTAGGCACTCCCACCACAGGAAACATCCTCTCCACATCCACTTTATCAAGGCATTTCACCATTCGAAAGGTTTCAATGAAGTCACCCCTCATTCTTCTGAATTCCAGCGAAAATAGCCCAGAGCCATCTAACGCTCTTCATATGACAAGCCTGGAATCATTTTCGTGAACCTCCTTTGAACCCTCTGCAGTTTCTGCGCTTCCTTTCTAAGATGAGGGGCCTAAAACTGCTCACAATACTCAAAGTGAGGCCTCACTGGTGCTTTATAAAGTCTCAATGTTGCATCCTTGCTTTTATATTCCAGTCCTCTTGAAATGAATGTAAACATCGCATTTCACTTCACCACAAACTCAACCTGCAAATTAACCTTTAGGGAATCCTGTACTGGGACTTCCAAGTCCCTTTGCCCCTCATTTTTTTTTGTATTTTCTCTCCATATAGGGGTAAGTTTTTTACGCAGAGAGTGGTGAGTGTGTGGAATGGGCTGCCGGCGGTGGAGGTGAAAACGATAGGGTCTTTTAAGAGACTCCTGGAATGGCCGCATGGAGTTTAGAAAAATAGAGGGCTATGGGTAAGCCTAGGTAGTTCTAAGGTAGGGACATGTTCGGCACAGCTTTGTGGGCTGAAGGGCCTGTATTGTGCTGTAGGTTTTCTGTGTTTCTAATAGTCAAAGCTTTAATTTCTAACGCCAAAGTGCATGACCATACACTTCCCGTCACTGTACTCCATCTGCCATTTCTTTGCCCATTCTCCTAATCTGTTTAAGTCCTTCTGTAGCCTCTGTAATTCCTCAAAGCTACCTGCCCCTCCACCTGTCTTCATATTGTCTGCACCTTTGCAAAAAAGCCTTCAATTCCATCATCCATATCATTGATGTAACGTAGAAAGAATCAATCCCAACACTGACCCCATGGAACTACCACAAATCACTAAAAAAGGCTCCTTTTATTCCCACTCTTTGCCTCCTGCCAATCAGCCACTGCTTTATCCATGCTAGAATCTTTCCCGTAATACCGTGGAGTCATAGCTTGTTAATCAGCCTCATGTGGCACCTTGTGAAAGGTCTTGTAAGTTCAAGTACACAACATCAACTGATTCTCCTTTGTCTATCCTGTTTGTTATTTCTTCTAAGAATTCCAACAGATTTGTCAGCCAAGATTTTTCCTCGAGAAAACCATGCCTATTTTATCATGTGCCTCCAAGTTCCCTGAAACCTCATCCTTAATAATTGACTCCAATATCTTCCCAGCCACTCAGGCCAGACTAACAAGCCTATAATTTCCTTTCTTCTGCCTCTCTTCCTTCTTGAAGAGTGAAATGACAGTTAAATTGCCCTTGTATTTCATCTTTTCCCTTCTTGTAGCTCTTTTAGTTGGATTTTAAAAGCTTCCCAATCACCCAAATTCCCACTCACTTTTGCTACCTTATATGCCCTTTCCTTGGCTTTTATGCAGTCCTTAACTTCCTTTGTTATGGTTACCACTGCCATTTGAAAACTTCTTCCTCTGTGGGACATATCTGTCCTGTGCCTTGTGAACTATTCCCAGAAACTTCAGCCATCATTCCCGCCAGTATCCTCCTCCAATCCACCTGGGCAAGCTCCTCTCTTGTGCCTCTGTAATTCTTTTTAGTCCATTGTGATACTGATACGTGTGAGTTATGCTTCTCCCTCTCAAACTGCAGTATGAATTCAATCATATTACGATCACTGCCTCCTTTACATTAAGCTCTCTAATAAGTTCTGGGTTATGACACAACACCTAATCTAAGACAGCCTTCCCAAAGTAGATTCAAGCACAACCTGTTCCAAATAAGCCTTCTCGAAGGCATTCAACAAATTCCCTCTCTTGCGATCGGAAACCCACCTGATTTTCCTCTAGTGGGGGCATCCAGAACTAGAGGGCACAGCCTCAAAGTTGAGGGGCGACCCTTTAGAACTGAGGTAAGGGGAATTGTTTTTTAGCCAGAAAGTAGTGAATCTGTGGAATGCTCTGCCACAGACTGTGGTGGGGGCCAAGTCCGTGAGAATATTTAAGGTGAAAGATGATATTTTTTCTTATCGGTCAGGGCATCCATCAAAGGATATGGTGAGAAGGCAGGTGTATGAGGTTGAATGGGATCTGGGATCAGCCATGATGGAATGGCGGAGCAGACTCGATGGGGTGAATGGCCTAATTTTTCTCCTATGTCTTGTGGTCTTATGGTCATATTCCACCTTTACCTTATATTAGTTTTTTAAAAGCTTCCCAGTCCTTTAACTTCCTACAAATTTTTGCTCTATTGTATGCCCTCTCTTTAGCTTTTATGTTGGTTTTGACTTCCCTTGTTAGTCACAGTTGTGTCATACTTTCCTCCTTGCACTCTGTCACAATTCCAAGCCCCTCCCCTGGAAATATTGAAATGATAACCTACAGACCCATGTCCAAATCATTAATGTATTTCAGTGGCCCCAATACAGACACTTTGAGGAGAATATCACCATTTACTATCGTCCAGACTGAAAAATAATTATATACCACTACTATCTTTTAAAACCAATTTCCTTTCCTTGTTGCTTGTGATGCTTAACTTCATAGACATCAACCTTTATTAAATTGTTTTTGAAAATCCATGTAATTATATATTTTTCCTTGGTAGAGACAGAGACTAAGTATGTTTTTAGTATTCCAGCTTTGCTGCCTGTCTCAAAAGTTCAAAGTACATTTATTATCAAAGTATGTACAAGTCATGCAACCTTGGGATTGTCTGCTGACAAGCAGCTGCAAAGCAAGGAACCTGGAAGAGCCCATTTTTAAAAAGACCTACACCCAACGTGCAGCAAAAGAGTAAAAGGAACAAATCGAGCAAGCAATAGCATTCTGAACCAAATTGAGTCCATAGACCCAGAACCGGAGCTTGTCGTAACATTTTACTTCCTCTCTCAACTTTGTGTATTTGGCCGGGTTCTCCATGGGCTTATCAACATCTTTTCTGTTGCCATCGTCAACACGATCACTTACCTTTTCTCCTAGTGGGAGCAAATGGCACTTTCTTTCAGTTTATTCAGCCTAATGAAGTTGCAATTTCTCCCTGACTAACCTAAATCTCGTGGTCTATCAAACATTGCCCCTCAGTATTCTCCTAATTGTTTATCTGACCAACCACAATCCCTGGAACCAGATCCAACAGTGTTATCAATCTTTTGGGTCAGGAACAGACTAAATCAAATCCATGCTATACTATTGCACTGAATTACACAATTTAGTGAATCTATGGCGTAGGAAGAAGGTATTTAGACCGCATCAGTGTTTGGGTATCTGGAAAGTTCCCTTCATTTTCCTTGGCAACAAGATTTTCAGGTAATCCATTAATTCCATTCTCCTGCATTGTAAGCTTGCCTCCACATGCAGTGCATCTATGCTATGTGGTTTAATTACTCCTTGTGGTAGGGAGTTCAACATCACTGGGTAAAGGAACTTCTCTTGAGTTTCTTTATGAGGGGTGATTGATAAGATCATGGCCTGAGGTAGAAGGGTAGATTTATTTTTCAACATAGTCCCCTCACACATTTACACACTTAGTCCAGCGGTCGCGGAGCATACGGATCCCTTCTTTGTAGAAGTCGGCATCTTGGACCTCCAGAAGTGATCCACAGCATGGGGTGATTCATAAGTTTGTGGCCTAAGGTAGAAGGAGATGAGTTATACAGCTCTCGTTACATGCACATGCAGTTCAACTCTTTGAGTGATTATGCAGAAAGTTTGAAGTTTTTAACTCATCAGTTAAAAACTCACCAGGGGTGATTGATAACTCATCTCCTTTTACCTTAGGGGATAGTTTTCAACAGTTCAAAATAAGTTAGCACAAGTCACTGTATGAAAACGGGTCCTTTGACCCACCAAGTCTACGTTGACTATTAGGTACCTATTTGAACTGATCCCGTCCAATTCTCCCTGCATTCCCTTCGACTCTATCCCCCTCCCCCAAAGTTCATGTAGAAAATTTACAGTGCTCAATTGACATTCCAACCAATACATCCTTGGGATGTGCGAGAAAACTGGTGCCTGAGGAAACCCATGCATTCACAACAAGAATGTGCATGCCCACACTGACAGCGTTGAAGATCAGCAGTGAATCCAGGTCACTGGAACAGTGAGACAACAGCTGTACAGTTTGTGCCACCTTACAGTTATGTTCCCTAAGAACGAGCTCCACAGGTTTTCATAGTGGATTTATTAGTATGTGATTCTGCTTTTGGTGATCGGTCTCTTCACACCTGTCGTCCATTTGGATTTCTGTTGTGCAATTGGTAGCCTTGATTTTATTCCTTTGAAAGCCATAATCTTCAGCCTTTAGGAGACTGACTTCCACATTAACATTCAATTGATTTATATTTGTTTTAAACAAAGTATTTTTAACTGTATTACCTTCAGTTGTAAATATACTTTTTCCCCCGGATGTAATAGGGGCATCAATAGTTCCATTGTCATTTTCCTTATTTCTGCCCCAGAGAAAAGGTGGGAAAGCAAATTATTGCTTTCTGGATGACAAATAGTTTTCTTCTTCAGTTTTCCCAGGAAGTGCAAGATGTTTCTAGTCACAAAAAAAGGAAAGTGGTGGGAGGGAGAGGATTTATTCTGCATAGAGGAAACAGATGTTGGGAATTAAAACTAGTGTTCTGTAGTCAAAACAGATTGTCGTGCTTTGGTGATGAAGAGTGGAAAAAATACATGGTGTAAAATCCAATTGCAGAATCTGTTCTATTTTAAATTTAAACCTTGAGTCCATCTGTGCTTTATTTTTAAATTTTTACATCTGAAATACTGTATATGTACTGTGTTTCATCATTTACAATTGAGCAAGACAGTTGAACGTGACTAAGTTATGCAATAATTGACACCCTCAAGTTCTGCAGAATGACCTTGCTAGTGGGAGTGTAAAATGAATCCTTCAAGCTGCTCTCAATTGCAATTTGCTTTGCAATATGATTGTAATTAACTTCTACTGAATGTATATTCCTTATCATATTTTAAGGAGCTTTAAAATATTTGTATCACAGTAATTCAGAGTGTGAACAATGTCTGTAAAAGATAATTTTCTGAGCTTAGTCATAGAAATGAAAATCATTCAATGGTTAGTATTTTTTTTGCAAAATTAATGACTATACTACCTATATTGCTGCTCTGCAAAGTTGAATTTCTGAAGATAGATTGTGCGGCTGATTTATTTTTGTTGTATTATGTCAGAAATCTAATTAAATATTGGCATAATTTTAATTTACAGTTGAGTTTGCATGTTGGTCACAAATTTTTTAAATGTTGCCTGTTGCCATTATTTTGTTTGTACTTTATTTGTGAAAATTTGAAGCACTTGAAATGTGATACTGATTTTATATTAAGTGTGTGCACAATCTGTGAAAATTATTATTTGTTTTCTTTACAGGTCAGGATCATTTAAAAAAAATTGGGTTCTTTGATGATATTTGAAATCAACTTGATTAATGAAGCTATTTGGTTAAAATATATTTATTTAAACATTTCATAATGTTGAATAATAATTTTATTGCTGTAAAATAGCTGCAATAATACTCATCACCATCATCATTATGTGCTGTGTTGTATAACGTGTGTGATCATGGTCCCATGACCATGATTGTTCTTGGAAAATTCTACAGAAGGGGTTTGCCATTGCCACCTCCTGGGCAGCATCTTTACAAGACGGGTGACCCCAGAGTTGTCAGTACTCCAGAGATGATCTGCCTGGCGTCTATGGTCACATGACCACCAGCTACTCCCATGGCATCATGTGACCCTGATCCGGGGGGGGGGGGGGGGGGGCGGCAAGCAGGAGCTGCACCTTGTCCAAGGGCGACCTGCAGGCTAGTGGAGGGAAGGAGAGCTTTACACCTCCTTTGGTAGAGACATACCTCCACCCTTTTTCCCTAATAATACTACAAAGATAAAATGACATACAGCTCATCAGAAAGTTGAGCTTGAAACAGACTGGAGATAATTTGAAGCCAATATTTCAAGGCATTTTGAGAATTAGTGGAGTATGTCCTGATGGTTAAATGGCCATGTTGTCTGCTCAATACTGAAGTATCGTACAAAGTTTATGGTTTGGTTCAACTAACTAAATTAATTTTATCTGGTTAGCAAAAAATAAGCTCCGGGTTGTGAGGTGATACTACAATAGCAGAAGCTTAGGGCACAAATGTCAGGTATTTTTATATATTTGCCACTTAACATCCCTTGGGCAAAATGCACAAGATATGATTTCAATACTTAAGTGAAATTTGGATAAGTACATGGATGGCAGGGTTAAGGACTGGGTGCAATTCGATGAGTCTAGGCAGAATGATACTTCAGCATGGAAGAGGTAGATCAAAGGATCTGTTTCTGTTCTATGACTGATATAAGACCATAAAACATATAGGACCAGAATTAGGCCATCTGGCCCATCGAGTTTGCTCCACCATTCTATCAATGCTGATTTCATATTAATTTCCAGCCTTCTCTCCTTAATCTTTGATGCTCTGACAAACACAGAACCTACCAAACACAGATTTAAATATACTCAATGACTTGGCCTCCACATTGTCCATGGCATTGAGTTCCACAGATTCAATCTCTGAGTAAAGAAGTTCTTCCTCATCTCTGTTCTAGTGGATGCCCCTCTATTCTGAGGTTCTAAACTCCCCTGCTATAGGAAACATCCTCTCCTCATTCACTCTATCTAGGTCTTTCAATATTCCATAGATTTCAATGTGATCCTCCCTCATTCTTCTGAACTCCAGTGAGTACAGGTTCACAGCCATCAAACACTCCTCAGACATTAACCCTTTCATTCCGGTGAACCTCGTCTGGACCATCTCCAACGCTAACACATCTTTTCTTAGATCAAGGGTACAAAACTGCTTCCAGTACTCCGTGTGGTCAAGTCAACTCAGGTTTATTGTCATTTAACTACATGGAAGTGAGACGTTTCTCGGAACCAGCGTGTAAAGCACAATTGTACACATGGCACATGATAACTTATGAAGGTAAGGATAACAACTATGGATGAATCACACATAAATATCAAACTAAAGTGCATTAATAATAAATACTGTAAGGTACAGATCAGATTAACCAGTGACACTTTGAATACGATGCGGCAGGGAGCTCAGAAGCCTAATGGCCCTGGGGAAGAAACTGTTCCTCATCCTGACTGGACTTGTCTTTATGCATCGGAGTCTCCTGCCTGATGGTAGACAGTCAAAGGGGATGCTGGATGGATGGGTGGGATGCTTAATAATACTAAGGGCCCTGCGTACG
The DNA here is from genome assembly GCF_030144855.1 of Hypanus sabinus. Classification (NCBI taxonomy): domain Eukaryota; kingdom Metazoa; phylum Chordata; class Chondrichthyes; order Myliobatiformes; family Dasyatidae; genus Hypanus; species Hypanus sabinus. The sequence goes on from NC_082718.1 coordinate 91,762,293, forward strand.
CAGTGCTCCTGGTAAATGACCGCGATGGATGGTAGGGAGACCCCTATGGTCCTCTCAGCTGTTCTCACAGTCCTTTCTAGGGACTTCTGGTCCGATGCTCGGCTGCTCCCATACCAGATGGAGATGTAACTTGTCGGGATGCTCTCAATGCAGTTAAGGGGAGGGGGGGGGGGACTTTGCTTGCCTCAAATCTTCTTAAGAAGTGAGGCGCTGATGCGCTTCTTGTTCAGGGAGGTGATATTAAGGGACCGGGTAAAGTCATCCGTGATTTGAACTCCCAGGAACTTGGAGCATTTAACTCTCTCTACGGAGGAGCCATGGGGGAAGAGAGATGATTCATTTGCACCTTTCTGAAGTCCACATCGACTCCGTGTTCAGGCTCAGGTTGTCGTTCTCACGCCGACCCACCAGTCGTTCCATTTCCTCTCTTTTCTCCGTCTCGTCATCGTTCTTGATAAGGCCAACCACTGCTGAATCACCCGCAAGCTTGATGACACTGTTTAAGCTGAATCCTGAGATACGGTCATGCGTCAGTAAGCGGCTGAGCACAGAGCCGGTGCTCAGCACAATGGGACATGAGATGTTGCTGCCCACACGGGCTGACTGTGGCTTTACTGTTAAGAACTCCAGTATCCAATTGCAGAGGGAGGTGTGGAGACACAGCCAGGATAGTTTCCCCACCAGTTTCTGCGGTACGAGGGTGTTACACGCCGAACTGAAGTCTATAAACAGCAGTCTGGCATATGAGACCCTATTTTCCAAGTGGGACAGGACAGAGTGGAGGGCAGAAACTGTTGCATCGTCAGCGGATCGATTTGAGCGATAAGCGAACTGGAAAAGATCCACTTTGGGAGTAAGAACAGGAAGGCAGATTATTATCTGAACGATGTAGAGTTGGGTAAGGGAGAAATACAAAGAGATCTAGGAGTCCTTGTTCATCAGTCACTGAAGGTGAATGAGCAAGTGCAGCAGGCAGTGAAGAAGGCTAATGGAATGTTGGCCTTTTTTACAAAGGGAATTGAGTACAAGAGCAAGGAAATCCTCTTGCATTTGGACAGAGCCCTGGTGAGACCACACCTGGAGTATTGTGTACAGTTTTGGTCTCCAGGGTTAAGGAAGGACATCCTGGCTGTAGAGCAAGTGCAGCGTAGATTCACGAGTTTAATTCCTGGGATGTCCGGACTGTTTTACGCAGAAAGGTTAGAGAGACTGGGCTTGTACACGCTGGAATTAAGGAGATTGAGAGGGGATCTGATTAAAACATATAAGATTATTAAGGGATTGGACAAGATAGAGGCAGGAAATATGTTCCAGATGCTAGGAGAGTCCAGTACTAGGGGGCATGGTTTGAGAATAAGGGGTAGGTCATTTAGGACAGAGTTAAGGAAAAACTTCTTCTCCCAGAGAGTTGTGGGGGTCTGGAATGCACTGCCTCAGAAGGCAGTGGAGGCCAATTTTCTGGATGCTTTCAAGAAGGAGCTAGATAGGTATCTTATGGATAGGGGAATCAAGGGATATGGGGACAAGGCAGGAACAGGGCATTGATAGTAGATGATCAGCCATGATCTCAGAATGGCGGTGCAGGCTCGAAGGGCCGAATGGTCTACTTCTGCATCTGTTGTCTATTGTCTATTGATATAGCTGGGAGAAAAGCTACAAGCCTCAGCATCACAACCTTACTCTTAAATTCTTGAAATGAATGCTAATATTGCATTTTCCATCCTCACCACTGATGCAACCTACAAGTTAACCTGTAAGGAATCCTGCACAAGCACTCTTTGCACGGTCTGATTTCTGAATTTTCTCCCCATTTAGAAAATAGTCTGTGTCTTTATTTCTGCTGTCAAAGTTCCTCACCATACATTTCCCTACACTGTATTCCATCCGCCACTATTTTGCCAATTTTCCCAACCTGTTGGTCCTTCTGCAGAATCCCTGCTTCCTAAACATTACCTACCCCTCCACCTAT